>NC_140594.1:440660010-441260010 GCF_964204655.1 Triturus cristatus | reverse complement strand
TTGATGATTTGCCCCAAGGTTCGTGTATTTTTAGCTTTATAATGCTTTTTTCTGATGTAATTAGAAAAGGCTGTCCAAGAAATAACAGTAAAACATGTACTAGGTTACAAGCTCTCTTCAGTTTGTATTCGCTCAAAATAAATATTTCAAGGTGATATGTAAACAATAAAAACTGTTTTCATCTGGTTTCCTTTCTCTGTCTTTACATAATATGGTCTGTTTACTTTCTTGTGTTTATTGTACAATATAATATTTACAGTGTTAAAGTATTTAAAAATTTGCCCAAATATAATTTATTTTTGCGCACGATCAATAACATACGACCCCCTTCGTGCGGGGTAGTGCATACTACTTTTAGGAAGTTAGCCAATGTACTACAATACCAGTCTGATTACAGTTTTTCCCCCTATCTTATCAGTGATAAGTTATCACTGTTCCACATTCCCTTTGTGCAAAAACGGAATGACCAACGGGTGTCGACCGGAAATGCTACTCTGAGGAGCAAGGGATGGTCTAATTTAAGCTTCTTTTTAAAAGTTTTAAATAAAGTGACATCATCCGGAAAATATAGGAGTGTTATACATGAGCGCTAGTTACATTACAAGAGGTTACATTCTATTTTAGGCACTGGAGACTAAATGATTTGCTCAGAATCACAAGATGTGGAGCCTACCCCGAGACTAGTCGAAGCTGGCTCCCCAGTTCCAAAGGCGGCAGCTCTGGCCGTTACGCCACATTCTCTTCCCTGATCTTTTAATATTTGTCCATGTTTGAAGATTAAAAGGGAGGTTGCTGGTTGCAGTAAGTGCAACAGCGATATAGAGTGTGCCAGGTTTTCGTTAATACAGGCTTGATCAGCCTAATGCAGTTGGCAATCAGCTGTATTCTCACGTGTCATTTGTGAAGTGTTCCATGGAGTTGGTTCAACTTTTGCATACGTGTTTCCTTCTCCAAGAAAAGTATGCCCACTCAAGACAATGGTACACACAAAAAAATTCTAACTTCTGTAGGCTACAGGCTGTAGACACTGTAAAGCACTGTTGTTATGTACAAGGTAACACATTGTCGTTTAATAGGCTGGCACGGCGCCCCCGTAAACATACTGAATACAGCGACTGCAGCCCTATCCCCTTGTCGAGCCGTCAGCCCAGTAAAGTAAACCTTAACCTAGAAAAAACATGGCTGCAGTCTACCACACGTAGCACTAGCATAGCAAATTCATCTTTATTTCACCACAGTCTCGTGCATGCCAATCGAAGGCTCAAACTGCAGCCGACTCTGGTCAAAGCTTTGAAAACATGAAGCTAAACTAGAAACATAAGGAGCTCACAATTACTACCATCAGAATCAATGAATAAATATGTTCTCCATCATGACACATGCTTCCAACCATTGCTTGCTGGTGATTCTAAAACCTGATGCAGTCCTGACAGTCGCTGCTCGGGGGGGTGTTATGTCACATGGGGGGGTTGCTGGAGGGGGGGTCACGCAGGGGTGGGGGAGTTGTAACATACAATAAAAATCTTACCTGACCAGGGCCGCGCCGCCTCGTGTCCGTTGGCGCCTACAGGAATAGCCGCATTACTGCTGGCAAGTGGCAACCCCTCTCAGCCAATCCTGGCGCTGCTCTAGCAGCTCCAGGGTTGGCTTAGAGCAGGGTCACTCGCCGCCCGCCTGCCCATTAGGAAACTGAGGTTTGTGCCTTTGCTCAAACCTCGCTCTCCTAATGGGCATGTGCCAGCCTGAGCAGACACTAGTGCGCATGGCGTAAAAATTTGACGACCTTCACAAGTCATGCGCACTTGTGCTGCTGCCTGACCCTGGTCTGGCAATGCCTGTCAGTCAACATGACGCCGGACGACCCACCCCCTTCAGACAGGGGGTGGGCGGTCCGACATCATGCTGACTGACATGATTGTCAGTTCTCCCTCGGCGTCTCTGAACTTAAGTAAACTGAGAATTTACTCAAGTTCAGAGACGCCGAGGGAGCTGCGGGCAGCTTGCAGGGCAACGCCCCAGCGCCCTAATGGACTCACCGCCACTGGGTAGCGAGCACACAATCATTTAATTTCATCGACGCAACCACTAGTTTCCAGAATATGGGTACCCAATTAAAGTCCAACATAGAGTATAAAAAGTCATTAATTGACGAACAAAAAGAACAAATGTGGAATAATATTGATCGTGCTGTAGCAATACCGTAACATGAAAAGAAACAGTAAGTTCCCACCACCTCAGAGTTATATTGTGGGGTTACGATATTGTAGAGCTCAACTGTATACATTCGTATGCCTAGTGAAACTCCCTTCGGTCAGTTTTTGTCACTCCCTTTGCTCATTCAGTGAAAGTAGAAGATGATTTTTACGAGACACCACTGTCAAACATCACTAGCCGCCACTGGCCACCACTGCACCTCGCAGGTCCTTGGTGTAAACCGTAGTAGTGCCAACTCATCCTCATATCTTTCTGTGATCGATACAATGCATACCGTTGAGATGGGCAACAGTAAAATCTGTTGTTGCACTGTTTGTTACCCAGCAGAGCTCAATCACTGCGTGATAAAGTGTTTTTGTTTTTTGTTAGTTATCCGTTACCTAGAAATCCAAATATAGGTTTCAATATTGCGACAGAGACCACTCCAAAAAAAGTGATCTTTTGGCTGCCTGTCTGAATCTGTTAGGAGCGAAAATGGAAGTGTTAAAAATCATTTTATCGAAATAGATCTTTGCTGGGGATGTTTAAAGCCCTACAACAGAGGCCACCTAGGCAAATCCAATTACAGTGCTGGGACTCTAAATTGTATGAACCTGCCTATAACATATTCGTATATTTTTTCTGAATTCGTCTTCCTTCTCCTCTCATTTCTGCCAAAGTGTGGACTCCTAGATAACAGGCCCTCCCATCATCAAACAGGATTTAAACTTTGAAAATGTCAAGGCATAATTGCCATTTGGGAGACTGACAGAGAGATGGATATCAAATGTCGGTTTCCAGAAATGCCAGCCCCGTCCTGTGCCCACTGTTGCTTGCAGTCTCACATAAGCTGTGAGACAGACGCCTTAATTTTCAATTAAATGCCTAAGTATGTTTAATGCATAAAAGAGGCGGTGATTAGACATTTGTGGCTAAAGAAATGCTGATGAAAGAAAATGTCAACTCAGTTTCATTTATCTCCAATCTTGGAGCCTCCTGTCATTTGTAACCAGTAAGGGACTCTCTGTTGGGGTGTGGCTACAGCTTACTATAGTAGTACAGCTGGTTCATGCACTGCTTGTAGACTTCTGTGGGCAGCCGTCTTTTCAACTATTAGAAACCAAAATGGCGCGTTCGAAGAGGTCAACAATGCTTTTAGGATTCCATAGCGCATACAATCAGTAGCATTAGGGTGATTAATAACTACAGCTGGTATGTCCAGTCCTTTAAAGTAATAACACTTTAGCAATAAACTCTTTATCAAAGCCTTTGCAATTTGTATTAGTCCACATCTTAAAAAAATAGGTCTGTTCAGGCAGTTAAGAGGATCTGTATGATTTCTAGGCCTGGGCAAAATATAAATTATTGCAACCTAATTTGTGCAATTTCAGGAATTTTGCATTAAAAATCATAAAATTAAGGGCCTGATTATGAGTTTGGAGTTTACCGCCATCCTGCCGCAACAGTGGAACTGAATACTCCGCTGAGCTGAAGGCCTTTCCATCCACCGTATTAAGATGTTGCTAGTGGAGTACTCTGCGGCTGTTGGGCTGGTGTTATATTGCCAATCTGATTTGGATGTTCCTGATGGGCTGGCGGTCTCTTGGTGGTGGTGTCATGATGGAGTGATGTGTCATAGCTGTAAAGACAAGTAAGTGATAAGGGCCTAATTATTAGTCTGACGGTCTGAGGCAGCAGCACAAGGGGCTTGTAAATAGGCCCCTTTAAGTGTAATGTATGCTCTGTAATGGCCCATCACAACTGTACCTGACAAATGCTTATGGTGAAAGAAGCACCTCTGGAGCTGATCTGCACTACCTGGTTTGTCATCATATGAGTTGTCTGAGTGGGCTATGGGCATGTGCATCAGCCCAATGATTCCCTGGGACTCATTTGTATTACCTAAATGGACACTAACAAGTGTGTGGCCTGCTCAGTGTCAGAGATACCACTGGTGCACAGATCATGCCAGTGCTATTGACACTGCATTTATCTCATTTGCATAGGGGCATGACTATTTTGTGCAAAAAGTCAGACTTAATGTTGCCACTGTTCATCAATGGGTAAATGAGCCACAAAGGAAAACACACAAATCATGTGTACTTACCAACTTTTCCAACAACTTGGATGCCAATGTAGTCGAGGAGGTCTGACTCTCTCCCAACCACATCTGCCCAGACATGTTTTAGCTGATTGACCGTCCGGTCAACTCCAAACTGCCTCTTCATCTGTGCCTGCACGTTCTCCCAACTTTGCTTCTGCACTACTACTGGTTAGCCTGGGAGTACATGTCCCCCACTGGCTACCATGTGGGAATGTAATACGTCACCAGCCACAGGAAGCTCCCAAACCCCTCTTCGCTCATGGGGTGAGCTCTATGCTTTCCAGGCATGCTCCCACCCAAACAAAACAGAACCCCTCAATACCCCACAACTGGCCCTATACCCCCAATACCCAATAAGACAAACTCCTGACTGAATACAGGACAATACAGAACAGAACTGCAAAAAATGGAATTGAGGGGCATGACAGGGACAGCAGACACAACTAACCAGCTCAAAACTCACCAAAACGCTCTCTAGCACAGCCAAGACACAACCACTCACAAGCTCAGACAGTAAAACTGTGACTTAAAGTGAAAATGAAAGTAAATTCACACTTCCTGGTTTGCAGCATGCATGATCCATGACATCACTTCCCTTTATCCATAACATCACTTCCTCGCTGGATGTGTCATGTTTTCAGTCGATGCTTCGTTTTTTTATGCTACCAGTCAATTTGTCGATTTCACACAAGGCCTAGCAAGGCACCATGTGGTCATTCAGACATGTCGGCTGGGAAGCATCATTTTTAACTGACGCGGTGGCTGCAAAATTCACGCTTTAGGCTCATGCATCATTTTATTTTGACGCAATAAGGCAAATGTGTGGTTTTGGGTGTACTGGGATGGTGCAATGCAAGTAATTATTTACAGGGATTGATATGTTGGGTGTGAATACTGGAGTTGTCCTGCTTACTGTCTTTGCATGTGTTTAATATGTGTAATGGCAGTGTACACATTTTTGAGTTAATGCTTTTCGTGGATCATACTATGCATAGAGTTCAATCCGTCTGGTAGCGCAAGGGCACACCTTACAACAGGTACTCCATGGGCTAAATTGGAATTAGCATCCAATGACTTTGCTTTAGCTTCCCCCAGGGATGCCACAAACTAGCACTGCCATGGGGTCAGTGCACCCACGTCCACGACAGCGCAGCCTACTGCCAATACAGACTGTGTACCGCAGTGCAGGCAGCAGGCTATGGGGATACTTTGGAGGGTTACATTTTCCCTTGCATGCTGCAAACACCTGGAAGGGGAGGTATGGATGGTGCCATATAATTGGTTGAGTTTAGGCTATTAATATTCAAGGGTCCTACCCCACAGGAAAGTAACAGAGTCATAATTTGTGGGCCACATGATTCACACTCATGCTGATGGTGCTATGCTAGATCACCATGCAAGCCTTGGCATGACCTTCTGTATTTTGCTGGCAGTAAGATTGCGTAAATCACACCATAACTACACTTTGCCTCAAGGCGGGGTTGCTTGTGCATAGCGGTGGGTGTTTAAATGCAACACTCATGTAGTTTGACACTGATACAAGTGATAAGACTTATATGGACCTGGCACAGTCCAAAACCTGACAGACATCCCCAGTAGAGCCTGAACAAGGATGAATCAATTGCTGTAACCTTGGATTGCCGTGCAGTTCCTATAAATCTGCACGTTTAGACAACATAATCTGTGGGATTGGTGTCCAGACTGATTCCAGACACCCCCAACGGGTATGTTTGTCTGTATACCTAGCTAGCTCACAGTGCCACTGTAATCTCCTCTTATCAAGGAGAGAATAGTTCTTGGCAACTATCAAATATGACAACTCTAACCCATCAGGGATCGTGGAAACAGTATAGTACTTTTTTTTCAGACACTCATGCTCACTTTGTCTAAGAGAGATACACGAAATAAACGTTGGGGACGTTTTCAATAACTATTTACTGAACCAAGGTCATTCTATTGTAAAATAGGTGTGCCGAAACAACCATAAGACAGAAACAGATATAAACTATATTAAGCACCAACAGAGTAAGCAGATGGTAGATTTCTACCGTAATGGGAAAACAATGGATACATGCAAGCATATAAATACATGACAATAATAATGCGTACTCCTACGATGCAACCCTAACTAGATGTATCTAAGTGTATCTAGCATGTATGTAGGTGTAGAGCCAAGAATCCCCCTAGGCTGAAGCCAACCCCATTACCTGAAGTGAGAGACTTTGCGACCCCGTTTTGGTCTCGAAATGGACACCCCGCGAGGGATGTCAGTCAACTGCGAGCTGAGGTGCCTGCGTTGTAGGAATCTCAGCGCCTCACGTGAGTGTGTCAGCATGGAAGTCTTTCTCCCCTGCCTGCCTTGGCAAAGATATGGTGTATACCCAAAAGGTACCCTCAGGGGATTCTACCTTGCTGTGTCATGTCGGCTGAGGATGACGGAAGGGATGACCCTTATACATAGTTATTATGCAGAAGATCGTAAACCTGCTGTGATTCTGAGCATCTTCATGCATAATTAATGACGCTAGTTTTCGGGGAAAACCACACAACATTTTATGCAGCGCTTAACTAGGTAAAAGGTCGATCCCAAAACCCATTATGTAGTGTAATGGTATGTTAAATGTAGGTGAAGTGTTAGAAGACTACTCAAGCCTATATTGGTGTACCCTTTGAAGCATGACAGGATAATCTGTTTCCATGTGTCCTGCATGCTGTTGCTCACATTGGCTATGTAGAACTATTCCATGAATGGTTTATGTGAAGGGAAGTGTTGAGAGAAGTAAACATATCATGCTGTGGTACACAAACATCGGCTGAGTAGCTTTGTGTCTGGAAGGATATGTGTGGGCCATGCAAATTGCAATTGCCCATAGTATTTACCACCAAGCATAGCCTATGATTTGTGGCTCACGAGGCCAGCTTTTCTAGCCACAGCTAGTCAAGTGTAGTACAATTATGAATATGTGTGCCATTGGGACCCATCACAATATATTTCTAGATTGTGTGGTTGGTTATTTGAAGTTTGGTGTTGGCTATGCATTCAGACATGAAGTTCACCTGCGATTTTCTAGCCACATTTGAACACTATGGCCCACATGCATCAAAGCAAAAACCAGTCGCAAACGGGCAGATTCTCAGAATCTGCCCCTTTGCGACTGGGATTTTTGCATTTGGGATGCATCATCCCAAATGCAAAAATCGCAATTTAAGGAATCTCTAAATTGCGATTCCTTAAATTGCTATTGCATTTAAGGAATCCCAAATTGATATTCCTTAAATGCAATGCATGAAAGTTAAAAAATTTGCGATTTCGCTAATAGGGGAGCAAATTACCATGAAGTTGAACTTCATGGTAATTTGCAAAAACTTTGAAAAATGCACTAAAGTGCATTTTTCAAAGTTCCATTTTACACACACACATGCCCTTGGGGCATGTGTGTGTGTAAGATGTATTCATATGCAGATTTCAGGGGTGCAACAGGGTATCTTTTTGACACCCTGGCACCCTTGAAATAGCATGAGCAATTTGCGATTCTCTAATTGAGATTAGCAAATTGAGAAAGTCTTCCCATTCATTCCTATGGGCCTCTAGGCCCATAGGAATCAATGGGGAGGTATTCCTTAATTGCGACTCGCAATTTGCGAGTAGCAATTAAGGAATATTTAGAAATCGCTATTTTGTAAGCGATTTCTACATGCATAGCCTTTTGCTATTCCTTATTAGCGAATCCTTATTTTTCGCTATTAAGGAATCGCAAATGGCATTGTTGATGCATGTGCCAGTACATCTTGAGATGCATCGGTGCATGGCACTTTGGCGGTATTGACCTTGCTTTATGTGATTTCTAATGCTCAATTGTTACGTATTCTGAATCTGGGTATTGTGTTTTCACATTCACACTACGGGTATATTGATAGGAGTTTAGCCAATTTTTGTAGCTGAGTACAATACACCAACATGGTAGGCTACATCACTGCTTGTCCCATTGGCATCTTAGCCTATTGGGGAAAGTGTGGCTACATTCTCACTAGATAGACACTGTTGCACTGGCAAAGTGTAGTATATAGCACTTGTGATATGAGGTCTCCTAATGGATTTCATATGTGGATGCAGTTTTTGATGTTTGTATGTAGACTGTCGGTTTGGGACTGTGTTCTCATGCACATTCTATATGGATGCCTTCACAGTCTTCATACTATGAGTTGACTCTGCTAGCGCTCATACAAATGGCTAGCTGTAGGAGAGAAACACACACAGTATTAGCACACTATGGGCCAGATGTACGACCTCTTTTAGGGGTCACAAATGGACCATTTGGGACCGCTAAAAAGGGTTGCATCATGTACCAAACCAATTTGCAAGTTGGTAATCTATTACTGACTAGCAGAAGAGGTTTTGCGAGTCTCTATTAGGAAGTTGCACGCCAAGAGCGTCACTTCCTAATAGTGCGTCACAGGGGGATGTAAGATTGTTTTGGTCCAGGACAGAGGTAATTTTTGCCCTTATCATTTGGTGTCTCTGTTATAGATAATTTTTGTCCTGGTGATGACCCTGCTCTAAATGCCTATGTTGGGGTGTCGAAAAGTAGACAAATAACATAGGTGGGCTGTGTTTTCAAGAATATTGATGGTGGATGTCAACACTCGTTTCACGAGCGTGGACTTCAAGAAATTCTATTGTCCATATTAGCCACATGTATATATGTTGCACATAGAACAAATGCACTTTTATTCCCCTTATATCACTTTCACTGTGCCGTCACTCGTTAGGCGCAACTTGTATGAGTATTATATCATACTGTGTGAATTAATTATTATATTCATAAATGAGTTATGAATAAATAAATGCCCTAAACGTATAACTGAAACATACTCAATGGAGAGGTTTTTCTTTTTTTCCCTAATGCAAAAATATTGCTGTGGTAGTCAAGGGCTTCACTATCCCCTTAGGGACCACTTTATTGTTTAATAGTATTCCTAACATAAAGAACATCCATGGTTCGTCCGCATATGCATCATTACATTTGACTAGCGCCAATTCCCCTCCTTGCACCATGGTACACGAGTGTCAGTCTTGTATCCTCAAATAACTTAATGGTTTCAGGGACACATTCCTGCACCAAAAGCAAACAATATAGGCAATTTCCTCATTCTGTGTGCCCTGTTGAATGCAGGTCACATAGTAATTGGACATGACAAACAGACATGTAATTCTGTAATCTAATATCACCCCCCCCCCCTTCGGAGACACACTATTTGCACACAGCCCCAGGGTCCCTGATGCTTGGATATGTGGAAATGTGTAAGAACTTCATTGGTGTTGCATGGGAAAAGCCACCACAAGGACCATGGAAGACATCCTAAATGCAGGGTGCATCAACACTGCACTCTGCTCTGGCTTGCCTTTCTGCATATCTATGAGGCCATGCAAGGGCATGCAGACAGACTTTGCATTGCCTTATTGACATGCACTGGAAACCTGCTCCACCAGAGCATCCTGAACAGAGATGCTCCAGCAGTGCATTTCACTTGTACATGCGGCCCATAGTGACTTAGGCGATCTCAACATGTGTGATTCATAGGATTGTATTGCACATATGGCATGTAGTATGGCGCAAGTATATAGGCCCACACCAGCTACACTTGCACTGTACATTAAGCCCAAGACCAATAGGGAAACGTATTCCAGCATATTTGACTACTATGTGGTATGTCATGTGCTTGAGAAGTAATTACCAACCAGTAGGCCATTCCCATAAGTCCCATTCAGGAAGCACTCATTGATGGTGGAATGGCAGGAGATGAAGGAATCATGAGCACTGCTTGGTTACTTTGCGAGAACGTTGATGAATGGGCCCAGATGGTCCACAAATGGCTGCACATTCATGGAATGTGTTTGCTTCCTGTTGCTGTGCAGGTATAATGTAGCTGCTAGAGGCACAAGTTGCACATGTGTGCAGTCCATTGCTCCAAAACGTGGAAATCCTGTAATGGCATAAAAGCCTTGCTTGTTTTCCTGTTGGTTTTGCATTGTGTTGGGGAATAAGAGGTACTTGGGTGTGAGACTAATGATGACAGCCAGGACGGAGAGGAGGGAATTTTAGAGAAGAATGCCTTTGATACTCTTGCTACCCTGGCTGTGGTGGGTTGGAATCTTCCAGATCCCAGCATGTGTAGGACAGCCAGTACCCTGGCCTGCGGAGGAATTTTGGTGCACTTCTGGAATGCTGGCTGCAGCCTTGATGCAACTGGTGCAGGAGACAGACAATGGACACTCTCCTGAGCCTGTAATCTGAAATGACGTCCTCCTCCCTGAGGTCAATGAGGGTAATCCTCTGGTGGTATGTCCGCTCCCTTCTCCTGGGCTGCCTCAGTGGTGATGGTGGAGGTTGTGATGGTTATTGTGGTGGTCTTCTTGGTGCTTCGAACTGAAGTAGGAGTAGGACCATGGTGCCCTTGAGCTTGCCAGAGGATTTGGGTATGTTCTGCTTTTATACCAGGCGGCATGCAGTAGTATTACGCCTGCTTTTCCAGAACAGTAAAATTCTGCCTCTACTGGGACTCTGTGCCTCTTTTGCCAAACTACACAATTCTCCCTAATTGTTGTAAATATGGCTGCTTCAGTTTTGTGTGTTTTTTTGAGGGGGAACACCTACCTTGCATATCATTATCGCTAACTGCTGCAACTGATCTGGCAAAGCGAGATATAGGCACAGGAGTTGAAAACGTGAGGCTAAAGGCATCTAACATCACTTTGTAAATATGGTGCCATAAAAATCAGAAACTACAGCATCAAAAAAAGTATGCTGTGGCATCACTAGCTCCTTGTATATATGCCCCTAAGATTCACAGGTAATTCTCAAAAATATGGAATATATAGGGATTTATTTTACAAGCCCCTTGTGCCACCGGTACATCACTTTTTTTCCTTATGAAAAGTGAAGTACCAGCAGTGCAAAGGGCATTGTGAATAAGCCCCATAGTTTCACTGAAATTTGCAGGACAATATTACACTTAACACAGCATTGTCAATAATATACCCTTTGACATGGTTTTCTGCATCAAAGGGGCATGCAATGGGTGTCGCAGTGGGCGTACCCACGCAACAACCATTGCTTTTTGACACTACTCCATATTTACAAGGATGTGTAAATCTGAGGCAGCGCCAAAAATGAATGCCATTCCAAAGGAGGCTTTAGAGTGGCGCAACAAGGAGAAATACTTTTATTTCTCCTCATTATTTTTGCTCTATATGTGCAGTATTCTACAGCACACATAGAAGGAGGAAACTGCTATTAATTATTGTTGATGTGCATGAAGGTGTCCCTTCCTGCACATTAACAATGTTCCCTGTAACGCAGGCACCATTTCACCATGGTGCAAGCGTGCCTGCGTTGGTGCTAGGTGGCTTTTTTAGCACAAGCGCAGGAGTGAGCACAGGGATGCACCGTATTCTTTTTAATACGGTGCATCCCTGTGTTTTTTAAATGATGCAGCTTGGCACAGCAGATTTAATCAAAGCATAGCACCATTTAATTGTAAATATACCCCTAGATTCCCCCCTCAATATTCCTTGACAGAGGAGGGCAAAATCCAAAAAGAATCCATGGCTATTAAAGGAGGGAAAACTCTATTAGATGGGCAAATCTCCAAAATACCCTCCTAGAGTATTATAACAAACAACTTCTGGCAAAAATATTGTGTCCTAAATATAATTTTCAAAAGTATTGCCCCATAGGAGAAATTATAGAATATCAACAAACAAGCCAACACAGCACCAGAAGTGTACTATGGTTGAGTCTCATCGCCCATCCTAACAATACATTCTATTTAGAAGGAAATGCAATTTATACCCTTGCAATTTTGTAGACAAAGTTTAAAGATTACTCAATTTAGATGTCAATTCAACACTTTTATAACAGTATGGAATCCAAGCATAAAACAGGAGAATCTCAATGCTACCCTAGGTTCTGCTGAAATGTAAAACTTAAGCAGAAAAGAATGTTCTAACATAGGATCGAACACAAAACTGCAGAATTGTGACCACAACTGAATCATCAAGGTAAATTATGTATACTAACACAGCTTCAGATTTTGCTACATTTAACTGCCTTATAAATGAAAAAATCCAAACCCTATTTGCCTGTACTACCAAAAAGGATCATCTGCACACCATAATCTATAATCCTTCCGACTTTCATGGAAATCCGACTGGCTGGCTGACCGCTAAGTGTGAGTACACAGTAAGAAAAATGCATTGAAGGAAAAAAGTGTTTTTTAACACCTCTTTTTTCTTTGCAAACCCCTTGACCAATTACCACAAAACTTGGCATCATCCGCCAATGTAGAAAAAGCTACATTTCATAGAGATTTGCCAAACAGGTGCAAAGTTAAAAATAGGCAAATATCCAGTGAATTCCTATCTCTGGGAATCCTAACCATAACTCCAGAGTGGCTACTGTCACCGCTATAAAATAAATATATATATATAGATATTCTTCTGAAGGAGAAACAATGGTTGCTGTGGTGAATCCAGCAAACAGAGAGAGCACTTTTTTACAAAAATATCAATAAATGCAACAAACATGGCAAAAAATATTCCAGAGAACACACCCCCCGGAACACACCTTAGGAAGACAAGAGGGGACAACAAGAGAGACAAAAGATACTGCACCCCAGAGAAGAGCCAGGAGCAAGTGAGGATCAAAAGGAAATAGGTACAGCCGATCTAACAGTATATAACCTAATGGACAGAGCTCAGACAATTGCCAAAACATGTGTTTTGCAGTTAGGTCAGACCTTCTGCCCAGCCACTGATTGCTATGCTCAAATCAGGATAGATATTTACAATTTTTAAAAAAAGCTGAAGCTGTTGAAAGTTCATGCTCTGTGCAAAAGAACAATGATGGACAGTGCTGAACAAATCAAATATTGTCCATCAGTCACAGATCTGGGTTCAATCCACAGCTTTTTTGCTCACTATGCCAGCCCAGTTTGGACCTAGCCATATCCAAATCTGTCTTGAGCCTGCCCCCGATAGGAACAGTCCAGCTCAAATTGCTAGGCCAGGTACTCCCTGAACCGGAAGCAAGCATCCTGGGACCAGTTTTGGGGTATCACCCCTCATCAGTCAGGCCAGCTTGAATTCAGTGGCACAGTGGGCACGGGACCCACGTCTGGGCATACCCTTCCCACTTAGGCAAACAAATGCAAAATTATCAATGATGGATGAAATATCGAACAAAGCAAACATTTATCCCCAGTCAAGATCTGGGTTTAATCCATATGTTTTTTTTCTGCTCGCCATCCCACCCCAGTTTCGACCCAGCCATATGCAAATCAGCCTTATCTCTTCTCCCCATGGGCACAGTCCAGCCCCAACTGCCAAGCCAGGTCCTCCATGGACCTGAAACAAACATCCTGGGACCATCAGCTAGTTCGAATCCTGTGATACAGTGAGCATGGGACCTACGCCTGGGCATGCCCTTCCCACTTAGAGTGACAAATGCAAAAAGAACAATGATGGACAGAATGTTGAACAAATCAAGCATTCACCCCCAGTCTCAGATCTAGGTTTAACTCATCGCTTGGTGTTTTTGCGCAACACGCCACCCAAGTTTGGACCCAGCCATATGCAAATCAGTATTGAGCCTGCTCCCGATGAAAACAGTCCCGTCTGAACTGTGAGGCCAGGTCCTCCCTGGACAGGAAATAATCATAATGATTGTGAATATTGGCAGTTATGTTAGTATGTATTGATTATAAAGAGAGTAACACAATTTTAAAGATGTCTGCCATGTTTTGGGCCTTTTCAACAGTGATCTGAATAAAGATGAAATCATTTGACTATTTTCATGCTTTTCAACTGATCACATGGTGTTTTAAAAGGGAGTTGTATAATATATATATTATCTACTGGCGGTCGCCAGTAGATAGTTATAGTTAGGACCGTGTTTCCATAGGAAATCCGCAACATTCTATTTGGAATAACTTTGGCGCCGATTGACGAATCCTCGCGAAATTCTCAAAATAGGTGGGGCGCTCCGCTCCGCTCCTACCCTGAAAGTCTCGGGGGGATTCGTCAAGCGGGGGCTGAGAAAAAGGGGGGTCCCAAAACGCGTTTTCCCCATGCATTTTTCCATAGGACCTTTAGTCCGAGCTACAGCCCGAACGGCTGAACAGAATTACTTGAAATTTGGCAGAGAGGTAGCCCTCAGGTCAGGGATGTGCCTTTTGAAGGTCTCGTGTAAATCTGTTCAGTATTTCCTGAGAAAATAGCATTTAAATCAATATATATATCTATGGGTGCGCTCCGAGCGCGTACCGTAAGCTTACCGTACGCGCAAGCCGCCGTGCACGAGCACGATTCTGATTGGATGTTAGATCTCAGTAAACATTCGAATCGGTCGAAACCAGGAAGTGTCGGCCGCCATTTTGTCTCTCGCAGTCTGAGGGGGTGAAAAACAAAGGTGGAGAACGTGAAAAGGGGGCAGAGTGGACAGTTCCTGACCCCCTAGTCTTTGTCAGGGGGTCCCAGAAGGACCCACAAGGGCAAAAATTAATTTAAATTTTTTTTCGAAAAATCGCCAAATGCACGGCGTAAACGGAGAAATTCCGCGAGGAAAAATTCCGCGAACTTCGCGAGTTATAGTTATCTGAACTAACTATAACGGGGGCATTTCAATGGTTTTTTATGAGTGAAATGTCCACCTAACTATAACGTGTGTGAAACCTATGGTTTTTAAAGTGAATTTGTATGGTTTTTTTTAAATGCTAAGTTATGTATGTATTATTATATTTTTTTTTTTAAGGTTTTTCACCGTGCGCCCACCCCGCGATTTTTTGATGCGCGCATGGTGCGTGCACCGCGCGATTTCTTTAAAAAAAAATCAAATGTTTTTTTCACCCTTCAGGGTCCTTCATGGACCCCCTGACAAAGGCTAGGGGGTCAGGAACTCTCTACCCTGCCCCCTTTTCACGTTCGCCACCTCTCTTTTTCAGTGTCGCACCCAAAACAAACAAAATGGTGGCCGACACTTCCTGATTTTGACCGATTCGAACGTTGACTGACATGTAACCACCAATCGGAATTACGCTCGCGCACGTAAGGGTGCGCGCACGGTGCGCGCTTATAGATATTGATGTACTTTTACCTGCAATTTTCTCAGGAACTACTGAACAGATTGACTCCATATATGCAAAAGGCACATGCCTGACCTGAGGACTACCTCTCTGCCAAATTTCAAGTAATTCTGTTCAGCCGTTCGGGCTGTACCTTCGACTAAAGGTCCTATGGGAAAATGAATGGAGAAAACGCGTTTTGGGACCCCCCTTTTTTCTCGGCCCCCGCTTGACGGATCACCCCGAGACTTTCAGGGTAGGAGCTGAGTGGAGCGCCCCATTAGTTTTGAAAATTTCGCGAGGATTTATCAACCGGCCCCAAAGTTATTCAAAATAGAATTTTGAGATTTCCTATGGAAACTCGGTCCTAACTATAACTATCTACTGGCGACCGCCAGTAGATAATATATATATATATATATATATATATATATATATATATATATATATATATATATATATATATATATATATATTACCTACTGGCGGTCGCCAGTAGGTAGTTATAGTTAGGACCCCTTTTCCATAGGAAATCCGCAACATTCTATTTTGAATAACTTTGGCGCCGGTCGACGAATCCTCGCGAATTTCTCAAAATAGGTGGGGTGCTACGCTCCGCTCCTACCCTGAAAGTCTCGGGGGGATTCGTCAAGCGGGGGCTGAGAAAAAAGGGGGGTCCCAAAACGCGTTTTTCCCATGCATTTTTCCATAGGACCTTTAGACAGGGCTACAGCCCGAACGGCTGAACAGAATTACTAGAAATTTGGCAGAGAGGTAGTCCCTAGGGCAAGGAAGTGCCTTTTGTAGGTTTGGTGTAAATCTGTTCAGTAGGTCCTGAGAAAATAGCATTTAAATCAATATATATATCTGAGCCAGCTTACGGTACGCTTACCGTAAGCTTACCGTACGCGTACGGTGGCGTGCGCGAGCGCGATTCTGATTGGCTGTTAGATCTTAGTAAACATTCGAATCGCCCGAAACCAGGAAGCGGCGGCCGCCATTTTGTGTGTTTCACTCAGAAAAAAAAGAGTGAAAACAAGAAAAGGGGGCAAGGAGGAGAGTTACAGACCCCCTTACATTTGTGAGGGGGTCAAAGAAGGACAGAAAAGTACAAAGAAAACATTTATGGATTTTAAAAAAAATCACGGGGTACGCGTACGGTAAGCGTACGGAAGAAAAAAAAAATAAAAAAAGAAATGAAATGCAGATTTAAGAGTTTAGATATTAGGGGGCTCTAAAAAGAGCCGTTGTGTTTATGAAGTGATTTTTTAAGTGGTACCTACAAGTAAGTACCGATGCAGAGTCTAAGGTTCAAGAGGAAGACTCTGTTCCCTTCATCATTGAAGTGCACACCTTCTCCTCTATAAATGTCTTGCATGTCATAACGCAAGTTGTTGTGGTAAAAGGCACCCATACCATAGTCACGGAGGAAAGCAGAAACAGATTTGTTGACGTGCTTTCTTGCTTTGTCAATTTGCGGACAGAAATGATTGGACCAGTTCCATTTTTGCCTTTGGCATATGTTGGAAAACACAAAGGCAGTTTTAGGGAAAAGTGAAAACAGTTGTGCAAAGGTGTCCTTCATAAGCATTTCCAGACCTACCCCAGTCAAAGTGCCTAGGTCATTGCCACCACAGTGCACTATTATGAGGTCAGGGTGTTGGATTTGCATGAAGGATTTCACCAATGGCATCAATTGGTGCCACTTTAACCCTCTCTGACCAATCCATTTAATGGCTACATTTGGCAAAGCAAGGTCTCTCACCATACCCGTTTTCTCTGCAAACTTTTCACTCCAGAAGACATAGCTGTGCCCTACAATCCACAGTGTGAACATCTTCAAAGGAGAACTGGATGCACTCAGGAGGTGTTTTTCAGTAGAATGGCAATAAGAAAAGAAAGACAGTTTGGAAATGGAGGCATACATATTTTTTTCAAAACAAAAAGAACTGATTGGCTGTTTCATACCATTCTAGAATAAAAACTAGGCTGTATGTGTAAATTAATAGAAGCATGTTTTGTATTGGTACAAAAAAATGTGTTACCAAAGAACAGTACTATGGATTTGCTGTTAGGTTTGAAAAGTCAAGCACTCTTGCTCTGTGGAATTGAAACATTGTGTGGCGAACTTCTGACCTAACTCCACACAGCAGTGTTCCATGAGCTGTTGCTATGGTAGCAGGCAGACGTCAAGTTGGGGGAAGGGTACTAGGCAGAAGTCAAGTTGGGGGCAGGGTACTTTTGGAAAAGGGTTGGTTTTCAACCAATAGAAATGTGTGATTACATTTGAAAAAAAGGGGGAAGCACTGAGATTTGAAACTTACATGTATATGTGTGGAAAAATAGAGGGAAAGTTTGCCATTATCTGGTTCTGCTGAGAGGAGAAAGGTGTAGAGAACAGAGATCCTGGCTCTGATAATCTGCTGTTTGAGTGCCACATTTCTTTCACAACTAACTAATTTTAAAGGTGAGTTTAGAGTTTGAGAGGGGATGTATATGGTAAATTAAGAAATGAATAATAGAATTGGAATTCCTTTTGTAGAAGTTGTGTTTATTATTTTCTGTTTTGGGAGAAATTTAAATGTGAGGAACATGTAAAATAATATGGACAATTTTTTCATGATAAATTAAGGTGTACTGGTAAAAATAATGAATACTTTAAGGGTTTGAGGTTGCAGTCAGTAATGCAAATACATTCAGCATCACTAAGGCTGGTTGCCCTTGTTGGAGTGTAGGCAGTCATCGAGGATACACATGGTGGTGGTCTGAAAAAGCAGTTTGGACATGGGCTTTTTAAGAAAATCTAAAAAGTGGATTCATAATGTGTCAGTCTGTAAAAGTGATTTTCACTTGCCAAAAAAAAAGAGCAGTAAGTGTGCATTTAAATTGGCAAAGAAATTTCGTTTTGTGACTAATGTGAAAACATGACTCTGTGTGCAAATAGGAATTACAGGCAGAGATTTATTGCGTATTGCTCTGGTGATTTCACAGTTGCATTAGATGGAAAGGGGGAGCGATTTTTTGGTGCAGAAGCAGACTCTTAGCACACACCCAGCTCCTGTCCATGTATAATCATGCACAGTATTTACAAGCGAGTGGGGTTTTCAGGTTTCAGTCTGTAATGCAAATACATTCAGCATCACTAAGGCTGGTTGCCCTTGCTGGAGTGTAGGCAGTCACCGAGGATACACATGGTGGTGGTCTGAAAAAGCAGTCTAGACATGTGCAATTTAAAAAAATCTGAAAAGTGGTTTCATAATGTGTCAGTCTGTAAAAGTGATTTTCACTTGCCAAAAAAAAAGAGCAGTAAGTGTGCATTTAAATTGGCAAAGAAATTTCGTTTTGTGACTAATGTGAAAACATGACTCTGTGTGCAAATAGGAATTACAGGCAGAGATTTATTGCGTATTGCTCTGGTGATTTCACAGTTGCATTAGATGGAAAGGGGGAGCGATTTTTTGGTGCAGAAGCAGACTCTTAGCACACACCCAGCTCCTGTCCATGTATAATCATGCACAGTATTTACAAGCGAGTGGGGTTTTCAGGTTTCAGTCTGTAATGCAAATACATTCAGCATCACTAAGGCTGGTTGCCCTTGCTGGAGTGTAGGCAGTCACCGAGGATACACATGGTGGTGGTCTGAAAAAGCAGTCTAGACATGTGCAATTTAAAAAAATCTGAAAAGTGGTTTCATAATGTGTCAGTCTGTAAAAGTGATTTTCACTTGCCAAAAAAAAAGAGCAGTAAGTGTGCATTTAAATTGGCAAAGAAATTTCGTTTTGTGACTAATGTGAAAACATGACTCTGTGTGCAAATAGGAATTACAGGCAGAGATTTATTGCGTATTGCTCTGGTGATTTCACAGTTGCATTAGATGGAAAGGGGGAGCGATTTTTTGGTGCAGAAGCAGACTCTTAGCACACACCCAGCTCCTGTCCATGTATAATCATGCACAGTATTTACAAGCGAGTGGGGTTTTCAGGTTTCAGTCTGTAATGCAAATACATTCAGCATCACTAAGGCTGGTTGCCCTTGCTGGAGTGTAGGCAGTCACCGAGGATACACATGGTGGTGGTCTGAAAAAGCAGTCTGGACATGTGCAATTTAAAAAATCTGAAAAGTGGTTTCATAATGTGTCAGTCTGTAAAAGTGATTTTCACTTGCCAAAAAAAAAGAGCAGTAAGTGTGCTTTCAAATTGGCAAAGAAATTTCGTTTTGGGACTAATGTGAAAACATGACTCTGTGTGGAAATAGGAATTACAGGCAGAGATTTATTGCGTTTTGCTCTGGTGATTTCACAGTTGCATTAGTAGGAAAAAGGGGGAGCGATTTTTTAGGGGAAGAAGCAGACTCTTAGCACACACCCAGCACCTTTCCATGTATAATCATGCACAGTATTTAGAAGCGAGTGGGGTTTTCAGGTTTCAGTCTGTAATGCAAATACATTCAGGATCACTAAGGCTGGTTGCCCTTGCTGGAGTGTAGGCAGTCACCGAGGATACACATGGTGGTGGTCTGAAAAAGCAGTCTGGACATGTGCAATTTAAAAAAATCTGAAAAGTGGTTTCATAATGTGTCAGTCTGTAAAAGTGATTTTCACTTGCCAAAAAAAAAGAGCAGTAAGTGTGCATTCACATTGGCAAAGAAATTTCGTTTTGGGACTAATGTGAAAACATGACTCTGTGTGCAAATAGGAATTACAGGCAGAGATTTATTGCGTTTTGTTCTGGTGATTTCACAGTTGCATTAGTAGGAAAAAGGGGGAGCGATTTTTTGGGGGAAGAAGCAGACTCTTAGCACACACGCAGCTCCTGTCCATGTATAATCATGCACAGTATTTAGAAGCGAGTGGGGTTTTCAGGTTTCAGTCTGTAATGCAAATACATTCAGCATCACTAAGGCTGGTTGCCCTTGCTGGAGTGTAGGCAGTCACCGAGGATACACATGGTGGTGGTCTGAAAAAGCAGTCTGGACATGTGCAATTTAAAAAAATCTGAAAAGTGGATTCATAATGTGTCAGTCTGTAAAAGTGATTTTCACTTGCCAAAAAAAAAGAGCAGTAAGTGTGCATTTAAATTGGCAAAGAAATTTCGTTTTGTGACTAATGTGAAAACATGACTCTGTGTGCAAATAGGAATTACAGGCAGAGATTTATTGCGTATTGCTCTGGTGATTTCACAGTTGCATTAGATGGAAAGGGGGAGCGATTTTTTGGTGCAGAAGCAGACTCTTAGCACACACCCAGCTCCTGTCCATGTATAATCATGCACAGTATTTACAAGCGAGTGGGGTTTTCAGGTTTCAGTCTGTAATGCAAATACATTCAGCATCACTAAGGCTGGTTGCCCTTGCTGGAGTGTAGGCAGTCACCGAGGATACACATGGTGGTGGTCTGAAAAAGCAGTCTGGACATGTGCAATTTAAAAAAATCTGAAAAGTGGTTTCATAATGTGTCAGTCTGTAAAAGTGATTTTCACTTGCCAAAAAAAAAGAGCAGTAAGTGTGCTTTCAAATTGGCAAAGAAATTTCGTTTTGGGACTAATGTGAAAACATGACTCTGTGTGGAAATAGGAATTACAGGCAGAGATTTATTGCGTTTTGCTCTGGTGATTTCACAGTTGCATTAGTAGGAAAAAGGGGGAGCGATTTTTTAGGGGAAGAAGCAGACTCTTAGCACACACCCAGCACCTTTCCATGTATAATCATGCACAGTATTTAGAAGCGAGTGGGGTTTTCAGGTTTCAGTCTGTAATGCAAATACATTCAGGATCACTAAGGCTGGTTGCCCTTGCTGGAGTGTAGGCAGTCACCGAGGATACACATGGTGGTGGTCTGAAAAAGCAGTCTGGACATGTGCAATTTAAAAAAATCTGAAAAGTGGTTTCATAATGTGTCAGTCTGTAAAAGTGATTTTCACTTGCCAAAAAAAAAGAGCAGTAAGTGTGCATTCACATTGGCAAAGAAATTTCGTTTTGGGACTAATGTGAAAACATGACTCTGTGTGCAAATAGGAATTACAGGCAGAGATTTATTGCGTTTTGTTCTGGTGATTTCACAGTTGCATTAGTAGGAAAAAGGGGGAGCGATTTTTTGGGGGAAGAAGCAGACTCTTAGCACACACCCAGCTCCTGTCCATGTATAATCATGCACAGTATTTAGAAGCGAGTGGGGTTTTCAGGTTTCAGTCTGTAATGCAAATACATTCAGCATCACTAAGGCTGGTTGCCCTTGCTGGAGTGTAGGCAGTCACCGAGGATACACATGGTGGTGGTCTGAAAAAGCAGTCTGGACATGTGCAATTTAAAAAAATCTGAAAAGTGGATTCATAATGTGTCAGTCTGTAAAAGTGATTTTCACTTGCCAAAAAAAAAGAGCAGTAAGTGTGCATTTAAATTGGCAAAGAAATTTCGTTTTGTGACTAATGTGAAAACATGACTCTGTGTGCAAATAGGAATTACAGGCAGAGATTTATTGCGTATTGAGTGGGTATGGTAAGTCAATAATAATAATTGTAGTGTTGTAAAGTCCTTGTAATGTGATTATTGATTTTTAGTGTTTTTAAAAAAAAAGAAAATTACGCGCACCGTAAAAAGTTTTTAAAAATATCTATAAAAAAAAGATGAAAGATAAGGTTGGCTCTTAAAAGAGCCGTTGTGTTCATGCAGGGAGAGAGGAAAGAAAGAATGGGAAAATTAGTCTCTGTGACAAGTGTGCTGATCTATTTTGAGGTCCACTAGGGAAACACTGGTCTCCCTATGACAAATTAGATCATGACAAGAGGCACATCGAATATCAACCCTCAGAAATCGAGGGTTAATTTCCAGAGGGCCAGCAAAAGGAGATGCTCCCCCCACAGATGAAGGGCTCACCTGACCTGCAGAAGAAGGAGTCAGCCCTGCAGATGATGGTCCAGGCTGAGCTGCTGTGGATGTGCTTGGTTGACTTTCTGAAGGGTTACCTCCAAAAAGTCGAGCATGTGTCCTTCTGTGTACATCCTTGAGGTGTCTCTTCATGGTATGATTCCCAAAGGAATACTTCCTGTCAGGATTACCTCTTGAAAGTACACGCTTACACAGCTTGCAAGTTACTAAGGGTGCATTTACCTTTTTCTGGCCTTCAGGAAAAGTAAAATAATCCCATACATAAGAGGTCTTTTGTTTCTTCGCTCTCTGCCTCAAGGTAGTGCTGCTAGTGCTAGCCTCACTCTCAGAAGAGCTCTGCTGGTCTGCCATCGTATCACAAAGACAACCCAGCTCCTTCTCCTAAGGGATCACAAGCAGAAATGAGGGGAATGGGTGTGGTGTAGGAGAGTTCTAGAACTGAAAGTAGTTTCAACCAATCAAAAGTTGTGTTTCATGATCACATGACCTACCGTACGCTTACGGTACGCTTACGGTGCGCTTACGGCAAAAGTGCGCATGCGCGTAAAAAAGACACGCGCTTGCGCGCATGCGCATAACAGTCACTACCCGACACTTCCGCGTAACGTGCGCGTGTAGCGTACACGCGTACGCGTCCCACGCGGAGTACGCGCGGCTACGCAAATTGCGTAACTATACGCAAACAGCGTAGAAAAATTACGGGCGTTGCGTAAACCGTACGCTTACCGTAAGCTTACGGTACGCGTACTAAAAAAAAAAAGAAAAAATGTATTGCTAATAAATTTTACCTTTTTGTATTATAAAATATTTTTAAAAAAACATATTATAGAATTTTAAAAATTTAACCACAGTCTTAAAAAAAGGATAGAAAATTTTAACAAAAAATATGTAAAAAAAATAGAAAAAAATACATAACTTAGCATTTAAAAAACCGTACAAATTCACTGAAAAAACCATAGGTTTCACACACGTTATAGTTAGGAATTTGCATTAAAAAAACCTTGCTAATTCAATGAAAAAACCATAGGTTTCACACACGTTATAGTTAGGAATTAGCATTTAAAAAACCTTAGAAATTCAATGAAAAAACCAAAGGTTTCACACACGTTATAGTTAGCTGGACATTTTACTCGTAAAAAACCATTGAAATTCCCCCGTTATAGTTAGTTAAGCTAACTATAACTCGCGCGCCCGCAATGCACTGCTGATGACGTCACATATTACATCACTCATGACATGGTCAGTGACATCACTCATGACATCACTGATGACATCTCAAATGACATCACTGATGACATCACTGATGACATCATCCTTGTGATAGAGTGGCAGACCTCCTCTCACCCTAATATAACCTTTGATACACACATTCATAAATAGAGACTAAACTTTTCAAAACAATGGACATACCAATACCAGTTACAACAACCTCTTCAGTAATTCTAAGATCCACATACACATCCACTCATTCACCAACAGTCCTATACAGTCACTCATACATGTACTCACTCATCATATGTACTCATACACCTATACATCCTGTTACACAATGCCACTCATCCGTAGAGTTACTCACACACATAGTCACTCATGCTAATAAAGAATCAAACATCCATTTACTTGCATATACAGTTATACACACACCACCACACTTACTTCTACAAAAACTTACACATACTTAGTCTTTTAAACAATCACTTATAGAAACACATACCTATTCATACAGGAACTCTTTCAATCTCTCACTCTCACATATACTCACTTATATACACCAATAGTCACATATACTAGTTTAAAACATATGTAGTTACTCATAAAAACACTGTAGAGACAGTCATTCACTCACTAACACACCCATACACACACTCATCCACCCATGCAGTCCTGCACTCATACTATCTTCTACACATACAAACAGTAAGTCACTCATTCATGCACCTATGCACTACGTAATACCCCCCATCGAACCATAAAGACATCAGACACTTATACTGATACCCAAAAAACCAACTAATAACCTATATAAACACTCATGTAGCTGCTCACCAACCCATGCAGCCACTTATACACAAAGTGAAATACTGATACAGATATATACATATTTAAACATTACTCACTAAGCCATGTATTCACTATGATACACCTAATCAGTCAGTTACACAATCAATTTTTCAAAAACAAATCATCCATTTAGACACTTATATACCCATTTATTCTTCCATCGACCTTGAGATATACATATATAAAACATATTTAATTTTCAGAAAAACACACATTCACTGGATGATGTCATCAGTGATGCCATTTGAGATGTCATCAGTGATGTCATGAGTGATGTCACTGACCATGTCATGAGTGATGTAATATGTGACGTCATCAGCAGTGCATTGCGGGCGCGCGAGTTATAGTTAGCTTAACTAACTATAACGGGGGAATTTCAATGGTTTTTTACGAGTAAAATGTCCAGCTAACTATAACGTGTGTGAAACCTTTGGTTTTTTCATTGAATTTCTAAGGTTTTTTAAATGCTAATTCCTAACTATAACGTGTGTGAAACCTATGGTTTTTTCATTGAATATATATATATATATAATCTACTGGCGGTCACCTGTAGGTAGTTATAGGTAGGACCTAGTTTCCATACGAAATGTTGATTTGCCACTATCTTTGGTGTCGTTTGACAAATTCTTTGCAAAATTTTCAAAACTAATGGGGCTGTCAGGTCAGCTGCTGTGTTTAAAGTTTTGGGGTGATTCGTAAAGCGGGGGCCAAGACAAAGGGGGGTCTCAAAACGCCTTTTCTTCATTTTAATTTCTATAAGAAATGTAAGACACGGCTACAGCCCGAACTGCTGAACGGAATTACACCAAATTTGGCAAAAAGGTAGCTCTTGGTTCAGAAATCAGTCTTATTGTTAAATGGTGTAAAACCGTTCAGTAGTTCCTGAGAAATTTAAATATGTGCCTGCAATCCGATTGTCTGCCAACACTTCAAACCAGTAAGTGTTGTCAGCCATATTGTGACTCGGTTGAAAGGTCAAAAAACTTTAAAAACCAAGAAAGGGGGTCAGGGTAGAAACACCCTGACCCCTTTGGCCTGTTCAGGGGGACCAAAAAAAGCCTTTTGTTCAATTTCTGGTGGGATTCGCCCTGAATCCGTGAATCTGGTAGAACATTTTTAAAAAAGCGATGGCTGGGCAAGCAAAATTAATGATGCGGGGCCCACACGGGCACCCGCAGCCTCAGGGACCGCTACCTCCCTGGGTCTTATACATCAAATGCGGGGGGGCTACAAGACCCCCCCACAGCCCGGGGACTGCCACCTCCCTGGGGCTATATTTAAGAAATTGAATGCGTGGTGGGGGGCTTCTACCGCCCCATGTAGCGCCGGGTCCGCCACCTCCCTGGGGCTATGTTTGGCGGCATCCCTTAGCAAACAGTGTGCTTACTTTAAACAAGTGAGAACACTTTGCTCTCGCTTGTTCAGAGCAAGCACGCTTTGCTTTTTACCCCCAGGGAGCTGCTTGTCAGCAGCTCTCGGGGGGTAAAAGCCATGCCGGCTCCTGCAGGAATTTAAATAACAACGAAGAGCACCAGTGCTGCAAATAACTTCGAATTCTGTTTATAGTGCATTGAACAAAACAAATGTCACCACGACCACTTTTTCCCTTTGATTTAATCCACAGCTTTTTTTGAAACAATTACATTAAATCCATAACAAAACCACAATTTATTGCCTGTAGCTCTGACATTTTTAAATTTTCTTTAACAAGTAAGACAACCCACCCTTTTCCATTTTCCCATTCTTTTAAAATACTCTACTAAACTAGCAACTCTCATACTTTTGTGCACACTCTCAACAGACTAATCACTCTGTCATATATATAAACTCACTCGACACATCACCACAATACTCACAAAATTCTTCAGTACCAATCATACACCCACCCAAAACTACTCCTATAGATAATTTCTCTGAGAAGACACTTTGAACAAAAAACTTAGTACAAAAAGCTTAATACAAAAAACCAGCAAAGGCTATCAAAAAACATATATAATACTCAATTGCCAACATCTACAAATTTGATTAGCTTAAACGCCGTGGTCAGGAGGCGGGAGCTGGGCGGTACTGTGGGGGGCTTCAGGCTCCCCCGCAGTCCCCAATCAGGAGATCTTTTCTTCAAACAGATGACAAAGCAAAACAGCAAAGTCCTTTTCTCCTTTCCTTGGCAGCAAGCAGCCACTGCAGGCCAACCCCAGACAGCAAACAGCACAGGGGCAGTATTCCTCATCAGCTTCTCCTGCTCTTCTCCATTGCAGAGGTTTCCACTTGATTTCCCAGAAGTGATCTAAAAGTCTGGGGTCTGGGCCCCTCTTTTTATACACAAAAATCCAATGTTCTCTGAAGCGAGGGAGTGTCTGTACCCAGCCAAAACCAGTTCTGTCTTCACTGGTGCAGCTTCCTGGCAGGAGGTGGGACAGCATTGTTGAAGGCAGACCAGGTCCATTCAGGTGAAAAGGAAGTCTCCTCCGCCTACTCCAAATGCCAACCAGGTCTATTCAGCCCAGTCTGACTATTCAGACTCCCGGAGCCACAGCCCTCCCCAGCCCCCTGTCATCCAAAAGCCAGACATGCAATACACAAACTTAGCAGTGGAACACTGGATGGTTAGGCAAGAAAATACCTACTTTCTAAAAGTGGTATTTTCAAACACAGAATGTAAAAATCACCCTCACTAAAATATGTATTTTAACATTCTGAGTTCAGGCATACTAAACTTTATTTTTCTATCTTGTTCCCAGGTCGGTTATGTTTATAAGATGTTATAAACAAACTCCCCATTCTGGCCTATGGGAACAGATAGCCTTGCAATAGTGAAAAACGAAATCGGCAGTAATTCACTATCAAGACATGCTACACACATCAGGTCATGTCCTACCTTTCACATACATTGCACCCTGCCCACATGGGTCTCTTGGGCCTACCTTAGGGGTGTCTGACATGTAAGAAAAGGGAAGGTTGGGGACTGGCAAGGGGGTGCACTTGCCAAGTCCACATGGCAGTCACAGACTGCACACAAGCTCTGCAATGGCAGGCATGAGTCCCATTTTACAGGCTGCTTCTGTGGGAACCACAATAAGTGCTGCAAGCCCACCACCAGCATTTGATTTACAGGCCCTGGGCACACATAGTGCACTGTACTAGGGTCTAAGAAGTAAATCAAATAATCCAATCATGGAATCACTAATCCATACAACAATTGACAAAGGGAGCCCTTGCACTTTGGCACTGAACAGCAGTGGCAAAGTGCCCAAAGCATCTAGACCACCAAGAACACAGGAGGCAACAGCAAAAAATGGAAAGGAGTTCCAAGCCAATGGTGCCATGTCTAACAAGGATGAATATGTAAGATATTTTTTTATATTCCAGCCCTGAGGAAGTCGTGGGTTATTGTACCCAAAGATGAAACACGTATTGGCTGGTGTGGCTGGTGTTTGAAGAATTAAAGAAAAGACTGACACATTGGCGACTGTCGGATTGATTTTGTGGACTCAAAGTATTGCATCGTTCTGTTTATATTTCAATAAGGGATGCTGGCTTATATCCTTCCTCTAGAGCACTGCAGAGATTTTGTGGATATAATATATTTTCCTATACTGTGTTTTCTGTGCTCCCTAATTCTCTTATTCACACTTCTTTGTGGCACTGGTCACAGAAAAGTGCACTGGCCTTGTCTTCCACCAGCACCTCTGCCATCCTGGCTAAGCACAAGTAATACACAGAGCGCAGCTTCATGTAAACAGGTTTCGCAGCAGTGGTTGTCAACTACAACATTTGTGCCTCAAAAAGGAGGACGTACTTCTCCGATATGTCATGGCCTGCACGGACAGGACACTGTCACACACTCAAGGAATACAGTAAAGCAAATGCGCTCTGCACCAGCAAGGGAGACCAAGCAGGATGCAGAACTAGTCCACATATCTTTGCAGGCAGCAAGATGTAAGTACCCGTCTGGGTGGTGGTGGTGAGAGGATTCTTCAGCATTCCTTGCACTCCTCACCTGTTTCTACCCTGCGTCCTCAATTAAACACCTGATTAATTATAGATACAAGTAGATTCTGGAAAAACCGGATGCCATTTCAGTTTGATAATAATCTCTCCTTTGTGTAGCTTACTAAAAAAAAGCTGACCAGCATTGGCACTGTTCCTTTTCTTGTATTCGTCCAACTTCTCGGCAGTTTACAGCTATAACACAGTGACATCAGTGTGGAGGAGCCTGCTCTGGGGATATTCATAATGACGAGGCATTCAGAGGGTAACCTTTGATCTCATATAGTCTGGGGATGTCTGCTCTTTTGCTAATGGGATTAGTACGCTTACAAAAAGCAAGTGTGTGTTTGTTTCAAGAGATCTGAAGGGAGTCTGAGATGCACTCCAAAGAACAGAATTCTACTTGCAGGTGCCAGCATTATTTAGATTGAGGCGCACAGTTTAACCCCAAACAATCCCCAAATTAACTGGGTTGCGGTCCAGAGTAATTACCAGTGGCTAAGATTCATTCAAGCAATCTACCCATCATTTTTGTTTTTGTGAGTTCAACACCCATAGCAGGAAAGGTATGCCTGAAGAGGGTCCATGCTTGCTGTGCCAAAGGACTCAAGCAGTAATCTATGGATGAGGCTCAATTTAGGCCAAAACCTTTTTGCTTGTTCCTGCTCAGAGGTGCCATGGCCTGGATTTTCGGGAAAAACTGTACTATTGGAGCAAGACCAAGATTAATTTGAATATGGTTGATTCCCATCTGACTTGGCATGGTGGCTGAAAACAAATGAGTGACTAGATTGCAATCCAGAGTAAATATCAGTGGCTGAATTTAATTTAAGCAATCCGACCATCATTTTTTTGCTCCCTTCATAAATAAAACAACCATCATGAGATGTATTGCAAATTATATGAAATGCAAAACTAGCAGTTTGGTGCTATATTTTTAGTGGAATGCATCCTCTTGTCCGTTTTAGATGCAAGAATGTATTTTGTGCCTAAAGTAATAGCAGAAAAAATTCAAGTACTACAAACAGTAGCCACTCAGGTTTGGGTCATTTTTATTGTTCTTCTGCACTCGCTTCAAGTTTTTGCTGCGAATGCCATGTATTTACATGGTGTAATATTTTCATTTGTGGAATTTCGCGTAAACACATTGAAAGCAAGCATTGAAAGCAAGCACCTGTAGGCAAATAAAAGCACAGCTCCATATCATAAATCCAGCATTAACAGACCACATTTGTTTATGCCTCACCTGAGACAGTGCATGCGCTGTCGCTTGCAAAACATTTGGTTTTCTTACAGGGAACTTACCATTGGTTGGCTACATCATCACTCCCATTTCCATCCTTCTCTTTAGTCTGTGTGTACTGGCTTCACTTCTCTTTGTGTGTTTGTCCCTCCCCTGGAGCCCGGCCCAAGTACTTTTTCATTGCCCAGGGTCCTTCCGCTGCTCAAGCTTTTGGAACTACTGTTTTATTACAGTTGCAGAACTCCATAAGTGAGGATGTTTTTTCAGACTGTCTCTCCATCAGCACCCCCACTATCCCACCCTGCTGCTTGGCCCCTCCCACCCCGTATTGTTGCTTGCCTGAGTAGTTGTTTCCATTAGTCACCCTCCTTGAAGTGTTGTGATTTGCCTCCACCCTCCCTTCCTGCAGTCTGTGTTGTTTTGCCCCACCCAGCCCCACCCTCCCTTCCTCCTGTCTGTATTGCTTTGCCCCTACTCGTACGATTTTCCCCCTAGGACCTGCACAAAAAAGCACTATGATGCATACACCACTGGCCATGTCATAGCGATTTTTCAACTCCCCCATTGGCCTTCCATGTTGATAGCCTCCCATTCCTCCATGCTGCCTGCCGCTCTGTTCTTCCACCACCACTAAACAAGCATTTGCAATGCAATAGGTCATGCATTAGTGAAGGTTTGAGCTATTAGCATTGCAAATGATAATGTTTGTTAGATTTATTTTTGTCACAAAAATCCCAGCAGTAGCATATGTAATAAAAAAAAATCCACAGACCTCTATTAGCCACATAAGATACTGCACCGTTAATGCATGTGGTGGTCCCTGGAGCTGCAGGGGGAACAGGCCTGCATTATTTTCAAGTAAAGCCCCGAGGAGGTTGCAGTCCCTGGGGTTCAGGGGTTCCAAGAGGCCACTCGTTTAAACAAGCATTGGCATAGCCAATAGGTCTCGCCTTAGGGACCTTATAAGTGTTTAGCCATGCAACAGTTGATGTTGTTGCACCAAGGATATTGTGCTGGATAACTAAACACTTATAAGGTCCCAAAGGCGAGACCTATTGGCTATGCCAATGCTTGTTTTATTATTGGTTTGGCTGCAGAGCTTTAAACCTCTCCCTAGCATTGGTCCTGCATTCTGGACGAGCCAAGGGAGTGCGCTGACCTTTTGTGCAATTATGGAACATACTCTTGGAGTAACTGAAGGAATAGAGGCCATGACCGCAGATAGATATCTTCAGCTGGATGTATGACATTACAACGCGGGTTTTTACAACGCGTGCAGTTACATCGCATGCGTTACAACGCATGCGATGTTACAACGCTATGCCATTACAACGCAAGTCTTTACATCGACTTGCGCTAGATGGCGTGCTAACATTAAAAAAGTGTAATTTACTATTCCAACTCCAGTCCACTTAACAGTAGGGAAGGTGTTGGGATAGTAAACTACACTATTTGTAATGTTAGCACGCCATCTAGCGCAAGTCGATGTAAAGACTTGCGTTGTAATGGCATAGCGTTGTAACATCGCATGCGTTGTAACGCATGCGATGTAACTGCACTGCGTGGTAAAAACCGCGTTGTAATGGCTGTTTCCCTCTTCAGCTATGGGGGTGTGGGGAGGGGGGAGTGGAGTAGCCTGCTCAGCAGCTTCACAGCTTTGAATCCGGGACCTGCGATTGCGTTGTCTTTATTGGTCACCATAAAGAGCTGAGAATGGAGATTTATATCAAGTTGCTTAATCGTGTGACTTCCCTATCGAGGGGGTGCGTGTATACACCCGTGTGCAATTAGGCGAGGCTTCTTGGGGCTATCTAGAGACCTACAGACTGAAAGACTCCCTGTCCATCCTCGGAATCTAATGCGCCTTCAAAACTGTAACTAATTGGCTTGACCAAGGCTATTACTTGCCACAGATTAAAGCCCAGAGGCCTCCATGTGCAGCACCCCTACTCACTACATATAAGTGAAGGCTACCTTCAGACAGTTCAAATACTTACCGGTCCCAAGCAATTTAACACTTCTTAAAAGGGCATCAATAAGGCAAAAGCGTGGTACATACCCCGTACAACTGCATGTCACCTCCCAGTGATTGAAGGCCACTTATGCGCAAACTGAGAGTAGCGAGTTAATTTATGGCTGCGTTTCCTTTTTGTCTGAAAAGCGTTATCAGTCGACTACAAACTAGCAAAGAAAACACGGTCTAGAATTCTTTCAAAAGATGGCTATCGGGAGGAAGTGGACAGAGCAGCTGTTCTGAGGCAGCCGGCATGCCTGCAGATATTCACGTGCGTTTAAACGGGTTTCAAATGAAAGCATTACCTCTAGGACGCACGTAGCATGGCCTTGCCTACACTGAAGTCTTCATGAATCTGCCAGGGCAGGGTACCACTATCAACCACCACAAGCCTTCAGAGCGCCTTTGAATAAACCTTTCCAATTGATCAATAAACTCAGCAAGCATCCCATCGCAATGGCTTCTAGCACATCGATCTGAGCCAGCTTCCAATTAGAGTGGGTTCTAACACTAAGTAACAGACAGAAATCTCCTTAACTGGTGACAGTGGCATTCAATTACACTTGGATGAGAAAATCAACACAAAATTCCGTTATCAACAGATGCATGTTGAAGCAGATCAGTGTGATTTTGGGGATGTGTATAGATTGTGATTCATGTGTGGAGGCACGTGTGCGTTTTTTATCTTCACTCTATAGCAGTTAGGAATCATTGGAACTCTGTTGATCCAGTCCTACAGGAATATCTAGGCCCTATTTAAGTCTTGCTACAATAAACACAATATCCCAATGGTATGATCCAATCAACGTCAATGTTTCTCCTGATTTACAGAAATGAGTGTCTGCTCATAAAATCTAATGAGTTGTGGGAACATAATTTTTGGAATAAGGCTCCTTGCATGTACTGCATGTCTTTTGTTTACATCGAGTCCAAGTTGGATTGAAATCACACAATAGTGCATTTCTTCTAATAATATGTCACACAACAGAGAAAATACAAGGCAGTGGCACACCATGGGGTTACCTTAGAAACTTTCTATATTCGAGCACCTTGTGACAGTTTTCATAATTCTAGTTCAAATATGCTCCATCATCAAGCACACTGAAGTCACATCTAGGAACGCCTACTTCACAAAACGTTATGACTTTCCGGTCCAGATAAAAACAAGCGCGCGTGCGCTAAAAGTAAAACAAAAGAAGAGGAGAGGATGAGGCAGCAGGGGGAGGGTAGAGAGGAGGGAGCCTGCGCCTGTTTCCCTTGCGGGAGCGAGCAGGAACCATCTGTTAATTACTAACAGATGGTTTTGAAAGCTCGCTCCCGCAAGGTAATCGCCAAACGTGCACGCGTTGCCATTGAAAGCTATGCAACGCGTGCACGTTTTTGGGCGAAAAAGCGGACCGATTACTAAAGGTCTCTCCTAAGCAGCGCATACGCGCTGCATAGAGGAGACCTAAAAATGATAAGCCATGAAGAGGTGGTGGTCCCCGGGGCAGCGGAAAAGGGCCTTCCACGCATTTTTTTATAAAGAAGCCCTGGGCAGGTGGTGGTCCCAGGGTATTAATAAGCCACAGTAGGGGAGGCCCTGCACCCCCTCCTATATTTGCATAATGCCCCCGGGACCTGGCCCACCCAAGGGCCGATAATGAATGAAGTGCTTTTTTGTATTTATTTTTGGCCAGAACCGCGTATCCCGCAGAATTTTTTTAAATTCTTTTTTTGACCCTGCGGGGACCCCATCAAGAGGCCGAGGGGTTTTTGGTGTTTCTACCCTGTCCCCTTTTCTTTTTTTTTAACCTCTTTTTCAGTGACTCGGTTCAAACGAGTCACAAGATGGCTGCCAACACTTCCTGGTTTGAAGTGTTGGCAGCCAATCAGATCCTAGTAGAAGATTTCGCGTAGGGTCAAGGATACTCCGCGTCCCCATCTGCATATCTGAAAAACCAAAACCCTTCAATAATTTCAAAACCACTGAACAGATTTCACCATTTATCAAAAAGGACACTTTCTGGACCAACAGCTACCTTCCAGTCAAATTTGCTGTAATTCCGTTCAGAAGTTTGGGCTGTAGACATGTCTAAAGTTTTGATGGGAATTGTCATGGGGAAAAAGCATTTTGGGCTCCCACCCTTTTCTTGGCTCACCCCAAATTTTCAAGACAGTAGCTGAAGTAAGTGGCAAACTAGTTTTGAAAATTTCACGAGGATTCGTCAAAAAACGTCAAAGTTATTGGCAAATGAAAAAAAGCTCATCCTATGGAAAGTCGGTCCTAAGTATAACTATCTACTGGCAACCACCAGTAGATAATATATATAAGCAGTTTATACAAGGTTCTGGAGCTTAAAGAGCGTCAGGAGTGATTATGAGGAAGGACCACTAGAAGACTTTTAAAATGGACGAGATTGCTGAGTATAAGTGAGTTGATGAGAATTTTGCTCTATCGAATGGGGGTCCAAGCTGATCTTGCATAGTTTCAATAGTTAACAAAGTGCCAGGGTGGTTGTATTGGTTATGTAGATTCAAGTTTGTTTTATGGACACAATAAAGAAAACCACTAGGTTGCTAGACTAAAGGGCAAACCTCAAGGTGTCAGTTAAAAAGTTGATTACGTAAATTAGAATGGCAGGTGTTAGTGATGAGAGAAACTACAGATCTTCATTTTCTGAAGAGATAAGCATGAGGCGTCATAAAGCCAAAAAGCATTCAAAGACAGTGAGACCGTTAGTAACAGGTTACTCATGATGAAAAGGTAGGAAAGGAGAAAAAGATTTGGGTTTAATCTAATCCCAAACAATGATATAATGTCACCTAGTGAAGTTTTATAGAGTGAGAATGTAGTGAGGATATGGACACACCTGCGGACATTGCTAAGTTAGCATAAGTTACTATATGCTTGGCAGCCATTTTGCCGCTTTTGCCCACGTTACTACATGCCACATTTCTCGTAAACACTTTGCTTGCTCGTTTTCACATGAGAACTGTCTGCATTTCACATATTTAGTTGAACACTCTGCTCCTCGTCTGTACAGCGTGTTCAAGGTTGAAAAACAATGAGCTCTGTTGATTTGCTTTGGTCATTCTCACGTCCCTAGCATAACATTACACAGCTGCAAACCTGGAAATCTGGTGCTTTTAATATTGCTTTGCATGCATGTTAAGACACTTGGAGAAACGCTTTTCAGGATAGAAGAGCTGTGCTCGTCCAGTGATGTAAATTCCTGCATCTGAACTCGGACGTATGGGGTCCCCCTGAAAAAGCCTGGAGGTCTTCTATAATTATAATAAATTAGCTTCTAGCACAGGGAGGGTGGCAAGGCGCTATAGTCCTGTTTCCACCATCATTATAAAATGATTTCCCCTTTTGTTCTATATGGAATTGTAACAATGCTGATTTGTTTGATCTTTTGCATATTACTGCTAGTATTGGCTACTGTACTGCATTATAGAGCACGTTAGTTAAAATAAACGTTTTAAACTATTCCTTGACTCTATTTACTCATGTTGTGGACAAGTACGAGAGATTAAACAAAAGAGTGTTCTTGTTCCCACGTATCCTGAGAGGGACGGAGTAGCATGTTCTAGGATGTCTAATCATTGTGTAGCACGGAGAACGAATGAGACACTATAGCTAGTCAGATTGGGGTTCTGGGCACCTAGGTGGGTATTTTGGTACACCACTACACACTGAGGTCCTGGTTTCCTACGCATAATTCTGTGTATGTGCAGAATCCCTGCAACAAGAAACAGAAGGTACCAAGGACCAAGTTTAGATGGTCACTCAGTGGAATTGGAATGGATGTTGATACCTTGGAATCCCATGTGGCCTAGAAATGGCAGCCAAAAAAGTATGCACTAAACCATTTTTGCAGTAAGGTGGGCATACCTTGTAAGCTGACAGAAGATAACTGAAGAGGATGATCTACAGTCTCAAAAGCAGCCAATAAGTCTATAAGTATGAGGATAGAAAAAAGGTGATTGCGAGGAGCAGTGGTTATAAAGTTATATGCACAAGAAAGTGCAGCTTCCATTGAGGAAAGTAACTGGAAACCTGAACAGAGGCCCCTAAGTAGATTTTTTGAGGATAAACAGAGTGCAATTTGGTTGAAAACTAATGGATCCACTATTTAAGATAAAAAAGAGTTAAGACCCATGGCAATGCTAGAGGCAAAGGATTGGCGACCCTCTTTTTCAAAGGAGTAGAACCAGTACAGATCTGAAACATGTAGGAAAAGTGCCAGATATGTGGGAATAGTTGAATGAAGAGGTCAGATAAAGAGCTTATGACACGAGGCAATGAGGTTTAATTGTATGTGGCCTTAAAGCATTAGATGGTGTCGAGGATGGATTAGGTGCTTTGATTTTTGGAATGAGTTTTGCAGGCAATAGTCTGTACATTCTCAGAGTATAGCAGAGTGATGTTTGGTTACAGTGGGTGTACACTGGTTGAAGTTACTTATTGAGTAGTACATGAAGGGTGTCTCATAAGCCAGTGATTTTTAAGAAGGAAATAGTAAAATCATTAGCATATGGGGATGGATTATTCATGAGTCAGCATGGTGGCGATAGTAGGTTTCTAATAGTTGGGATTAGGCTGACTTTATGAGATAAAGATTGACAGTAGGCGGACTAGGGGCCTGATTACGACTTTGGCACCAAAGATGTGATCAGACCGCCTGCCAGATTAGGAGTTTCCTCTTGTCAAGCAGTCTCGTTTTTGCCGTTCCCATGGCGGTGCCTCTAAAAATGGGCACCGCAATGGGAATGCCACAAACTGTTCTTGCATGGCATGGACTGAAACGTCTATGCCATGCAGGAAGTGGGGCGCATGCACACAGGGCGGCACATGTTGTGCCCTCTGTGTCCTTCCCAATGCAGAGGAGGCACAGGGGCTCCTGCAGGGCCCCCTTTCTTCCCTCTCCATCATGGTATTTCACTGCCGGCAGAGAGGAAACTCGCATATTGCGGTCTCCTGACCACTGCAATATCGCTAGGGAACGGCGGTACCCTTGTGGCAGTGGCAGGGTTATGGCGGTCCAACCGCCCTAGTCGTAAAAGGGCAGTCGGGAAACCGACATCACAATGCCCCTGCGAGTCTTGCAGTCCATGGACAGCCAGACTTATATTTGGGCCCTTAGTCTTGTTGAGGATGCCTACTGGAATGCTGAGAGGATGCTTGTATGCCTTGACATGATTTTCACATTGCAAATGCTAAATAAAACGTATTTTTAGTCATGGTTTGTAGGAGTGTAAAAGTATGTTATGTTATGGTATGGTATTTGTGTATTTATGGCATGCAAATCAACCATGATGGTATCCAGGTGCCCTGTAGTAGGTGTGTGAGTCCAGTCTTGGAGGTTTACTTGAAAAGCCAGGTCTTCAGCTCCTTGTGAAAGTCAATAAATAAGGTGAGGCTCTGATATGTTGTTTGAGGTCATTCTGGGCTTTAGGGTCCAGATACAAGAAGGTGCAGCTCATGCTCTACTTTTGTGCATATGTGGGGTGTGTGCTAGTGGGTGCTAATGTGTATATGTCAAAAATTGTGTAGTGTCCATTTAAAAAATATAATTGAATAAAGCGAAGGATGTGGTATTTTGTAGTGGCATAAGGCAGATGTTGTTTGGTTCAGCAATGCTGACCGGAAGTATGTTGAAGCTTTCCTCTTGGATATAAGGGTGTTATTAATAGAAATGAGCAATGGGAGAATATTTGCTAGAATAGCTATATCATAGCCAGATGGAAAAGAGCTGATGATGGTTTTAGAATGGGTTACAAATATAATATCCGGGAGATGTATGTAGGTTATTGTGCTGTGTGAAGTGTGTATTCGTTAGTGAATAGTCAGAAAGAAGATGTCAAAATCATGCGCTTTGCAATTTATTATTAAGGAACAATTTGGAATCACCAATATCAATCAATCAATCCGGATTTATAGAGCGCTGTCACCCGTGGGGGTATCGAGGCATTGAGCGGGGTGCAGAGATGCTTCTGAAGGCTATCCGTTGAACAACCATGTCTTTATGCCCTTTCTGAACTCCTGCAGAGCCAAAGCTGTTCAGTGCTGAGGTGGGAGGCTGTTCCAGAACTTTGCAGCTAGGTGGGAGCAAGCGCTGCCTCCACTGCTGCTTCTGTGGATGAGTGGTGTATCAGCCAGTAGGAGAGATGTGGAGTGCAGCTGTCTGACAGACTGTTGGAAGTTAACTCTGTGGTTGAGGTAGACTGGACCATTGTTGTGGAGGGCCAAATTGAATTGGCCACCATGAGTAGTTCCAAGGTGAGGTATTGTTACCAAAGATGAGTACCTCAGTTTTGTTGGCGTTGAGTTTGAGGCAGTTTTTCTGTATCCAGCTGGCGATGCTGGTCATGCACCTGTGAAAGATTGATTTGGTTATGGTGGGGTCTGAGGACAGGGATAGGATGAGCTGAGTGTCATGCATGTGGGATATAATGTTAATCTCATGGGCTCTGTCATGGGTAGCCAGCGGGGCCATGCATGTGTTGAAAAGGGTGGAGCTGAAAGATGACCCTTCTATGATGCCGCAGAAGATGTCCTTTGGGCCTCAGGAGAAAGGTGGAAGACAAATGCTCTGGGTTCTACCGGTGAGAATGAATGCGATCCATTTAAGGGCTTTCCCTTGGATTTCCATCTGTGGAGTCCCTGTAGGAGAGTGTAGTGGGACACGGTGTCGAAAGCTGGGAAGAGGTCGAGGATGATCAGAACTGTGGTCTCTCTATTGTCTTGGACAGCCCTGATGTTATTGGTGGCTCTGATCAGAGCCATTTCCATGCTGTGATGTGAGCAGAATTCTGATTGAGAGGGGTCCAGGAGTTTGTTCGTTTCCCGGTGATTGGTGAATTGGATGTTAATTGCTTTCTCCAGGACTTCTGCTGGAAAGGGGAGCAGGGAGATTGGCCAGTCATTTTTGAGTTCTGCTGGGTCTGCAGAGGTTTTTTTGAGGAGCGGTTTAACCTCTGTGTGCTTCCAACCCACTAGGAAGATGGTGGAGTTGATGGAAGTGTTGAGCATGGTGGTGTGCTTTTTGCTGATGGAGTCGTTCCCAAGGTTGCCATATGGGAGAAGCAGGGATCTGTGGGTGCTCCTGCATGGATGGTACTCATGATGTTGACAGTGGTCTGTTTGGAGAGAGTGTCCCATGCAGTGATTGTGTCTAGGTTGCGGTCGATGATGGAGGGGAGTATGTCGATGTTGGCCAAGTGTGGTTGAGGGTCGAAGTGTTCATAGATGGTGGTGATTTTGCTGTGGAAGAATTCTGCGAGAGAGTCACAGAGGTCCTGGGAGGGGCTGATGGATCTCTCTGTGGCTGCGGGATTGGATAATTGTTTGATGGTGCAGAAGAGTTCTTCGTTGTGGTTGGAGCTGGCTTTGAGGCGGGTGGTGAGGGTGTTCTTCTTGGCATTTTCAGTTGTTTATGGTAATTGTTGAGAGCTAGTTGGAAATTTTCTCTGTCTGAGGGTGCTCTCCTGGTGCGCCAGATCCTTTCCAGTCATTTGCAGTTGTGTTTTGTAGATTTGAATTCAGCGTTGAACCAGCTAGTGTGGTACAAGGGTATGTCCAGTTTCGGGGTCTTGTGGGGCGCAACTTTGTTGGTGCATTGGTGATCCAGGTGTGGAAGCTTTTGATGGCTTCCTCAAGATTAGAGGAGGGTTTCTGGCAAGGAGGTGTTGAGGGTGTGTGTCCAGAGGTGATCTATTCCCTTGCTCCAACTCCTGTGGGGGGTGTTGGCGGTGGTATTGGCAGTGTTCGAGATGTAGATGCGGACGATCAAGTCATCTGACCAGGTGATTTCGGTGATGTGGTTGTGTCTGATACTGTCGCTGGCTGAGAAAATGGGGTCCAGCATGTGCCAGGCAATGTGAGTTGGGTTGGTGACCAGTTATGAGAGGCTGAGGATGTCCATGCTCTCAAGAAGGTTGGATGTGTTGGTGTCGGTAGGGCCACCCAGGTGGAAACATAGGTTCTCTAGAAAGAATAAGTCTTTGGAGTTGATGGCCAGGGGGTAATAAAGTCAGAGATGGCCTCGCAGAATGTGGGGTGGGGACCAGGGGGTCTGTAGGCGAGAGAGCCACTGATTGTGGTTTTGCCAATGGTGTTGATTTGGAAGTTTAGTTGCTCCATGAAGGGGGTGGTACTCTCTGTGGCCTTCTACAAAGCATTTAGAATTATTTGTGTTTCATTTAACGAGATGGCAACATGTGTAGAAATGTGGTGTTATTGGGCATCAGTAGTGTAGTGTTACATAGTATTTGTGTATATGGCCATGTAGGCATCAAGGTTTCATGATTGCAAAGCATAGAGAGAGGTGGGATAACATTTGTGTGTATTGATATGGTGGTAGAGTTGGTGTGTTATAATGAAAGACACATTTTACATAGTTACGGTCAGAGAGTAATCTAGGTGCAATATAGCACACACTTTTTGAAGCAGAATTGACAACTATGGGGCATTTTTACAATGCCCTGGCGTCACTTTTACTCAGCCGGAACATCACTTTTGTGATGCTCTGAAGGTGCAGTGTGGTTGTCCAAATTTACAAAGCCACACAAAGCCACCTGGGGTGGCTTTACATGGCCTGGTAAATATGGGGTAAGGCTATGCCTTCCTCCGTATGGAAGGGGCATTCCATCGGTGTTGCTGTGGCTGTTCCCATGCAACACCCATGGCTTTTGACACTGCTCCAGATTTACAAAATAACGTAAATCTAGAGCAGCGCCAACACTAACGCCTTGCAATGCAGGTGTAACAAGGAGAAATGTTTCATTTGCATACTGCAGCACACATAGAATGAGGAAAATTCCTCCCTTGATTGTTTTTGTGCAGGACAGGGCATGTCGTTCAAGAGATCATGCCAGCGTAGATTCAGAGGGCACGGTTTCTGGACTTTTCGTCTTTAAATGTTTTCATTTCCAATCTGGAATTATCCTGCCTCCATATCTGGCACTGACAGCCTGAGGTGGTTATTTTATCTGCCAGATGTGCAAAGTTGCTTCATAATGGATACGCCTGTAGTCAAAGGCGCTGCACTTTGCCTTTCATTGCCACATGCTGTCTAGCACTTGGTATGATTTTAGATATGCTGGTATTATTCACGTAGTTTCTGACATTTTACTTTAGGATTTTTACTCAAGATTCCACGAAAGTACACCACTACACCACATGACCTAACTGGGAGTGGCTCAGGTAAACAATCCTATCACTAGAGCACCTGAACAATGCGAATGGACACAGAAAAAGGATCAGCTCTTGGTTGCGCACCTGTGTTTTTTTTAGCACTATTTTTTGCATTTTGCTCCAAAAATATAGCCCAGAATGCCATATTTATGTTTTGCTTAATTTCACATAATTTTTCCAAAATTTTGCATAATTATTCTAAAACAAATTACGCAAATTTCTTCCAACCCCAGCGCCATTCAGGCTCTTTTCTGCTTTCACAGCCCATTTGCAAACAAACTATTTCTGTCCCTTCCTACTTACTAATGTGTTATTTTATAAATCATCCATGTGCATCTAGTTTACCTTAAATTTGAAGGTAAAACTTTAAACAAAGCGAAACAGTATTAATTATACATTCATAACATCCACAAAATTACAAACTATAATTAAAAAAAACTGGGTCCCTCGTGCTTTGTTACAATCGCCAGAACCCATACAATTATCTCGTGTTGGATTCGCTCCAGTTATGTGTCATTGGCAGTCAGAGCAAATGCTTCCTCCATTCCCATCTCCTGCCTTTCTCAGATTTGATCAAACAAACCAATGTTGTCTTCGTTGTTCCAACATAATTACAGGACATAAAGCGCACAGCACTTTTCAATTTTCATAAATGTTAATGGATTTTGTTATCCTCAAAAGCTATTTTTAGATACCCAGGCGAAGCGGACACACAGTATTGTTTACAGAGATAACTCCTGTCGAGCCAGAGAGAATCTATTCTCGGGACAGTGAGGACGTTCTGAACGTACAAAATCACCTAACACACAAATGAATGTTGTGGGGTGGCATCGTCGGTGCATGGAGGATGTTAAACCGGAATCAGATTATAGTGCCCTCCCAGCAATTAGTTACATTAATATTTAACCATAAATAACAAACACGACTTTCTTCCTGCTGAGTCAGAAAAGAGAAGCGGGGGGGGGGGGGGGATAGCAAGTGTCAGCCTAATGTTGCTGCTCCTAACCCCATGTGGGCAGCTTTGCAACTCCTTGCTGTTAGAGATGGGCGTCTCTAGTTGGCACAGGTATGCACTTGTGACAAGCAGGGACTCTCAATTCTAAGTCAGGATAAGGGGATCACCCTTTCAAATAACCCCTGCTCACCCTTTAGGTAGTGTGGCGCAAGTTGTCAAGACTATTCTCAGGGCGCTATAGGTTAAGCATTTGTGAACACATACAGTAATGTAATGACACACCACAAATGGACACCAGTCAAGGTTGTATCAAAAATAGGTTTCTTTATATAAGGCTTAGCACAAGACCAGAATAACGATTAAAATGACCACAGTATTATCTTAAAGTTCAATGTTCTTGTAAAAAGGCTTAAAATGCAAAAATAGGCTTCTTTTACTCAATTCTGCTTCTTTTCAGGCTTTGTACGGTTCGTACCTGGGTGTACAATCGGTGCGGACTCCGGGGTCCGGGACAGGCACACGGCGGTGCGAACTGAACAAAGTACCTTTAGTTCGTGGGGTCCGCGACGGACAGTGCGGGACAAGTTGATGAGTCCGGGTCGTAGTTCGGCAGTGTACTCGGTCTGGTCCGGTCGCGGCGTCGGGACGCGGCGTTGGTACGGGACCTTCAGGGGTACGGGCGGATGATCCAGATCAGCTTGCAGAGTCCGTGGCGTCGGCGTTCGGGCCGTACCTTCGGTGCGGATCAGTGGCGACACTTCACGGCGCCGTACAGCGTACGGGGAGGATCAGCGTACTGCGGCTTCTCGGCTCTGAGTGCGGCACGGTGCAGTATGTTGGCAGTGTACGGACCGTACCTGCGGGACAGCGAAGCTTGAGTCCAGCGTACAGGGTTCGGCAGCCAGGGATGTACGTCTCGAATCGGCGGGGAAGGTTAGGTGCAATGCAGCCGGTAGGGATACGGTGCGTACTAACGCTTTTGGTTCAGCGTAGACACACGGTGCCGGGCGGCAAAGACACGGCTTCGCGGCGGATGTAGTACGAGGCGTACTGAGGCCAAATCCAGCGGGAAACAAGCAAGAATTGTCCAGGTAACTCAGTTTTTGAAGGCAGATGAGTCCAATGGTCCTGGGACTCAGTTCAGGGGGCAAGCTCTCTTCCAAGCCCTTGGAGATAGATGCAGAGTTCTGGCCCAGGACCAGAGTTCAATCCCCCACCTCGGCGGGTCTTGGATTCAATTTCCTCGGACCTGATAATTCTCGCCTCGGTGCCTATTCTAATCATGGGTCCCACGCTGCAACTCTGGGCAATAGCTTGCTTAATCTCCACAACGGCCCCAGCAGCGCTGGGATGCCTGGCTTCACCATGGGGGTGCCCAGGAGTGGACATTTCACAGGGAAAGGCCAGGAAGGGTTCCACAGTGGTATGAGTAAAAGCGCCAGGGGTGGCAGTGCGCTATACAAGTACATACACATTTACATTTTACATTTCAGTCTTTTCCTCTCCTTTCTCAGCAAGGCACCAACTGCAGGCCAATCCCCCAGGTCAGGGAAAGTTACTCCTCCTTCAGCTTCTTCCAGGTCCTTCTAGTCAGGCAGAGTTTCTTCGTGGTTCATCAGGATCTGATTTCTTAGGAGCAGGGCTCCTACATTTATACTCAGTTTCTTTTGTCTTTACAGGCCAGGGGGCCTTTGCATAATCCCAGTCCAGTTCTTTTCAGTGAGGAGCACTTTGTTGTTGAGACTCTGGCTTCTTCTTTCAGCAGGCAGGGCAGAGACATCAGACGCTCCCCAGGGGGTGGAGCCAGCATTGTGGAGGCAGAGCACTGTCCTATTCAGAGTCAAGGTGCACTCCTCCCAGCCATCCTGGTGTAATCTTTCTATTCACCACCTGGCAGCCCCAGCCTGTCTCCTGGAACTTCCCAGCCCTGTCACTCAAGCTACACACAAAGAAGATAGCCCTCCCCTCCAGAGGCGGACTGAAATGGTTAAGCAAGCAAATGCTAACTGTTATGCTCCTCCCCCCCCCGAACATCGTGCGTACCATGTACACCTCCGACCTTGCGGAGAGGTGGCGGGGGCATACGGCAAGAAATCAAAGCAAAGGCCCTTTGGGGATGGCTGACCGAGTGGTGGGGGCAACTCGAAAACTATAACAGAGACGGACAGACCATACGCCAGGCAGCGGGACTACAGCTCCCAGGTGTCCCAGCTCGCCGTTACTGACGCCGCTCCCGTGGGCGTAACCCGGAAGCGGCTCCTGTTTAAAAACGCCGCTTGGCGTTTCCTTCGCTGCTGGTTATTCCTGGATGCAGCCGAGGACTTCTAAGCAGTAGTTCGATTACCCGATCCACAGAACCACCCGAGTAGGGTAAGGGTGCACCTGCACCACCGTGAACCTTGTGAGCCGACCGGCTCTCGTGACATTAACACGGAGAACGTGTTGCTCTTCGCAAAATCAGACGCTACAGGCGTTGTTTGTATTCTGGTGAGCTGAGCACCGGTAACATTGTCATGCCACAGCAAGTCTTGAGGGGGTTAGGTGATTAGGAAACCAGTACCCCTATTGAGGCATTAACCTGTGACCAGCGATACTTACGGAGTTGAAAGACGTATTTTTACTCACCTTTCCTTGTATGCTTTAACAGGGGGTTTAAGAGGCGGCAGTCTGCTCTTCCCCTGTGACGAGAAGCAAGGCATTGACTCTGGTGTGTATGAGTTCCGGGCGAGGCTGGGAGTTGGTGCATGGTGGATTGTGAAGGGTGCATGTACTTACCAGGTTTCCTTTTCTCCATAGAAACCATAGTGACATACAGAACCTATTATTGATTGTGTGAAGTCCAGGATGATTACACCTGGAGAACACGAGTTTATTTGATTTACAGGTGTGTTAGATACAATACCCTCACAGGCTGAAGTTACCTCCATTAAGGGCCAGGAGGCTAATGTTGTAGTGTCTTTTCCTTTTCAGATCTCCCTCCCAGCTGTTCCCATCCTTTCCTTCCCCCGCTTGACCATCCCGCTCTCCTGTGCTTTAACAGCAATCAGGGTTGGGGCTGTCGAGAGAGGGACCCCTTTTGGCATCGAACCGCTCCCGAGGAATCTTCGAGGCAACAGAATAACCAGCCCACGAATTGAATTCCTCATGGGCGGGTCAATGCAAACATGACAACATTAGAAGAGGTATTGGGTGCCCTGTCATTAGTGCAGCAAGAGCTAGCCGCCTCTCGGGCAGAGACAGCGGCCTTAAAACAAAGATTCGAAGGGATGCAACGAAATCCCTTCGATGCAGGTACAGGAAGGTTTCCCTCAGGGAGATTTTCAGCTTCAGCCACCCCATTTAGCGTGGAATTCCCAACGCCTATTCAGCTTGCTGCACCAGAACGGTTCTCAGGAGAAGCCCATAAGGTCCAGGTGTTCATTACACAAATTCTCCTGCACTTTTCTTGTAAGCCGAAGGCATTCCCTTCTAACCAGTCTCGGGTGGCCTTTACTATTTCTTACTTAAACGGCGATGCTGCGCAGTGGGCCGTTCCCTTAGTAAGGCGAGATGATCCCCTGTTGTACGACTGGGACGCGTTCCGTGAGGAATTTGAACGTGTGTTTGATCGCAGGGCAGCCACCTTTACAGCTGACTGTGAGTTATTAGAATTACGACAAGGGAACAGGGACCTTGTAGCCTACGTAAACGCCTTCCAACGGTTGGTTGCGGAAACAGAGTGGCCAGATAGTAAACAAAGCGCACTGTTTTATCAGGGCCTCAAAGATGAACTCAAGGACGCCCTAGCGACGATCGACCCGCAACCCACCTCCTGTCAAGCTCTTATAAGTTTAACCCAGAGGTTAGATCATCGCCTAGTAGACCGCCGTGAAAATAGAAGACGAGGAGATAAACCCACACTCAGGTATGACAGAGCTAGAACAGTTCCAGGAAGTTATACTACAGCACCAGAACCCATGGAAATAGGTTCGGTACGGGCCCCCCTCACGACAGAGGAAAAAGAGCAAAGACGCAGGAATGGATTGTGTTTATACTGCGGTAAGAAAGGCCATTACGTGAAGGATTGTGTAGCAAAACCTAAAGGGAGGGACAGAGAGCTGTTAACTCGTATGGGAGGCGAAGGCACGAAGGCGGAAAACCCCAGGGCTCAAGAAATCAAGAAGGGAGGTCCTTGTGCATGAAAACAATCCCTTCGGTTCAAAACACCGTTGAAGGACCGACATCCCACTTCCATGTGCGGCTACAAGTGCACCTGGAGGAACGGGAGTGTTCTTTTACAGCCATGGTGGATTCAGGAGCCACAGGCCTATTTATGGATAAAGAACTAGCTACCTTATTGCAGATACCATTGATACCCAAATCCGAACCGGAAATAGTGATGACCGTGGATGGGCGGCAACTGCTTTCTGGCCCCATTCGGCATTGTACCAAAGATCTGGTAATTTCCTGGGAAGACCATCACTGGGAAACACTCAGTTTCAACGTCATACATGCACCCCAGTATGGGGTTATCTTAGGCCTTCCATGGCTCAGAAAGCACAATCCAACCATTGATTGGGAGAAAGAAGTAATTGACTTCACATCACCCTATTGTAAGGAACATTGCTTCCATAGCCACAAACCAGGGAAAGAACCTTTCACAACACATGTGATAGCCACAGCTGAAGAAAAGGAAGTCCTTTTACCATCCCACTATCAGGATCTTAAGGACGTATTCGACGAGGACCAAGCCAATGTATTGCCACCGCATCGCAGCTACGACTGCCAAATAGATTTGATACCAGGGGCAGTGGTGCCATGTGGTAGAGTGTACGCCCTCACCGAGCCGGAAAATAAGCATCTGCGCCAGTATCTGGACACCTACTTGCACAACGGATTCATAAGGCCATCCCAATCACCCGCAGCTTCACCACTCTTTTTTATACCAAAGGCAAACAAAGAACTTAGAGCCTGTGTGGACTTCAGGGCGCTGAATAGCATTACTATAAAGAACCGGTATCCCTTGCCGCTTATTCCCGTGCTATTAGATCAAGTGCGTCAAGCGGTAATATATACCCGCTTGGACCTAAAAGGCGCATACCACTTGGTATGGATGCGCAAAGGCGATGAATGGAAAACTGCCTTTCGTACCAGATATGGGTTATTTGAGTACTGCGTTATGCCCTATGGACTATGTAATGCCCCAGCCGCATTTCAATACTTTCTGACAGATGTACTTCGGGAATTCCTTGATATCACGGTCATCGTATACATCGATGATATTTTGGTATATTCAGAAAGAGAAGAAGACCACATAGAACATGTTCGGGCAGTGTTGCTTACTCTTAGAAAACATCGCCTATATTGCAAGATAAGCAAATGCGAGTTTCAGGTGAGAATGGTAGAATTCCTGGGAATAATTCTATCAGCGGAGGGACAAGAGATGGCGGTCCGGAAGATACAAGCCGTCCTAGATTGGTCACCTCCCAAGAATGTGAAAGAGCTACAACGTTTTCTAGGATTCGCTAACTTTTATAGGCGTTTTATTCAGCAATTCTCACAGGTATCAGCCCCCTTAACAGGACTGCTGAAGAAAAACGTTGCCTATACATGGACTGAAGATACCCAGAAGGCTTTTGACAGGTTGAAAACCGCCTTCACCACCGCCCCTGTTTTGGCTCACCCTGACACTGAAGTGCCCTATATAGTAGAGGCAGATGCATCGGACGTGGCGGTAGGGGCCATTTTATCCCAAAGAAATAAGGATAACGGGCAACTACATCCGGTGGCTTATATGTCCCGTAAGTTGAACACGGCAGAAACCCACTACACAATAGCGGAGAAAGAACTCCTAGCCATCAAAGACGCCTTTCTGGAGTGGAGGCATCATCTAATGGGAGCCAAACATACGGTCACGGTTTATACGGACCATAGAAACCTGCAATTTATGAAGTCAGCCCGCTTGCTTACACCGCGTCAACTACGATGGATGTTGTTCTTCGCTGAGTTCGACTTCATAGTGACGTATAGACCAGGGGCTGAGAACCGGAAGGCAGATGCCCTATCACGTCGTGACAATTCCCTTGCTGTAGAACAACCTGAACTACACGCCATCATTTCCTCCGATAAGGTTATCGGTGTAATCCAAACAGATAAATTCCTGGACCAAGTGAAACAAGCCATGAAAAAGGTAACATGGAAGAAATGGATGGAAAAAAATACCGAATGGCAAGTAAAAGATGGCCTTCCTATGAGGAAAAATCAGTTGTTAATCCCAACCGCTATTTTAAGGAAAACTGTCTTCAATTGGTGTCATGAGAATCCATGTGCAGGACACGCAGGGATTGAGAAAACCATGGAGAAAATATCACGAAACTTTTGGTGGCCCAAACTCAGACAAGACATTACTGAAAGAATCCAACAATGCACAGTGTGCAGCCAGGCCAAGGCAGACCACAGGAAACCCTCAGGATTGCTGCAACCGTTACCCACTCCTGAAAAACCTTGGGAAAGTGTATCTATGGATTTCATTGTAGGATTACCTATGGACCAAGGTTACACAGTCATCCTGGTGGTAGTGGATAGCCTTACAAAGTTGGGTCACTTTATTGCATGTACAGGCCTCCCTTCGTCATCTCAGTTGGCAACGATATTGCTTACAAACATTGTTCGTTTTCACGGCCTACCCAAAGTTATCATCACAGATAGGGGCCCTCAATTCACCAGCAGGTTTTGGAAAACCTGGTGCGCAACCCTGCACATTTCAAACAATACATCCACAGCGTTCCACCCCCAAACAGACGGACAGACAGAGCGTCTTAATCAAACGTTAAAACAATACTTACGATGCTATGTCGACCAATCAACAGAGGAATGGGTGGATCTATTATGGTTGGCCGAGGTTGCTTATAACGATGCCCGGCACAGTTCTAGTAACCTCTCACCATTCTACTGTACTTATGGATTTCATCCCTGCTTCCTCCCCATGGCAAAACCTCACGGCAATGAAAGGATACCTAAAGTACATGAACGAATTACACTCATACAAGAGAACTTGAAGAACGCTAGGAAGAACCTACAAAAATCTAAGGACCTATACAAAGCACAGGCTGATAAACATCGTAGGGCGGGCCCAGACTATAAGAAAGGCGATTTTGTGTGGCTTTCTACAAGAAATTTACGATTTCGCAAATACAGTATATTTAATCCGCGGTACATTGGGCCATACCGCATACTGAAAAGAGTCAACCCGGTGGCGTTCAAACTTGCCTTGCCCTCACACATGAAAATCCATCCGGTTTTTCATGTTTCCCTTTTGAAACCTTCAACCAGACCACAACAACCACCACAGAACCCGGTATTAGTAGACGGGGAACCCGAGTACGAGGTGAAAAAAATCCTTGATTCCAAATGGAGACGCAAGACCTTGTGGTACCTTTTGGCATGGAAAAACTACGGACCCGAAGAAAATTCATGGGAGCCAGCGGCGAATATACACGCTCCTCGCCTAGTCGCTCTTTTCCACAGAAACCATCCGAATAAACCTGGTCCTCGGAAAGGGGCCCCGAAAGAAGGATGTGCTGTTATGCTCCTCCCCCCCCGAACATCGTGCGTACCATGTACACCTCCGACCTTGCGGAGAGGTGGCGGGGGCATACGGCAAGAAATCAAAGCAAAGGCCCTTTGGGGATGGCTGACCGAGTGGTGGGGGCAACTCGAAAACTATAACAGAGACGGACAGACCATACGCCAGGCAGCGGGACTACAGCTCCCAGGTGTCCCAGCTCGCCGTTACTGACGCCGCTCCCGTGGGCGTAACCCGGAAGCGGCTCCTGTTTAAAAACGCCGCTTGGCGTTTCCTTCGCTGCTGGTTATTCCTGGATGCAGCCGAGGACTTCTAAGCAGTAGTTCGATTACCCGATCCACAGAACCACCCGAGTAGGGTAAGGGTGCACCTGCACCACCGTGAACCTTGTGAGCCGACCGGCTCTCGTGACATTAACACGGAGAACGTGTTGCTCTTCGCAAAATCAGACGCTACAGGCGTTGTTTGTATTCTGGTGAGCTGAGCACCGGTAACATTGTCATGCCACAGCAAGTCTTGAGGGGGTTAGGTGATTAGGAAACCAGTACCCCTATTGAGGCATTAACCTGTGACCAGCGATACTTACGGAGTTGAAAGACGTATTTTTACTCACCTTTCCTTGTATGCTTTAACAGGGGGTTTAAGAGGCGGCAGTCTGCTCTTCCCCTGTGACGAGAAGCAAGGCATTGACTCTGGTGTGTATGAGTTCCGGGCGAGGCTGGGAGTTGGTGCATGGTGGATTGTGAAGGGTGCATGTACTTACCAGGTTTCCTTTTCTCCATAGAAACCATAGTGACATACAGAACCTATTATTGATTGTGTGAAGTCCAGGATGATTACACCTGGAGAACACGAGTTTATTTGATTTACAGGTGTGTTAGATACAATACCCTCACAGGCTGAAGTTACCTCCATTAAGGGCCAGGAGGCTAATGTTGTAGTGTCTTTTCCTTTTCAGATCTCCCTCCCAGCTGTTCCCATCCTTTCCTTCCCCCGCTTGACCATCCCGCTCTCCTGTGCTTTAACAGCAATCAGGGTTGGGGCTGTCGAGAGAGGGACCCCTTTTGGCATCGAACCGCTCCCGAGGAATCTTCGAGGCAACACTAACTTTCTAAAAGTAGCATTTGCAAACACTGGATAATAAAATAAACTTTACTAAAAGATGTATTTTATTATTCTGAGTTCAGGCATACTAAACACGCATTTCTACCGTGCTTCCTGAGCCTGCTAGAATTATAGAGTGTTATAGTCTAGCAGCCCATTCTGGCCTATGGAGAGCAGGTAGCCCTACAATAGTGAAAAACGAAAATGGCTGTAATTCACTATTAGGACTAGGGGTGGGCGGAATTTGCGAAATTAACTTTCGCAAATTATCGCGAAAATGTTTAAAATTATCGCAAACAAGCGGAAATATCGCGAAGATGTGGACGTTTTTTTCCGGCATGTTCGCGAGATTTTCTGCATGGTTGCGGGTCGCCAACTTACCCATGTGGTTGCTTGCAGGCGTGGCCATCTTGTTTTGAGTTGTCTCGCGGTGCATGATCGCGAGAAGAAAGACGTGATCGCGCGACGCATGACGTCACTGCGGGCGCGAACTGTCGCGAGACAGCGCAAATGGCTAAAAACAATACAACATCTCATGGAGAACGCGACCGGATCAGGAAAACTTGTCGGCGAACGCAGGGATTCAGGTAAGGCGATCGTGCGCGCGCGAGAATGTATTATTTTACAGCGCGAGCAAGAAACAAATTATCGCCAAGCTGCGGAAACCGGAATTTTTGACATTTTCGCGCTCTCCGCGGAACGCGAAAATGTCAAATTATCGCAATTTCCGCGAACGGAACGAAATTTTCGCCCAGGCCTAATTAGGACATGCCACACCCCTCAGGGCATGTCCTACCTTATCCTTACAATGCACCCTGCCCTAGGGCCTACCATAGGGGTGACTAATATGAAGGTAAGGGAAGGTTTAGGGACTGGCAAGTGGGGACACTTGCCCAGTCAGCATGACAGTACCAGACTGCATGCAGGTTCTGCAATGGCAGACCTTAGACATATTTTACCCCGCTGCTTCTGTGGGTGGCACAACCAGTGCTGCAAGCCCACTAGCAGCATTTGGAAATACAAGCCCTTGGTACCCCTGGTGCACTCTACTAGGGACTGATAGTAAACCAAATAAGCCAAACATGGAAGTCAATTCACATAATACATTTTACCATAGGGAGCACTTGCACTGTGGCACTGGATGGCAGTGGCACAGTGCCCTGAGCAGCTAAGACCAGCACAAAAATACATTGAGGCACAAACAAAAATGGAAGGGTGACCCACGCCAACAGTGCCAGGTCTAACACTTGCATTCAACCAATCTGACAACTGATCTTTTAAAGTGGGCTTGCCCAAATGTAGGTATACGATGGTCGCATCTCTGAGATCAGAATGAACAATTTAAATAAATTTACATACAGTGAATCTAAATTGAACACATTTATAATGCGTGTTTGTTATCCTACAAATCTGTCATGAATACAGCCCTCCTGGTCCTACATTGGACAACCCTGTTTTAAACAAAAATAAATTAAGATCTTTCCAGTTTCAGTAGGAAATTATTTGTGATCATTACCAATCATTGTTTATTAACTTGCTAACTAGAAGCCCCACAGCCTTAATCATATCTCTCTCTCACAGGTGGGCATCCTGGTCAACGATTTAATGATGCAACTTTTTTGTAACCAGATGTGGTAGGATGTGGGATGGTACTTTTGCTGCCCCTCTGATTCTAGTTAAATTATGTGCTGATAATTATAGGACAAAGTGAAAGTCCGTGAACATCTGAGGCTGGCAGTTGCTGGTGTGGGGGATGATAAGGCAGAAGATGGGCCTGTGACAACATTTGAAAAGCAAAATAGGATCTCATAGGAGGAAGCAAGGTTTGACTTCTTTTCTTCCCCTAATCTAAAGTGACAGTGCAACTACCTGTGCAATTCAGGTTTGGGGAACAAGTCATAGCAATCTCTTTTCACCATTGAAATTGTATGTCTCTGATTTTCTCCATTGATGCAATTTAATGCACCTTGTATTTGAACAGGGTATTTCAGCTATTACTCTGGCCTTTCAACAATGAAGATTTTCTGTAGGGGTTACTTTCACTTTGTTTGCAGGGTTTCTCGCATAGTCTGTTTGGTGTGCTCTTGTTTCTTCCCCTTTCCTGTCTGTGTCTCCACCGCAGCTGCGTTTCTCTGTGTTTCTCGCAATATCCTTCTCCTTTTGTATTGTTCCCTAATCTTGTGGCACTGTCATCTAGAGTCTGTCTCCCAATGTCTATATTTCCCTGTGTCTTCTTACCCTGTTTTTGGAGGTGGGGTGAGTTCCTGCAGGTGGGTGAAACGTTTGGGTTATTGCCCAATAGGAACGGGTTTTGTTGAATAATTTTCTGATTAATGTGTGAAGTGCACTTGTCTTCTTCATACAAACTGTTTGCTTTAAAGGCTGTCCTTTAAAAAAACTGTATGGACAATAGCTTGCAGACAGAACCTAAATCGAATAACATCATGTGTGCGCTTATAACCCTTTCACTGTCAATCCCTTGTTGCTCTAACTAATCAACCTCTGATTCTTCTTCCAAGCTCAACCTGTGCAACAAGTTCTTCTCATGCAGGGCCACACTTGGAGACAATTCAGTGGAGGTAAAAATCTTACAAGCAGCCACCATAGCATAATCAGCTTCCTTTGGTTCTCTCTGCTGTTCCTCAGTTCCTCAATCTTGCTGTTCCTCAATGCCTCCTAATTCCTCTGATTCTCACAGGGGGCATTGAGAAGTCCTCCAATGACTGGGAGAAATACTAAGTCCTGAGGATAATTATTCTGCTGAATTGTTGCAACCATACTGTCCCTATGCCAGAGGAACTTCCACCTGTGGACTCTCTTCCAGATTCAGCATTTCCTCCAAACATCAGTGGGTTTTCTTTGTCACATCACAAGTAAATAAACCATGGATTTTGTACTAATATCTAAAAAGCTTCCACTGGTAATCAGAGCCCATTCCTTTAATACACACTGCATTTGAATTGATATGCTCAATTAGACACACTGACAATGACAAAGTGAAAAACACCTTACTCCTCAGGTGTCAAATGTCAACTCAATCAACTGTCGATGACATTTGTACTATAGAGAACCTAACTAAAGGAGTATTTCTTATTCAAAAGGAATTCATTGGATAAGACACATTCCAACCACTCACCTCTCTAACCACTCATGCAGACTCAGGCCTGAAACTGTTCCTCCACCTTCACAAGGCAACCATACAAGAATTACTTATCACAGCATAAACATTAATCAATTCTGCCTACTTCTCATTGACCAGTTTGGGTATATTTTTAGATCAGCTCTCCATTCAAGACGGAAGTGATCTCCTGTTGATAATTTGATCATTCATACAGTCATGTTTACCTGGATATCATTAAGCTGGGCCGGGCATTGCATGGTGCCCGGTAAACTTGATTGCTCTGGTAAGTCCTCAATTCTAGGTTGAATCTTAAGGTCCCTCTTGTAATCCCTGTAACTCTAGCCGGACTGTGAAGATACAAGTGGCCCAATGTTGGTAACTCATGGTGCAAGAGAAATAATGAGGACCACATAATTATGCCCACCATGTTTGCTGCTCTGGAGACCTATGTGATGAGTCTCCTGGCAGGTGCTTAACAGAAGTGTGTGAGCTGAAGCCATGGCAACCCGTTACTGTGTATGGTTGCACAGCATCCTATTGCTGAGAAATGGCACATAGTAGCCCGTTACTGTACTTTGACTTTTAGAGGCTGGTCCTAGGAGAGGTGACCGAGCAATCTCCTATTGTTAGATTATTAGTGCAGAACCACAGCATAGAATCTGATAGTGGATTGCATGGTGGTGATGCTCCTTGTTTCTATGGATACGAGCATTACTTTGAGACAACACGCTGGATTACTCATATCATATTGTTATGACAAAATACATAAGGCAAATATTGTTCAAGTGTATCGGCTTATATCTGTAACACCATTGGTAAGGGTAGTTAATGAGGTACTATACCCTATGCGGTAAAGTGTTTTACTTTATCTTAAAGATTGTGATGCGTCATGTAACATAATAAAGGACAATATATCTAAGCTTCGTCCTCCAGGGTGAGTGGATGCAACAACTTCCTGGTAAATATCTTGTTGGTACATGTAAGGATGATGTACGGCTACTTGGAGAGTTCCCTAAATATGTGTAGCTTCAATAAGATGGTTATTCATGGAAGACTGTCGCAGTTCTGTTAGCTAATATTTACACAACCCACTGCACAGATCTGCATTTTCTCTTGTTCCTCCCTTCCTGCCTAGAACAGCGTAACTCAGGTTGCTGTATTTCTGGTCTGGATTCAAAACCCCTACAGTGGCGTAAACAGGAGCCCTGTGTGTTAACCTTCTTGGATTGTGAAAAATTCAACAGATCACTCCCGTGGCCTACAAGAAGGAGCCCTTGGATAAACGTGGAGGCCAAGGTACTGGACATTTCTATAATTTTGATGCTCTTAACAATCCGTGCCTCACAGAACTCAAAACACTCAGAACATCATGTTCCACACAAGAAGCCTAAACATCTCCAGAATGGAGACGAAGAAATACAAGAAAGAAAAGACAACAAGAGATGACTTCCGGGTCAACCCTAGGCCTGGGCGAAGCACTACGCTACGCTCGCGTAGTTTGCGAAGTTCGCGCTACTTCGCGCTACGCGAACTGCACGTAGCACAGTGCGAACACGCGTAGCGTAGTGTTGCGTAGTGTTGCGTAGTGCTGCGGTCATTTTTTGCTTGCTCGCGGTCCTCAACGTCAAGTTGGCGACCGCGAGCAAGCAAAATGACATCCTGGCGAGACTTTTTCCTTGTTCGCGATCGCGAGCATGGAAAATAAACCTCCCGGCGAGATTCCCAACGCGAGAAGGTCAGGTTTCTCATTGCGAGGGGTCGCGTATGCTCGCGACCGCTCGCGATGAGAAACTACCAGTTCGCGTTGAGAAAGCTGCAGCTCGAGTAAAAATCTACTCGAGCAGCAGAAAACTACAGCTCGCACTGTGCAAGATGCCATTTTCAATGATTGCACAGTGCCGGTTGCTTGTCCGCACTGTGCAATCATTGAAAACAACATCTTGCACAGTGCGAACATGTTACTTCGCAGTTCGCGAAGTGCTACGCGTAGCTCGCGTAGTGCGAACTTCACTTTGCGTAGCTTCGCGAAGTGCTACTTCGCGAACTACGCCCACCCTTAGTCAACCCCCCCTAGGATATGGGACAGTCTCCATGATCACAACAGAACAACCTGTTTAATAAAGTGACTCTGGATGGGTTTCACAGCAACAGTCTTTATTCAGCCATTATACCGTCCAGTCAGGAGCAACAACAGTTGACAGGTGGAATGTTGACAACCAGCTGAGGGGCGTACTAATAAGACAGAGGAGAAAGGGGGTAGTAAAAGAATTGGGTTCAGCAAATGGTAAGAGGATAATTACAACATTGTTGCCTACAAAAATCAAAGAGAGAAGAGGCAAAAGGAAAAGGGAATAGGGAATGGTGTGGAGAACTGCCTATCAAGTATTGGTACATTGTAATTGTAACTGTATTTATATAGCGCTTATCACCCCTGACCAGGCATCAAAGCGCTTTACAGTGAGTAGCACACTACTCCGGAACCCAAAAAGGACTAGTGGTGAATTAGTATACGGAAATAGGATAGAAGAGGAAAGAGTCTAGAAAGTGTTTATTCAGAAATCAGAGTAGTAAGAGGATATTTGGGTGAAGGAGATATGGAGGAGGAAAGAGTCTTTAGAAATGGATTAGAGAGATCATAGTCGTAGCAGTAAAATGAGTTTTTGGAAAAAGTCCAAGGAGGCAAACATGAGGGAAGAATTTAGAAAGCGTTGCTTGGGAGATCTTAGTAGTAAAATGAGGTTTGGGGTGATCCAAGATGAGCTAGAGGAGGGAAAAGTCTAGAAAGGGTTATTTTGGAGATCATATTGGTAGAATGAGGTTTTGCATGAGTCAGAGTAGAAGTAGATGATATATTGAGAGAGGTACAGGGTGAAGCATAGGCTAGTATAGTAGGAGTAAAGTATTAAATATATAGATACAAAAGTGCATAGAGGGTGTACATGTATAAAGAGGGTAATATATGAAGATTTAAGCTGTATTTAATAAACTCAGACTTTCATGTGTTGCTGTAGTTTAAGCTAATTTATTTGTGCATTAACAAATATTTTATTAATATTTCAATAGTGAAGCAATTGTAGATAAAATAGATATGATAATATTTACAGATTCTGATAGATAAATAAATGGAGAACCATGAGTATCTACTCAAGTAACTTATATGAAAACTATACAGTGGCTTATATATATATATATGTTAAGCATAGAATAATCTATATATATATATTTAACAATAAGTAATATATACATTTGTTAAGCAGAACTAAAGCAGGCCTTGAAAAATCATAAAAATTTTACTAGACCCGCAGGTCTCAGGACTTAAATATTCTACTCAATCTAATTGTAATGCTTTTGACCCATAAACTGGTTTGAAATGATGGCATTGTGGAAATATATTTTAATTCACTGAGCTGCCATTTTCTTCAATATCACAGCTCAATGTCGTTCGCGGGGGCTTTGATCTACAGACCACCAGTGTCTAGTCTTACATTTCGACATACCCTGGGGGAAAGCATGAGTTTCCTAGTGGGCAGATATTCCAATTTCACCATTCTGAGAGATTTTAACATACACCTAGAATCAAATGATACCCCTAGCACAAAACATTTCACAGAAATTATAAACACTCTGGGTCTAAAACAACAGATAGAGGGGTCCACACAATGTGCAGGGCACGCCCTGGACGGTATATGCACCAACGACGTCTGTCTCAAAACAGACCTACCAGTCTCCATAACCTGGTCAGATCACAAGCTTATTCCTTTTAGGATTGGCTACACTACTGCACCACTTGTGAAAAACCCCAGGCAATCTGGACTCACATTAAGCCGCAAGTGGAATAAAATGCTAACTAATCCCGATTTATATGCCACGGCAGAAGCGGGAAAACCAATTCTTACTGGGGACCCCGCGATAGACACCGATATCTTTGATGACTGGATTACCTCTCTAGCCAACACCTTTGCTCCACTTGGCCCTCTTAGGAAAAGCACCTTTAATAAAAATTCTGCTCCCTGCATCACCTCTCTCCTAATTACAAGGCCAATGCAAAAAACTGGAACAAATATGGAGGAAAAATTACAAATTAGAAGAGCTTTCCTCTTTCAAAACAGCTCTCAGATTATACCATCACTAAATAAAAATCGGAAAGAAGGCACACTATTCCAATCTTATTAATAAGGCAGCGTGGAATCAGAAAACCATTTTTAATATCGTAAAATCCTTCATGGATCCAAACATTTTAGAACAAGAAATTCCTCCGTCACAGGGATTATGTGAAAAGATTGCCAAATTTTTGGAAAATAAAATCGCAGATTTAAAAAAGACTTTATGGAAATTATCCCCCCGCCTATAGAAGCAAATACTTTAGGAAACAGAAGAGAGATCACCTGTTTCAAGGAGATTAGTCTTGAACAGTCCCGGCAAGCTATTCTCTCTTGTAAATTAGGTTCACCCTTCGATCCCTGCCCAGCAAATATTTTACATGCACTTGTGGACATTATAAACCCTACCATTAATCAAATATTCAATTCCTCCTTTATGCTAGCGAGAGTACCTGACAATTGGAAAATTGCTGCTGTCAAACCGCTCCAAAAAAGAAACTTCCAGACCCGACCACCCTCTCCAAACTCAGACCTATCTCGCTGCTACCATGTCTGAGTAAAATAGCAGAGAAAGTGGTCAATATACAACTTAATGACTTTCTGCAGGAAGCATATATCCTACACCCCAAACAATCTAGTTTTATACCTGGTCAATCAACAGAATCAGTGCTGCTCCATACTACTGAAACCCTAAGGATGCAGTTCTGATTCTGTTGGATTTATCAGCCACATTCGACGCGGTTTCCCCCGATATTCTGGGGGACAAGCTTGCGAGCAGTGGCATCACAAACAAGGTGTTGGCCTGGTTAACATCTTTTTTTAGAAGACAGGCAACAAATAGTAACATTAGGCAGTTACAATTCAACAGAAAAACAGTTGCCATCAGGGGTCCCACAGGGCTCATCCCTGAGCCCAACTCTTTTTAATCTTTTTTTTTTTTTTTTTTTTGATGCTTCAAAATGCTTTATTTTACCTTCCAGAATTTCATCTGTGTTTAAATACATATGTTTTTTTTTTTTTTTTTTTTAGGTTCCAAAACCTTTATTATCACCTGACACAGTCATACATCTCACGCCTACAACCTCACGGGCCGGCTCCAGATAACATTTCCCCACACATTTCACCATCCTATACACAGCCATGTGGCCGACAACCCGGAGGTCCGGCGGCAAATACCTGTTGATCAAACGTAACAGTAAAACTGTAAAATGCACCATGAACCCCGGGCAACGAGCTGAGCACCATGTCCATTAGGCGCAGCTGCTATGTGCGCTACCTGCAATTCGGAGGTGCAAGTGTCCAGGAGCAGCACCCCCTGCAGCAGTCCACTAGCATCGCACTCCTGAGGGGCAGACAATCAGACCCCCCCTAGTTGACCTTTACAGCTCAGCAACCACCTGTAACTGGGTCTCCCCCGCCGCGGAGGCGGTATATGCCGCCAAGTACTCTTTAAACGGGTCCCAAATGTCCCTAGCTCTGCTAGTTAATGGTTGCGTCTCAGCGTAGATAGCACTCTGCTCCTGGCAGTACAAAAGATCCCCTATCCATTCCTTAAGTTTCGGTGCGCGCCCTCTGCCCCACCGGCATGCAACTCTCCGCTTCGCCAACAATAGTGCAATGTTCCCCAATTTGCGAGTCAGCTTAGGTATCGATACCGTGTAGCCCAACAGCATCAGAAGCGGATCTAACTCCACCGTATCCCCCAACATAGCCGTCAATGCTGTATGCACCTGCACCCAGTAATCTGCCACTCTCGGACACAACCACGCCAAGTGCAAGAAATCTGCTCCTTCCGCCTGGCACCTCTCACACCTGTCATTGTCCGAAAGTCGAAATCTAAGCTTTTAAACTGGCGTGTAATACATTCTCTGTAAGAACTTGTAATGGATAATACGCAGTCGGCTACTGGAGGAAATCTGGGAGGTGAGCTCACAACAATACGTCCATTGCTCCTCCGTTATGTCCCTGCCTAGCTCGATTCTCCACTGCTGGAGTGCCCTACAGTCCAAACTTCCACTGTGCGCCCGAATACTGCTGTATAGTTGAGAGACTAAATGCCTACCATCCGTAGACGTAAGCAGGACTTGTAGAGGCCTCACTATGACGGGTTCCTCCGGGAAGCGCGGTAATATCTTCCGCAGCCCCTGCCGCAGCCGGACATAGTAAAAGACATCCAGCGGAGTAGGCTGATATCCCCCAAACAACTGCTCTTTCGTCTTGAACCGACCACTAGCGAAGAGGTCGCCCCAATGCCGAATTTTTATTCTAGCGCACAGCCCCTGGAACCCTCCTTCCCGCAACAGCGACAAGTCCGGGTGATAAACTAGCGGCAACGTCGGAGCATACATAAAGCTAAGCGCCAGACGACGTAGTATACGCTGCCACGCATCTACCGTGCACGGCACCGTAGTGAATGGCGTGTCAAGTGCGCTGATTGGGCCCTGAAGAAAACCCGTCAGTGGTAGGGGTCGGGATATCCAGTCCTCCACCGCCAGCTGCGGCAGGAATGGCGCAGGTGCAAACCAATGATAAGCAAAGTGGGCCTGCGCACTCAAATAATACTCCAGAAAATCAGGTACATCAAACCCGCCAGAATCGTACGGTTGAGTTATAATCGACCATGCCAGTCGAGGCTGCTTACCAGCCCAGAACAGCCGCAATAATTCGGAACGCAATGTTCTAAAGAAATACGCACCCGGATAGTACGGGATGTTCTGGAAAAAATATAAAAAGCGAGGTAATACCACCATCTTGATCAGCGAGGCCCTGCCCGCCATGGTAAGCGGCAGAGACACCCAGCGAGTAACATCCTCTGCCAGCTTAGTTATGGCGGTACCATAATTCAGCCGCAACGTCTCCTCCCGGACCTTTGAGATCTGGACCCCCAAATATCTGAGATCCGACTCACACCAGTCCAGCGGGTAGTCCAGAGGAAAGCGGCCCACTGCAGGCGTCAGGGGAAAAAATTGCGACTTCTTCCAGTTTATTTGGATGCCCGACAGGCGCCCAAACACCAAAAATTCTCGGAGCAACGGATTAAGGTTAACCTGCGGATCCACCACATACAACGTTAAGTCATCAGCATAGAGAGACACATCAATCTGCCGTTGGTAACATTTAAAGGCACTCTGCTTATGCAATTGTCGGATACGGCACGCCAGAGGTTCGATCGCAATAGCGAAGAGCAATGGGGAGAGCGGGCACCCCTGCCTGGTACCCCTAGTCAGCAGAAACGAGTCGGACACCTCACCATTAATTAGCACTCTCGCTTTCGGGTCGGTATAGAGCAATTTGATCCATGCAACAAATATTTTGGGGAAGCCCATCCTGTACAAGATGGCAAACAGGTAGTTCCACTCAACCGAGTCAAATGCCTTGGTGGCATCAAGAAATACAGCCGCTACTGGCAGTTCCAGCGCTATCATATTAATCAAGGAAAAAAGCGTACACAAATTGCTAGCAGTCGAGCGACCCGGGACAAACCCCGACGGATCTGGAAGGGCAATTTTCGTCATAAGCAGGGAGAGCCTAGTGGCCAGCACCTTCGCCAGAATCTTTGCGTCACAATTGATTAGAGAGAGCGGCCTATATGAATCACACTCCGCTGGGTCTTTTCCTGGCTTCAACAGTGAGGTGATCAGTACTTCCCTCATTGTCCATGGCAGCACTCCCACCTCCAGTGCTTCCTCATACACCTCCCGCAGCACCGGAGCCATGACATCAATATAGCATTTATAGAATTCAGCTGGGAGTCCATCAAGCCCTGCTGCCTTACCATTACTCAGAGACATAATCGCCTCCCGTATCTCATCCAGTTCAAATGGAGCTCCGAGAAATTCCCTATGGTCGTCGCTTAACCAACATAACGCCTCATCATCCAGAAAGTCCCCAAACACCGCCTCCCCACCACTGCGGGCTTCATATAACTCCTCATAATGCGCAGTAAATTGACCCAATATTCCCTTCGTATCTTGATGTAGGGTCCCTCCCTGCTCTCTGATCTCTAATATATGTGTGGGTCCCCGTGCATGCCTTGTAATCTCCGCTAAGGCGCGACCTGGTCTCTCTCCTTCGCAATATCGGCAGGCTTGCCAATATCGGCCCCTGAATTTGGACTCCCTATCTGCTTCCTGCTCATACAGCGTAACTCGTTCTCGGAATTCCTTATGGATCGGCCCCATCGGTTCCTGGGCCATCCTAGTTTCCAGCTCCGCTAGTTCCGACTCTAATTTGGTGAGCGAGCCTTGTATTGCTTTTAGGACACCAAAGCTCTTAGATATGTAATACCCCCTGACCGTCACCTTAAACGACTCCCATATGGTCTCAACACTGTCCACCGACCCCTTGTTGCGGGGAAAAAACTCAGCTATCTCGTCCCCCAATTCCGCCTGAAACACCGGATCCAATAGTGCCGTGGGTTGCATCCGCCACCTGGGTGCTGCCCTACCGTATCCCGGGAGCGCCACCTGTACCAATACCGGACAGTGATCCGAATACGACCTCGGTAAGTGCGCCACTCGACCTAAATCCACCGCCAAGCCAGTAGACAGAAAACAGTAATCCAGCCTGGCCCAAGAGTTGGCATATGTTGTGAAGTGCGTCCCCTCCCGGACCCCAGGATGCACCAACCGCCAACTATCTACGAGTCCCCCTTCTGCCACTATTCCCACCATGGCATCCCTCGCTCCCTTATTGTATTGCGGGCTACCATCCGACCTATCGAGCCCTGAGGTCATTGTGAGATTAAAATCCCCCCCCTCATATGATATGCATGGAACCCGTGTTCAGTACCTTGCCCCATAGCATGGTGAAGAAGGCAGGCGAATCCACATTTGGCCCATAGCAGTTTACGATTGTGACCGTATCAGTACCGAGTCTGCCCCACAACAAGACAAATCTCCCCTCCTTTTCCGTAAGGTCACCTAGCATCACAAACGGCACCGCTTTCTTGATCAGTATCGCCGTGCCCCTTGCATACCCTGAATACGAGGAGAAGCTCCGCACTGCCGCCCATTTGCTGGCAAAAGTGTAAGTGGCCCGGGGACTAAGATGCGTCTCCTGTAACAATGCGATTTGCACCTTATGCTGTTCCAGATAAGCCACCACCCTCCTACATTTCCTTGCGTCATTTAACCCCCGGACATTCCAGGTTGCGACAGTGACATTTGACGTACGCGCTTTGTCAGCCATGCGTCGTTAACCTCCCAAGATCCAAAGCAGTCACCCAGATCTACATGCCATGCCCGCCCCGGGTACCTACCGCCCAACAATAGTCCCCCACTACCCCATCAGATCGAATATTCTGGAACTACAAACATACAAACCATAGCAACAGCCCGTGTTCCCACCCTCCTCCCACTGAAGCAAACCCCAACCTGCCAGTCCTGTATCCCCCCCTTCCCGCCCACAATTGCCCCAAACATCAGGGCAAGTACATTCCCCAAACCCCAAACATATACTAGGGTATTTCCCATCAGGAAGCGAACCTAGGTGGCACCACCAGTTCCCTCCCCAGAAACGCCAGCCCGGTCACACAGTGTGCAGTCCAGCTCGGCGAAACGAGGAGGCGTCCGGCGCTAGAACTGGATCCACCTGGGTCCCACAATAAGCAAATCACTGCCTCCCTTATCAGCAACCAACACTGTACCACATCCCGTGCAAACTTAAAAGGATTCTCCTGCTGTGTCAGCGCCCCACAACACACCGCCACCCCACCATGCTCGCAGCCACGTAGCCCCCAGGCCTAACCAGCCCCCAGCGCAATGTCTCACAGCTGGCAACCCCAGTCCCAGTTCTCGGGCAACCCCCTCATCTGCACATGTGGTCTAATATGCCAGCTACGGTCACCCCACTCACAGTTCACCGTCCACCAGCTCCTCACGCCGGGGGTCCTCGTCGTTCCTAGCTCCAGCCTCTGATCTGCGGGAGCGCTTGTACTGTTTGATGAAGTCCTCCACCAACTGAGGATTCGTGAAGAACTTCTGCCTCCCCTGGTATGTGACCCGCAGGCGCGCCGGGTAAAGCAGTGCATAATCCAGTTGCAGGTCTCGTAGTTTCGCCTTAACTGCTATAAATTTCCGACGTTCCTCCTGCACCATCGGTGTGAAATCTGGATACAGCGTGAAGGAGTTGCCATCATAGGATAACGTGCGTGTACTCCGTGCGGCCCTCAAGGCGGCGTCCCGGTCGCGATAATTGAGCATCCGGGCGATGATCGGCCAGGGCGTCGCTCCCGGCTTTGGTCTGGGGCCCAGGGCTCGGTGCGCCCTCTCCACAATAAATTGGGGAGAAAAAACGTCCGATCCAATCGCCGCTGCCAACATCTTCTCCACGTAGTCCTCCATTTTGCCCACATTCGTCGACTCCGGAATACCTACGATGCGTACATTATTCCGCCTACTTCGCGCTTCCAAATCCTCATTCTTAGCAGCGATGAGGCGCAGCAGATTGTCCATTCTGGATAACTGTGAGGTGTGCTGTGTCACCGTATCCTCAGTGTCCGATATCCGCTGTTCCGCCCCCGTTATCCGTTCCTCTTGGACGTCCAACTTCTGCACCACCGCATCCATACGGGACGACATTCTGTCCACTTTATCAGCAATCGTCGCAAACCCCTGACGCATCTCTCGCAAGACATCTTGTAAATTGGGCGCCGTATCTGCCGAACCTCCTGCCGGCACCGGCGGCTCTGCCGGACCACGAGTCTCTTCCACAACCTTGAGCGGCTTCTTACTAGCCTCAAACGTGAGTTTGGGCTGTCTCGCATCCGTCCTGCCCATTCTGACCTCCGGTCAGTTCGCTCCGCCAACAGCAGTAGACGACCCCCCGGGACCAGAAGCAGCGCCGACGCTCCCTCCGCACTTCACTGGAGTTGCTGTCCCTCTTCACACCGCAAGTCCAAGCTGTCAGTATACCCAAGCGCAGTGTAGTAGTCCAGTCGCCACCAGCTTCACCCTCCACGCACTCTCACCGTTCTCCACAGTCGGCCGGCAGCCGCGCCAGCATATCAGGGAAGCAAGCCACCCGCAGTCCGTGCCGCCGTCCTGTACAGCACACCCGACCTCCACTGCGGTCACCAGCGAGGCAACACGCGACGCAGCACTCCAAATCACCGCCTGGGTTCGCAGCCGCACTCAGGGGCGTCCAGCTCCTCCAAGCCCAGTGTCGCAGCCCAGTGTCTTCGCACTCGCTCGTCCGTGCTCCAGACCGGCCTTCCTCGGTGCCTGGGGTGCCTCCGCTCCGAGTCGTCCGTAATGCCCAAGACAGGGGGGTGGGGGGGGCGGGGGTGGCGACACCACTCGCCCCTACGCAGTCCAGATGTCGCTCGACTCCCCCACAGCAGGCCGCCACCGAGCACCCCCGGGAAACGGCGAAAATAGCGCTCTACCAAAGCGGAGTGGGGGGGGGTGGGACTCCCCGTCAAAGAGCGCCTCCAGCTCCTTCAGCAAAACCCCGATCTGTCCCGCTCCGCCGCTATCGCCAAGGCGCCGTGTCCCTCGGAGGTGTCGTTCCCGGTCCTAGCGTCCACGGCCTGTAGCCGTTATCGCAACCCCCGCCTCTCCTACCAGCTTGATCCGGCAAGGCAGCCCCTCTCGTCTATGCCGCTCGCGCGCCGCCGCCAGCGAGGTGTCGTTCTCCGGCACCGGCCGTCCGTTGTCTGTCAACCACGGCCAGTACCCTCCGGTCCCCTCACCAAGGCTCCTCTCTCAATTTCGGTACCCAGGTGTCCCAAATAAGGATAATTTAGCGGATTATAACCGCCGGACAGCAGGAGCCCTACACGAAGGCTTCCATTCACCAGTGCGCCACCTAGCGCCCCCCAACTCTTTTTAATCTTTACATGATACCACTGCTTACTCTGATTGTCTCTTTTGACATTGAATCCATTTCATACGCGGACGACACCCAACCAATTCTCACTCTTGTCAAAAAGTCCACAGCAGCTGGAGAAACATTTCGTTATTGTCCATCTGCAGTTATTGACTGGATGAAACTAAAGCACCTCAAATGTAACAGCCAAAAAACTGAAATCATGCTGCTTAGGAAATCTCATCTCTTCATGCCCAAACAGTGGTGGCCGCCAAACACGACTCCACCTCCCAACACAGAACCTACTGTGAGGAATTTAAGGATCAGGTTTGATTCCACACTATCCTTCCACAAGCAAGCCCGCGCTGTGGTGCTACTGGTAGGAAAACAGTTGCAACAGCACTAATCCTTTCACGTCTGGATTACTGCAGCAGCCTGTATGCAGGAGCTAACAAGGATTTTCTGAAAAGACTACAAGTAGTCCAGAACGCGGCAGCTAGGCTGGTACTTAAACTGCCTAAGGGGTCTTCTTCAGTAGAAGCACTCAGAACTCTGCACTGGCTACCCATACATAAAAGGATTCTTTTTAAAGTTTTAACAATCATCTACAAGGCCATCAGGGCAACGCGTCCAAAATACCTCAGGTCCAGAATTAGACCCTATATTACACAACGACTTTTGCGGTCATCCGCGGAAAACCTTCTAGCATCCCCACCTTTCATCTGACATCTAGAGGGGGAAAGTCAATGGCTGTCTTGGGAATATAAGCCTGGAATAGCTTGCCCACTCAGTTGAGACTGGCGCAGTCTGAACTTATGTCTAAAAAACTTCTAGAAACCTGGATTTTTTCTGCCCCTGATCACAATGTGCCATCCCTCATCTGATCCCTTTCTCCTATGTGCCCGCTAAGTTTCTCCACCTCAGACTTCCATGTCTTTCCACTAGCGCCAAGATGCTCCTTGGAGTGAACGTTGCGCTTCATAAATATACACATTCATTCATTCATATGAAAGCATCTTCAAAGATAGGAGTTCAGCATGTCTGCTGCACAACTCTTTCGTTTGATTAAACTTATGCTCCACATATAATACAAATCTAGCCACATATAGAACACACATGACCCCTGACTTGCCTCTAAATTCATTAACAGGATTGTAATCCTGGCGGGGTGGGGGCTAGGGGGAGGAATGTTTCTCAAATCATGTTTAAAAACTATTGTTTTTAATAAATACATAACTAAAGCATGAATTGGTAGCACACTGTCATTTGCAATCTGTAGATTTTATATTGAAATAGCCACAGAATTTCCCACTGACATATGTTTATAATGTTTGGAAATCGAGTTCCTGAAAATGTTTGATTTGCACACAACCGTGTATTGTTCTGATTTGTTTTGCTCCTATTTAAATATTTGTTTGCATCACACTTCTTAATTACAAAAAAGTGCTTTCATAATTCCTGATACATTTTGAAATATTTGTACTATTCACCTACAAGCTATTTAAATGTTAGGTGTTAGGAAAAAATTTGACATCTTCAGACAGTTTACTTGACAAAAACCTGTAGCAAGAGAAAGAAAAAACACAATTTTCTAAGTAACAATTAGTAAAAAGACAAACTGACATATCAATCAATCAAACAGCATTTATAAAGAGCAACAGTTTAACCCCTAGGGGTGTCTGGGCACTGTGTCTCCGTCGAAGAGCCAGGTTTTGAGTCTCTTTCTGAAGTCTGCCAGTGAGGAGATTGTGCGGCGTTGGAGGAGTGGGTCGTTCCAGGTCTTGGCACTGATGTAGGAGAAGGAGCGGCCACCTCTGCGACGGAGGCAAGGTGTGTGTGCAAGAGCGAGAGAAGCGGAGCGCAGGTGTCAGGATGGTTGGTGGAAGTTCAAGAAGTGACACCTTCCTGTACATAAATAATCATTAATGGTGTTTTGCTCTTTCTATGCGTGCTGCATAATGCAGCACAGACAGAAAAAACAAAAACGAGGAGAAATATAAATATTTCTCCTCGCTGCTCCATTCTAAGGCCTGCTATTGCATGGCATTAGGTTTTGGTGCTGCCTCAGATTTACAAATCCTTATAAATCTGGGGCAGCATCAAAAAGCAATGGGTATTGCAGTGAAATGCCCACAGCAACACCCATTGCACGCCCCTTTCATACAGATACCTGTGTACAAGGGTACCATATTAACAAAGCAGCGTTAAGCATCAAAAAATGACTTAATGCCTCTTTGTAAATATGGTGCAGGGCATTGTGCCACAGGCATGTCAGTAAAAGTGATGTTCTGTGGCACAACCCCCTTGTAAATATGCCCTTGTGTGTGTATGTTCTCATGTTAGAACAGAATTGTTACAGGTCAGCTTTGAGTTGCAAAATCTTAGTTAGTAGTGTGCCTAAAACAGGCAGAGCAGACATTTCCCTGGGTCAGCATTGAAGTGTGTTGACAGGTTTACGTGTTCCTTGGGATGCAGTGGCGTAATGAACATGGAGGGGGCCCCCCTGCACAGTACAGGGAGGGCCCTCCTCCGGACTTTTTCAGGAGCTGTCAGGCCAGGGTAGAGTGTTGAGGGGGCCCCCTAGAGCTCTGGTCCCCCCGCACCGCGGGGGCTGCGGGGGCCTTTGTTATGCCCCTGCTGGGATGAATAACAATGACGCTGCCTGTAACTATTAAAACTAGGGGGCATATTATCAAGGACCGCGTTAAAAATTATCACCGGGTTAGCGGCAGAAAACTACCGCTAAAGCGCCAATAATGGGCTTGATTATATGCCGCAGAGAATTCCAATAGAAGCCCAGGTTCACACCAGAACAAGGGCTTCTATTGGAATTCCCAAGGGCATATTATGAAGCTCATTATTGCCGCTTTAGCGGCAGTTTTCTGACGCTAAACCGGCGATAATTTTAACGCCGTCCTTGATAATATGCCCCTCGGTTACGCTGAACATAGTAGGACTTGCTGCCAAAGCTGATAGAGGTTCATCGGTAGAGGTGGCGTGTCTGCCAACTTCTGGATAGGATGAAGTGATGCAGGGGATGAAAAAGTTCTACTGGAAGAGCTCTACGTAGCTTCAACTAGTCGAATAGCAGGCGTTACTGTACATCTAGTTGAAGGTACATCAATCAAGTTAGAGATTCTCTGTCCACTACTGGAGTGTGATACAGAGCTGTGGATCATGACGGGTGTTGTGAGAGAGGTGTATGTAAGTTCCTGTAATGGAACAGCAATGAATACTGAAGGTTGCATATGATGATATTAGTAGAGCAGTATTTCCCACTACTGGGAAGAATTTGGAACAGTGTATGTGGAGCGCATTTATGAAATAATGTGTGCTACATGGCTGGATTGAGGTGCAGTGGCAAATGTCTGAGTCTCTGATCTGAAATAGCAGAGGTTGCTGCTGGTTAGGACACAATGGTGTGTTAGTCAAAACTCGAGTCTGATTTGGTGTGCCTTGGTAAAGTTGTGTGGATGTGAATCATGTTGCAAATCCTTATTTTCATAATAGCTACATCTGCCTACAATTACCTGAATAAGGAGATGAACCGCAGGTGGCAATTTTGCAGCTCTTTAAGGTGTGCTGCATTATTACATGCCCATGCAAATTTCTGGAAATTCCAATTGACATCCATTAACCATTCATAACGGGCTTAACACATGATCCTATTATGATTGGCTGAAAAGTGGCCAATCATCTTGCGGAAGGAATGCCAATCTGATTGGCTGCCCTTTCAACCACATACAATAGGTCCCTCCACTAAACCCTATTCTGGTTTACTGCTGTGAGTCAATTAGAATTGCTATGAACAGCCTACACTTCACTGGACCACGTTTTGCGGTTTAGAGAAGCACCTCAAACACAAGTGATTTTCTGTCTGCTTCCTTACCAGATAAAATTTTGCTGGGTTGTTTAACCCTATTTCATACTGCGGATGAAGTAAAAAAACAGATATCACATCACTTTCTTTTTCTGCACTTTTTCGCCTATTCATAGTTATGCATCACCAAGTATTATATATGCCCTGGCCTCCACAAAAGCTTGTGACTGCCCAAGTGCATTAATATTATTTCTTTCTGAGAAAGTCAATAAAACTGTGCCCTTAGGCTAGTGTTACTACACTGCAGCTCCCATTAAAGCACTTCATCAAACTTTCAATACCGCAGCCCATCGCGGGAAAATAACCCTGTTACAATGTGGAATTCACAACACGGCGGTACCATGCGATAGACTGCCGAAACCGTGTACAATGTCCGCGATTGACCACCTCGATGGAGACAAAAACACAAACCACAACACAAAAAAACACGCGATGGTCCAAAGCGCGATGAGGAAATCAGCGATAGGCAGCGCCAGGCCTGCAACACACACCTGGCAGGTGGGAAAAAACACCATAAAAACAGAAAAAACAAACAAACACAAACTGACCAACACCCAAGCACCATGGAGGCAGCCGGAGCAGGCGCAGAGGACGAGTGCAACCCCAAAAGCATCCCGGACGACCAGCCCGGGACCTCGGGGACAGGGAAGGACAAGGACAAGAAGACGAGGAAGACGAAGTTCAGTCCGCAGGCGAACAGGATCATAGTCACGGAGGTGATGGAACACCATCAACAACTCTTCGTCACCTCCAACGTGTCATTGGGCACCAAAATTGTAATATGGCGGGACATCGTCGACAAGGTAAATGGCATCGGAGAGCACAAGAGGATAGTGGACGTGGTCAAGAGGCGATGGAATGACATCAAGCGGAAGACCAAGGAGAAACTCTCCGCCAACCAGAAGGCAGCAACGCTGACTTGAAGTGGGGACCCAGCGCCACAGCTGGAGCTGGATGACATGGAGGAGCTGGTGTCCACAGTCATCAGTGTGGAGACTGTGGTCAGAGTCGGGGGACCGGACACTCCTCGACAGGATATAACACAACCGCAACGGGGTGACTGACCAACAGTTACTGGGTGGACGGGTGGACTTGGCCACAATGGCACACATGCGCAATCAAGCAGAGCACAGTGCACACCCACAATAACCCAGGGTCATCGCCCAGATCTACAGACTGTCACAATGTACAATGCCATGCTGTCTGAATGTCAACATGTACCACGCTGCTACATACATGTGGACACATTGTAATACACCATCTCCCATTCACATCGCAGGGCCACCGTCAACACCCCCTGCAGAGCAGTCCCAGCCACTCTTCACTGATGACGAGAAGGGCAACACCAGCATCGACACCCAAACCGTCCAAGACATCATTGACCTCATCCGCCAATCACCACCAGGATCAAGGCAGCCCAGCTACATCGACGAGATCCCATCCACCACCCAAACCCCCCAGCAGGAGGCACCCACAGCCACAGCACTCTCCCAAGACCCCCAAGAACAACACATGGCCTTCCAACGCCATGTGCTGGAGGGCCGGAGGGAGACGGCTGAGCAGGTGCGGGTGGGCTTCGACCTCATGGCTATCAAACTGGACGCCATCCTTGGGTGTCTAGGCCCGAGCCATGGTCTCCAACGAGCCATGACTGCCATTGCTGGAGTCATGCTGCAGAGGGAAGAACACCTGTCCGCTCAGAGTGGGTCCAGCGATGCCAGCCGTGAGCTGGCACACATACAGAGGACATGGTGCGGATGGAGGCAGAAAGGATGGCAGCCACCGCTGTACATCAGTGAAATGTAGCTGGGATCTATCATGCCCTGCAGGTCTACATCATGGCATTGCCGCCATAAGGCGTGGTGCTGATGAATGCTTCTGCCCCCACACCATCCACATCTCAGCCCCCTGGTGTGTCAGTGCCTCCCAGTGTGGCAGGCCTATCCACCCAGGTACCTGACGTGTCAGTGGCACACAGTGCTGCAGCCAGAACAGCAACACCCACAGGTGGGGCATGCAACACATCCGCGGACGAGGACGTGGATGGGTTTGTGATAAGAAGGAGGCAATAGCATTCATTCCCGCCAACGGGCCTGTTGCTGCTTGGTCCCACACATCGCCCTTCCACTGTCCCCCGATACACTCAGATGCACTCACCTTGGACAGATAGTAAAAATAAATTCCTAGGCAGTCTCTATGTACTAACACGACCATCTATCGATACTGTTGTTGGGAAACAAGAGGAATGCTAAAAACATCAATTTAATTTCAAAGATAATAAATTTTTATTTCATCATCTTATTTATTTCTTCGTTTTTTTCAAAGTGAAAAACAGAATTTCATATCATTTAATACATACGATATAAATTAAATCAACAGCAATAAAAAATATACAATACAATACAATATAAAATAAGTGGCGGTTTGTAATGAATAATCGCAATCGACGCGCGTTTCGGCGTTCACAACGCCTTCATCAGGAGTAGCCACAAAAGTATCTACAATAATAAAAGACGTATAATCAGAAAACAGCCTAATATTTAAATTTACATCCATATCTTTTCAAAATCATTATTATGAATACATTCTCAAGATCCCAACTTAAACGAAAAATATACATATTCTGATATAGGTACTGTGATAATAGAATGCTAGAACAAACTAATTTACACATATTTAGAGCAGTTAACTTCTCTTATAAGAAATGTAAATAGCCAGAAGAAAGAGATGAAAAACAGAAAGATAGAACCAGACAGACTATATAGTGAAAATGGACTTACTTAAAATATCAAAAATCGATCTTTTATGGAGAATAATTTTTGCAATAACCGATGTTGTGTATCTGGTATGGAGGATTACTGAAAATACACCAATCACAAAAATGCAACATGTTATATCTGGCCGTATATAAATTCACCTGATATTAGCATAGATGGAACGGAGTGTTCCATATTGTATTCAAGAATTAAAATATTATTCTGTATTAGTCCGATAAAACTTACTTTCAACAGGTAAGCGGGTTGACAAATATGTCTAAGAATAAGTCTTATTTTTATGTAGGTTTTGATACAGAATCTAGAATGGAAACACCATATTTTAGTTTTATATCAATTATAATTATAGTGATGATACAAATCATAGAAGAAAGCGTAGAACCACTACCTTTTGTTACTCTTCTAGTTGAGAGGTAATTATTAGTCTCAACGGAGCATTGATCTGCTGATTCACGTGATTTAATTGCTTAAAGGAAATCGATATAAAAACAGATTCTAAAGAAAAACAAAGGGATTATCAAAAAAGGCAAACTAGTGAACCTTAATGTGAATAACAGTTAGCTAGAGGGGATACTTGACTAACCTTCGCACATATCGTGATGTCATCTATTTAAAGGGTAGGTTCCACGAATGATTTTTCTGGAACTTAAAAGGAACATATTTTAAGTATAAAATAAATCTGCTATTTATATATGCTAGATCTAATATAGAGAGTAGCTTAAACGGGCTAAATTTACCTTAGTTTTGTTATCGCGGGGCTGAAAATGGCCTCCGGCGTCTCGCGTGTTCACAGCAGAAAATGAGATAGCGAGAGATACAAACTAACCACACTCCTAAATACTCGTTGGTTGATCATGTGGCAAGTCATGTGACAACTGTTTTTTTCTTTGTTTTCTCTTTGTCAATCCCTGCTTTATTAGTAACCAAATCAAGTGACAGGTCACGTATAGTTCGTAGTTTTGTTGTGGTGCAAGAAAGTGGGCAAATGTAAAAACGGATTCTTCGACTTAATGCGTCCGTATTCACTCAACTTTGTAAGTATCCACAAAAAGGGGCTATGGCTCGTAAAGGCCTTAATTTCAAGATCAGTTCGTAACATGAATTCTTATGGTTACGAAAAGGAATAAAGATAAAGCAAGATATTTGTACCTTAAATCTTAACATACAAGGTAAATGCTGAATCCGTCATACAATAGCATTTTCCCACGGAATTTCATTGTTTAATCCCTTTTTGAAGGTGTTAAGCGAAAAAATCCAAAAGACCTCACGTTTTTTACGTATTTTCTCACCACCTTTATTGTTGGGGGTTCTGATTTTTTCCAGAATTCTCCAACGGAGATCTTCCGGTTTGTGATTCATTTCAATGAAATGTTTCAATAAAGGCGCAATGAGTTTAGCAGTCCTAATAGCAGAACGATGTTCGGTAATCCTGGTATGGATAGCTCGAGATGTTTCGCCAACATATCCTAGTTGACATGGACAGAGAATAAAACAAATTATATTTTGAGTTCTGCAATTCCACATTTCTGATGCTTGTGTGGTGAACCCATTGTGGGTAAATGTTTCTCCACTTAAAATAGAGTCACAAGATTTGCAAGAGGAACATTTAACTGTTCCTTTAATTGGCACATTACCATCAATAGATTTCTGAATAAACGCAGGGTTTAATAATTTTTTATCAAACCTAGAATGAACAATCAGATCTTTAATATTTTTATTGCGTCTATGAGCAAACAGAGGTTTTACTAATTTTTGCTGTTCAGGATTGCTATTAAGAATATGCCAATTAGCATTGATGATTTGTTTTACCTTATGGTCCAGGGTGGAGTGTCTCGTAATACATACCAGTTGTGTTTTTTCAACGGTATCTTTTGATTTGAGGAGATGGTCACGGTCATAAAATCTAGCTCGTTTGTAAGAATCCCTTATCAAACGATGGGGATACCCTCTATCAAGGAATTTTTTCCTCATGTCAGCTGCCTGTACATCAAAATCGCTCAAATTAGTACAGTTTCTCCGAACTCGCAGAAATTGCGAAAACGGAATGCTTTGCTTTTGGTTTCGAGGATGAAAACTTTTAAAGTGTAGCAAAGTATTTCTTGCCGTTGGTTTTATAAAGAGGTCTACCTCTAACTTACCTTGTGCGTGTCTTATTATAATATCTAAGAATTCCACTTTATCGATACTTTTTTGAGCTGTGAATTTTAGATTTTTATCTGCAGCGTTAAGCCATATCAAAAATTCAGACAATGAGTCTTCTCCATCGGTCCAGATAAAAAAGATATCATCTATATATCTGGCCCAGACGGAGATAGACTCAAAAAATGGTGCGATTTCATTGTGTATATTCTTAGTCTCGAAGGCAGCCATATAAATATTGGCTATAGACGGTGCAACTGAAGCACCCATACTTACGCCTTTCACTTGTCTAAATAGAGTGTCACCAAATTCAAAAATGTTTTCCCTGAGTACTATATCAAGGCACGCAAGTATAAATGTTTTAGGACAAGGTATGTTAAATTCGTCAATGAACCAGTCTGTGGCTTTCAGTGCTCCATCTAAAGGAATGTTGCTATATAGTGACTCTATGTCAAGAGTCACTAGGATGTCCTTTTGAGGGTTGAATCCAATGTTTTCTATTTTATTAATCATTTCCCCAGTATTTTTAATATAGGAAATGATTCTCGGAATATAAGGACGTAGTTTAAAATCGACAAATTTCGATAGAGGTTCAGTAATCGTTCCAATTGTAGAGACTATTGGTCTATAAGGGGGATCTTTGACGTTCTTATGGATTTTTGGCAACCCATAAATACATGCTATTTTATTCTTGTTAAAATTTAGAAACTCATATTCTTTATTCGTAATATCACCAGCGATTAAAGCTTGATGAGTTAGAGTTTGGATTTTTTTAGATACTAAAGTTGAGGGATTGGACAGTATTTTAGAATAAAAATTATTGTCATTAAGCATGGTAGACATTTTATGTTCATAATCAGAGGTATTAATGACTACTATGCCACCCCCTTTGTCACAGCTTTTTATTGTCAGGTCTTTATTTAGGGCCAGAGAATGCAATGCTAAGAATTCATCTCTATCAAGATTATATATATGTTTAGGAATAAAATGGAGTGCTCGTTCCAGTTTTTGAAGAACAACTAATTCAAATGTAGCTACTTCAGGTCCTAATTGTTCTAAAGAAGGACAAAAAGTGGATGGAAGGGCAATAGTTCTTATAGTAGCATAGTCAGAATTTAGATTAGTGTTGAGTTCAAAAAAAATTTTTAATCTAATTTTTCGAAAAAACGCAATAATATCCTGGTATAGTTCAAATTTGTTAGCATTGGTATGAGGCACATAAGAGAGACCTTTAGATAACAGATTTATACAATGTATATCTAAATTATGGGATGATAAATTGAATATGGGGATTACATCCCCTGTTTCCAGTATTGTCTGTTGCGTGTTTCCAACAGATACTGAGCATCCTGCCGTTGATGGTGTTGAGGTTGATAACTGCCTCTGCTTTGTGACTGAAATCTCACTCTTGATTGTCCCCTGCGTGGCCCTCGATTGGCTAAAAAAGGCTGTGGTGTATTATGTTTGGTTGCGAAGGAATTATAGTTCTCTTCAGGTTCATAATAAGCAACATTTTCTTCTCCTTCTGATTCTGATGTATTAGAAAAGGTAGTTACTCGTTGTTGCTTGGATCTACTTTCATCTAGATAGTGGTTTTGTTTGTAAAAACTATCTCCGAGGTACGGATAGGTGTTTTCTAATGAGTAAAACCTTTTATCTTTCAAAAATTTATCAGATTTACGTTTATTTAAATAATTAGCAAAAGATTCAAGTTCTTTATTAGAGTCTTCTAATTTTTTCTTTGCCTCGTCTATACTGTTCATCTTTTTAATTTTTTCTTCTAGTTCATCTAATTCAGTTTTTACTGAAGCCGCTAATTCCTTCGCAGTCTCGATTATTAATATCATTAAATCTCTCGAGCACCTACTTGCTATCATACTCCACTTTTCTAAAAATGGTCTATGGTGGACAAATAATCCTGGAATGTTACGAACACGGAGGCCAGTTGGAATAATGCCTGCTTTTAAATATTTCAACATGAATTCTCCGTGTGCCTCCATACGTTTAAGCTTCTTTTTTAAATCTATTAGTTTCCGCATATCTTCGTTGCTATGTATGCTTTCTTTTGAACTATTACAAAAAGTATTACTACTTCCTACTAATGACGCAAAATCTTCATCTGAGAAGCCAAAAGTTTTTAATTGGGCCATGTCCGAAAGTTTTAGTATCAAAAAGAGGTGAAGAAAAGAAGAGTCAAAATAGATTAAAGAGAAAAAACAAGGATTAATAATTCACAATATAGGGTAAAATTATAAAAGAACATTCAAATTATCACAGACAAAACTGATAAAACAATTGTAGGATACAAAGCACAAGCCCTGCACAGACCAGCTGTGGGTAAATCAGATGAAGACAACAAGGACCCCCTGAACAGTAAATAGTTCAACTCCTAGGACAGGGTAATATACATATAGTAAAAATAAATTCCTAGGCAGTCTCTATATACTAACACGACCATCTATCGATACTGTTGTTGGGAAACAAGAGGAATGCTAAAAACATCAATTTAATTTCAAAGATAATAAATTTTTATTTCATCATCTTATTTATTTCTTCGTTTTTTTCAAAGTGAAAAACAGAATTTCATATCATTTAATACATACGATATAAATTAAATCAACAGCAATAAAAAATATACAATACAATACAATATAAAATAAGTGGCGGTTTGTAATGAATAATCGCAATCGACGCGCGTTTCGGCGTTCACAACGCCTTCATCAGGAGTAGCCACAAAAGTATCTACAATAATAAAAGACGTATAATCAGAAAACAGCCTAATATTTAAATTTACATCCATATCTTTTCAAAATCATTATTATGAATACATTCTCAAGATCCCAACTTAAACGAAAAATATACATATTCTGATATAGGTACTGTGATAATAGAATGCTAGAACAAACTAATTTACACATATTTAGAACAGTTAACTTCTCTTATAAGAAATGTAAATAGCCAGAAGAAAGAGATGAAAAACAGAAAGATAGAACCAGACAGACTATATAGTGAAAATGGACTTACTTAAAATATCAAAAATCGATCTTTTATGGAGAATAATTTTTGCAATAACCGATGTTGTGTATCTGGTATGGAGGATTACTGAAAATACACCAATCACAAAAATGCAACATGTTATATCTGGCCGTATATAAATTCACCTAATATTAGCATAGATGGAACGGAGTGTTCCATATTGTATTCAAGAATTAAAATATTATTCTGTATTAGTCCGATAAAACTTACTTTCAACAGGTAAGCGGGTTGACAAATATGTCTAAGAATAAGTCTTATTTTTATGTAGGTTTTGATACAGAATCTAGAATGGAAACACCATATTTTAGTTTTATATCAATTATAATTATAGTGATGATACAAATCATAGAAGAAAGCGTAGAACCACTACCTTTTGTTACTCTTCTAGTTGAGAGGTAATTATTAGTCCCAACGGAGCATTGATCTGCTGATTCACGTGATTTAATTGCTTAAAGGAAATCGATATAAAAACAGATTCTAAAGAAAAACAAAGGGATTATCAAAAAAGGCAAACTAGTGAACCTTAATGTGAATAACAGTTAGCTAGAGGGGATACTTGACTAACCTTCGCACATATCGTGATGTCATCTATTTAAAGGGTAGGTTCCACGAATGATTTTTCTGGAACTTAAAAGGAACATATTTTAAGTATAAAATAAATCTGCTATTTATATATGCTAGATCTAATATAGAGAGTAGCTTAAACGGGCTAAATTTACCTTAGTTTTGTTATCGCGGGGCTGAAAATGGCCTCCGGCGTCTCGCGTGTTCACAGCAGAAAATGAGATAGCGAGAGATACAAACTAACCACACTCCTAAATACTCGTTGGTTGATCATGTGGCAAGTCATGTGACAACTGTTTTTTTCTTTGTTTTCTCTTTGTCAATCCCTGCTTTATTAGTAACCAAATCAAGTGACAGGTCACGTATAGTTCGTAGTTTTGTTGTGGTGCAAGAAAGTGGGCAAATGTAAAAACGGATTCTTCGACTTAATGCGTCCGTATTCACTCAACTTTGTAAGTATCCACAAAAAGGGGCTATGGCTCGTAAAGGCCTTAATTTCAAGATCAGTTCGTAACATGAATTCTTATGGTTACGAAAAGGAATAAAGATAAAGCAAGATATTTGTACCTTAAATCTTAACATACAAGGTAAATGCTGAATCCGTCATACAATAGCATTTTCCCACGGAATTTCATTGTTTAATCCCTTTTTGAAGGTGTTAAGCGAAAAAATCCAAAAGACCTCACGTTTTTTACGTATTTTCTCACCACCTTTATTGTTGGGGGTTCTGATTTTTTCCAGAATTCTCCAACGGAGATCTTCCGGTTTGTGATTCATTTCAATGAAATGTTTCACTAAAGGCGCAATGAGTTTAGCAGTCCTAATAGCAGAACGATGTTCGGTAATCCTGGTATGGATAGCTCGAGATGTTTCGCCAACATATCCTAGTTGACATGGACAGAGAATAAAATAAATTATATTTTGAGTTCTGCAATTCCACATTTCTGATGCTTGTGTGGTGAACCCATTGTGGGTAAATGTTTCTCCACTTAAAATAGAGTCACAAGATTTGCAAGAGGAACATTTAACTGTTCCTTTAATTGGCACATTACCATCAATAGATTTCTGAATAAACGCAGGGTTTAATAATTTTTTATCAAACCTAGAATGAACAATCAGATCTTTAATATTTTTATTGCGTCTATGAGCAAACAGAGGTTTTACTAATTTTTGCTGTTCAGGATTGCTATTAAGAATATGCCAATTAGCATTGATGATTTGTTTTACCTTATGGTCCAGGGTGGAGTGTCTCGTAATACATACCAGTTGTGTTTTTTCAACGGTATCTTTTGATTTGAGGAGATGGTCACGGTCATAAAATCTAGCTCGTTCGTAAGAATCCCTTATCAAACGATGGGGATACCCTCTATCAAGGAATTTTTTCCTCATGTCAGCTGCCTGTACATCAAAATCGCTCAAATTAGTACAGTTTCTCCGAACTCGCAGAAATTGCGAAAACGGAATGCTTTGCTTTTGGTTTCGAGGATGAAAACTTTTAAAGTGTAGCAAAGTATTTCTTGCCGTTGGTTTTATAAAGAGGTCTACCTCTAACTTACCTTGTGCGTGTCTTATTATAATATCTAAGAATTCCACTTTATCGATACTTTTTTGAGCTGTGAATTTTAGATTTTTATCTGCAGCGTTAAGCCATATCAAAAATTCAGACAATGAGTCTTCTCCATCGGTCCAGATAAAAAAGATATCATCTATATATCTGGACCAGACGGAGATAGACTCAAAAAATGGTGCGATTTCATTGTGTATATTCTTAGTCTCGAAGGCAGCCATATAAATATTGGCTATAGACGGTGCAACTGAAGCACCCATACTTACGCCTTTCACTTGTCTAAATAGAGTGTCACCAAATTCAAAAATGTTTTCCCTGAGTACTATATCAAGGCACGCAAGTATAAATGTTTTAGGACAAGGTATGTTAAATTCGTCAATGAACCAGTCTGTGGCTTTCAGTGCTCCATCTAAAGGAATGTTGCTATATAGTGACTCTATGTCAAGAGTCACTAGGATGTCCTTTTGAGGGTTGAATCCAATGTTTTCTATTTTATTAATCATTTCCCCAGTATCTTTAATATAGGAAATGATTCTCGGAATATAAGGACGTAGTTTAAAATCGACAAATTTCGATAGAGGTTCAGTAATCGTTCCAATTGTAGAGACTATTGGTCTATAAGGGGGATCTTTGACGTTCTTATGGATTTTTGGCAACCCATAAATACATGCTATTTTATTCTTGTTAAAATTTAGAAACTCATATTCTTTATTCGTAATATCACCAGCGATTAAAGCTTGATGAGTTAGAGTTTGGATTTTTTTAGATACTAAAGTTGAGGGATTGGACAGTATTTTAGAATAAAAATTATTGTCATTAAGCATGGTAGACATTTTATGTTCATAATCAGAGGTATTAATGACTACTATGCCACCCCCTTTGTCACAGCTTTTTATTGTCAGGTCTTTATTTAGGGCCAGAGAATGCAATGCTAAGAATTCATCTCTATCAAGATTATATATAGGTTTCGGAATAAAATGGAGTGCTCGTTCCAGTTTTTGAAGAACAACTAATTCAAATGTAGCTACTTCAGGTCCTAATTGTTCTAAAGAAGGACAAAAAGTGGATGGAAGGGCAATAGTTCTTATAGTAGCATAGTCAGAATTTAGATTAGTGTTGAGTTCAAAAAATCTTTTTAATCTAATTTTTCGAAAAAACGCAATAATATCCTGGTATAGTTCAAATTTGTTAGCATTGGTATGAGGCACATAAGAGAGACCTTTAGATAACAGATTTATACAATGTATATCTAAATTATGGGATGATAAATTGAATATGGGGATTACATCCCCTGTTTCCAGTATTGTCTGTTGCGTGTTTCCAACAGATACTGAGCATCCTGCCGTTGATGGTGTTGAGGTTGATAACTGCCTCTGCTTTGTCACTGAAATCTCACTCTTGATCGTCCCCTGCGTGGCCCTCGATTGGCTAAAAAAGGCCGTGGTGTATTATGTTTGGTTGCGAAGGAATTATAGTTCTCTTCAGGTTCATAATAAGCAACATTTTCTTCTCCTTCTGATTCTGATGTATTAGAAAAGGTAGTTACTCGTTGTTGCTTGGATCTACTTTCATCTAGATAGTGGTTTTGTTTGTAAAAACTATCTCCGAGGTACGGATAGGTGTTTTCTAATGAGTAAAACCTTTTATCTTTCATAAATTTATCAGATTTACGTTTATTTAAATAATTAGCAAAAGATTCAAGTTCTTTATTAGAGTCTTCTAATTTTTTCTTTGCCTCGTCTATACTGTTCATCTTTTTAATTTTTTCTTCTAGTTCATCTAATTCAGTTTTTACTGAAGCCGCTAATTCCTTCGCAGTCTCGATTATTAATATCATTAAATCTCTCGAGCACCTACTTGCTATCATACTCCACTTTTCTAAAAATGGTCTATGGTGGACAAATAATCCTGGAATACGAACACAGAGGCCAGTTGGAATAATGCCTGCTTTTAAATATTCCAACATGAATTCTCCGTGTGCCTCCATACGTTTAAGCTTCTTTTTTAAATCTATTAGTTTCCGCATATCTTCGTTGCTATGTATGCTTTCTTTAGAACTATTACAAAAAGTATTACTACTTCCTACTAATAACGCAAAATCTTCATCTGAGAAGCCAAAAGTTTTTAATTGGGCCATGTCCGAAAGTTTTAGTATCAAAAAGAGGTGAAGAAAAGAAGAGTCAAAATAGATTAAAGAGAAAAAACAAGGATTAATAATTCACAATATAGGGTAAAATTATAAAAGAACATTCAAATTATCACAGACAAAACTGATAAAACAATTGTAGGATACAAAGCACAAGCCCTGCACAGACCAGCTGTGGGTAAATCAGATGAAGACAACAAGGACCCCCTGAACAGTAAATAGTTCAACTCCTAGGACAGGGTAATATACATATAGTAAAAATAAATTCCTAGGCAGTCTCTATGTACTAACACGACCATCTATCGATACTGTTGTTGGGAAACAAGAGGAATGCTAAAAACATCAATTTAATTTCAAAGATAATAAATTTTTTATTTCATCATCTTATTTATTTCTTCGTTTTTTTCAAAGTGAAAAACAGAATTTCATATCATTTAATACATACGATATAAATTAAATCAACAGCAATAAAAAATATACAATACAATACAATATAAAATAAGTGGCGGTTTGTAATGAATAATCGCAATCGACGCGCGTTTCGGCGTTCACAACGCCTTCATCAGGAGTAGCCACAAAAGTATCTACAATAATAAAAGACGTATAATCAGAAAACAGCCTAATATTTAAATTTACATCCATATCTTTTCAAAATCATTATTATGAATACATTCTCAAGATCCCAACTTAAACGAAAAATATACATATTCTGATATAGGTACTGTGATAATAGAATGCTAGAACAAACTAATTTACACATATTTAGAGCAGTTAACTTCTCTTATAAGAAATGTAAATAGCCAGAAGAAAGAGATGAAAAACAGAAAGATAGAACCAGACAGACTATATAGTGAAAATGGACTTACTTAAAATATCAAAAATCGATCTTTTATGGAGAATAATTTTTGCAATAACCGATGTTGTGTATCTGGTATGGAGGATTACTGAAAATACACCAATCACAAAAATGCAACATGTTATATCTGGCCGTATATAAATTCACCTGATATTAGCATAGATGGAACGGAGTGTTCCATATTGTATTCAAGAATTAAAATATTATTCTGTATTAGTCCGATAAAACTTACTTTCAACAGGTAACCTTGGACAGAGACATGGACTGACACATCCTGTCCGACGAACAATGACACGGTGGATAGACTGCGGACTGTACCCTTCCTCTACTGCAGTACATGTCATCCCCAGATGGACTCTGGCTGTCCCTCCATGGGCCCATATTGTGTGGTATGCTCTGCATTGCCCTGTACCGCTCCAGCTGCAGAACTGCACTGGATGTGCCAATAAACATCTAGTGACACACTGCTTTGTCATGTCTTACATCATTCATGTATGGATGTGTGGATGGATGTGTGGACAGTGCCTTCCCTTGCGTCACTGATGTTAAACCTGCAGGATGCGAGTCAGAGGGTGCGACATTGCACTTTGTGTACATGGTCCCGTGGACACTACAACAGAGACACACGCATCAGTCACTTCCTTGTCCGGACATGGACTGAACCATGCCCAGAGCCCACGGGTCATTGTTGCAAGCCCTGTTCTGGTCGGGCGTAAGGCAGGCCAGACCACTTCGCTTACGCTCTGAGGGGGGGCCACATTGCTACCCCTAGCAGGCGTACTCGCTGGTGGTGTGCAAGTCACTGGTCTAGTCGTCAGCATGTCACAGCCACTCCCTGAGGGCAGGTTTGCACACACACCACACCCATCAGGCACAGGCGTCATTGGCCATGTGACTGTGCCAACATAAGGGGCCGACAACGTCACATCCCCCTCTTCTGGTGCTGACTGGATGACGGACGCTCCACCCTTCTCGTCCATAAAGGGCACATTAGTTGTTGGGGACAGGATTGGTGGCATCTGAGTCCTGGCGGATGTCACGGGCCTGCCACCACGTGGCGCTGACTGGGGTTGCACTGGGCTAGTGGCACTGGAGGCCCTGTGGACGGCAAAGGCACCCCGCCATGGGACGGTGGCTTCGGGTGCACTGAGTCAGTGGCACCTTAAGCTGCTGAGCGGGTGCGCAGCCAGCGATGATGCCCCATCCCGGCGGTCCGTCCAGCTCAGGTAATGTGTGCCCTGCTGGACTGCAGTGTGGGCCAGAGCCAGAGGCCGGTGGTGGCCTACCGCCACGTGGTGTCGCCTCCTGAATCACAGAGTTAGTGGCACCCATAGGGCTGAGCGGGTGTGCAGCCTGTGATGGTGCCGGGTGCACTTGTATGTCACATGCCATGGAGTAATAATCAGGACCCAGCACCACACGTGAGACCTGGTGGCCAGCAGAACATGGCTGCATTATGCGGAGGGTGCCATGTCCGCAGGCCCTGGGCTTGTGGCTTGCAGCGGCACGTGGTGGGAACTCCCACGCCATTGACAGAAGGTGAATTTTGAGGCCTGGGTGTGCATGGGCAGCCAAGCTCCGATGGGCGGCGGGAGGGGCTGTTGTGCCTCTGCTTGGATGTGCATGGGCGGGCAGGCAATGTTGTCTTGTACAATTGTGTGTACTGTGCCAATCGTGTATCTGGACTCTGTTTCAGATGATGGCTCTGTGTCAGATGTGTGACCTGGGGTACTGCTATGCATGCCAGCAAGTGGTTGGAGACACACCGGTGGCAGCAGATGAGCAGTGTGCCCTGGGTGCACAGGGGCATCTCTCCCTCTCTCCTTCTCTCTCCCTCACTCTCTCTCCCTCTCTTCTTCTCCCTCTCTCCGTCTCTCTCCCGCACTCCCTCTCCCTCTCTTCTTCTCCCTCTCTCCTTCTCTCTCCCTCACTCTCTCTCCCTCTCCCTCTCTTCTTCTCCCTCTCTCCTTCTCTTTCCCTCACTCTCTCTCCCTCTCCCTCTCTTCTTCTCCCTCTCTCCTTCTCTCTCCCTCACTCTCTCTCCCTCTCCCTCACTTCTTCTCCATCTTTCCTTCTCTCTCCCTCACTCTCTCTCCCTCTCTTCTTCTCCCTCTCTCCTTCTCTCTCTCTCTCCCTCTCTTCCTCTCTCTCTCCTTCGCTCTGTCTGTCCTTTGATGTGCACAGGACACACCTTCTCATCATGTTTTTTGTCTTGCAGGATGGAACTTGCGGATTGTCCAGAGGAGAGCGGCCATTTGTCATCATTTCATTTCTGTGTTATTTTTAATAAAGTTAGATTTGTTGCTTCGGAAGTGGATGTGTGCTGCCCTTTTCTGTTTCGACACATGCATGTCATCAGTTGTGATTGTGCGATGGCAGGCTGATTATTTTGGACATGTTTGGGTGTAGCTGATGTGGCATGTCTTTGGTCGGGGGGTGCTAGGGAGGGGTGGTCCGGGGTGTGTCGTCGGTGGGTGTTGTGGCTCTCTTGGTTGTCCGGGCCGCATGAAGTGTGGCTCCATGGCATCTGTTGCCCTTCCGATGTGGCCCTGGTCTGGTCTCCCTTTTGTGGTGCTGGCTGCCGTCCGGCTTAACACCAGGTCAGAGCAGGTGTAGATTTCCTGGTGCTAACGCGCCATTTTGCCTGTTTTGTGTTCTTATCGCTGATGTGGCTGTTCATTGTGAATGTTGAGGAGTGGTGTTGTCGCAGCTTTTGGCACGGGAACGCCCACTCTGCATCTCATTAGCGATATTTGCTGGGGTCCTGTGTGGCGATGCTTTTTGCGGCTGCTATCGCAGGGAAACTGGTGCTGTGGCTGTTAGCACCAGCTTGTGAATGGGGTGGTAAATTTATCACGACTTTGGCTGCGATAAAGTGCAGTTAATTCTGCGATAGCGCCTTGTGAATATGCCCCGCAGAGTACCAGTGCATATGGAGATTGCACTGCAGCCAATGATGCAGCTGCACCACATGTGATGAAAGCTTGCATCCTTGAACCTTTTTGGCTCCACTCCATACTATATGTGAGCAAAACTCGTATTGTACCCACACTGGGTCTGCTTGATGTGGGTGTTAGTAATGTTGGAGACAACTTGCCCACCATGCAAAGACCACAACTATTGGCTTTGTTAATGCGTTTGTATAATTATTAATAATACTGGGAGTTAGTCTGCTTCTTATCCCTACTTGCTTTGGCAGAGAAGTCACTAAAGCACTGGGAGTTAAAGAATTTGCCATGGCACAAGATGCTGTTAATGGGTGAACACAAAACTTCATGTTTTACACCAAACAGAGTAACCACTAAACCCAATCTGCTCCTCCAAATGAACGTACGTTTAACACCAATTGTTATGACAAATGTACACAAAAGTTCATCTTATATGTTTCATCTTACTTTCAACTAAAAGTCAATATCTGCGAATCTGGTTCAGGGGAGCTCTACGAAAAACTTTGATGGAAGAGGTCTGTGTCTCACAAACAGCCCACCTTTTCACTAGTTTCAGAGCATTGTGTTTGAAGCTGCAGCTCCTTTTTGGTCTCCCTTCAAAATGTTCCAGAGAGTCCGAAGCTTTCTATGAGAAAGACAAACTAAGCACTAGAGGAGTGGGCAATAGTCAAATTAATCTACCATACATATGGTAGATTCTATAAACCTTGTAAGTCGGTGAGTAATTGGCAGAGTCACCCGCCTGATTTAGAAGTGGGGAGCCTCTGCTGAATCCACAAGCGATCACTGGCAATCATCGGCAACAGTGCCTCTGTCTTGGATGCACACGAAATTCTACCCTATCAGAGGGTGGAGCTCCCAAAGCAGATAATTCAGTTCCCTGTAGCCCAGCAGATGGTTAACAAAAATCAACAATGACCCCATGTGCATAGACAAAACTCCCTGACTATCAAGCCATTTTTTTTTTGATTGTGTGAAATTAAACCAGGCTTTGGGGCAATATTTTTTCTGAGAATTAAACAAACCTGTTGAGTGGACAGCAACAATGTGGTGCCCTGCCAGGCATTCAATTTGGTTGAAAGTGCATCTGATGCACTAGTAGAAAACCTTTTCCAAAGTGATCCCTGCTAACACAGCAGTGATATCTAAATAGGTAAGTGGTCATCTACCTGGAGGGCAGCAGAGAACCCTCTGCTGACCCAGAGAAGCCACAGGACAGATGACCAGAACTTGACTGTGTCCATTAGTCATTTACACCTTTGAAGTTAAACAAATAGTACATCACTTGATGGGGTTCAATGTTTAGACCTCTTCTCAAGATCTTCCATGTGAAGATGGAATGGTTGTGGATATAGACCAGTGAACTGTGAATGTTTATTAGCAAAAAGTAGTACACAGAACATTTGTTTCTTGCATGCTTTGTCAATCTGATATTGGCTCAATGGGCACTTAAAATATGACTGAAAGCAGAGGGAGAAAGGGGTGTAAATCTTAATACAAAATGGCTCTGGAAAAGTGTTTTAATAGTGAGACAATAGTAGATATTTGGGAATCTATGTAATTGAAAGGGCATTGTAACAACATTTTTATAGGAAAGTGTTTCATTAGTAGGGGGAGGTAGGTACCTACCACTAGCAATAAGGCCACAATTACAATAAAAGGTCCAGTCAAGGTCTCAATAAATTACTCCCTTAGACTACCCTTGGAAGCTGGCAACAAGCAGGCAGGCTTAACTTAAGAGACAGGTGTGTAAAGCATTTGAAAACACCAATAGATTAAATAAGTAAGATACAGCAAACAAAAAAATCTAACATCAGTTTATAAAAATAATAACTTTTTCTATCTTTAAAATGACACCTAAACCAGCAAAAATCCAATGTAGGAAACCAGAGATTTGAATTTTGTAAGAATAAATACTTTCTAGTGCCTAAAAAACTAAAGTGCCAACTTAGGACATCTGGTCACGCTTGACTGGACAAAGTCAAAGTTTGAGGCCAACCACGATGGAGCACGGGTTGCATTGAGCGGGACGCCTTGGTCAAGTTCTTACCTTCGCACGTAGTCATTTTGCTGGAGCTTTTTTTTCGACGTCTAGTGAGGCTCCTCGTCAGGCTTGGTTTTGAGTTCACAATGCTGGCATAGCTCAGTGCAAGGTCTCAGTGAAATCCTGGACGTTTTGAGATCTGGAGCTTTCAGCAGGACATACCTGAAACCAGGCTGGGTTGCAGTTCAACATCAGCAGCTTGACTCTCGTTGCTGGGTCGGTCACTTTATGGAGCTTTTTGCCAAAAATTCTCCAATCTTCTCCAAGCCTCTGGATTTTCTTCCAGAGGTACATTTGGGATTCCAAAGTGGCCACAACACATATCCAAAGGTCTAGAAGCTCTGAGATGGTCCTTGGAATGTTGGGACTACATTTCCCAGAACGTATTTGCCCAACTTCTGAAAAGTCCCCTGGACGCTTTCCAGATGGGTTCTTCTTGGTGGAACTGATGCAAGTGGAGCTCTTTTAATCTAGTGCTTTCAAGGAGTCAACTCCTTCACTTCTTGAAGTAAGGCAAATTCCCTAGGGCTGTAGTTCCAGCAAGGCAGTCCTTCTTCTCCTTGTAGTTTCAGGTAAGGATATGAGTTGCTGGGCAATGCTCCACAGTTCCTGGGTATCAAGCAGGGGATTACCCCTGACCAATGGGATGCAGGGTGCCAACCCCAGCCATGACCACTTCCTCCAAAGTGTAGCAATTTATTTCCCCAAAAAGCACTATTCTTCCAAAATCCCAAAAGGAGAAAGTCTCCTGGAGGTTTAGAACTGGCTTAACCATACCACTGGGATGGCTGAGTTTCCCTTACACTCCCCTTCTAACCCATCTGCTAATCTAATTACAGGGGTTCCTGTCTGGCTGGAGGATGCAGGATGTTGGGGTGAGCCTGTGCTGTTCTAAACTGTAATTCCATCTTTGAAGACCAGTTTGGCTATTCCACATCCATCCTGCCCTTTGCTGTGCAGCTGCAGTTCGCCTCCCACAGGATGTCCTTTGTCTCTTGTCAGGCCACTTCACACCTCATTAAGGCAGTTTGGCTCTGCATGGCAGAGGCCTGCCAATCAGAGAATGGCTATTGGAAGTCTGAATTTTGGCTCATTAGAAAAGCAAGTTCCATAACTTATTTTCTGTGATAGAATAAATCTAACAGTAGAAAGTTGTAGGATTTATTCTAACTAGTATTTTAATACTTGGAAGTATATGTTTAGCTTACTTCTAGCAATAGTTATACCTTTTAAAATATTCCCATGTTAGCCTATAAAGCCACTGTGGTGTTACAATCGGGAAAACAAAATTGGCAGTTTTTCCCTCACTAGGGCATATCAAATATATTTTATAATATCCCTGCGTATAGTTACAAGGCACCCTACTACTGGGGCACCTACAGGAGATTGTAGGGGTGAACTATATGTAAAAATAAGGTAGTTTGGAACTTTGGAAGTACCTTTATTTCCAAAGTCGAATTTCCATATAATTTACTTGAAAAAGCAGCCGGCAAAGCAGGGCTGCTTTTAAAATGACAGCAGGCAGTACAGCAGTGTGCACTTAAGTACATTAAATCTACTGGGCCTCTAAACCTACATGCCTTACCATATATTAAGGGTTTAAGGGTAGGTCGTCATGCCAAATGCAATCACACCAAATAACCATATTCCTTTTAAACAGAGCACTGGCCCTGGGTTTGATTAGGAGAGCCCAGGGCACAATCAGGGTCAGTACCCACCAGTATCAGACAAAAAATGGAGGTAATCAGGGCAAAAAAGATAGCTTTCTCACAGTTTTGATGCTTTAAAGTTATGAAAAGGTAAAGATAGGTACTTTAGTGAGAACTGACTGAAAAATATGCCTTAAGGAGTGAAAGTTTGAAGGATGCAACCTAGTTGGTTTAAACCTGAAGTAACCTGTATGATGAAAGGGACTCTCTGGAAGCAGAGGCAGAAAACATATTAACTCCGAGTCTCATCGCTGTGAAATAAAAAAAATAAAAAAAACGCTTGCGCAAGAATTAGGAAATTGTGTAATTTTAAAAGAAAAACATCATCTGTGAATATGATTTATGATGATAAACCTTTAAAAAGTAGAGGCTTAGTATTTTTTTACTTCAATTAAGACCCAGGGGTAATATTTTTGGTAAAGTGCTTTTGGGACATCTTGACCAATGTGCGGATGGGAACAGTATTCTATCATTAGTCCAGGCAGGCTTTAAAAAGAAGGCTGGAGATTTTTGCAATGCCTTAGCACTGTGATGCTGGCAGGACGCCCCACGTATGCTGCCTATATTGACTGTACCCGGATGTTTTTATGGTAAGTTGAAAGCATGGTGTGGGAAACGCTGACCATCTGGAGGATTCAATGTCAATTGCTTTATTATTGAAGAAATACAGAATATGTTGCCACCTATTTGAGTAAACATAAAATGTAATCTTTCAGGGACCATCTCTAGAAGGTAGGGTGATCAACTGGGATGTGCACTCTCCTTTTTCAATTAACGTCATCAGATTTATATGAATATTGGCCAAGTCAAATGTCTCTTTACCTAAATTGAGCGGATGCACATCCCTGTTCCTCTAACCACAAACAATATGGTTTTCATCCATGTTCTAGCAAGCCTTCAAAGAGCATTTATTTGTTTCGGATATATTATAAGGACAATGGATTGGGCATTCAATTCTCTATATGAAAAATATTGAATATTATTGAATGTTTGTAGAGTGTATTCAACTGCAACATAGATACTGTGGAGACGTAAATAATACGTATGATATAAGAAGGTGGGCCATCTTAATGAGATCTAACTCAATATGCAATTTGTGATGCAGGTGGGCCAATTATATTAATTACTATAAATAGTGGTACATGCACTCCTTTTTGTAAAGATTTACGTTCATCAGATTCATATAGTTCTGCATGCAGATCAGGTGTCGCTCACTGATCCACAAGCGTCTCTGTGAATATGTGGTGAAAGAGTCCCCCCAGGGGAGACGTCCCCTCAATGCACAGCAATATATCCAGAAAAGTGGGGTAATTCCATTCAAAACGCTTTAAAATATGTGGGTTGCATCGATTGAATGTATTTTTCTTTAAAAAATTCTTTCTTGGTTTGAAAGGGCTCGATAGATTGAAAGCAAATGTTTGCCAGGGTCCCAGAGTCAGAAACTCTGACTCTGGGACCCTGGAAAACATTTGCTATCAACCGGAAGATATTGAATATTCCCCTGATGAAGGGCCCCCTCGAGCCCGATATAAATTGAGATTGACAAATTGGGACCCAAATAATTTTGTTACCAAATGAATACATTTGTTCTCTTTGCAATTAATATGAAGTTTGCCCACAACAAACCAAGAAAGAATTTATGAAAGAAAAATAAATTCAATTGATGCAACCCACATATTTTAAAGCATTTTGAATGGAATTACTCCACTTTTCTGGATATATTGCTGTGCACTGAGGAGACATCTCCCCTGCGGGGACGCTTTCACGAACAATTAAATTAATGCATGCAGTCCAAGCAAAATTCAAATATTTCTATTTCTTTTGGTTATTACTATATGAAAAATATAATAGTTATGGAAATTAGATAGGGATTGTGAAATATCCGGGAATTTTCGAGTATAAACAGAATGTTATGTCCTGATATAGTGGTATGGCGGTGTGAACGTTCTGTCTAGAAATATGCGGTTATGTGATGTTATGTTATGTTATGTTTTGTTATGTTTATACATGGACTTTTGTCTGTTATGGTGAACAATACGAATATTGAATCCGCAAATATGGAACTAGAAGAACAGAAGGATTAGTGAAATGAGGTTCTAATGAAGTTTGTCTAATTGCTAGAGGATTTTGGAAATGTTTTCTGTAAATAGATCTACGCTTTTTGTAGATGGACAAAGAAACACCGTTGTTAACAGTCATCTGTAGGCTTTTTTTTAAACCTCTGCCATTAATTGTTTTTGTATGTTGCATACTTAAAAAGCTTCTTAGTCAATTCCAAATAAATATAGCTACTTTTAAATAAATGCATGCAACTCCAAATGAAAGAAGATGTTAACTGTACATTGCTGTGAACGAAGAATATTTGAACGTTCCCAAACCAGAAAACCATTTCGCTAAAACTGGGAGTGTGATTTGTAAGCCCTGTAGCAATCATTGGAGTGGTGTTTACCACCGAAATGATAGGGGTGGTGCAAGTGAAAAACATACATTTGACTCATGATGACATTACAGAAAGTGAATGACATAGCCTTTGACTGGCCCTTTGACTGCCCAGAGTATGTTTCACATTGAACAACGTATGGAAATGCTGCATCCTGAATCATGTTGAGGAACAGTGATAGATAGTAGGCACCTATAACTAAATATTAAAGTAGACCAAAACCAAAGTTATTTTTACGTTTACAGGGCAGTTATGCAGACACAGTGGCAATCTGACTCATACATAGCGTTTGTGTCTTTAGGCTCAATGCTTGCCTTTTAAGGGGGATCAGAACCAGCCACAAAGGGGTGTCGCTTGTGTTTAATAACAGAACCTACTGAGCATCCAATTAAATCACATAGAGTTCACTGACTCTGTAATTCTGTTTTTTTTATTGGAAGGACAAATTGATGCTCCAACAGCATCGGATTCTCTGCAAGGAGACCTCCATAGGTGAAGGATCTTCAGTCTCCAACTGCATCAGGGCCAGACATGAAATCAAAATCCATCAGTGACAATAAATGACACCCTACTCTCCTCAAGAACAGACATCAACTAACTCTAAACCTTCCTTGCCCAGGATGTCCAGAATATAACTCAAATTTAACTCAGCCAAGACTGAATTCTCATAGCAACTAACTCCAAACATGCTCAAATCTAAATCATTCCAGTGAAAATGTGTGTCATTAGAGACTGGCGAGAGATCAGCTGGCAAGGTCTTAACCAGCTATGGACTCACTTATCTTGTCAGTGGTTGCCCTGTCATATTTAGAGATCCCCGCTAGATATGAAGCAGTATCTTTCCCTTCAATGGTGCTGCCACTGTGGGTTGCCCATGTATGGCACTGAACTTTGCAGAGCAGGTGCCACCCTAGATAGCCCAGTTTGGCAGGATTTGGGGGCATATCAGCAACGAACGGCGATGAATAACGCAAAGCGCGCTTAGCGCTTTGTTATTCATCGCCGTCTATCTCTGGAATTTATCACCCTGGTAGCGCGTTATCAACAACGCATTGCTCCAGGGCGATAAAAATTCCAGAGATAGCGGGGGAAATCGCCGTTTTGCAGGGAACATCGCTGGTTTTCCAGCGATGTTCCCTGCACAAGGGCAATAACCTTGCTGATACGACCCTGTGGTCGTAGCAGCATTATCCACCCCCTATGTTAGGGAGGATAAGTCAGGATTTTAGCAGACGTTAGTTTTTGGAGAAAACAGCAGTTTTCTCCAAAAACTAACGTCTGCCAAAATGCTAGGGCAGCATTGTAAATATCGCGATGTGCACATCAGCGATATTTGCAAGGCTGTACTGCCCAGTGACGCCCACTTTACATCTCATTAGAGATGCAAGGGGAGTCGTCGGGAAAAAGGGTGCTAACATGCGATTATGCATGTTAGCACCCTCTTGTAAATAGGGCGATAGTTTTATCTCCGCTTTTTTGGCTTTAAAAGCCAAAAAAGCGGAGATAAAGCCCTTGTTAATATGCCCCTCAGTTCTTTCTGCATATTTAGAAATGCCTGCAATTGTACAGACATTTTTCACTTAGAACTGCAATGTGGGAGATGCATCGAGGAGAAGAGCACGTGGTAACCATTATGTGGTTCTGAGCCGGTTTTAGGATTTGTGGGCCTCTGAAAGAATAGGAACATATGAGACCCTTCTAAGATGTAACATCATAGCAAGTGACGTCAGAGGAAGTGACATCAATTGAACATTACTTTTCATGCATTGTATTGTTGAAGCAGCTTTGCAAGAGGCTACTTTCCTAGTGTGGATATCACTAAAATGGCAACAAATATAAATAATTGTCTTTATAAAAATTAAATATATGTTAAAGCTGTAGAAGGTGTAAATACATTATATTTATCAAATTGGGTGAAAATAGCTAGGCCTCTCCAAAGCTGATACAAATACTCTGATGTACAGGCAGAAGCTCAAATGTTGGACCTCCTTGAACCTACTTTCATCCTACTCGTGTAGGCTAGCTGTTTGGCAGATGTACTCTTTTGAATTCCCCCCTTGCTCTTTAGCTGTCCTCCACCCCCGCATACCCCTTCTCTTGTACACTCCCCCTTCTTTTCCTAACCTCCCAAAGAAGGTCAATTATAATGCTCCTTCTGAAATGCAGCATTTCCCTATCTTTTACTCCCTCGGTTGTTGGATTATTTTTTGTGGGAGATGGCCCACATGTGCTTGCCCTGTCCAGCTCATTGCCATTCTGCAAATGACGATGATCCAACTGGCTTTGTGAGCAGAGTCAAGTTGACTCTGTGCACAACAACGAAACGGCTGCAGCAGCCTTTTGGGTTGTGCACCAGCAGCCAAGCCAGCCAAAGCAAAGAGCCCAATATATTCACATTAATAAAAAACATAATCTCACCAGCTGGTATGGCCACAAGTTGGTTGGTCAACTGTGTAATCTTTGCCTTTCATATTTGAGCGTAGCCGCTTCCGTGGGCCTTGCAGTACTTAAGTCTTGCAAGGTGGACTACTGTCTGTTATCACTTTGCCGAACATTTTGCGCACACAAAGACATCGGAAGATGTGTGTTGAAAATTAGGAAACTATTAGTCAGAGAACACATCTTTTTGTGTTTCATTCCATAACCACCTGCTTTGGGTCAGTCCCTTTTAAAAGACATGGATAGGCTGGCTAGATAAGGTGCTTAACAGTTGTACATAATCTGGCACATCCATCAAGCAAAAATCACCTCGCAAAAATACCGAATCGCTAAAATCTCCCGTTAGCGAGTGGCAAACAACAAATCCCAATGCATCAACACCAATAGCGATAAAATAAAGAATCGCAAAAAAAGTCCCCGTTAAAATAAAGATTCGCAAAAAAAATTCCCGTTAAAATAAAGAATCGCAAAATAAAGAATCGGAAATACCGAAATTACAAATAGCGCCTGACATTAGCTAATCGCAAATAAAGAATCGCTAATGAATGCTTCAAAAGTCGCAAATACCGAAAATCTCAAAAATCGCTATTTAGCATGAGCAGATTAAGGGGAATCAAAACCAGGAGGTAAAGTTGCAGAATAATTTTTTTTCCAGAAAAACTCACAAGTGTTCCACAGATGCAATCAATCAGAAAACCATACACATTGGGCCTGGATGCCCTGTTTCCTTGCACAAAATGGCAGCCCTCTACGTGCTTGCAAGGAGGATTAGAATAAATGCTGCAGCACAGCGCAGGAGAAGGTTCCAGGAGAGAGTATTCAGAGTGCGCATTACATTGCTTGGCCAAAATGATGATGAGGTATACGACAAGTACCGTCTCAATCGTGCAATGATAATGCGCCTAATTGCTGACCTGGAACCACTACTGCAGCCCCAGACACGTCGTACCAATGCCATTCCTGCGCACGTCCAGGTCCTATGCAGCCTGCACCTACTGGCATCTGGAAGTTTCCAGGGGGTCATAGCGGTAGCGGGAGGCGTATCACAAAGCACACTATCATGCTTCTTCCGTAAATTCATTGATGCCATGCTGACAATGATACATACCCACATCAGCTTCACCACAACCCCACAGCAGATGGACCACACCAAACAGGAATTCTACCAGGTGGCCCAATTCCCCAATGTCATATGATGCATTGACTGCACGCATGTCCCCATCTGTCCACCCTCAGCCAATCAGTACATCTTCCGTAACAGGAAGTGCTATCACTCCATCAAAGTGCAGGTCGTGTGCGATGCCAAGCACATCATCACGGACATAGTGGCACAATTTCCAGGGAGCACACACAACTCCTATATATTCAGACACAGTGGCATCCACAGGCGTCTGCTCAATGGAGAATTTGGAGAGGGACTCCTGCTTGGTACGTAAACATATCTATTCATAACATCTGTATCACACATGTATCATCATGACTGACGCTAAGCCTTTGCTTCATCCTGTAGGTGACAGTGCATACGCCCTGTGGGAATATATCCTCACCCCCTACATCAACCCAGCAACACCGCAGGAGTAACACTACAACGCGGCCCACATTAGCACCAGAAATGTGATTGAGAGGACATTCGGGATCCTGAAGAGTCGCTTCCGGATCTTACATAAGCCTGGTGGTGCTTTGCAATATAAACCAGACACCTGCTGCAGGATTGTAGCAGTATGTGCCATGCTGCACAACATTGCAACCAGAAGGGGGATACCCATAGAGGTGGACAGGAATGACAACTACCGGGATGATCAACCACCCGCACAACATCGACAGTCACACGTTCCAAACACAGCTGAAGGTCAAAGGAGGCGGACGTACATCACACAACATCATTTCAGAGCCAGGTAAGAATGAGCCATGACGATATCATTAGGAGTGCTACTGTTTACTTCACATGAGCACTTAGAGATCCCCCACACATTGTGGGCAAAAACATGACTGTTGGCTCACGGGTGTGCAAATGCAAAATTAAATTGGGCCATGGTTACCCCACCATGGTCAGGGATGCAGGACTGAATGTCTAGTGGCGCTTCCCACGAACACCCAGCCTCCTATCGCGTGTCTCCTCCACCTCACCACGCTGTGTCTCTGTGGCTGTGGAGCAGCGCGAACTGCGCCTCCTGGTGCAGGTCTCCAGCACCGACACGCTGCTCACACTGGATGCAGCCTCACTGCCATCCTCCCCTCCCAAGTTGCTGCCACTGAATGTCCCTGACTGCAAGTTTTCCAATGCAGTGGTCACCTGGCCTAAGGCCTTCGCCACGTCACCACAGTAATGTCCGAGGTCCACCTGCAGTGACACGGAGCGGCGGGACAACACAGCAGTGCTGTTGCAGAGCTTTGTGATGGCCCTGGTCGATGCTGTGGAACGGAGAAAGTTCTGCCTATGCCTCCGGCGCTCGCTGTGTTGTCCTGCTCGGACGGCACGGGTGAGCTCCTGGAGGTTCTGACTAATGTCCCTATTGCCCTCTGCCACAACTGTGGTCCTGTGCCGCACAGCGTCAGTTAGAGTGCACATATGTTTGGCGAGTCGTGAAATATTGAGGTTCATTGTCCCCATGTGTCTCCCCTGCAGGCGCTGAACACGCAGCATCTGGGCCTCGACTCCACCATAAATGTTCCTTGCCTGGTCGGCTCCCTCGGCAGTACTGCACATGGACCTGCGCCGCTGCGTGACTCTGCCACGTGCTGGTGGTGGTGCTGGCGGTGTGACACCTGTATGACTTTGCCCACTTGTGGGTGCAGGACTCGGGCATGCATCCATCACCTGCAGGGAGGGGACATGTGCCCTGCGTCTTGGTGGTATTGTCGCTAGTGTTGGTGGTGGTGGTACTGTCGCTGGTGGTGGTGGTGGTGGTGGTATTGTTGCTGGTGGGGATTGACCTTCCTGCGGAGTGTCGCCATCGGTATCTGCCGGTGTTTCGGAGATGATGAGGCGCTCACTATCATCTGAATCCCCAGGAGATGCATCTGTGTATGAAACAGTGCATTGTTAGTTTATTTTGTGACTATATCTGTTTGTCATTCTACATTTATGTCCTACAATGAATTGCATGATTTGACTCTATGTTGGCCCTGTACTGCTGATCTCATTTATTTAGCATTTGTGACTATACATTGCTGACATGACTACGACTCCCATGATGCAATACTGATGTGAGGGCATATGTGTTATGCACTTCTGTCTGCACACTGTGATTGACCTGGGGGGATGGGTATACGATACGCAGCATATGGGCGCAGGCATGCATCTTACCTTGTTCTGTGGTGGCTGCGCCGGAGGTGTCCATCTGCGTTACGCCGACGACCGCCTCTGGCTCAATGGTCCCCTCGACGAGCTCCTCCAGGGCAGTGTTTGCAGGTACTGTGGATGGCCCCCCTCCTGTGCCAGCTGCCTCCTTGACCCTTTCAGCAATTCTTTCCTTTGCCCTCTTCCTGAGGTCATACCACCTCTTCTTTAGGTCGTCGATGCTGCGGTGCGTCACTCCCACAGCATTCACCCTCTCCCTGATGCGAAGCCAAATCTTCCTCTTCTCAGCATCGGGCACCTTGAGTGACAGCTTGCCAAACAGCTTGTCATGCTTGCTGCTCACCCCCTCAATCAAGTGCTCAAGTTCCCTGTCAGAGAACTTTCTCTTCCTCTTCCTGGGCCTGTCTGCAGTGGCTGGTGCATCCTTGTCCATCCTGGATGAAGGTAGGGTGGATGGTTTCAGTGGGTGAATTCTCTTGCCTCAGTCTGTGTGCTCTGCCTCCTCCTGTGAGCTCCTCAGGGCAGTGAATGAGGGTGGGGCTGGTTGACTTCCTGGTTGTGATGTCATCAGCCCACTTCTAGAGTGACCCATTTTTAGCGAATTCGCTAATACCGAACTCGCTACTACCGATTTCGGTAATACCGCATTCGGTAATTGCTAATCGTTATTTTCAGAAGTCGCTAATGAGTATTCAGTAAATAATAGCGATTTTTAAGGAATCGATGAGATTTACTGAATCTGTTCATGCATTCCGAAATGCTATTCCTTATTACCGATTCTTTATTTATCGCTATTAAGGAATCGCTTTTCGGGATGTTGATGCATGTGCACCAATATGACTTACTGTATTTGAGTTCCAGTACCTTTATCACCTCCTGGAGTATTCTTTGATTGCTCACTATTGCCACCTTTGGAGAGACAAGTTTCTGAAATGAATAACTCTTATCCCAATCAAATAAATAGGCAGTTCAAAAACAACAGTCATTAACAATGGTATCCTGCACAGATTCTGCCAATTAGCCACCGCTTGCCCCTGACTCAAATTATATGTTTCACAATATACTTCTGCCTTTTTTCTTTTACATAAAAATATTGAGGGACTTTCCAGAAAAAGGTAGTAAAGAGATGTCAGAAGATGCTGATAACTTTTTTGCCTGCTGAAGGTTTTTTGAGCAAAGGAACAACCACCGTTTTTTTAGTTTTTACATGGTAGAAACTGATGACAAGGCAAACAAGATATTGCAAAGAGAGGTCCGGGCAGGAGCTATGATCTGGGAGCGAGATTTAATAAAAAGGCTAAGAGAAGTAATATAAGACCCCAGAAAGCAGACTTAAATTCATCAGATACATTGAGGATGGTTTAAGATCACATGCCTCTCAAAACTAAGACACATTTTAAATATTTGTACATGAAAATAAAGAAACAGGGAATTGCAAACTTCAGAAGAAGACTCAGCGGACCTAGGAGCACACACTGGTTCAAATACATTTTTACCTCTTCTCCAACCTCTTTTTTTATTTCTGATTATGTCCACTTATATCCACCTATTTCCTCCATGCTCTGGCTTTCCCCTCATCTCTTTCCCAGCCTGTTACCTACTCTTGCTGGTTCAGCCCTCTAATGTCCATGTCACCCCTGCATTATCTCCTTTCGCCTCTCATTTTTCCCCAGGCATTTTACCATCTCACTCTGATTTTGCCACTCTGACATGCATTTTCCCCCTCTTGCTCTACTCATTTTCTCTGACCTTTCCACCTAACCTCTCACCTTCTCTTGCTCGACCTGCCCATCTTGCATCCACATATCCCCCAGTCTCTTTTCCTTGTCCCCTTTCTTTTTATTTTCCCTTGCTGATTCTGCCTCTGTGACATAGACCTCTCCTCTTCCTCCCCTTCTACCTCCCCTCTCTTACCTCACCTTCACTGATTCTGCCCACTACAATTGACCTCAAGCTCCACTCTTCATCTCTCATCAAGCCTTTAACTTTCTCTTGCTGTACTGCCGATCTTTCTCTGCCTCTCTCTCCCTCCCTCCAGCCTCTGAAGATCTCTTGATGGTTCTGCTCTCTTCCATCCACATTTCACCACTGTCTCTCTCTCTCTCTCTCTCTCTCTCTCTCTCTCCACTCTGATTATGGCAGAACCAGCTTCTCTGATATCCATGCCTCTTAACCATGCATTTCACTTCACATCCCATCCCTCCCTCAGCCTCTTACAGTTTTTCTCAGCTTATGTCTCATTTACTTCCGATTCTCAATTTCCAACCTCCCAAAGCCTCTTATTTTTTCTCACTGATTCTGCCTGCCCCTCTTACAGCAATTCCCCTCCATGTTCTGCTCTTCTTCTCATCTCTACTCAGCCTCTAATCTTATATTGCAGATTCTGCCCCAACGACATCCATCTCTCCCCAAGCTTCCTCCAATTTCCTTGTAGTTTAGTACCTCTTCTATTCACCTCTCTCCTCCATGTTCTATATCTCACCTCACCTCTCCCCTCTGCCTCTTACCTTTCTCACTGATTATGTCCTTCTATATTCTTCTCACATCATTCCTTCTCTGTACCCTCAACTTTTGTTCCCCTGCTTGTTCTGCCTGCATCTCTTACATCTACAATTGCAATCCATGTACTGCCCATCAACTCTCATCTCTCCCTTCAGTCTCCTATGTATTTTGCTGATCTGTTCCCCTTTACATCCACTTCTACCCTTTACCACCCCCAGTCTCTTACCTTGTCTCACAGTTTTCTGCTACTTTTACATCCATCTCTATCTTCCATGCTCTGCATTTCCTCTCATCTCTCCCCAAGTCTTTTACCTTTCTAAGTGATTCTGCCCCTATTACGTCCACCTCTCTGCTGTACTCATCGCCTCTCATCTCTCCACAGCCTCTAACTACCTCCATCTGGTTCTACCATTTTAACATCTGCCTCTCCCCACCTCTCTCCCTTAGCCTCTCACCTGTAGTTCATGGTCCGGACCTCTTACATCCACCTCTCACTATTCACTCTCCCTGTGACTTAAGTTCTCTTGATGGTTCTGCCTCTTATATCCACCTCTCTATCCATGCACTACTTTTTGCCTTTCATCCTTACCTGAACTTTCTTTGCTGGTTCTGCTCCTAGTTTATCAATCTCCCCCTTTTTTCTGGCCTCTTCTTGCTGGTTCTGCCCATCTTACATCCACATCTCCCCTCCATGTGTTGCTCTACACCACTCTCCTCTCCTAGCCTTTTACTTGTTTCAACTGTTTTTTTCCTTTACAGCCACCCCTCCCCTTACACTGTCTGACTCTCAGAAAGGTTTTTACATTTTTGCATTGATTCTACCCCTTTCTGTTTCATTTGCCAATGAAAGCTCAAGTTAGAGACCTGGCTCTGCTCAGCTTGAAGCCCTCTTGCAACCTCAACCCCAAAGTGAGGAAAGCTTTCACAGGAGACGATAAGGCCTAGTGACTACAGCTGCTCACCATGCACCATTAAGAGGCAGGCTTGAATCCAGGCAAATCTCCCTATGCCAGACAAAAATAATAACATAGCCTGTGTCTTGTGTGAAGTGTTCTTATGCCCATGGGCATTGAATGCGCTATGTAAATCTACCAAAAATGCAATGTTTTCCTTGCCTGTCACCCATACGCTATTCTCATCCTCTGGGAATTAAAGACAAAGCATTAAGCTTTAATGTGCTTAAAGAGATTTCCATCTACTGGCTGAATTTCACAAGGAGTGACTGGAAAATCTAAGATCAATCCTGCCTTCCATACTAGACTAAATTGTGTGATTCGAGGCTATTGATACTCAGAGTACAGACCAGGGTTCGCATGCAGCGCTCCTGACTTTTACATTTGGCCCCCTGGTCAACAGCAACTCTTCGCTAACATTAAAAAGATGTTAAATAAGCAGGCACACATTTATTTAAAGGTTAATTGAAGTTAAAGAAAGGAAGTAACTAGGGTGTCCTGCACTGCTTAACTATAGACATCTTGCAGCAAAAGTGTAAATTATGATAAAGTCTGTTCAAAATTCAAAAAGTGTGTTTTAATAACATGCAGAACAGTTTCAACTTAGTAGAGCAGATTACATCAGTGCACGTAGAAGTTATGTTTTTTAAAGTAATAGCTTTCAAACATGAATTTTGAAATATTCATTCTTTCCCCCCACCCTGACAATATTGTCAATAGTGAACCAAGAGATAAGTCAATTGTTATGTGCACTATTTTGGTGGCCTGGAACTCTATTATACATTAACAATATTCCAGTTTATTAAATCAAACACAGGAGAAGGGTTTCTGCAAGACACATCCTGAAGTCATGTATTTCAAGGTCCTCTTATATGTGATAATGAAGAAAAAGGAAAGTGAAATAAAGCAATTGTGGAGAAGTAAGGATTAATCCCAAGTTTTTTTATTTCACAATGTGTAATTCAGACACTATATGTATATGTTTTGCTTACCTTACACCCACCTTACCGCCAACCCCCCACCTCCAACCCCGTACCACACCCTGCTGGCATAAACACAGCCCTCAGTCCCATCACAGACCAAACTTTGTGGACCCTGGAAAAATAATTGGAAGTGATCATGTCTTAGGCAAATGCTTTAATTCTCAAACCTCCATTTTGCTTATTATCACACATCAGAGTACTTTCAAATACGTACATCAGTGTGCATGCTATACAGACACATCTTGTGTTTGATGTAATGGACTACAAAATTGCTCAATGTTTAAGAATCTAGCCCACATATAGGGTACACATGAACCCTGATGTGCCTGTTAGTTAACTTATACCATTATCATCAGGACGGGGGCAGGAATTTTTCTCAGCTAATGAATAGAAACTCTCACTTTTACTAAATACATCTCAATACAGTGATATAATCTAATGTATTAAGGTAAAACATTTTTGCGTGTTAAAGAAATATGCGTTTCTGAATTTTGATGATGATGATGGGCTTTTCATGCTAGTTTATTGCCTCATCCACCTTTACATGCTATACCTTTCACCTCATCTCTCTCCCACACTCAGTAATTTTTACCCGTTTCACACCCTGCTTTGCCCTCGACCTCCATTTCCTCCTTTCAAGGAGAGTAATGCCGATTTGTGATGCAAGATGAGTCTTTCATTTGTTGTGAACCTTGCAGGACACCCTCCATCTCATCCACACAAGGACAGGGCTCACTTCACAGCAAAGGGCACTTCAAGTACCCATCTAAGTTTTGCAGGCCCGGCTTTAGGGTGTTCAACTGGTGCCACCGTACTGGGCGCCTAGCTCGAGGGGTGTTCCATTTTGAAATATCTTACAGAATTAAAATTACTTGCTGGAGAGTTGCTTGTGTACCCAGCAATTTTCAGGCAGCAATAAAAATGTCAAGATAGCTCTAGTAATTAATATACCTGCTGAAGAGAGCTGGATTTCATCTATGGCAGTTTTGACTCATCCTAAAATAGTGGTCAGAGTTAATATGCTTGTGGCAACGTACGTGTAACATGCAGGTCACAAAATTGTATTTTATGTGGATAGCGCAGTTGGTTACTGCTTTTGTCACAGACAACCTTTTTCTATTTACACTTTATAAAATACAATCCTTCTAATATAGCACAGTGAGCAGTGAACTGGCAACAAAGAGCTGCATAAAATGTGCAAGGCATAGGTTTAGAACCCATACCACCCCCACCCCATTAATTGAAAAAAAATAGGTCTGTTTGGATAGAAATACTTTTTATTAGTAAAGTCAACCCCAACCAATTTGCTATGTTTGAAATCCTAGGATTGTGCTTCTAGAGCCCAAGCACTTTTAAAATATTTTGTCTTCCAATCTGGATGACACATGATTCTGGACCTTGCAGTCCACTTTGTCTTATGTACCATTTCCTATACACTGATTTACACACTTATATGTTTTATTGTCTCTGCATAATTTGTGTGTGATCTAAAGTGCTCTGACACCCATAAAAGGTCATCAACAAAGATTGTCTCAGCTGGCGCCACCAATGCTAAAGCCGACCCTGAATCGCTGTTATCATGCAATAGCAGGGATTTGATTTCTGAAACCCTTTCAGCCTATGGCTGCAGGGACCCTCCCTTCATCCTTTGGGCCTTGCAAGGGTGCACCACTGGTGCTGCCTGGGCTGGTAACTTTTAAAAGGGATGCTTTAGTTCGGGCCCTGTGGTTTTGAGCAGGAGTGTGGCCATGGGAAGCTTCCCACACTACACATGCCTATCACTGGCTCACATGTTATGATCTGGTGACATGGTAGTACTCCTGTCACTTCAATGAACCATAAAACTATGCCTCAAAAGCAGATGTTCATCTTCAGGACTCACAGAACAAATGCCACCCTTGTAATTGGAGAACCTTGTAGACATTTGAAATGTTTTATGTTGGAGCTGCCATGGTATCAATGGTGTTCTGGGACAGAGGAGCTGAAGGTGGAAGGAGGGACCACTCATACTTTAGTGGCACTACAATGCCATTGCTGTCTGTGAGGAAACCACCCACACAGAAGGCAACACTGCCTTGTCCCGTCCTCTGAACTGAGAGGGAAACTGTCATGATATTTTTTAGAGACTGTCTAGTAACTGCCCACCTTTTGAGGCATTGTAAGTGTTGAGGGACTGGGCCCCTAGATGCTTGTAAGTATAGAACAGGGCAAACCAGATAAGCCTGTGACCTCTTCACTTTACTTGATTATATAAAAAGTGTGGCAAAATACAATTCACTGTTATGCAGATGCTTCTATCATTACCCTACCGACAAGTGTGATGCTTGCTGTACACTGCCTATTGTGACTGTGATATTAATTGAATTCTTCTGTTTTATGCCTAACTACACAGCACATAAGAGCCATTGATTACAATTCATGGAGCTTACAACAAGACCACAGCATTATTTGTTTTCATTGTCGCCATCATTTGCAAACTCTCAATTTCTTAGCTCCTGCAGCCTCCCTTTCTGTCTTATGTTGGCCCCTCCCTGGAGCATGGACCAACTACATGTGTTTTTCCTTGTCTTTATTGTTCCTCATCTTTTTCCAATGCACTGTTTTATTTTATGAGCGTTCGGGTATTATCCCTGGATGTGCAATGTGCTTCCCTATTTTTAACACAGGCACACAGCTTCTTATTTATGTTGCTTTTACCCTATCTGCCATCTCTATTGGCGCTTTAGTTGCTCATACCAATAACTGTCCATGCCACTCCACTAAACGTCACTCTACTCTATGCCACTCCACTCTAGTCTTCCCCACTCCACACTAGTCTGTGCCACTCCACACTAGTCTGTGCCCCTCCACTCCACTCTGTGCCACTCCACTCTAAGCCACTCCACGTCATTCCAACAATACCATTCTCCTTTACGCCACTCCACTCTGCAAAATGCCACTCTACGTCAGACTTCTCTATGCTACTCAACTCTACACCACTCTATGCCACTTTATTCTATGTCACTTTACACCACTTTACTCTAAGCCCCTCTATACTACTCTGCACCACTCTCCGCCACTCTCCACCACTCAAAGCCTCTCTACACCACTCGGCTGCATGACATTCCACTCTATTCCATTCCACACCACATTATGCCACTCTCCACTCCTCCACTTAACTGCGCACCACTCCACACCAATTCACTCTACGTCACTCCACTCTACGTCACTCCTCTCTATGCTACTCCTTTCTGCACCACTCCACTCTACACCCCTACACTCTATGCCACTCCACTCTCCACCTTTCCACACCACTCCACGGCACTCCAGCCCATTCCACAAAATACCCCTCTACACCACTCCAGGCCACTCAAGACTACTGGACGCCGCTTTACTCTGTGCCACTTTACTCTATGCAAATCCTCTCTTTCCCATGCTACGCCTCTCTATGCCAACCCTCACCTCTCTAGTCTACTCCACTCTACTCTAAGCTACTCTACACCACTCTATTTCATGCCACTCCATACCACTCAACTCCACACCACTCTACTCCACTTTTTTCTATGCCACTTTACACCACTCTACTCAATGCCACTCAACTCTACACCACTCTACTCCACTAAATTCTATGCCACTTTACACCACTCTACTCTGTGTCACTCTGCACCACTCCACTCCACTCTAAGCTACTCTGCACCACTCCACTTCATGCCACTCTGCTCTATGCCATTCCACTCCACTTTACGCCACTCTCTGCCACTCCACTTCATGCCACTCCATGCCACTTCACTCTATGCCACTCTGCTCTATGCAATTCCACTCTACACCACTCCACTCAGCACCTGTCGACTCTATGCCACTCCACTCCCCAACCATTCTACGCCACTCCACTCCATTTTGCTCCACTTCATTCCACACAATCCCACTCCATGTCCCTCGAGTCTACTCAAACAAAAGAATGGGTGTCAAGGGAAAGAACGCGCAACCTGCAAAATTTCACACCAATAGTAATTTTGATCCACAATTATCCTAGTGCGGTGCTTTCAACTTGAGGATAGGCACCCTAATCCTCAAAACAACAATCAAAGATTGATTCACGTATTTTCTCGTGTCGAAGCACTCGCAAATTAACCAACAACGTTTCCTGTTACTGTCACAAAACTAAATACACATTGATGTGGGCTTCTCTTCTTCTTTTATTTTCATTTGAATCTCCAAACTTCTTTTATTCATAACATTCTTCCACTCCCAACGCGTTTCGTCGATAGGGATTAACCCATGCGACTTCCTCAGGGCTGGAAGCAATAAATAATATACATTGGAGTATAGAAACTCACTTGTTTCATGTCCAATAGCCCACATTATTTCCATGTGCAAAAGAAAAAACATGCTGTGTGACTTCACACTATTATTATAATCACATATTTGCATATAATTAATATATTAAAAACTTAGACCCATCGATTGAATATCCACTCCAGAAAATCATCCACCATTGTAACAGTGAACACTAAGCACTTTCGTGATGGCACCATTCTCCCAACAGTGAACCACACCAAATATTCATGCCTCTAAATAAAACCAACTGGTACCTTAATCTTTTGTAACTGTCTCCTAAGTTCCAAAAAGTACAAAAAACACCTAGTCAAACACACTGCGGAACACACGAGGCAAGGCTGGCGAGGATAAACACAAAATTTTCTTAATAATATAACATACCTTAATTCACTTTGATAGCAATATTGTCCTTAATTCCTTCCTAATGGTCTTTTTCTGTTATCCACAATTACCTAAAATGCAAATTATGCTCTAAATGACACTGCACTACAAGATATTATGTCAGTCAGGCCACATGTCTCAAAACGACTGAAGTATAGTCTCACCTGCTTTCATTGAACACTGTTCGTGACCATTAGCGCAATTGTTTTTGCAGTATTCGTCAAATTTGTACATCCAAGTCTCTGAAGTACGGAGACCTATGAATAATGATAATCACCAGATTCTTAGTTAGAATCCTAACAATACTAAACGGCACCCCCCAATGGTCTTTTATAAAACTCTACTCTTACTTACTATTTGCACTGACAACGTCCCCGGATAAGGAACACTCTTCGCGTCTACTCGCGTCGCGTTTCCTACCCCTGTTTATCCACACCAGCAACATAAACGAGGTAACTCCTCCGTAGTTTAAAGAGCGCCATTTTGGATAGGTTTCAATGGTATCGAGTGAAACCAAACACGCATTTTTCGGGCGCCATTTAAGATAGGTTTCAATCATATAAATGAAACCAAAGAGCTACTAACTCTGTCAAATCAGGCCTATCATTTAAATCGAATATATACAGTGATCCACGTAAATATTCGTGGCCATTACTATTTTTAGTTTAACCCCGCCATACCTACAATTTAAGTACCTAAATTCACCATAATCGTATACCATGCTACGGTCTAAACAGTAATGCCTGTCTTATCAAGGCAACTTTAATACATTTCCGGAGTAAATCGTTTTTGTTGTTGTAGCAACAAGTAAATTAAATGTGGTGTTTCTAAACACCAAGTGAAACGACCCAAATTACTCCTGACTATCACACGTTAAGTGACAACTTCCCATTCTTCACTAGTTAAATAAAGCTTATACATCTTTCTTCTTTAATTCCGTTTTACTAGTCACTAATACAGTATAACATGGACATATGTACCCATGCAGAATTTACTAGGAACTGCATGACACATACAGCTAGAAAATAACTACCAACTCGAGGAAACATTGCAACTCCAACAAACCAACACTAAATCTGCTTATCATTTTTTCTTTTTCACATACTGACCCCTCCATTAATCTCTCATTCGCCTAGGAAATACTGTAACTCACGGTCATAATTAAGACCATCCTCCACGGCCCTCAAGCGCATGATCCATCTTGCCTCATGCCTCCGCAGTGCGAGTTCTCTATTCCCTCCACGCGCTTCCCTCTTAACATGCTCAATACCACAAAATTGAAATGATTTATGTAAACCTTGCGAAGTACAGTTTTGTATATGTTCAGCAATTGGATATCTTTGATCATTGTTCTTTACAGCTCTCCAATGTTCAGCAATCCTGTCTTTAAGAGCCCTTATTGTGCTTCCCACATATATTTGCTTACACGTACAATTAATTACATATACAACAAATTTAGTACTGCAATTAATATTAGTCACAATATCATATACTTGTTTACCATTATACTGAAATTGTTTAGTTTTATCTGTCGCATGTTTACACATCCCACAGTGGCCACATTTAAAAAAACCCTTACTCATTTGGGTAAGCCATTGTTCCTTCTCAGCCTCTCTCGGGTAGCTTGGACTCAAAATTGTACCCAACGTTCTCCCTCTTCTGTATGTGATTTGTGGTTTGTCTGACAGAAATTCCCGTAGGGTCCTATCCGCCTTCAGGATATGCCAGTGCTTGTGCATACTCCTATAGAGAATTGAACTTATAGGATTAAAATCCGTTATCATCCTAATCAAATTAGACTTGTCTTTAGTTTTTTTGGGGTTTAAGGTGGATGCGCGTTTTATCTTGAGAGCCCTCTGTGTAGCCACCTCTAGGTCTCTTTTATCATAGCCCCTTTGGGTGAACCTCCTTTCCATATCCTTTATACATTCCCTAAATTGGTTGTCCTCACTACAATTACGCCGCGCCCGTAACATTTCTCCATAGGGAATTGCCCTAATCTGATGTTTGGGATGCGCACTGCCCGCATGTAAAATAGCGTTGCAGGACGTAGGCTTACGATACATCCTACTACAGATTTTATCATTGTCTATAAACAGTTCCACATCTAAAAATACCAAATTAGTCGAACTAACACAAGAAGTAAATTTGATATTCATAGTATTGCTATTCAGGTAGTCAATAAATCCTCTTAGTTTTTCTTCTGTTCCTGTCCATATTAAAAGACAGTCATCTATATATCGTCCCCAATATAAGATGTCATCATTCCAATGTATACCCGCTGGGCCCCATATCACTGATTCTTCCATCCAGCCCATGAATAGATTCGCGAAAGCAGGCGAAAATCTTGAACCCATAGCCACTCCCTGGGTTTGCCTAAACCATTCCCCATTGAATAGAAAATAATTATTTGACAATATAAGATCCGTCATTGTTAATAACATTTGAGTATGTCCCCATTGGCTAGCTGGTTTTTTCATCAGAAAGTATTCAATAGCTTTCAGACCTAGATCGTTGGGTATACTAGTATACAGTGATACAACATCCAACTACACTAGTTTCATTCCTGATTCCCAAGTGATATCACTCAATATGTTTAGAATATGCTTCGTGTCCCTAATATATGATGGCAGATTCACTACCATCGGCTGTAGGAACACGTCGACATACTGTGAAATTCGTTCTGTTGGACCACCTATCCCTGCCACAATGGGCCTCCCTGGTGGAAAAGGGAGGTCCTTATGAATCTTTGGCAAAGTATATAGACAAGGATAACGTGGACGATTCACTTTTAAATACAGCAATTCATCTTCATCCAAAAGGCCTTGATAATGCCAATCCTGTAACAATCCAATAATTCTAGAGATCAGAGAGAACATGGGATTGTATGAGACTTTTTGGTAGTTATCCACTTTATCCAATTGGGAGTAAACTTCATGATCATAATCCGTTTTGTTCATTATAACAATGTTACCCCCTTTATCCGCCTTTCTGATAATTAACATAGGGTCTTCTACTAGTATCTTAAGTGCTTGACGTTCACTTGTCGTCAAGTTCTCACCCCGATGTCTAAAAGAATGACCCAATTTACGTACACCGTTCTCAAGATCATTAGAAAACAAGGTATCAAAAATTTCCACATTGTTCTCACTAGTAAGGTTTGGGGACCACCTAGACTTCTCTTTCAAACCACTCGTCAAAGATAAATCTGGTCTTACATCCAAATCCTCCAAAACTTTCCCAATAGTAACCGGATCATCTTCCAATTCGGTTATAGAGAGTAGAGTCACTGTGTCTTGTATATCTCTTATTGTTAATGTATTAGACACTGAATCACAAATCTGCGAAATACAATCTTTATTAGGCATAGGGTTCAAAGCAAAGTGTTTTTTCAATTTTAGTTTCCTAATGAATCGAAATAAGTCTATCTTTGTGTCACAAATGTCTCCTTTATAAAAAGGACAATAACTCAAACCTTTTTTCAATAAAGTAATCATCTCACTTGTCAGTATTCGATCCGAAAGATTAATGACCTCTACCTCTCCAGTTCCTGAACTGCTCAATCCTTCTTGTTCCAAGAGCGTGTCTTCATTCCTACTTTGTCCCCTTCCCTTCCTCCTTCCTTTACCTCTCCTTGTTTTCTTGTATTGTCTACTCCTTTGACTTGGGTTAATCCCTATCGACGAAACGCGTTGGGAGTGGAAGAATGTTATGAATAAAAGAAGTTTGGAGATTCAAATGAAAATAAAAGAAGAAGAGAAGCCCACATCAATGTGTATTTAGTTTTGTGACAGTAACAGGAAACGTTGTTGGTTAATTTGCGAGTGCTTCGACACGAGAAAATCCCTCGAGTCTACTCTATGCCAATCATTGTCACTCTATTCTACACTCTTCTATGCCACGCTACTCTATTCCACTCTACATCACTCTATGCCACTCTACTCTACACCATTCTACTCTACACCGCCACTCCACTCTATGCCACTTCTCACCACACCACTCTACTCTACACCCCTCTGTGCCACTCCACTCTATGCCGTTGTTTGCCAATCTACTCTACAACACTCTACTATCCGGCACTCTATTCTATGCCCTCCACTCTACACCACTCCAGTCTATGCCCCTCTACTCCATGCCTCTCTAATCTAAGCCACTCCACTCTTTGCCACTCCACTCTATACAACTCTACTCTATGCCACCCTACTCTACACGACTTTACTCTAGCCACCCTACTCTATGCCAGTCCACCCTACTCCACTCTATGCCTCTTTACTCCACCCTCAGTACTCTAGTCTACTTCAATCTACTGTAAGCCATTCTGCTTTATGCCACCCTACACCACTCTACTCTATGCCACTCTGCTCTATGCCACAATATGCCAATCCACTCTATGGCAATCTTCACCATTCTACTCTATGCCACTCAGCTCTACGTCACTCTACACCACTTGATTGTGTACCACTCTACTCTGTGCCACTCTGCTGCACAGAATGCCACTCTATGGCACTCCATGCCATCTACCCTACACTAACCTAGACCACTCTTCTCCACTCCAGAACACTCCACGCTATGGCACTCTAATCTGCACCACTCTACTGTATGCCACTCCTTGCCATCCTATTCTACACCACTCTACTCTATGTTACTCCTGACCCCTCTGCTCTATGCCACTCTTCGCCACTCTACACCACTCCATTTCGCTCTACACTACACAATTCTATATCTCTCTACCCTACCCTACGACACTCTAGTCTGTGACACTTCACTCTAAGCCACTATGCTCTCCTCTAGTCTAAAGCACTCTACCCTATCCTACGCAACTTAACTCTACACCACTCCACTCTATGCCACTCTTTGTCACTCTACACTATACCACTCTTCTCTGCACCTCGCTACGCTATGCCACTGTACTTCACTATTCTCTGTGCCACTCTACTCTATGCCACTCCATTCAACAGTACACCACTCCACACAACTCACTCTACTTTACGCCACTCCATTCTATGACAAGCCATTCTACTTTAGTCCACTGCACTGGACTGTACGGCACTCTATGCAACTCTCAACACTACTTTATGCCACCCCATGCCGCTACACTTCACTCTACACCACTCTAAGCCACTCCACTCTACGCAACTCTATCCTATGCCAATCCACAATATGCCACTCCACTCTATGTTACTCTTCACCACTCCACATCATTCAACTCCATGCCCTGCTGCTTACTTTTAGCCATGCAAAACAGCACACACACTGCTGTACAACATGGCTAAAAGACTTTGGCAAGGCCAATTGCTCTCACATAGCGAGACCCATTCGATTTTCCAATGCTTGTTATTGTTGTTTGTGTTACATTGTCTAAAAGTGCACTGAAGGTATGTGAATGGTGCATGTATGCAATTTACTAACCCTCCCAAATATATAACAAGCCGTCATTTTATCAGTCACAGATTGATTGTATTTGAAGACACGCAGGAAGCCTCAGCTCCGTGGACAGCGACAAAAATAATTTTAATATTTCATGTATCAATACTTCCGTCGCATTATGAAAGTGGCAGCGGCTCTAAAATATTTACGTTGTGATTTTTCTTGCAGAAATGAAAAGCTCTTGACTGTGGACCGCGTGGCAGATGAACATGAGCGAGAAAAAGTGCTTATGAAAGTGAAATTAAAAGCTTTGTGAGCGAGATTTGGGGGGTTGTAAGTAGCATAATAGCATTAGCGCGCTATCAGCAGAAGTCACGGGGCTCAGCCTGGCACGGCGCCAAATTGCCGGAATGGGAAATATCGAAATGCGCGTGATTCTTCCAATCCGCGGCGAAAAGCAGAGGCTAGAAAGAAAATCCCTTCCTCTTTTACGCTATAAACATATTTAGCATTCTGCACCATCATGTATTTTTTAGGCAAATGTACCTTCTAAAACGATGTCAGGCTGCATTGCCGCTATCATTCCCCCAGTGCGTGTTTACACCATAGGTGTAAATAAGCATTGGAAATGGCAATCGTTTTGATAGTAATTTATGGAACATATGCTTGCAAGCTTTGACGGCACACGGGCAAGCTAGCAGATGTGTGTATCTCACAAATGGGGAAGGTTTGCTCCTGCCCACTTGTGGAGAGTGGTGTCTGGGTTTAAGGTGGTGCCAGTTCCAAAGGCCAGGGGAGTGGTTGTGGGCCCAGGGGCGTAACACAGGCCCCCCATCCCCTGCAGTGCAGGGGGCCCCCAAGCTCCAGGGGGCCCCCTAAGCGCTGCACTTCGGCTGGGGATCTCCTGATAGAGTTCGGAGGGGGCCCCTCCACGTACCTTGCAGGGGCACCCCTCAGTTATCGTTACGCCACTGTGTGGGCCTGGTCAGAGGGAGTAGGGGGGGGGCAAAGGGGCAGCATAGGGATAAGTGGAACACATGGGCGTTAATTCATCAGAATGCCCGGGGTAGCCGAAGTGACATCACACACCCTTTGACCTTCACTCTCGCTCACACACACATGCTTACACATACATTCACAAATACACGTGTACACTCACATCAACACACTCCCATTCCCAAGCACGCATACAACAGATATTTCAAGCCTTTTTTTACTTACCTCAGGTACCAGGGAAAGTCATATTCCAGCCAATTGTTCTCCAATTTTGTTACATTTTTTAGTGAATAAAGTAATGCTATTCACTGTTGGTGTGATGACAAATTGATAGAAAACAAGGCGTGGGGGACCCAACTGACGTCCGTAAGGGCGAACTGCGCTGTATTCCAAGCACTGATTTGGCCTCCTTTGAGGCCAAGGGTCGCACATAAGGTTCAAACAAGTCAAAATGGGTTTGGGTCTCAGGGATTAATTTTAATGACCACTCAGCACTACACTCCCCGAAAGTAACTAAACACAATACAAAAAGTAATGGAGGGTCAAAGGTATGAAATTCACAAGATACGACTATGCAATAGAGCTAGTGATATTGGTTCGCTAGACAGGGTACATCATTCATAGTTTTTGAAAAGTACCCATCAGTAGCTCTTCCTGGGCGCCCTTTTCATCATGTGGGTTCCTTCTAACCATGAAGGATAGGAAAAGAGTTTAGTCATGAATGACAACATAGGAACCAGTGATGGTATAACTGGGTCGCAGGGGGCTACTGAAAAGCAGTGCGAGAAAAAGTGAAATAGTGCAAAAGTGCAAAATAGTGATATTAAAATTAGATAGCTCTGAGGAAAGTACTTATTTATTTGAGACCTCAAAGTCTCTAAAGCTTAAAAAGAGCGAAATTGGTAGTTTTAACTAATAGCTACCAACAGGTTGGTCGACATGTACTTCCAGCGTCCCCCTTACAGTCAGAGGGACGCTGGAAGTACCGACGGACAGAGCGGTGCTTCAATTACCTGAGCTGTTTGCCAGGTGAGGTGAGGCAGTACTCTCCTGCACAATATGCTGGGAGAATGATCCTTCACTAATACCCAGGTGATACCTTTTCCTTTTTCATATTTTCTTCACACAACACTAGCAGTAGCGACACAGGTCCTGAAGAATGCAGTGGATACCAGTGTGATCCGTAATTCCTGCTGAAACATGTCGACCAACCTGTTGGTAGCTATTAGTTAAAACTACCAATTTCGCTCTTTTTAAGCTTTAGAGACTTTGAGGTCTCAAATAAATAAGTACTTTCCTCAGAGCTATCTAATTTTAATATCACTATTTTGCACTTTTGCACTATTTCACTTTTTCTCGCACTGCTTTTCAGTAGCCCCCTGCGACCCAGTTATACCATCACTGGTTCCTATGTTGTCATTCATGACTAAACTCTTTTCCTATCCTTCATGGTTAGAAGGAACCCACATGATGAAAAGGGCGCCCAGGAAGAGCTACTGATGGGTACTTTTCAAAAACTATGAATGATGTACCCTGTCTAGCGAACCAATATCACTAGCTCTATTGCATAGTCGTATCTCGCACATAAGGTTGCCAACTAACCGGTTTTGTGCTGGCACCACCTGTAGTTTGATACCTTGGCCGGTGCAAAAATATGTTTTGCCTTTATCTGTACATACTTCTAACAGCAAATATAAATAGAATGCACTTTTAAATGTGTTCTAGAGCTGCCTTAATGATCCATGTGTTCTTATTTACGTGTATAGTTTGGTAAGTAAGCAAGCACAGAAAAGTCATGTTACAAATGAACACATGCAATTTTGTTTAAAGTCCTATCTAGTGTCATGTCCAGGCCTTTGCAAATTCTTAAACAATGGCAAATGGTTGGTATTTTTCTCTGGGAAAGGTGGCAATCCTAGCCCTAAAGGAAGTGCCAGGGGTCGCAAGAGGCAAGCCAGGGGTCACAGCTGCGACCCCTGGGGACCCTTAAATGTCATCCATGGGGTTATATGAGCCTTGCAGGGTCAATGGAAGAGGAGCACAGCATAGATCAAGGGGCTGGGGCAGTAGCAGGCGGCCTGGGGTTGGAGTACTGCACAGTCCTGGCGGTTGTGCAGCACAGGATCTGGTGGAGTAGAGCAGTCCCGATTAAGAGGCTTAATTTAACCTGTAGAGAAGTGCAGTTTCTAAGGGGTAGAAGCACTGGGTACAGGGTGGTGCATCGCAGGATTCCTGGGAGCAGTGCAACCAGATTTGTGTGTTGGAGAAGGTTTGCTTCCAAGTATAAGGGGCAATGTGGGGTCAAGAGGAGTATGGGAGCAGTGTAGGGTCCAGTGGGAGTAAGTGCAACACATGATCATGGGGAGGGGAATACCTATGTGTCCAGGGAACAAAGCATCCCACAGCTCGATGAGTGGGGATGCGCAGTGTCCAGAGAGAACTGTGAAGTGTCACTGAGCGCAGCACATGGTTCAGGTGAAGAGCAGAAAATTTCATGTGCCCGACATTGATCATTACAAGATCCATTCAAGCAGTTCAGGGTGTAGGGGCCAGAGCAGTGGCGTGCTTCAGGGAAGAGCAGCACAGTGGATGGCCTCCTCTCCTGGTATCCTTCTTTCAGGAACACCAACAGCATCACCATCAAGCCATACCAGCATCATTCTCCAGAGAGTTCCCTTCATGGCCCAGCATTCTTCCCATAAATGCCACCAAGAGTATGAAGGTGCCCATATAAACAAGCAGCATCCGAGGGTAGAGGAAGGGTTGACTCTCCTCAGGGACTTTAGATTCAGTTTAGCTTCTGAATTGTTGTGCGAGCTCCATTATACTGAAGGACCTAGAAAGTGATGACCAGGAGTGACAAATAGAGGTGGTTGAAGAACAGCTGATACACTCTCACAAGCAAGGGGTGGCTCACTTTCTGGTAGCAGCCAGCTTAAACAGGCACATAGAAAGTGTTAAATGGTAGCGGCAGTCGTAGTCGATAACCTTTCAAGTATTGCCCGGCGGTAATCGCCTCTTATACCATTCGATGCTAAACCAACAAAGAGGCAGGCGCCGGAGACTGGAAGGCAGGAAACAAAGTTTTATTCCGTCGGAGTGGAACACATCAGATCAGACAGCGAGGTATCGTCACGAGGTGCTCTAACTGCATCTCTGAGGCCTGGCCTCTTATACACAGGTTTATGACTTTATTGCAGGTTTATCATACATGGCACATTCTTGAGATCGCTTTGATACATGAAAAGAACATCCTCAGAATCCCCACTTCAAGCTCGTTCCCACACATATTTACAGTGGAAGTCCCCACCCCACCCACAGTAGGAGATGGCTATCACACAGCTGGACATTCCGCCAATTCCCGGGGGTGTGTGCGACCGGTCGGGTCTCAGGGGGTGGGGGGCCTTGATCTACTGTAATCCCTTTGATGTGGGGTGTTTCCCTTACAGTAGTGGCAATAAACTGCATCCGCAGGGCTAGGTGATGGCCTGGGATCGGTTCGGACAATTGGGCGCAGAGGAAGGGGGTTATCAAAGAGATGCATGACCATGTATGGGATGTCGGTCAGGCGTGGGATGTGGTTCCATGGCAGGGTCACGCAGAAGGAGAGGGTTTATGGCCCGTGTATGAGAGAGCGGGGGTGGCCGGCGCGCGGGGGAATGCTTGCAGCGCCAGGGGGACGCGCTGGCGATCGGCAATGAGCAGGGAGAGACCAGGGTGCCTAAAATGGCTGCCGTGCGCTTTCCTGTGTGTCGCGCTGGGGAGAGACAAGATGGCGCAGATAATGTTCAGTTCGCAAGCTAAATTTCCACAGTCCTCCCTTTTAACATATCTCGCCAGCTTGTTTAGTTCGGATCTATCCCCATAATACTACGAACTTCCACCTCATACAAAGCTTTCATTCGCTCCGCTTCAAAGTTCAAAGTCTTAGGGCAGATGCAGTTCATAAAAAGCGAACATAAAGGTGGCAGACACTGAATCCCCAAGCAACATCCACATAGTATCACAATCGGTATTAGGATAAATGAAAACAGCCTCCATCCCCAACTTCTAATAGTGTCCCAAAACCAACTTCCCAGTGACCATTCTTCTTGCTCCTGATGAACCTCTGCGGAAAGTCTGTGGAGGTGTTCAATTGCTTTGTAGACTGAGGGTGAGTTGTCCGGTACGTAGGTACAACAGCTGGACCCAATGATGCGGCATGCTCCTCCACGATCAGCCAGAACCACATCTAGAACGAGGCGGTTCTGAAGAGCCACCAGGCGGACGGCCTGAAGCTCGGCGGTGTTGTTGGCGAGGATGCCAGCCGTAATGTTCATCGCCGTTTCGACTGCCTGAGTTAAGTGGCGGATGGCACGGCTGTTTGCCATTGGACCCCAGAGTGGAACAAGTCCTTTTACTGCGTCCATGAACTGTGCTCCGGTGGAGTCGGCTTGCACAATGTCTTTGGCACGTTTCTGTCGGTGATGGTTTGCTGGAGCCACATATGTCGGAGGAAGGACAAAAGCGATGTAGCAGGTGCCTCCCCAACCTTTCGGAAGCCAGGTGTAGGCCTTAGTACCACAGACGAAGTACATATTTGGGGAGGCAACAAAGGAGGGTGGATCAACTGAGTCCAATGTTCGGGTGATGAGGCAGGAGCTGTGGCCCACCAGCTGCGCCCCCAGGCCTTCGAGGCACACAAGTCCAGTGATGTTGATGACGGATAGGGCCACTGTTAGGGGGGCGGCCGTTCGTTTCCGGAGGTAAGAGAAGGTGGGTCTGGCTGGGTTGTTAAACACCTGCATTTTAACTCGTTCTTTGGCAGGGATGTCCATGTGAAAGGAAGTGTTTGATCTCAGAGGACAGAAGGGGGCAGAAGTTTTTCCAGTTTTGTTCAGCCAGAACCCATGGTAGAAATGTGACACAGTTTTGCCGGAAGTGGCATTGTCCTTGTAGCTTTCCTGCAGGAGGATTAGCCAGGCGAGGCAGGAACCATGGACCGAAAAAGGTGAAGGGATGAAAGGGATAGAGTGTCCAGTGGCATGTGGTAGCAATCCACAGATCCAGCAATTAGTGGCATTGGAGGCAAGATTGTGTTGGTGGAGCAACTGCACAAAAGAGTTATTCCAGAACTCCTTACGCCTTTCTCGGAGTTGGGGTGAAAGTGAGATCAGATGGTGTTCTTTCATGGTGGTAGGTGGAACGGTGGTCAGCAATGTCTTATGGGCGGGTGCGCTCTCCTCCATGATCCAGAAGGTGACCATGAGGAGAAGGCAAAAGAGAAGGGTAATGAAAAGTGCAATAGTCTTTGAGCTGTGCATTTTGTCAGTCTTTGGGATTTTGTAGTGGATCTTTGGGCGTCCGGTTGCTTCCATCATCTTCATGTCGGATGCTTCCATCACCTTCAAGGGACTCGGTAGCGGGCAGAACCACAGACTTTGTTTAGTTTCTCTCCTGGTGGCCTTTGAGGTGGCTAGGCAACCGCTCTGAGATTTCAACTTAGTTTGTGGTCTGCTTAGCCGAAGTTCCCTCCTTTCGTCGTAGGTTATACCCTTCTTTGGATGGCACAGTGGGATCGGGATATTTCGTTAATTCAAGTGTCTCTGTATCCGGGCAGTGGCTCAGGGATGGTCGGTCTTTGTCCAGAAGTTCCTCTTGGGCGGTGATGTTGTCCGTGGTCGTCAGGGTCGATGATACCTTCTTGCAGTGGTGTGCATGCAGCCAATTGCGCTTCCCCTCCACTCGAAGAGCTGTTCGGGTGGTGATCAGGACTTGCAGGGGGCCCGTCCACCGGGGCTCCAGACTCTTGGTGCGCTGGAAGTTACGCACTAAGACAAAGTCACCCGGTTGGATGTCGTGCCCGGGGCCCCTGGAAACGTCGGGAATGGCTTGCAGCACCTGCTGATGGATAACAGACAACGTTTTAGTTAGGTTGTACAAATAGTCAGACATGAGGACGTCCGGAACGTCGTGGATGGATGTTGGTTTCGGTGCAGTCCAAAGGTTCATGGGCCGCCCGAAGACGACCTCGTAGGGGGTTAAGTGGTGTTTGGTGGGGGTGGAACGTATTGATAGCAATGCTAGCGGGAGAGCGTCTGGCCATTTCAGTCCTGTGGTGGCAACTATTTTTGCTATCTTAAGCTTCAATGTGGCATTATGTCGCTCAACCAAGCCTGCAGATTGGGGATGGAAGACCGCATGGAACTTCTGTTTTACACCCAGCCCCTTTAAGATGAGTTGGATAACCTCGGCTACAAAGTGGGGGCCGTTGTCGCTCCACAAAATTCGACAAAGGCCGTACCGGGGGAAGAATTCTTTCAGAAGTACTTTTGCGGTAGTCATAGCGGTGTTGTCGCGGGTTGGGTAGGCTTCCACCCACTTGCTGAAGGCGCACACAACGACAAGTACGTACTTCAAACCTTGGCACCTTTCTAACTGGACGTAGTCCATTTGTAGGACTTCAAAGGGGTGATTGGGAACCCCAAACCCTCCCCGGGGTACAGCAGTTCCTTTCCCAGGGTTGTGTTGGAGGCATACCAGGCATTGTTGGACCAGACGTTTGGCTGAGTCTGGGATTTTGTCGTTGTGCCAGACTTTGGAGATGAGTTCGATCATGGGAGCAGACCCTATGTGTGCGGGGGAGTGTGCCATGGTCAGCATGGGGATCAAGTATGAGTCAGGTAGCAACCATTTGTTCGAGTCTTTAGTTCGCCAGCAACCGTCATCGTCCTTCAATCCCACCCGTGCCCATTCAGTTAATTCGTGTGGTGAGCTGGCTAATTGGATGTCCCTAATCGTTTCCCTAGCATCCTTCCATTTCTAAGTTTGTGACCTGGTTACGTACATACGGGTCGTGGACCTATTCTCGGCTGTGGTTCGGGCAGTAATGTCAGCTAGTGCATTTCCCTGTCTTATAATGTCTGTCACTTTCTTGTGTGCCTGGCATTTGATCACAGCCAGCCGTGTGGGGAGGAGGACTGCTTCGGTCAGGGCAGAGACTAAATCTCCATGCAGGATGGGTGTGCCATGGGAAGTCAAGAATCCCATCTCCTTCCAAAGGAGCCCAAAGTGGTGAACTACCCCGAAGGCGTATTGACTGTCTGTGTAAATGTTTGCTGTTGTCCCTGCTGCCAGGATGCATGCTCGTGTGAGAGCAATCAGTTCAGCCGCCTGTGCGGATCGCTGTGTGATGCGGGCTGTCTCAACAACTGTTCGGGCTGTGGTGACTGCATAGGCAGCTGAAGTGGTGCCATCGGGGAGCTTGATGCATGAGCCATCCACCCATAATTCTCCGTCAGGGTCCGGGAAGGCAGTATCTCGAAGGTCAACCCTACTCTTGGTCTGTTCGTCGGTGAGAGTCACACAGTCATGTATAGGGGGTGCATTGGGGTCAGTGTCAGGGAGAGGTAGTAGAGTGGCTGGATTCAGAGTGGTGCATCGTTTCAATGTGATGTGGGGTGCAAGCAGAGTCAGTTCATAGCCAGTCAGTCGTGCGCTAGTCAGGTGTTGAGTCTTGGTCTGGTTCAGGAGGGTGTCAACCGCATGGGGTACCAATACAGTGAGGGGGTTCGAGAGCATGATCCCCTCACTTTGCCGGATAGAGACAGCAGCGGCGGCTACTGCTCGAAGGCAGGCGGGCAAAGCTCTGGCTACAGGGTCAAGAGTGGCAGAGAAGTAGGCACAAGGGCGTTGTTTAGGACCTATGGACTGGGTTAGGACAGACAACGCGCATCCCTCCCTTTCGTGGGTGTAGAGGGAGAAAGGTTTAGTGTAGTCTGGGGTTCCTAGGATTGGTGCCGAGCAGAGGGCATCTCGTAATTCTTTGAAGGAGGATTGGCATTCGGGTGTCCAGGGGAGGGGGAAGGGGACATCTTTAGCCAACAGGGAAAGCAGAGGTTTTACAATAAGACTGAAGTTTGGCAACCACTGTCGACAAAAGGAGGTGAGGCCTACTAGAGACCGCACTTGCTTCTGAGTTTTGGGAACAGGGGTTTCTAGGATGGTCTGAATTCGGTCAGGGGTAAGTTTCCTCCCGTCCTTGGATAGGAGGTGGCCTAGGTATGTCACTTGGGGTTGGCAGAACTGTAACTTCTTCCTGGAGACCTTGTGACCGTTCTCCGCGAGGAAGTGGAGGAGGTGAATGGTGGCTGTGACAGCAAGTGGGGTGGTGTCGGCCGCCAAAAGAATGTCGTCGACGTCCTGTATTAACACCACTCCATCGGGTAATTGGACTGCATCTAGTTGTCTCTTGAGGGCTTGGCTATAAATGCTGGGACTCTCAGTGTAGCCTTGGGGTGCCCTACAGAATCTGTACGACCGGGCTTTTAAAGTGAAGCCGAACAGGTAGCGGCTGTCTGGGTGGATGGGGATGAAGAAGAATGCGTTCTTGAGATCAATAACAGTAAAGGTGGTGGCAGTGGACGGAATCAGGGTGAGGATGGTGGTGATGTCTGAGACCACGGGGTACTGAGGTATGACTACTTTGTTAACTTCTCGTAAGTCAACAATGAAGCGGTATGCTTTCTCATCTCCCTCGCCTTGCTTCTTTACAATGGGTAGGATAGGGCTGTTGCAAACATTACTGACTACTTCTTCTACTACTCCTGCATCGACTAGGGACTGGATGATTTCCACCAATGCCTTCTCACCTTCGGGCGATATTCGATACTGTGGAAGCTTTGGTAGCACTGCGTCCGGTCGGACGGTTATGTGTACTGGGTCGATCACCATGCGCCCTACATCTGAGTCGGTTTTAGCCCATAGATGTGAGGGTAACGTGTCGAGTAGGGACAGGTCAGCATCAGTTATAGAGAGCATACGTCGTGTGCGACAAGGTCTGAACAGATCTGGGTTATCGTGCAGGATGACTCGAACTCCGTCTGGGGAACATCTGATGGTAGCTCGGAAATGTTTTAGCAAATCGAGTCCCATAATAGCATCGGGGGTGTTGGAGGAGAGCAGAAAGGTCGTGTCAGTGGCGTTATCTTCTAAGTCAAAGGAGATTGGTGCTGATAAGGGGTTAGTGGAGGGCGTTCCATCGAAGCCTATTGAGGTTACGTGTGAGCCAGACAAGGGTGCCCTAGGAATCAGTCGTTTAGATAACGCACTATGTGTCGCCCCAGTATCTACCAGGAATGGAGACTTTGTGCCCAAGACCTTAGCAGTGACGTAAGGACCTTGCTGGTCAACACGGAGTTCGACTGGATCGCTCCCTTGCCCCTGGCGGTCCTATGCGAAGTCATGGGTGCTTTCGTAGTCGGACTGCTGACACTGGTTTTGTCGGGGGCGATCAAAGGTGTTTGGTCTGCCTGGCCTGTCGTTGATGGCGTCGTTCGTGTACCCTCATCCCTGTCCTCTATTTCTGGGGTCATATGCTATGTCTCTGGGGTCCCTATTTTTGTTCATTTCCAGAAGGACCGGGCACTGGGATTTCCAGTGTCCGAACCCTCTACAGAACGCACATTGGTTCCCATCTAAATCTCTTCGTCCGTTGTAGGGTGCAGGTGTATGGTCTCTAGGGGGTAGCTTTCTAGAGGCGGATGGTTGGTAATTCCCTTTAGGGGGCTTCCTTCCTATGGTCACCCCTTGCAACTGTGCTATCATTACCCTCTCCTTCAGTTCCTTTTTCTTCCTCTCGGACGCCCTATCGTTCTCATTCTTTTGGTTTTCGTAGTATTGGGCCATCTGGAGGATTGCTGCGGGTTTGGAGGCTGCCCAACTACTCTCGCTGGTCTGTACCTTCTGGGAGACTTCTTGTGACAGACCCTTCACATAATTCTGGACAAAGAGGTGATGTCCGGTTGCAGTGGTCATGTCCTGGCCACTATAATCGGAAAACACGGTCTCGAATCGAGAGAAGTATTCAGACACATCCTCCTGGGGTTTCTGGCGACAAGCCGTCACTATCGACCAGTCTACCTTTCTTTCTGGGATTAGAGTCTTCAACTTCTGTACAATCTTGTCTGGGAGCTCCAATATGGCTTTCGGGGGTTTCTGTCCCGGTTCTCGCTGTTTGTCTATGGTATCAAGTTGTACCCAAATATATCCGAACGGCTCAGCGTGGTCAACTTTCCGGATTTGCTTCCACACATCAGCCGGCAGACATAACCCGAAGAACAAGTCGATATCTGCTAAGGTCATTAGTGTTGAACATAAGGCTGTACCTAGTTCGGTGTAGAAGGCAGTCGGGTTCTTTCTTAAGTCGGGTAGGGTTTTTCTAAAGGTCAAAATGTCTTGTCGGTCCCATGGCTGGTAGACCCAATTATATACAACCCTTCCCTTCGCATCTTGGTGGTTGATGTCGTCATGTGTTCCCTGACCTCGTGGGGGGACCCAGTAGGGGGCGGCCTCTTGATGGGCATCATGGTATCAGCCCTTCCTGCCTGGGGTTTAGTCGCTATGGGGGTTTCTGCTTTGGTTGTCTGTCTGTGCTCTTTAAGGTGCCGGTAGACCTCGAGTGTACGAGTGAAGAGGTCCGTCACATCGCCCTCTCCTTCTTCCCCAATGTCTACCTTCCTATATAGGGCCGCTAAGCCTTCGGGACCTTTATCGTGGTATCTATCCTCATATGTATTCAGGGCGTGATAACAAAGTCGTACGACAAAGTGTCGTCTGCGGTTGTCGGCATACGAGTTATACACGTCTGTTATATACTCCTCACTTTCCTTTCGCTCCACCAGTGTCCTTACTATCTTGTCGATTCCTGCTCGTTCATCCTTTGTTAGTCGATTCATTCTGGTGGAATCTTTCTTTCTCATCTCAGGGTCATCTAACGTTATCGCCAACGTTGTGTTCAGTACAAGAGGCTCGGCCGGCGCGGAGGCCGTGAGGACCAAGGCCCCGGTACTGCTTTCGCTTGTGTTTGGGGGTTGTGGGTGTTGCACTACCGGTTGGGAGGGTGCGTATGGAGGGGGCATGTAAATGATCGGGGGACCTAATAGCAATTCGTCATTCGTTCGTTGCTTAGAAGACAACTCAGGGTAGAGCATAGAGGGGGTCCTAACAGGGTACTGGCCGGATGTTTCAGGCTCTTGTTTTAGTTTAGCTTCCCTTCTCTCCTTTATTTCTTCCTCTAACTTTCTAGCGGCAAGGTGAGCTGCCTTTCGTAATTCCTTTTCTGCTTTTACTTCTTCCCTCTTTTTCCGTTGTGTTGCTTCTTTGCGCCACATGCCGATACTGTCAAGCATAGTAGGCGTCGTTTTATTACTACGCAGAGCTATTTCTAGCATTTCTATTTTATGGTCGTCGAAGGATCCCATCAGTGGCCACTGACTCTCGGGGTCCTTCTTTGTATATTTATGCCATAGCTTGCTATAAGCTACGGCGACTAGTCCATATTTAGTGAACATGTCCTTATTAGGGGTGCCCCCCAGTGGAGCCGGGTGGTCCACCTCTAATAAGCGGTCCGGGCAGAACCAACTACCAATCAGTGGGGAGAAGATAGGCATGACGGGTTACAACGGGGACAAAAGTCAGCACTACCTATCTTTTCACTGCTTGCAAAGACTAGATAGAATATTTCTATTCCTCGTTATTTGTAAGCAGAGAATACCTCCAAAGAACCAATATCGAACAACTAGTGTTCGGACAATCAATCAATCAATGGTGAGAAAGAGATAGGCACGACGGGTTACAATGGGGACAAAAGTCTGCGTTACCTACCCTTCACTATTTGCAAAGACTAGATAGAATATTTCTATTCTACGTTATTTGCAAACAGAGAATATCTCAAAGAGCACTATCCTTCAAAACAATCAATATTCGGACAATCAATCAGTGGGGAGATAAAAATAGGCACGACGGGTTACAATGGGGACAAAAGTCTGCGTTACCTACCCTTCACTATCTGCAAAGGAAGAGAGAGTATTTCTACTCCTCCCCGTTTGTAGACAGCGAATATCTCAAAGAGAACAACCAATAAGCAAATACTAGTATTTCAATCAATCAATCAATCGTTTCGCAATTTGTCGTGATTCACGACCTTACCCGGACCGCGTGGACAGTTTCTCGTCTTCCGCCTCCAGCGCCCGATCGTCCTCTACTCTCCGTATTTGCCGCGGCACTCCTGATGGTTCCCAGTCAGGACCGTAGATCACTCGAGAGAGGTCTGCTCGGAACCAGTGAAGTTCGGATGATCGGCTGCCAGACGAGGGTCTATCGGGCAGGAGCTCTCCCGATCGTTGCAGTCGTTCACTCTGTCGTTGGGACCTCTCCCACTGGATCCACGTGTCGCTGATGGACCCCACGCTTGGGACGCCAATTGTTAAATGGTAGCGGCAGTCGTAGTCGATAACCTTTCAAGTATTGCCCGGCGGTAATCGCCTCTTATACCATTCGATGCTAAACCAACAAAGAGGCAGGCGCCGGAGACTGGAAGGCAGGAAACAAAGTTTTATCCCGTCGGAGTGGAACACATCAGATCAGACAGCGAGGTATCGTCACGAGGTGCTCTAACTGCATCTCTGAGGCCTGGCCTCTTATACACAGGTTTATGACTTTATTGCAGGTTTATCATACATGGCACATTCTTGAGATCGCTTTGATACATGAAAAGAACATCCTCAGAATCCCCACTTCAAGCTCGTTCCCACACATATTTACAGTGGAAGTCCCCACCCCACAGTAGGAGATGGCTATCACACAGCTGGACATTCCGCCAATTCCTGGGGGTGTGTGCGACCGGTCGGGTCTCAGGGGGTGGGGGGCCTTGATCTACTGTAATCCCTTTGATGTGGGGTGTTTCCCTTACAGTAGGGGCAATAAACTGCATCCGCAGGGCTAGGTGATGGCCTGGGATCGGTTCGGACAATTGGGCGCAGAGGAAGGGGGTTATCAAAGAGATGCATGACCATGTATGGGATGTCGGTCAGGCGTGGGATGTGGTTCCATGGCAGGGTCGCGCAGAAGGAGAGGGTTTATGGCCCGTGTATGAGAGAGCGGGGGGTGGCCGGCGCGCGGGGGAATGCTCGCAGCGCCAGGGGGACGCGCTGGCGATCGGCAATGAGCAGGGAGAGACCAGGGTGCCTAAAATGGCTGCCGTGCGCTTTCCTGTGTGTCGCGCTGGGGAGAGACAAGATGGCGCAGATTTCCACAGAAAGGAGCAGCAGCCAAGGATCACACTTCCTGACACTACCATGAAATCAGCATGAGCAAGTGTAGAGCACGATGAGCCCTATTGATACAGTGACCCCCAAAAGAAATGCAACAAACAGGGTGGAAAAAAGAAACAAAGCACCAGAAAACCCCAATGATACCAGCACTGTGCTCTGATGTCCATGTGTAATACAAGACTACTTACACCTCCATTACTGACCGAAGCAATGTTATCGGGTACTAATATGAGCTGGTCTACTTACTATTACAAAATAGTGGAGGCTGTTTGCATTATTTGGAGAAGTCAGCAATCCACTGTACTCAATGGACTTTCTTTGCCAACAAATGAATATGCAGTGGAATGTAAAACGTTTTGTGATGAATCCATCAGGTGCATTCGTTTGTTTCAGCGGAACAGACTTCAGTAGGTTTCCTTTTGTAGCTCTTGCACACCACTATGGCAAAATGCAAAATGTTTTCAATCATATTCATTAGAAAATTGGGCATGTCTTGCAGTGTGCATCAGATAATCACTTCAATTGAATGAAGACCATGAGCGACCTGTAGACGCAGTAGTGGACAGGTCAATCGAAAATACATGGGGGCATATCAGCAACAACTGGCGATAATTATCGCTAAGCGCACTTAGCGCTAGGATAGTTATCGCCGGTTAGCTTGGATTTTTTTATCGCTGAGATAGCGTGCTATTAGCAACGCTTATCTCAAAGGCGCTAAAAATACTAGCGCTAACTGCCAAACGTGAGATTATCGCTGGAAACCCAGCGATAATCTCACAAAGTGTGGCGTTAGCTTGTTGATAGGGCCTCACAAACTTAGCCATGATATCTACCTTCCATAGGATATCATGGCTAAGTCAGTCCTGAAGCAGGCGTAAGGAAAGTAGCGATAACAGGGGTTAACGCAACTTTTCTTGCCGCTATGCTTCATAGCGTGGGGCTTGATGATAGGAGAAATGTCGTTTAGCGAAATCTCTCCTGTCATGTCAGGTCAGGAACGCCCACTTTGCATCTCATTAGAGATGTAAAGCTGGGCGTTAAGAATTCAGGCGCTAATGCAAGGTTTCATGCGATAGCGTGACCTTGCTAATTAGGCGATTAAATTATCGACGCTTTTAGGCCGAAAACGGACGCAAAAGCGGCGATAATTTTCTACATATGCCCCATGGGTTTTAAAACAGGCTAAAAGATTGGTCGGATGGGGTTAAAGAATTGCATTACTGTACCTGGTTTTAAAGTGTTTTGCCACCAGTTCTGCTAGCCATTTCGAGGCTAAGCCTTTTGAGAAATCCTTAGCTGTCTTTAGAAGACCCACGAGGTTCTGGTGTACAAAGCTTTTTCGAACCATCACACACAGGTTTGCAGTTAAAAAATTCCCCATGCGTGATGTATCAAAGGTCGCAAAATAAAGGTTCGCAAAAACAGCACAGCACCGTGAACATTTAGGAAATACTTGATTTGCGACAGGAAATATTGCTTCGAAAATGTTGACTTCCAATTCCGATTGGCAAATTACATGTACTAAACATTTACAAATTGCAAATAGATGCAAAAACAGCGAATTACAAGCACAATTTATCATCAATGGAAGCAGGTGGTACCTAGGTAGAAAGTATAAAATATCACCGAAAATGCAAAGCCATCTTTCATAGTAGCAGCACTCTATGATTTGGTCCTAGGAACACAGCAGAGAAGGAGGAGAAGAAAAGTAAGAAATTCCAGGCAGAGGGTCAACCTGTTTGAACAAACTGTAGGGAATGTTTTTTCTAGAATTCCATAATAAGGTGATTTTAAACCTGATTGATGAGCTGCAGTCTAGGTAGCTACATCAAACGCAGCAAGGCAATACCACACACATTCATGGTTGTTTGGCCACATCTCCTAATATCTGGTAGTTACCAGCGTACAATAGTAGCAGTATGTGGGGGTATATCACAGATTGCCTTGTAAAGGCTTTTCTTGAACTTTCCTGACGCTATGTTCAATGGATCCATTCAAGTATAACATTTTCAAATACACCTGCTGAGCTGCAGGCTGCAAACATGCTATTCTATGCTATTGCACGGTTGTCACGAGACATTTAGGGGCAGATTTATGTTGCCTGGCACATCTCTGCAAATCAGCAGGGATGCGCCAGGAAAGATGCGGCACGCAAGTTTACCCTTGCGCCACCCATGATGCGCCGCATTTACAATGCGGCGCATCATGGGCAGGAATAAACAGATGCGTGTCACATCTGGGGCGTAAAGTTGGCGCAGTGCTGAAATAGTGTTGCGTGCGACACGCAACTTCAGCACTCTTCCAACTTGCCCTATCTGTAACGTGGTGCGTCAAGCCTTACGCCTGCTTCAAGCAGGCGCAGGGTTTTGACGCATCAGCGTTGGAAAAGTGACTCAGTGAAATCTTGAAGATTTCACTGAGTCACTTTTCAGGGGCGTTCCTGCGACGGAATGCCCCCCCTGCGTAGAAACGCCCACATGAAACCTGACGCAGGTTACATGTGGCGCAGGGCTTTACACCGTGACGCATCTCCATAGATGCGTCACGATGTAAATAGGGCGCAACGTGGCGCAGGGATTACGCCGCCGCTGCATCACAAAATTGACGCAACGGCGGCGTAAAAGTGGCGCAAGTCCAACATAAATCTGCCCCTTAATGTTTAGATGTAATCCAAGTCCTCAAATGCCGCCCCCATATAGGGAGTGTACGTTTACAAAAATCATAAGAGCCAGCAGCCCCTGAATATACATGTGGTGTGCAAGACTGCATGACTAACTTCTGACCTCGTTGAATGGTATAGAGAAAGCACACATGACTACCATATCGTTCATCACTGTGGAATATGTGACTGGCTAGCGAGAGCAGCTTTTTATCCACTAGTATCCTTTTTATCCATTTATAAGTGCCTCATGGACCATGTTACATGGACTAGAACATAGAAGGGGGGTAATTTTGAGTTAGGTGGAATGGTGCATCCATCATGAATTGAATAATTCACAAGTTTGTTGTTCCCCTTCTCCATTTAGAGGCGGAGGAACCACTGGGTGTCCTACAGTGGAGCCTTATCTGTCTCTGCCATTGAAAGTCTTCAAGCAGGCTGCCCTTTGCCATCAGGCTGTCAGATCAGAGATTCCATCATCACAGAGTTATTTAAGGTGAGAAGAGCATTAGTTGTTTTCCTTACCCTGCTCAGCCATGCGAGAGATGACAGTCCCAGGTACATAAATCGCACAATGGCTCCAATGAGCACGGACTTTCACATGGGGGGCATTGAAATATTGTTCTGCAAGAACAAACTCCTCTTTTGGGAGTTTTTTCTTGGAGAACAATATACTTGGCTGACCAGATGCATTTACCAACGCACCATCCAACTGCAGCTCCTCAGTGAAGGAGCGTGCCTCTATCCCCCGCCACCCCCCACTCCCCCGCCAGCACCCTCAAAAATGTGAAAAGTGAAACGATAATGAACTGGTTTAAAACCCATTTTACTATTGTTTTATTTTTCTTGTGCTGAGTCTTGGGGGTGGGGCCAGGGGAATGGCAGTACTGGAGGGGGGGTGGTGTGCACCATTATCAGTGTGCATGATGGTTTAGCCAGCCGTCTCAGGCCGGCCAAACCGTCATGCACACTGAAGCTCTCTCCAACACGAACTGCGTTGCCAAGTTGGAGATGGCAGGCACAGGCTCCCAGTCTATCTGGGAGCACAAACTCATGGCACTCAGGCCAATCCTGAAGCGGCTCTCATGCATGAGAGCAGCTTGAGGGTTGGCTGTCGAGCAGTCTGGGAGCCTGTGCCCCCCTGCAGAGGAGAGGAGCAGAAGACTGTGATGCTAGAGGGCAGCAGGTAAGTTCTGTTTTTTTTATTTATTTGTCTTTGCCGTCCCCATCCACTCCCAACCCCCACCCTCTTTTCCCTGATACGAGTTGCTCCTGGTAACATCTTTCCAAAGGATCAATTTCTTTAATGTGGCCACTGCAGCTGAAGCTGCTGTGAGGGCACATTGATCTATCCAAGGTAAGCAGGGATCTCCAGACGTGGTGGATAGTCCTCCACCAGGGAATTCCAAGGCAGTAGCATACTGGTAGGCTGCCCACCAAGCCCTGAATGAGACCTAGCATTTCCTGCTACTTCTGACACCTTACATATTACCAAAGAACAAAGAAAGTCCACATTTTACTTGTAGAATAATGCTATCCTTCCTAGACAAGTTCTATAGTGGGTGTATGGAAAACATTTAGTTTTCTAAAGATGTATAGGAAAACACAATGTTTTGTTAAAATAACCCTCACCCACCAGAAGGTCCCTTGCTGGTATGCTTCATCATCGGGTTCTTCCCACCCCGCTGTGGGACGGGGCGTGCTGTGACCGACAAAGACGTGGAAGCAATTATTAGTGAGGTGATACGATGTATTGGTGTGAGAGTGGAAGGGAATAAAGTGAGATTAAAAAATACCTGGCTGTGTGGAAATTAAAATACTCCCTATAGCTGGTATTAGTAAAAATGGGGAGTGGAGGGTGTATGCTATAATGAGCTGTTGCCTCCCTGGTCTACATGTTTCGAAGCCATCCCCTTGGCTTCTCTTCAGGACCAAAAGAGTTCATCCCTTCACCACTCTTAAAAAAAATAACAATGTGGTCTGCCTGATCAATGTTGCAGTCTCGTGTGCATATTATAAAACATGCACTCATGCAATAACCAATTGGTTTATTCTTGTGAGTCAATACTTTGTGGAGCCAAACTATAGCCCCATGAGCTTTTCCACGGGAGGGGAGGAGCACTTGTAGTTAAACAGTCATCAAAGCTGCTCTCTCACCCCAGCAAAAGTCTACCCGTGGCTCGGAACAGAGACTCACAAACGCACCCTCAGTGAAAAACATATGGGCTTTGATGCAAGGCTATGTCCATATGGGTCTGATTTATTTAAACTAACATGAAATATAAGACTGATAAGGAGGTTAATAAGATGATGAGTATGCACAGATGAGCAGCAATTCTTGATAATTTTTAAGGCTTTGACTTTATGTGTGCATGATGGTGCCAGGTCATGTATTTAATATATTCTTCTGCTGTGAGTCAAAATGCAAAATATCCTCAGTGGTTTAACACATTCCATTCTATACATTATTGGAGTTGTGCATACACAGAAAAGAAAAACTAGGGGTGGGTAAGAAATTTCACTCTGACGGCTGAGTTTGCAAAGTTTTGCCTTCTTCACATTACACTTGTAATGCTGAGTTTTAGCAAAGCTCCGCAAACAGTCGTGTGGTGGAGTTTTTTCTTGCTCATGGCTCGGTAATGAGAATTTGTGTCCTTTAGTGCAATTTCCGGGTGCTAGAATGGCACCCAGTGAGATTTTCCCAACCTGGGCAGTCGTGGGCAGTTGCGGGCAGTCGTGACCATTCGTGGTGAGAAAGCTGTTTGAGCGGCAGCAAAGAAACGGCACCCTCTGGTGCGCCACGTGGGCAGTTCGCATTGATTATGCAGTTCAGAGCAAGCTCCCAGCACTAAAAATCAGTGCAAGCAGCACAATGAACCAATTTCCACCCGCTTGCGGAACTATGAGAAATCTTGTTTAATGTAACTGCAAAATTCTGTTGAGTGAAACTCAGTGAGTTCCGTCCACCCCTAAGAAAAACTAGACTACTGAATAAAAATGCAAGTATTTTCAACAAATGTTGATTGTTTTAAAAAATAATCACATTAAAACAGATGGATTGCCTAATGGCATCATGTACAACAGACAAAATACATCTGCCTAGGGTCCAGAGAGTGGAAGGAGGTTAGAGAGGTAGGTGAGAGACAGAGAGGCTTCTGTAATTGTTGTAATCAATTGAAGGGGAAAGGTCTTCTTTAAAGAAGCAAATTGGGATATCCCCTTCCATGAAAATGTGACAGAGAGCTATGAAATTCCAGACTTCCAAAAAGATGAGTTAGAGTTAATGGACTCTCATCTTGACCTGGAAAACTGAAGTTGAAGGATGCAAGTTGCCTTTTTTTGGAGAAGAAGGAGTCGGACATATGTGGGCCCTTTCCCGTTCAAGGGGTCATCCAGTGTAGAGAAAATACAATTATTTGTACCCACCCATGCAACTCTGAAAATTATCAACAATAGTTATTTGAGAATCATGATTGTTTAATGATTTTAGCTAAGGTTTGGAGATTAATTGGTATAAGCAGATAATGAAGTGAGCAAATAATTGCTATAACTTCATTGCAAATTACTTAAATCAGCAACTTGATAAGTAAAAGTTGATGGGTAAAACCTGTTTAGTAGGGAAAGTAGTATTAATGACAAAAAAGATGGGCTGGAGTTAGAGAAGTGTTAATCATAGAGTAATCCACTTCATGACTCTGCACAATTTAAACCACATAACTTGATGAACCCTAAAGGCAAATGGTAACAAGAACAGGGAACAAATCAGTTGACAGATGTAGCGTACATTTAAAGGGCTGATACACCATGGTGAACTCAAATCCTATTTAAGGCATGGGCAAAGTGGGCAATTGGCCAGGGCCCCCAACTTCCAAGGCGCCCCTTGAGAAAGTAAAGTGTCTCTCGCTGTAGCTTACCCCTGTCAAATTCTATCAGTCAGATTCTGTCCTTCTCTCTGCCTACCTCTACCTTTGACCCTGTCTCTCTTTACTCATTTTAATCTTAACGTTTTTTGAGGGTCCTGGAAAGACCTATGTAAGCTTTTTTGTTTGAAAACCCCATTTCTGAAAGTTTGTTTGCCTTCGTGCTGGCTTCAGTTAGCAGATAGTGTGTGATAAAATGCAATGTTGTTATGAACAGGAGCCCAAAAAGATATCTTGCCCTGGGACCCAAATATCCTTAAGACGACACTGGATACACTGGGGCACTTACAATTTGTCATTTATTAATCAGCAGGGGTGGCTCCTCCGCTATGGTGGAGGAGCATCGCCCTCACCCCCCCCCCTCCCCCCACCGCCAGCAGCAGGAGCAGCATAACCTACACAATAAAACGATAATAAAGCATATTTAGCATCATTGTGTTCTTCTCTTACTGTGGAGTCTTGGCGGTAGGGCCAGGGGATGATGGGCACTGAGGGGGAGTGGTGCGCACTGTTATCAGTTTTGCCGGCCGTCTTAGGCCAGCCAAACGGCCATGCACTCTGAAGCTGTCTCCAACCCAGCTGCATTGCCAAGTTGGAGACAGCAGGAGCACAAATCGAGGGCGCCCAGGCCAATTCCGACGCTGCTCTCATGCTGTGAGAGCAGCGTCTGGATTGGTTGCAGGGCAGTCTGGCAGCCTGGGCCTTCAGTGGAGCCAGAAGAGCTGCAATGCGGCGGGATTCAGGTGAGTTTTTTTGGTTTGTTTGTTTCTTCGCCCCCACCCCTCCCCCCAACTCCCCCATCACCACTTTGCCCAGATTCCAACCACGACAGTGGATCAGGAAATCACCAGCATTGATGTGCAACATTGTAATAGATGGAAGGCGAAACAGTAAGAACTCATTTTTAGGAAAAGTACTGTAATTCCCAGATGCCCAAGAATACCAGTTATGCAGTGCGGATTTTGTGCCAAGCTAATGGAACGAGACGATGGAGTACCATAACTGTATTTACTAAACTAATAACCCTGATATTTCATATTCTAATAACCCCGATATTTCATAGTTAATTAGCTGCTTTCTGCTTGCTGTTTAAGACCTGTTTGCGTTCAGTCCCCCAGGGGGATCTTATAATTGGATCTCGTAGAATCGCAGGAAGGACAAGAAATGATACGTCCTGTTACAGAGGCATGAGCAAGCGAGAGAGGAGCACATGAAATACTGTAATAGTTCCAGATTTACATTTTATATCGCTTTATTGAGACAGTTATGGAGTGTTAAGTAAATGCCAATTGATTATTAAAATTATTTATTGATGTTTAATGAGACAAGCATGTAATGGATAGGAGTGTAGCCTGGCCCTATTTTGAATGCAAATGGATGAAGCGACGCGAGGCTCGCAGTGCTAAGACTGGACCAGTGGCGTTTATTTTGGGCAGGGTGGTGGATATTTTGTGGCTTTTCATCGGTAACTTATAATACCAGAGCCATGACATATCCTACGTGGAGGATGCTGTGTTCCTCACTGCGGGCTTGACAACCCGACAAGTCGTGCTGCCGGTTAGGTCTCTGTGCGTCGTGCCCAGCTCACGCGACTGTGCCTTTTATTTAAACAGCTTAACAATAACGCCATTGGAGTGTTTGCCTAGAGTGTGGTGCATGTGCAATCCCCCAGAGGGGGTCCGGGGACGTAACACAGTACAGCTCCGTAGGATCTCCCAACCTGGAGCTGAAATGTGGCCTGTTGCTTTAGGAAACTGTGGGCATATTATCAAGAAACGGCGTTAAAATTATCACCGCTTTAGCGGCAGAAAACTGCCGCTAACACGGCGATAATGGGCTTGATAATATGCCGCAGAGAATTCCCATAGAAGCCCATGTTCTGGTGTCAACATGAGCTTCTATTGGAATTCTCACGGGCATATTTTCAAGCTCATTATCGCCGCTTTAGCGGCAGTTTTCTGGAGCAGTTGGGCTCTGAAAGGTGTTAGGGATCAGGTGGTCCATTATATGCCACAAACGTTAGCTCCTAACGGGGCCAATCAGTAGGGAAGGAAGTATGACCTCTTCTCCAGGGCCTCAAGCACAAATGAACTCTCATTTTTTTCTTTATTTGTTTACTGATTAAAAAACAAATAAACCGCATGCGAAGGGAGGAACAGGGGAGGGGAAGACATGCATATGCATACAATAGTCACCGTTTGATATGTCTGATAAAAATGTTGCAGGCAATAACCCCAATTACCCTCATCATTAGCAACCTGAAAAATATGTCTCATTGATGCCCGTGCATAAGGACTCCCAGGGTCAGTCTGGGAGAAGGCGGAGATAAGAATAGTTGGCAGGGGATGACCAGCACCGCTTCCATGACCCCCTTCAATGCCCGCATGGCAAAATAAGTAGTGAAAGGGGCCAAACATCTTTAGGCTGATAAAGGTCTGGTATAAGTTTCCAGTACGCCAGCAGCTGCTCTTGGCTATATTCTGCATCCTGTAGCCAACTTTTAGTGGTGGAGGCTCGAAGTCGACCCCAATGCATAGAATCTCGCATTTTAGCCTGCAGTAAAAGCATGGCAGTCAGTCGTCTGTTGTCTGGGCATCTCCTTTATGTTGCCCATAAACACCAGCTGCGGTGTGAACTGTGGGCGATGGCCTTTAATCTGGGCAACGATGTTATAAACTTCCATCCAATATGCCACTATGATACGGCAAGAACAGGCGAGGTGCAAAAAATAAATTTGGGAAGGATAATCATCTTGGCGATGGCAATTCTTCTGGCCACAGATAGGGGAAGCCTAAATCCGATTGGAACCACTTCCTCCAGTCAGGTCATGGTCTGGCCATAGTCAGTGGCGTAACGAAACTCGAGGGGGCCCCCCAGCACAGTACATTAAGGGGCCCTCTTCCGGTTCACTCAGGAGCTCTCAGGCCTGCATACTTTGCTGAGGGAGCCCCCTGGAGCTCGCCCCCCCCCCCCACACTGCGGGGTCTGCGGGGTCCTTTGTTACGCCCCTGGCCATAGTTTGCAGTCCAGAACTCATCGATGTCTCTGCTGAGCCAGATGCCCAGATATCGAACCAGTTCAGTCATCAATTGAAGTGGGCGGTGAAGCTCAAACTTGTCCATGGCTGCATAAGTGGGAACAGAATGGATTTGGACCAGTTGGTGGTGATCTTAAAGTAGCCGCCAAACCGCATTACCTCACATATTAAACGGGTAAGATTGACCTGGGGGTTTGTGAACGTACAATGTAATATCGCCCAAGTACATGGACAACAGTATTCTTCTGACAGGGAAGGCAAGCCCTTTATGCACATGGTGCTGCCACAGTTGAGCCTCTAGAAGCTCCATTGCTATCTTAAAAGGATCAGTGACAGGTGGAAGCCCTGCCGTGTGCCCCTGGACACTGGGAATGACAGAGTGGTCATGACATTAATATGGAATCTTGCTGTGGGGGTACTGCACAATAGTTTAATCAAGCACATGAATTTAACACTGACCCCCAGAAGCACAAAGAGCTGAAACAGGCATGGTCACTCTAAGGAAGAAAATGCCTTAGTGGCATCAAGTAGTATTGCGGTGGTTCCCAGCTGGGGGTTAATGTTATGTAGGAGCAAATTTTGTTTTGCAAATATTGTTTGTGATGAAACGATCCAATATGAACCCAGATCAGGTCTAATCCTATCAGGTAAAATAGGTACAAGGTGATTCACGATCAGTTCCCAATATTTTAAATATTGCTGTTAATCATTGACAGTGGTTGATAAGAATCACACCTGTTTGCCGGCTTGCCTGGTTTCATTAGGGTGATGATGACCGCTTCGTGCAAGGATGATTTTTCAAACATTGCCAACAAGTGAGGCGCTAAAAGCAGGACATTTTCATTGTAGGTCCATGGTGAGGCCATCTACACCCAAAGCATTTGGATTGCCTGCACAACATCTTCCACCGTGAAGCATGTAGAAGCATGTATCGAGATAAAGGTGTGCCCATTTTCTAGCCTGAGAAGCTGAATTGTGTCAAAGAATATGCGCAAAGCATCGGTGTCAGGGGCTATCTGCGTATTATATACTTTGGCATAAAAGTCCATCATGACTCCTTGGATCTCAGCAGGGTTCATATGGGTGATCTCTTGGTTGTCTATGAGGTCTGTGATATAGTCACTGGTCCTCGGCTTGGGGAGGAGTCCTGCTAGTGTCATTCCAGACTTGTCCAGTTTCCATAATCGCTGCCTCATTGTCTTTGGACAGTCACTCTTGAAGGACATCAAGCGTCAGTGTATACCTAGTTTTGGAAAATTGCAATTCAAGTTCACAGATGTCAGTTTCCAATTGGGTCAGGTGTGTATACAGTGTTTTAAGCATACTGGAATGTTTTGTAAGACAGACACCTCGAATAACCACCTTGAATGACTCCCACAATGTGGACGGGGTTTCTACTGGTCACTTGTTCAGGTTGGAATATTCAAGTATGGCTGCCTGGAGCCCCTGCCGGAACACTGGGTCTCGCAGTGCATGTTGAGCAAGTCTTGAAGAGAAGGACTTAAGGTTTGGCAAGGGAAAGGGAGAGCTCCAGTAGGACTGGTGCATGATCAGATAGAGTTCTAGTGACGTGACATACACTGGTGATCCAGGTTAGCACATCTCGGAAAACCAACCAGAAATCTATCATGGACCATGTGTTATGAGTGGAAGTGATACATGTGTCCTCAGTGTTTGTAGGATGAGGGATCCACCATATTCCAAGGAAGGTGGTGTCCTGCTTAAGTGTGTGGAGTTGGGTGGCAGCAGCAGGATGAGGCCACCTAGTGTCACTTTATCTGTCAGCCTTTTGGTCCAGGATCACATTAAAATCCCACCACAATGGATCAAACCAGGTCCCATAGCAGTGATTAAATGCCAGATCTATGCAGAGAAATCAGGACAGTCAACACTGGAGGCAGAGATCGAAGTCAGTATGATAGGAAAGCAATGCAGTATAACAAATGTGCCCTCAATGTCATTGAGAGTTTGATGAGTGTTCCATTGCAGCTCTTTATGGATGAGGACAGAAGTACCACAGGCATAAAATAAGGAAACATGCATTTTCACGACCCATCCCGACCGAAGGCGGGAGCGAGTCGCCTCAGATGAAGTTCCTGGAGAAAACAAAAGTCTACATGGTGTTGGTTAAGGTAAGAGTGAGCCAGCCTCACCTTATGGCAATCATTGAGTTCCTGGATGTTCCAGGTTAGAAATCTATTAGGTGCCATCAGGTGTATAAGGAGTATATGGTGTGTGTACATTGCATGAAGGAGGTTTGCCTAGCATGTATAGAGCACTAAGGTATGATATGTCAGATTTGGGGAGTGCAAAGCATGAGAGACTAATAGGAAAAATCAACCCACCCGCCACCCGCTACCCACCTCAACCCCACAAACTGGTTGAATGACCCCATCTCACCTCCACCCAACCCAAAACTCATTCAGCACAACAGGAACCATCCTTTAGGGTCACCAGAAGCCCAAACCTACACTCCAGTCTGTAGTAAACTGGGTGGCCTAGTATCTAAAACCCCATGGTAGATCCATGCAAGTGTTACTGACTCTGCATGCCATCATGGATCCCCCATCCTGATGCCTCTCAGCCATAAGTAGTCAGAATGTACAGATAATTCCAGCCAGTGCGAAGAAAGAGCCCGTGCAGGAGCATAGAATCAACTAATCATTGTCACTGAGATGTCTACCGGTGCTATCCCCCAGAGCAGCTATATCTTTTACGTTTTGGCAGCACCACATTTCCCAGAGAACTTCATGACTGCTGTGGGGTCTGTGAAGTAGTGGTGTTTTCTGTCCAAGTTGCTGTTTAGTTTAGCAGGGTAGAGCAAGAAGTAAGTGATCCCAGACTTTTGGATGACACCTTTCACAGACAAGAACTCGCTGCGTGTTGACTGGACTGCAAAGTTGAAATCAGAGTACAGAGAGAGTGAGTTGCCCTGCTATTGGACTGTTAGATGATCTCTGGTCAGTCATATAATGATGTCTCTATCCCTATAGTTAAGTATCCTGGCCCAATAGGTCTTACCAGGGGGGGGGGGGGGGGCACGGGCCCAGCTCTCTATCTGCACACTCCATTATAAAGACCAGTGATAAGGCATATCCAAATAGAGAGAAAATAATATTTTAAATGTATGTTTCCAGTCAATGGCCAGTGATTCAGGGACTCCAAATATCCAGAGGTTGCTATGCCTTGACCTCACCTCAAGATCTTCATTTTTATTGTGGATGACTTCTAGCACCTTCACCATCTGGAGAAGGTGTTCACCAACCGAAGCATGGTTGTCCTCCATATACGAGGTACAGTGTTCTAAGTTATCAATGCAGTCCTCGTGCTTGTCAACTCACTCCTTGATGTGGTCTGTTCTGTCAGTGAGGAGGTCTATCATAGAGCCAATGGTACAGAGACTTTTCTTAAGATCAATAAAAAGGGCCTAAATATCTTTCTCTGGGCTTGCATCTCCTAGTGGGGCAACAGAGGTGTCCTGGTTGCCCAGCTCCGAATCAGCTGTTCGTGCATACTTCTTGCCATCAACGGTAAGCTTGGGTTGTCTGGCATCAGCTTTGCCCATGATGCACAAACGTGCAGGGTCTGCCTCGCAGGTCCTCACAGACACAAGCCACACTCCAAGTTCTGCGTCACCCTAGTCCCAGCCAGACAGGAGCCGGGGGCAGGATCAGACTTGGGTGTCAGTCAAAGGCAGGGGCTCCCACAGATGGCAGCGGATGTATTCACAACCAACAGGGCATCAAAGTCAGATCCTCAGTCCCAGGTGCTCAGCAACCCTTCAGCAGGCCTATGCAGGCCATAGCATGGAGGCAGGAGGGAGTGGCTCCCCAGGACCCCCCAGGAGCGGCACGAATGAGAAGGCCCACTGGCCCATCTGCGCAGGCCAGCCCATGCACCACACGGGCCAGGGCCAAGTCAGGATCAGAGTGCCCGGGGCAAGGGCACTCCAGCTTCAAGCAGTCTCAGCCACATGACCACTGCCCACCCACGGTCACTCCCACCAGCAAAGAGAGCGCAAGGCCAGAGCCGGTGCACGACTCCTCCAATGGCAGGCCAGTCATTGACCTTCACTCACACCCAGGCCTCAGAACAGTCGCTGTTTCACAAGGCCACCCACCTCTCCGGTGTGGCCCCAAGCATGTAGGAGGCTTCAATTTCTGTCCATCCGCTGCTCCATTCCCCTCTGCACGGTGAGCCCCAGTGGGAGCTCTGCCACTAGCAGACAGCGCCAGTGTGACTCACCAGGATCCAACCCCTCTGCAAGGATCCTTCATCATTGTTGTCAAAGCTCCCAACTCAGCTGCCACGTCGTATGTGCCCACCAATGAGGACGTCCGACAAAGGATAATTAAGGGCCCCTCACTGTCTTGCAGGGGTGGAAGAGGCATTCAAACCTCACCTCTTGGGAAGGTGCAGCAAAACAGGGGAGATAGAAGAGGCAGATAAGTTTTCATATAAAGGATAATCTATGGATTGGTGCAACGTCCTGCAGAGCCTTACTAAGCAGAAAATCTTGGTGGTAGGTTGTTTGGCGCTCCAAAGGAACTCTCAAATGTAGTAATCTGTTAATGTTCTGGTTTTTAATGGATGCATGTCACAATAATAAGTGACAAAATATCATCCTCAAACTACATCAAGTACTGGATATTGTCTACCACCATCTCATCAGGGAAAGTGTATGTACATAGCAGACTTACTATTCTGAACTGCACATACTTTGTGAATTGAAGATTTAAAAAAAATCAAGATACAGAAGTGTGGAGTTAAGTATTAATCTATACTTACCTAAATATATATTTGACAAAATTATGGTGGTCGATATCCTGTGCACTATATTGTTGTATTGCAGTTTTTAGTTTCCCAGTATTGTGGTGAAGCACCACTTTAAAAAGAGTAACAAACCATTTTTGTTATACATAGGGGATCACAAGCTGGAAAAGTCCTGAACATTTACGGCTTCGAAGTGGTCACATGACTCCAAGTAACTCGCTATGAGATGGAGTAGTCATGACATCAAATACCATATAAAACAAAAACCATAGGCATTAGACAACATTGTGGGTCTGTGAAACATTCACTGGTTCTGATGCTCTTTGGTCTGAAGCAATATTGTAATCGACTTAAGATGAAAAAGTAACTTCTCAATTGGAGAAAATTCCTGGAGAAGGTACAGTTCATCAGAGAAAGGCAGAAGGCTGTGTCTGAGGAGTTGTCATCATCAGCAGGGAGACCTGGATGAGGTCTCGGTGAAGCACTTGATGATGGAGAGGAAAAGCTCTGAGTAGGAGAAGCTAGATTTCGAGAACGAGGAGGTCGTCATCATAAATGGGAAGCGTGTCGGTGTTGAGACTGGTGAAGATTTTTACCGTCGGGCTTAGACAACCTTTTGGAAATCCATAACTCCAGGAGGATGAATCTGCAAGATAAATCTGAACAGGGCTCCTCGAGGGCAGACACTATCACTCAGAGGTCCCGTTGAACAGGATTTGCTGCTGCAGTGAAAACAATAGCAGGAACTACAGCAAAGTCAAGCCGACCGCTGAGGCACCTTGGGTGGATTGGCTGGCAGGTAGGTCCGTTCTTCTATCGGTTCTTCTTCTACCTTTTGGTGAAAAAGTTTCTAAGTCCCAACTTTTAGGGTTAGGCATAAGCAGCCCTTTAAAACCACTTCCAAGGGTACAGGACCTGAGGGCACCACTTAGTGTGTTACGACTCATTCCTGCAGATAGCAGGTAGAAGGTTCAAGTTCTCTGGAGCTTGTTATATCCATGCAACAAACACAGGAAGACAGTCTACTAGCCTTTGCAGTCACTCAGGTAGTCCTGGGTACAAGGAGAGGGTCCTCTCAATTTCAAACAGCCAGGTATACCTCAAGCAGCAGGGCAGTCATCTGGAGAACAAGGCAGACCTCAGGCAGTGGGCAGTCCTCTGCAGTACAAGGCAGTCCTTCTGAATACTTCCACAGGTCCAGAAGTGTACCAAGTTGTGATGAGGGTCCAATATTTATATCTGTTGCCATCCTTTGAAGTGCTAGAATGTTCTAGGCTACCACCAAATCTGGTTCTGGAAAGTTCTACCCTTCCCCTGCCAAGGCTTCAGGAAGTCTGGGGTGACAAAAGACTGGTGTCACGTTCCTTTGTGAGTGCGCTGGAGGCAGCCCTTTAAAATATAAATTGGAAAGGGAACATTTCCATCCCATCCATCCTGGCAGGATGGCCCATCCTGTCAACACCTAGCCCACATTTGTCTCACTGTCTTAGGAAGAATATACAAAGACCAACTGCCAAATTATTCACTGTCATGTGATTCAGGACTAGGCCTGGGTGGAACTTGCAGAATTTCACCTCTCAGAATTCCACTGAGTTACAAGAAAAACTCCACGAGATTCTGCAGAATTCTGCAAATAGGCGAAAATAGGCATGTCTGTAGTGATTTATTGCTGGGAGCTTGTTCTGCGCTGAAAGATCAGCGTGAATGGCACCACATGGTGCACCAGAGGACGCAGCTTCTCGAGTTTATTTTGCTGCCACTCAAATAGATTTTCTACTCGAGTGGCAGCTTTTAGACCGCAAATGGTCCTGCCCTGCCCATGACTGCCTGCAATGGGGTAAAAATTGTTGGGCACCCTCCTAGCAACTGAAAATCATGCCAGGAAATGCCAAATCTCGCTCGCCAACTTACCGTTTTGGAACCGTGTGTGAGAAAAAACTCCGCTACATGGCGGTTGGTGGAATTTAGATGGAACTCCTGGTTTCAAGAGTAATGCAGAGTGGCCAAAATTCCACCGATTCTGCCAGCAGACCCGAATATATCGCCCACCCCTACCCATGACACAGGAAACAGCCACCAAATGGAAAGGTAAAAAAAATGGCAAACTTCTAAAAGTGGCATTTTCAAAATTGTGACTTAGAATCTGACTACACCGTTAAAATTATTTTAAATTCCAAAATTATTTGAGCCAAACGTGACATTCCTATCTGTTTCAAATAAAATGTTAGCACTTTTTAAATGTAGTTAGGTAACCCAATGTTATCCAAGGGGATAGATAGGCCTTACAGTATTGAAAAACAAATGTAGGTGTTTTTCACTATCCGGATATCTAAAACTTAAAAACACATATCCTATATTTTAGATACAATGCACCCTGTGCTATGGGCTGTTACGACAGAGGTGATGTATAAGTATTAAAAAAAGACAGTATAGGCCTGACAAAAGGTTTATTTTGCAAAGTCCTTTTGACAGTTTTAAAACTTCAGTACAGACTGCAATGGCAGGCATGAGACATGTTTTAAAGTGTTACTTCAGTGGGTGGCACAATGAGTGCTGCAGGCCAACTAATAGTATTTTATTTACAGGCTCTGGGTACATGTTGTACCATATACAAGGGACCTATAAGTAAATTAAATATGGCAATCCGGTCCAAGTGAACTGCACCCTGTGTTAGGGACAAATTCAGAAAACAGAAGGGGTGAAGACAAAATGCTTGGGGGGTGACCCTGCAGAGAGGGCCAGGTCCAACCAAGAAAATAAAATATATATGCACATTTGCACACCAGCCCCGGTCTGTGCAGGTAACAATGGTGGGGCAGTGGGGCCGCGTGGGGGGGTATTTCGAGGGACGATGCCATGGGAAAATTGAATAAATAATTTATTTTCCCTCATCATCGCCCTCGAAATCCCCCCTCATGCAGCCCCACCGCCTCACCCGTTACCTGCATTGACCACGGCTGACGTACACACATATTTATGTATATATAAAAATATATTTAGATTACCCATTATGCATCCTTATATTACATGTTTATTTAGCTGTTTTCTTCAAAGTGCAGCTACCAATTGTCACTGATTAGAATACACATGTTAGGCTTACCTTTCATGAATAAATGGACAATGGTGAGGGCTAGTAGGTTTATTGATTATGTAGCTGTGACATTTACTGAACAAGTTTAGATTTAATGCATTTGCCACATTATTTGTCACATATTGTGGATATCTGACTCAAATGGATGAAAATATATAGTCAGAGAATGGGTGGTGTAATCCATAATTCACACAACAGGTATACAAACTATAAATCTTACACCAAATGCAATTCGTATTACCTCACCCTTAATGTGAGAGTTTCAATTAAAAATGTTGTAAATAATTTTAAAAATGAGGTTCAATATTATATTAACCATAAAACTCTGAAAGAGACAACTATGAATGCAGTATTATTTAATGGATTGAGTTGTATTGTTAATTATTAAGTGCTTTTAGGTGTTCTTATTTATTGCTATGAATATTGTGAAGTCATAACCATTGCATTTCCTGTGAGTTGATATGACTTTTGAAAGGAACACGAGGCAAGAAAGGTCTGAGAAGGCTGACCCAAAGCCATCTCTTTGTACATTTGTGTGTGTTAGTGACATGGAACCTGACTGTCAGCTACAGCTGTCTGTCGCCAAACCTAGAAAGAACCTAGGGGCAGATTTACAAGCCCCTTGCATAACTTTTGCACCGTCGTTGCGTCACTTTTGTGATGCAGCAGCAGCGTAAAAGTTGCGGCCCATTTACAACGTGACGCATCAAGGGAGATGCGTCACGTTGTGAAGCCCTGCGCCACATTAAACCTGCATCAGGTTTAATGTATGCAGGGTGGGTGTTCCATCGCAGGAAGCCTCATAAAAGTGATGCAGTGAAATCTACAAGATTTCACTGAGTCACTTTTATGTCCATGCTGCGTCAAAACCCTGCTCCTGCTTGAAGCAGGCGTAAGGAGTGACGCAGCATGTTAGGCATAGGGCCCCCTTGAGCATTGTTGGAGTTGCGTTGTGCTTGCGACACGACTCCAGCAATGCATGACTTTTTCATAAACAGATGCGTCAGAATTTCTGACGCATCTGTCAATCCTTGCGCCATGGTGCGCCGTATTGTAAATACAGCGCATCCATGGTGACGCAAGGATTTGGCATGTTGGCGCAGGGAATGTGACGCATCTCTACAGATGCGTCACTTTCTTGTAAATCTGCCCCCTAGTCTGTGTAAAGTTCAAACATCATTCCAATTTTGTTGCGATATCTTTGAGTATTTTTTGTTGTCATGGGACATCAAAATGTTCATTCGTTTAAATTAATCTCTATAGCTTTTCCCTCTTTACAGATCTATTCGAAATTTGAAGCAAAGGAACGTTCAGAACTTCTGAATACCATTCTTCATTTTTGTATCTGAAGGAGTGTCTTTTGAAGTCTGATGTGTTTCATATGAATTTGTTATATGTGCACAATGCATAACGTGGCTCCTAGCATTTCTAATCACCTTTGCAGAATCGACTTTCTCATGAGTTAATTTCAGTACAATTCTTCGCCAAAGCTTACCGTACCTGCAAAGCGTTATCACGTCACCACTGACACTAGCAGTCTCTGACGGCAGAGACAGCAATATTGCCACTCGCTTTGTGAGGCATTAGGAACTTTTCAGAAGAGCAATCAGCAAGTTAGGTTCACCGCAAAGGACACGGCACACTTACAGTGCGTTGAATTAGGCTTTTAAATTGAATCCACCCTCTCCGCAATCATGTACCACAGAATCAATCTGCTTCTCACTTCTCAAATAGTGTTTGCTTTCATGCCATTATTTTTCTCTGTCCTTTCTGCATTTTATGTGCATTACACTTTCTGTTATTGGTAGATGTTACATCTGAGTGTGCTATTAGAATTGACATCCTTCCAAGGGCATGAACACCACAAAATGGTCTTGGAGTGATAAAAGGATTATTGATGACGGTAGCCAGGTGGCTGTCAAAAATTCTCTTTCCCTGCTCAATAAGCACTCAAGAGTGTTGACAAAATTACCATTCTCTGTAAAAGGAATAACACCCAATATCCCAACTGTGAATTACCGGGTGATTCGTCCCTTCAGAGTTAGTGTCCATTGACCGCAATTTGGCCCTGGAAAATGAAGTCCCGTCAACCAAATACTTGGCGGATGCTCGTGATTATTCTACACTTAAGTCATTCAAGTGTCTGAAGCCAATCAGAAATCAGCATGTCGCATCACAGAACGGCCTCTCAATTTTTTTCAAGAGGCGCAAAAACGCTGGTTCACTTCATGCAGTGAAAAGTTTCTAAGGAAGATGGCAGACTAGCAAAAATCAAATCAGCAGTGTAATTTCAAAGAGGGATGAAAAACTTTTCAAATTACAAAATCACAACTGCAGGGAACTTTTCAAACTGTGCTTGAATGCATTTCCCTCCAATTTAATAAGTCTGTTGTAGTAAACACACACTCCTTCCAAAAAGGTAACATCATATTGTAAAATGCTATATGACTGTAAATATTCTATTGGGAAAGTCAAAGAGTTAGCCATAGACTATTATGTAAAAGAAACTAAGGGAACGTCCTGCATTTAATTCAAGGTGTAGGAACAGAACTTGCAAGAAAAGAAAACAAGCATTTGCAATGCAATAGGTCTCGCATTTGGGAGAGTTAGACCTATCGGCCTTGTAAATGGCAATATCTTTTACCCATATGTATTTGTTTGGAGTGGATGGATGGATGCATATGGTGTGGAGTAGAATTATGTGGGTTGAATTGGTTTTGTTAGTTGTGGAATTGTGTGGTGTGGATTTGTGTAGTGCAATTATGTGGCATGGTGTGCAGTGGAATTATGTGGATAGTAATTATGTGGCATTGAGCGTAATGGAATTATATGGATTGGGATTGTGCGTCATGAAGTGGAATTATGTGGAATGGTATTTTGTGTTGTGGAGTGGTAAGTGGAGTTTAATTATGTGGTGTGTTGAATTTTGTGGCATGATGTAGAATTCTGTGGTATGGATTGGATATATGTGGTGTGTTGTGTAACTGTGTTGTTGAGTTGAATGATGTGTCTTGGTGTCCAGTTATGTTGTGTGAAATGTAAATGTGTGGAGTTGAATTGTGTGGCGTGATACTGTGTGGTGTTGAGTGGAATTATGTGGCATGGTCTGGAGTATCTATGTGGATTGTTGCTATGTGACAGTGGTTTTATGTGGCATGTATTGATTTGGTATTGAGTAGAGTGTAATTATGTGCAGTTGAATGATGTTGTGTGTAGTGGTATGATGCCTATTATTTATTTCATGCTATAACCTCACTTTAGGTTAGGTGATTTCACGCTGTTATTGAAGCCCACCTGTGATACATTATTAACTGGTCACAGTCTCTAAGTTGAGGCCACCACGAGAAAGAACACCTCGGACAAAACACTGACAGCTCTGCAGATTAACGTGCTTTTCATGTAACCTACCACTGAGCTTGGCAACGCTGTACACATACCTCTGCTACACAGAGACACAAACCAGAGCAGAAAAAACGTACCCCTCGCGCCTAATAAATACCCTCTAGCCGTACTTCAGTCTTCAGACAGTACCATTTAAACGTGAAGCGCTTATTAGGTAACGTTTTTCCTATGTAACATTTAAACTATAAAAAACAAATAAACAAGTCCTTTCCTACAGTCAATTTATATGGCTGTTAAGGAGTGCTTCCAACCCCATCTATTTTTCGCAGGTAGTGGACACGAGGCTCAAGGAAATGTAGAAATTAGTGTCACAGCCCTCCTGGAATTAGCAGATTCATTAGTGCTTTATTAATCGAAGTTTAGGCGCAACTTTCAAGCATGCACCAAAAGTTGATGCATGGCTTTCTCTATGTGATGCACTTCTCGCGGTAAGACCACAGGCATCAAAGTGGTCATGAATAGGCCACAGAACCCATTTGATTCACTTCGCCTTGGAATTGCCATCTCTCTATGTGAGAAGGACACGAATACTCCAATTCTGGGGTTTTCTTTTACAGATCAGGGAATTCTGGGACGTGCAGTGCTTGATTTGATTTCCCTGTACCCAAATCACCACGGCCATCAGATGCCTCCGTCTTAGAACATGAACAGGAACCGAATAAAATCCCCCAAAATTGTGCCGGTAATTAAAAAACACAAAAACAAATGCCAAGCAGAGAATGTCAAATACGGAGCAGAGCTAGAAACACAAGAATTTCCGCAAAAATAAGGCCCGTGATGAACGAATACATGTAAGTAAGCTTGGGACAAGAGCAGGAAACAAATTCAACAAAAAATGTGCTGGTGATAAAGGAAAACAGGCGGCAAACAGATAAAGTGGCAAATAGGGAGCAAAACAATGTAGGGCCAGATTTACAAGCCCGTTGCGCCACTTTAGCGTCATTTTTCCCATGTTAAAAATGATGCAAAAGTGACGCAAGGGGCTTGTAAATCTGCCCCTAAATGTTTAAATACAAATTGCGACAATGTTCTTGATTTCACAAACTATTTAAAGCTTATACAAAGGATTTACGATGTCCGTTTGCAAGAATATGAAGCTAGTCGTCGGTGCACGTTTTCAATTAAAACACATGAATAAAACAACAATAAAAATAATAAGTTAGACAGGAGGGTCCGGGAGTGATGACAGTGGGAAGGAGAGAACCACCGGATGGCGGAGGGAACCATATCGGTTGAGAGTGGGAGTGAGAGATAGATGTGGGAAGCACCACGTTACGATGGCCTAAACTGGATGCCGACCCTAGGAAGTACTACAAGTGATAACCCGGAACAGACACAATAAGAACCCTGATATAACAAACATTGCCAAAATACATCGGTTTGGAAAGGATGTGGCGCAGCGACCAGAGCTGCTGACTCAGATGCTGGGGATCCCGCTTCGAGTCTCGGGGCCTCAACATCGTGTGATTCTGGACAAATCACTCAGTCTCTCCATAAGTTGCAATATTAAATCTATTCAAATCAATACTATATCTACAATGTAGTCCTTTATTTAAAGTCAGGGTCACAGTGTCTACCCTTTGGGAGTAGTAAGTTGTCCGGTAACCTTACCAAGGACATGAACAAATGTGCCAAGACACACCATGGACCTCAACCTCGCAATCAAGCAGGATATTTTAACTCCCGGTTTTCGATAGATCTCAGACATCCATCTGGCTATACTGCGTTTCCGTTTTAATACAATGCGGGAAAACTAATGTTGGCTGCACTGTTTTTACAGCCTGAAACTTGATTACACCCAATGAGCAAGTATTGAAAGTACACGGGTTTACAACACCCTGAACGGCAAATACAAAACAAGCATTTGCAATGCAATAGGTTTTGCATTTGCGAGAGTTTGACCTATTGGCATTGTAAATGACAGTGGCTTTTATTAATTGTCATTTAAAATGCCAATAGCTCAAAGTCTGGCAAACACAAGACCTACTGCATTGCAAAAGCGTGTTACTACAGTGGCAGCCGAGGAAAGCATGCCTACAGGAAGTCAAACATCAATTGCGACACATTCTGACTTGGTGCAGCTGTGTTGCCCTGAAGAGCTCGGCCCCTGTGCCCGCCCTCTCCCCATAGCATCGGCCAAACAGCCGGCACACAAAATGAAAATGGTGTGCCCTGCAGTTAAACAGATATAACGTTAAACAAGGGGCACCGGAGGAATGGTCCAAATATAAAACAGAAAGTGAAACACTTACTTTCACGTGATGCCTGTCACAGCAGCCCGATTTCGTAGTGGGAGGTGGAGGCTTCTTCACAGGGCTCGTCACTGATGATGTACATAGAGAAGCTGGAGAACAGGGTTCGAGCCTCGGCGTGGGCTTCATTATTTAATTATAAAAAAATAAACAGCGATCTCCGACGAGGAGGGTGGGGAGAGATAAATTAAAAAAATAATATACATGGAGGGGGAGACAGATACAATTTTAAAAAAACACGGTTGAGACGGACAAATGTAGCATCTGAAACCAAGTACAGCAAATGGTGCGATGAGGTGGCTCAACAATTAATGCTGCTGACTTTGGAGCAGGAAAACAGGGTTTAAGCCTAGGCTGAGCTGCATCATTGAAATGTAATTCAATTATGATTAAATTAAACGTAATTAAATAAACAGGGTCGGGTAAGTGCCCGCGAAAGTGAAAGTGATCGCAATCACGATTACGATCGCGTGCAACGGAGGGCGCGCGTGCACATTCACGTGCACTGTAGCTTTAGGCCAGGGCAGCACTTTGAAAAAGCCTGTTTACAAAATGTCTCGGCCAGAGCAGCGCAAGCGCTGAATCAGGCGAGACCTAAAAATGAGTATCCACAAGGCAAAACGTTGCAGACATTCCAGAAGGCAATACGCATTAGAGAATAGATGGAGAACATTTTAGAGTGCAACATGAACTCTTGGACAAAACCATGACAAGCTACATTATGAATGAGTAAAACCGATTTCCAGCATTTAAGTAAATAAAAAGATAGTCAACATAGAGTTGAACTTCTCCTTCATTTGCAGATATTTAAATGGTGCTGGTTGTCCATTAAAGAGGTTTAGTTCCATTTATTCGTTGGTATCCTAGTTTCCTAGGTCTACACTAAATGTGTTATAACAGTACATTTGAGTGAGTAAGATTAATTTACCACAAACAAATTTCGACAATACTGGAGCGTCCCAGAAAGGGAGACAGTTTTTTTTTTTCAAAGGGCACTTTTTGTGAAATTCTTTTTTTTTCCCGACCAAACTTATGTTGCATGATTCTTCACATTATTTTTAAAGTACAGTGGGTCTCCAAACTTTAATGAAAAGCCATGGTCAAACATGTTTGCTTGGAATGTTCAGACTTTTTTGTAAGGGTTGCCATTTGATTAGAGAACACCAGTGAAACAGGGCAAGAACACGCCTGCACTTTCCCACATGTTAGGTGACCACATCGTCTTTTCAGTAATTACTGTAGGAGCAAGACCTGGTAGACTACGTGGGAGACAGTCGTGAGCCTAGGGAGAGCTTCCACACTGCCTGACAAGTTGATGCACAGAGGTTTCCAGACTTCAGCAATGGCATCTTGTCTCATCTTTGATAGTAGAAGCAAGACAGTCCACTGAAAAAAATGTGAGGTGTTACTTCTATGATCATACCCAAATAATCAAATTCAAATAATAAAGAACTTTATAGCAGAACAGAATTAAAAGAATAAAGAAATAGAAACAAGCATTGGCAAATACAATAGGTTTCGCCTGTACAAAATCTATTGCTTTGTCATTTATTTTTTACATGTTGCACAGTAACGTGGGCTGCTGGCCAACTTGGCTTAACGTTTTTTAGAAAGCACTATGACATTGCCAGTATTGACTGCATCATGGCAATATGTATTTTTTATTTTACTTTAAGTCACGTTGTACAGCAGGCCGCGCTGCTGTGCACCAAGTAAAACAAGCATTGGCATAGCCAATAGGTCTCGCCTTTGGGACCGTATAATTGTTTAGAAATGCAACAGTTGATGTTGGTGCACCAAGGATATTGTACTGCATAAGTAAATACTTATAAGGTTCCAAAGGCGAGACCTATTGGCTATGCCAATGCTTGTTATCGAAGGCACCAATGTCCTGCAAAGTTTGTTGTGTTTGTGAGCTATAGAATATTGGAAGAAAATGTGGGTTAATATTCAACACGATATACTTAATCATGGGTGAAAATATGACAGCAGCTCTGAATAAAGTTAGAGTCATATGACAAAGGTGTGCCATTGCTAAGGGCACACAGTGTGTCTTCAGTGCCAGCCGCGGTTGGTAGTAGGAGTAACTGCAGGGCGGTGACGTAGGGAGGGGGAGGGGCAGGGTGGGGAGTAGTAAACTATGGATTACGGAGGTTTACAGGTAAGTTAACATATGAATTAATAAAACGAATTTCGTTGCGTGCACAGCATCACATTTGGGGATGCAGTGCACGCAACGAAATTCGTTTTATTAATTTATATGTTAACTTACCTGTAAACCTCCGTAATCCATAGTTTACTCCCCCCCACCCTGCCCCTCCCCCTCCCCACATCACCGCCCTGCAGTTACTCCTACTACCGACCGCCGCTGTTCAGTGCGCTGGAAAGGTGTGGCAAGTGAGGGCTCGAAGTGGTCGGTTTTAGTCAGATAGGAAAACAAACTCCAACGGCTTTGCGGCCAGAACTGTAATGTACATCTCCGAAATGCGAAGGAGGGTCCCAGCGCCCCGTCCCCAGCACAGACAAGTTCTACCCTCTAGTAAAAGATACATGCAATTAGAAAAGCCCTCAACTTTACTTTTAAAAACACACAAAAGGGTGTTTTGACATTTACCTGCATCGACTGGAGAAACTCTATGAAGGGACACAATATGAAACTCACTTTATTGTTTGTTACTGAAAATAGTGGTAATGTGGTATTAACAGCTCCTAGAAAGGCCGACGCGCGGTATGACGCGCTACAGAAAACGCATGGTTATGTATTATTATGAAATGAAGTTCGGACTCTCCATATAAGTTACCTAACAACTACGAACCCCTCACTTTAGAGCTGAGGGGCAAATCAGCAGATGAGCCCGACTTCAGCGACAGTTGTCACTCTCCCCAATCACAAAAAAATACTATTTTTACTGCATCGCGTACCAGGGAAGGAGTGTGTGGTATCCTCAAATACCACAAATAAGCAAAGTCTTACTGCAGAACCGAAGAGCCGAAGTTTCCTGATCGTCCTCTAAGTTTCCAGCGATTCTACAGAGCCCCCGGGGATGGCGGAGGTGGTCTGCCTCCAGCTTTCAGAAGAAGGAGAAGCATTTAACCTGAGGCTGCAGCCCGGGGAGTGGGCTCTGGCGCTCGAGCGCTGCTGCTGCCCTGGAGGAAGATGCACTGAGCGCGACCATGAGCTGCAGGGACGACCAGTGAAACCGAGTGCACGCGCACGGAGACACTGCGTGCGCACGCGGAAGCCGAGGCTGGGCCTGAGACTGGAGAGAAAGTAAACAAGTGGGAGGGGTGGGGAGAGTGCGAGAGCACGTGTTTCCCTTGCGGGAGCGAGCAGCACCCGGAGCTTTAATTGCTAACACATGGTGCCAAAGCTCGCTCCCGCAAGTGAATCGCCAGACGTGTATGCGTTGCCATTGGAGGCAATGCAACGAGTGCACGTTTTTGCCGGGAAAGCTGTGCCGATTACTAAAGGTCTCTTTCCTATGCAACGCGTGCATGCTGCCTAGGCGAGACCTGAAAAACAGCATGGGGGGTTGGGAGGCTTGAAGCAACCAGAGAGAGGAGGTTGCAATAGACATCAGAGGGTGGGGGTGGGGGGTGGGGTGGGTGAAACCGTGGGGAGAGGGTGGAGGAGGAGTAAACCACGGAGAGGGTTGAAAGCATTTTAGTGGTGTGCATGAGTGCACAGAATGTAGATGCTGTAGTGTCTTGGTTCGCAGTGCTTAATAGCTTTAAGAAAGCAACAGAGTGTGCACACTTTACATTTAGATGTTTTGAGTCACTGAATTACCAGCTGACTCCTTCTCACTCGTTAATCATGCCTGGGTTTCCCTTTTAACAATGCTCATGTTTGTTGGTGGGATTGCACCTGAATAAGACTACAATTCCCAGAATGCATTGCTTCATTAAAAAAAAGGAATGTCAAGAATCTAAATTTCCCATTATCAGTGGCTCTATGTACTGGTACTACTACAGCACAACATGTGCACAGCATATTGTACTCCTTGCGCTACAATGTTTACAATATTGTTTGGCCGAAGAGGTAAGCTGTCTGCAACTTGGGGGCATATTATCAAGCGGCAGCGATAATTATCACTGGCCACTCTTAGCATGAAGATTTTTATCGCCGGCTATCGCTGGAAATTATCGCCAAGCTAGCGCTGTATCAACAACATATAGCGCAATGGTGATAATTATTCCAGTGATAGCGGTGTTTTCCATGGAACATCGCTGGTTTTCCAGCGATGTTCCATGGAAAACAGCGATATCCTTGGTGATAGGGCCTGTGGTCTTAGCCACACAATCCACCCCCCATGTTAGGTATGCCTGAGTCAGAAATTTAACAGAAGTTAAATTCCTGCGTTAAGGCATACTTAACGCAATTTCAAATATCGCTAACCCTCGTTGTTAATATGACAAAGCTAGGTTAGCGATATTTTCCCATGGTGTTTTGTCAGGCACGCCTCCTTTGCATCTCATTAGCGATGCGATGGGAGGCGTGCTGACAAGGGGCGCTAATGCAAGGAAACACACGCTAGCGTGTCCTTGTTGATAATGCGATAATATTATCGCCGCTTTTCACCAGAAAACGGGCTCTAAAGCTGCGATAATATTATCCCCGCCCCTTGTAGATATGCCCCATAGTCTGGATGTCGTGTACAGTTGAGGCCGGGGTAGGCATCTAAAGCATAATCTACGTGACACTTTTGTGGCTGACAGTCTCTCAAATGATATTGCTTGTTTCACTACAGTGCCGTAACATCTACACCATGGGTGTCATGACGTAACAGCTTGGTGCGCAGGCTGAATAAAATAAAGCCAGAACTTTTATTTTTTGCTGTCATGCAAGACCTCAACATGTCAAATACGTACTTCAAGTCACCAAAACGCCTAGACGCTTTAAGCACTGGAACGCTCATTGATTATGCCACAGTGCTAGCAAAGAGGAAACAACTAATGATTAAAGGCTAGAATGTCGCATAGAATGTACGGGCATGGTTGTCAACCTGATGTAGCCTTAAATTCTGCGTGCCAAACCAGTCGGTTAATGTTAAACTGCTAAAGAAGACATACTAACCTGCGTTGGACTCCTTGTGGTGTAATTGAGTTTCACTGTGCCAACCACTGGGGAGAGTGAGAGAGAGCTCTACCTCGTGCAGAAGAACATCCAACACTCTCACATCAAGCTGATACCCGAGCCTCTCATATGGTTATCTCATCAAAGTGATGTACTTCCCTAGCGTGTACTTCCCTAGCTGGGTCCAGTGCACACTGCTGGTGTCGCAGTCAGAATCTAGCTTTGAATAGTAGTAAAAGCAGGCTAAAGGTACTCAGGGACATCGCATAGCAGAGGGCTAATGCTTTCTCAGACAGTAGCCGTACTATACATAAGAATCCCACACCAACACTCTTTCATTAATCGCACAGGGTCCGCTTTCTTCTTTTCTTTTTTAGCACAAGCTGCCTGAGTTTGGCTGTTATTCGTACAGCCACATTTTATATTTAACAGAAACAACATAATGAAAACAGCTGTCGAGAAAACAAGATGATAAGAATCTGTGGGAGGAGTGGCACCAGAGGTCAAGCTGCTGCGCCTGGGTAAGAGATCCAGAGGAGGAAGGGACAAGCTGGGGTGCTGCAAGACCAGGAGACCTACACAAATAACATGCAGTCGCCAAACACATTTGAGGAGGAAGAAAAAAGTAGTGCCATAAAAGGTGGAGGAAATGTTCAAAAGGAGTACTTGGTCCAAGCTCCAGTGATAAAAACACATACAGAGAGAAAGATGAATACAACAGGAAATAGCTAGCTGCACCTAACTGAAAACAAGGAGAACAGAGTGACAAGCCTACAAACAAATGGAAAGTAAGGCAGGGCGGTGAGCCCCTTTTAAGAGTTTGTTTTTTTTTAATTCGAAAGACTTCATAAGCTCAGCGCTGTGCAGCTGAAACCTAAAAATAAAATGAAAATAAAGGTGATTGTACAAGTGAAAAAATTATGGCAAAAAAACAAAATCTCAATTACAGGGGAGGGGCCGGACAGGGAGTTATTAAAAGATCCAGATCCCTTGCTCCCAAGATGAATTACAAAAATACTAGGAGGGTAACTGTTGCTAAGAAAGTGCGCATTAGGTTGGATCTTAGCAAGAGGGGGAGGGTCTCCCTTATTGGAAGGTAATGCCCTCACACACCTGTGAAGGTGTCATGATCCATCATTGGGCTTAGCTCCTCATTGGGTCTGTGCTGCAATACCGCACAGGCCCCATGAGAGGGCTCTTTGGCGGCGATCGTTTGAATATAGCAGTGAAGATGAGTGCGATATTTGGGGTGTTGCAAAGTCATCCTGTGCCCTGGGCACCCCCATTTTATTCCTGATTGGTACTAGTGGTAACTGATTCTGCCTGTCTTTGGGCTCTGCCTAACTATGCCCAGGGGCAGTGCTATTCTGAAAACACACATAGAATGCAGTGAGAACACCCACATGCACCAGGGCACTCCATGGGTTAGGGCCAGGGGTGGCTCCTCCGCTAAGACCCCACTGCCTTTCAGCACTGTAAAAAAGGAAAAATTAAGTAATAATAATGCATGGTTATTATCATTTTACTTTTCCGTGCTGTGGCAGTTTTGCGGGGCGAGGCTGCTCTGAAGACAGGAGCAGAGCGAGTGGTGAGCATACTTTGTAAGTGCGCATGAATGTTTGGCAGGCTGTCTCAGGTTCTCCACCCAGGCTGCATTACAGCCTGGGTGGAGAACATGCCCAGGCTCCCATTCCGTGTCTGAATACTGAGCCACGGCGCACAGACCAATCACAATGCTTCATTGCAGCACTGAGATTGGCTTAGGGAGCCTGGGAGCTTTCTGCTTCCTGTTAGCAGAGGAGCCAGGAAAAGAGGAGAGAAAGGACAGAGGGGGCCAGCCAGACGGTTGGCCAGCTGGCAGGTAAGTGAGCTTCTTTTTGTTACTCCTCCCCGCACCCTTCCCAACTACTGATTCACTGAAGCAGCTGACACAGGTTAGGGTACCCCTATGTTTGGCATGACCTCCCCTATAAGGCACAAGTACATAATAGGGCAGGGGGATTAAAACTATCTTTAAGTCCCAAATATATAATAGGGCATGGATGTTTAGAGACCAGAAGCCCTTTCTGCGCTTGCATGTGTGCATTGCTGAGAGCCTGAGGGCTTTTTAAAAGCAGCCTTGTGTTGCAGAACTGCTTTTAAATGGAAATTGTGCCCAATCTCCACCTTGGTGTTAGGGTCACTTAAGATTTGTAAACCCTGATTTTTTGGCATAGTAGGTACCCCCAGGGTCTCTCTTAGGTGTCCCAGGGGTGGAGGGTAGGAACTTATAAGGAGGACCCTTATAAAATAGGTTTTATATGCCTTGGGGATAGAGAAATTGCACATTCCACTTCCATCATTCTAGTAAAGTGCTTCCCAAAATCGACTTTGTGCTAGGAGCACTGTGGATTGAGGATCTATATATTTTTTTATATATTCATAGTCCCTAAATTCTCCCCTAGGTGTCCCAGGGGTGGGAGGTCATGTAGGTATAAGCAGGGTCCATAAAACATTTTTATTGGCCCTGGTGCTGGAGAAAGTGGACATTTCATTTCCCCGTTGCAGATCCCCAGCCACATAGGTTAACCCCTTTGCTGCTTCTGTCGGCCAACGGCCGTCACGAGCACTACCTCCGTAGCCGTTGGCCGATGCGGCCCCGCCCACTTGACCAAAGCACCGCGGCGGAATTTGCGCCGCGGTTAAGCGGTTAACATTGCAATATTAATTAATAACTACAGCAAGGGACAATAGGAAACGATCATTCAATGACTGAGGAGAATGGTATTGATAAATCCAACAATATGCTGATCCTCATTTTGGTACACTACATTAAAAGCCAGCTTCCTACACTGTCTACACGCATGCGACTGATACTGCGCCCCCACCTGTCGTTCAAAAGCTCTAGCCTGTGCACATGTGACTCTTGCAGATGCCCTCTTTGCTTTTAGAGTTAAAAACCTATCAATATGTGCCTGACTCTACTCCACCCCTTTCAACATTTTAGAAACACATATCTATCCACTTGTGACTATCTCCATTCCTACAACCTTTGGAAGCAATTGGCCTGCCACCGTGTGAAGGTCTCTCCCCTACACCACTGGGCTTTCAGCAGAGCAGCTCTCTCCTGGTGTGGAAAACTCTTTCAAAGCCCTACTGGCCCTTCAGGGGCTTCCACCTTTCGAAGTGTGATTGAGTCTGCCCCAGCCCTACCAGCCTTTCAGGGATATTGGGCTGTTGAGAAACCTCATTTAATGCCGAAACCACACTTGGATAAAATTGCTGATACGCAAATGTACTCCAGCTTGAGTTGCCTTTCTTTTCACGGTTCTTAAATATTATCCTCAAAGCCACGGCTCCCTGAGCCAGCTCCTTTTTTTTTTTAGCATAAAACAGATTTTTTAAGTCAGAATTGCCAGTTCAAGTTCAGCTGAATGTTAATGAACAAAACCGATAGGTTAATAAGTTAATAAATTGGATCATATAGCAAGCACAGAGCTGAGCTTGATCAGCCAGGGCAGGTAGGCATAATGTATTTATGGGGCAGGGACTTGCAGCTGAATTTTCATAAAAGTAACATGATTTCTATAATGGACCTAATTAATCTTGAATGAGAATTTGATCTTTGCTGATATTACCTATTTATTTTGTTTGTCGGGCAGGGAATGATTAGCCTGTATCAGTAATGAGACACATTAATATGGCTTTTAAATAGATCATTAAACCCGCTGCAAGAATATATTAGGATCTCCAGACCGCTCTGAATTTTAATACAAACTGTTCTCAGCTATGTTAGTTTTAATAATTTAGGCCTAACTTGTGGCTCGTGGCTAATGGCCACCGAAGTCTTTCGGAGAAATATCATCTTTCACCGAACGCATTAACAATATCCGTCTCACTGTGGGATGTGTGCAAATCTATGCAACCTGGTCTAAGGGTTCTTTTATTTTGTCTCCATCACTTCGGTCCTGATTTAAATCGCAGGGTACGGTTTGTACGGACAGGGCGATGGTGTAAAATGCACCGTTGCCTTGACAGATTATCCGTCCTCTACTTTTAGAGACGTCCCCTGGCCCTGTGGACTTCTCTAGATATTGTCAGTAAACAGGTTTTAAAGTTTAAATGGAGTGCTCGATCAATCATAATGGCTGCCCATCAGACTTTAACATTTTTTTACTTTATTTTTTTAATACAAAATCCAAAAGTGGGATTTGGATTTGAAAAATCATAAATTAATAACCCCCCTCACCATAGGATTTGTCTCCTATGGTGTGGGGGTCATTATATTTTTTTACTGACCCTATATGCCATGTTTTACCTCATATAACGTCTTCCATTCTAAGGGCCTGATTATTTTCAGACCCCTGCGTAAAGCCCTGTTTGCGCCAGGGACAGAATTATGAGTTGAGTGTCATTTAATGCATTCGATAAACCTTTGCATTTGTTACTTTTAGGCAGGTCAAACTTGGTGAAATCTAAAAGGGGAAAAGCATTCAGTATTTATGTATCAGGCAGATTCTGGTGCATTAAACACCAAAATCTGCACATTATTCCCCCGATACTCGCGATAGGCGCTCATGGTCAGTGACTGGCTGCCGCCCCCCTCTCTATGACCTCACCAACCACCGGACACAGGAACATAAAACATGGTATCTTTGGAAGGCGGGAGGTCGCAAGACCCCCCGGCCGTATTTATTAAGTTATAAAACAATAAAATTTATGATTGCACGATAAACAGTTATACAAAAATCAGCAGGACATTAGATACATTATTGTCAACAGGTGTGAGTGTCTATCCTTAACAAAAACTCTAATACAGATTGTTTCCTAACCGAGTCTAACATCCTCCTCTGCATTTTTGTATACTAACATTTCTGGGCCATATGGCAAGGTCGCTAACCGGTGTCAGGTCCTACTAGCTGCGCCTCCCCTAAAGATGTGCGCATGCGCAGCCGGGCCCGGTAATTACCCGGTCCACGCCGTGAACTTCATTTACCCACTTAAGGAGGGCCCTTACTCTGCGCCATCCGGTGACGTCATGAGTATGCGCGCGCGGGGTGGCTACCAGCCTAAGGAAAGCGTGACTCCCCAACCCGCGCCCCTTTGAAGCACCAGTTACCTTGCCCCTGAAGTTCTAGGAGGGGCCAATGGCCCCTCCCCCTGGGCGGGAACCTCCATAGGATGATGCCCGCCCCCTCAGACCTTAAAATAGTTGCTCACCGGTCATGACCTTACCGCACGCCCCATTCCTAATAAATACGACGACCTATGGGAAAAAATTCTAAAGGACAACTACACTGACTAAATCATACATCATGTATAACACCGTAGAGCTACAAAGGGAAAAAGGGCCTAAACACAATTGCAGCAGCAACACATAATACAGTACCATTCACTACAATGGGAGAGAAAGGCCTACAAGAAAGCATCATCAACATAACATTCCAGATACAGTATCGGTCACTACAATGGGAGAGAAAGTCCTAAAGAAAACCTCATCAGAAAATAAACATTCCAGCTACAGTTTACTACGCCTGGAAAATTAAGCTAACAACATCCTAGCAATTCACACACTAAATCGGACTAGTAACGCATCAACCGCGTACTCCAGGGATGGTGGGTGGGAAAAACAAGAAGCCCCGAGCCCAGGGCACGTCCGGTGTGGGGGAGCGACCAGGCAACAAGGGGGTCACCTGGGCGCTTCCCGCTTCTTTATCCCTCAGCAGCCCGCCCCCTCCCCCCCGACCCGGATGTCGATTAGCGTCATCCGGGTCAAGGGAGGGTGGCAACCAATCGGTGGCAGGGCGCGCCCCAATGACACGCCCCACCCCCGAGAGGTCCAGGAGGTAAGGGCGATCGCCGCACCACCATGCGGGCGGGGGGGCCAAGAGCCCCCCTTTTCACATGGTCAGTGACTGGCTGCCGCCCCTCTCCCTATGACCTCACCAACCCCCGGACACAGGAACATAAAACATGGTATCTTTGGAAGGCGGGAGGTCGCAAGACCCCCCAGCCATATTTATTAAGTTATAAAACAATAACATTTATGATTGCATGATAAACAGTTATACAAAAATCACCAGGACATTAGATACATTATTGTCAACAGGTGTGAGTGACTATCCTTAACAAAAACTCTAATACAGATTGTTTCCTAACCGAGTCTAACATCCTCCTCTGCATTTTTGTATACTAACATTTCTGGGCCATATGACAAGGTCGCTAACCGGTGTCAGGTCCTACTAGCTGCGCCTCCCCTAAAGATGTGCGCATGCGCAGCCGGGCCCGGTAATTACCCTGTCCACGCCGTGAACTTCATTTACCCACTTAAGGAGGGCCCTTACTCTGCGCCATCCGGTGACGTAATGAGTATGCGCGCGCGGGGTGGCTACCAGCCTAAGGAAAGCGTGACTCCCCAACCCGCGCCCCTTTGAAGCACCAGTTACCTTGCCCCTGAAGTTCTAGGAGGGGCCAATGGCCCCTCCCCCTGGGCGGGAACCTCCATAGGATGATGCCCGCCCCCTCAGACCTTAAAATAGTTGCTCACCGGTCATGACCTTACCGCCACAGGCCAGCATTGTTAACCGACGATCTGGCCTCCCCCATACCTAGACCTAAGCCAGGAGCGCGCTTACTGTGCAAATCCCTCCAACCAGGCCCAGACATTATTAGACCACAAGACGTTCGCTGCCTCAGTCAAGTGCACCCCGTCCCTCAGGTAGAACTGCTCGCCCCAGATACACCCATGTGAAATCGTCTGCAACCGGGGGGCTCGAAATAATTTGTCCAACTGTGTGTTGATCCTCCGAACCAAGTGATTCAACGCCCTGACCGAGTCCCCCCCTCGCCACTGCCACCGAGGGATAAGTTGCGACCAAACTACTGTGGAACCCGGACAAGTCCTGGCCACCCACCCCGCAGTGGAAATGATCTCCTCAATAAGCATGCGCCTCCCCAATTTGGCCAAATCATTCTCCCCCAGGTGAAGTATCACCACTGACGGGGGGGCGGACTGCTGAGCTAGGAGTCCCTGGAAAAAGTTCCGAAACTGGCTGAGGCATAAACCCCCTCTCCCGAAGAATGAGATATCAAACCCCTTTTGCGCCGCCTTCATCCTACGGTCTCCTGAAAGAAAAATATGTTCCGCACGCCTAACATAAGAGTGGCCCACAATCCAAGTCACCAATTTCCTGTGTCCTCCGTGCTGTGCCGATGTCGGTCGATGGCGCCAGGTGGCGAGTTCCTCCGCTGCGTGACAGGTTTGAGAAACTGCAAAAAAACAGAAACATACCAGGCGTGAGCACCGTCCTGTCACAACATGTCAATTCGTACATAACTCTTGTAACGTTCGGACGACCATCTCCCCAGTCTCTTCACATTCTCAACTGAGAGACCCCTCACCACTGCCTCAGTTGCTGCCCCAATCCTAAATGAGTGGGTGCCGAATTCCTTTGGATCAAAACCTGCCAGTCTGACCGTTAGCTCCAAGACTCGTCTAAACTGGTACCTGGTCAATGGTGTACCATCGGCGTGACACAACAGTGCGCCCCCCGCCGTGCCCTCCCGCTGCCTGCAGAAAGCGTCCACGTGAGAAACCGGGCAGCAAGGGTTGGCCCGAGCCCGGTGGAGCACTATGGTGTGACCCCGAGAATCCTGGTCAGTTTTTGATCTCTGAATTGTTATCCACATAACGTCCTCCCTGATCTTCGCACCGGCCCACTGTAGTCCGCCCACCTTATCAGCTTTCGACCCAGCCACTAACTCCCCAACCCTCAAAGCCCCATAGAAGGCCAGGGAAAATGCAGCCTTGAACAAAAGTACCTCCCACTGCGAGCTACATACACTGTGAAGCACCCCCAATAAGGCTGTCAGCCGTGCCAGTCCAATGGGCCTTCTCTTATCACCCCGGTAACCCTGTAAACGGTGCCAACCCCTCAAGGCCTTGCGTACCAGAAAGGTGTTAGTGGGATCTCGCATGCCCTTACCCTGTGCGAAGAAGGAGACCGCCGCCCTATGTCTGCTTGCAGCCGCCACTGAGCGCCCTTCCCTGTGCATCGATTCTAGGTTAACTGCAAAGCTGTCCTCCTGGGCCCACCTAACCTCCCATTCCTGCCCCAAAAAAGCCCGGTAAGACAAAAACGCCCCTTCGTAAGCTGTCTTGGTCCTGGGGGCTAAGCTAGCAACCACGAGGTCCTGTAATCTGGGGCACCAATCTGCCAAAGTACTGCCGGAAATTGCGCTGGCTGGGGGTCTGCTGCAGGAAGATGTTCCCTGAAAACCTGCATTTTAAAGCGAGAAAGGGAGTCAGCTGCATTGTTGAGGATGCCAGGGACATGCTTGGCTCTGAAAACCACATTCCATTTTAAGCATTGCAACACAATCTCCTTTATTAAGCGCAGTATGAATGGACAGCGTGCCCCCTGCTGGTTTATACATTCCACAACTGTCATGTTATCAGACCAGAACACCATGGATTGATTGCATAAGTGTTCCGGCCAGACCATCAATGCTACCCATATCGGGAAGAGTTCCAGAAAGCCAATATTGGCGGTCAGACCCCGTGTTCTCCATTCTGCCGGCCACCGCTGGGCGACCCACTTGGTCCCCAGGATGGCACCAAAGCCCGCACTCCCCGCAGCGTCTGTCCATAAACCCAATTCTGCTGATGTGGCGGGAGGACCTGACCACACTACTCTGCCATTAAAATCCTCCAGGAATGCTATCCAAATAAGCATATCCTGGCGAACCTCAGATGACATCCTCGTGCGGTGATGTTTCTCCCGTAACCCTTTCATAGCTTGGGCAATGGAGCGTGAGAAAGGGCGTGCCATTGGGATGACCCGAAGCGCAAAATTCAATTGCCCCACCACTTCCTGTAGCTGTTGCAATGTAACCTTGTCTTTGCGTAGGCATTGACGTAGGGCTGCTCTAAACCTAGACACTTTGTCCATGGGTAACCTGAAGCATCCTTCCACTGAGTCAATTTCGATACCAAGGAATTCCAAACAGGTGGACGGTCCAACCGTCTTCCCTGGCGCTAGCGGGACCCCAAAAGCCCGCATGAGTACACAAAATTCCTGCAACGCCCAAGCACACTCCTGAGATCCCGCCGCACCTAAGAAAAGGAAATCGTCCAGATAATGCATAACCTGCCGGTGGCCCGTCGCCTCTCTCATGACCCATTCCAAAAATGAGCTAAACGTCTCAAAGTAGGCACATGAGATGGAACAGCCCATGGGCATGCATTTATCCATATAGAACTTGTCATCGAAAGTGAAACCTAAGAGATGGTGGTCCAGAGGATGGACTGGGAGGAGACGGAAAGCAGATTCTATGTCTGATTTTGCCATCAGCGCCCCTGGCCCCAGCGCCCGCAATAAGTCAACTGCCTGGTCAAATGAGGCATACTTTACACTACAAATCCCCTCATCAATCGCATCATTTAATGACGCTCCTCTAGGTGCCGACAGGTTGTGGATCAGTCTGAACTCCCCTTTCTCTTTTTTGGGTACTACCCCTAGTGGAGAACACACAAAATTGGGGACAGGCACCTTCTGGAAAGGGCCAGCTATCCTACCCAGGGACAGTTCCTTGCTAATCTTAGCGGCCACCACTGCGGGGTTATGTTGTACTGACAGTTGATTCTTGCAATGTGCGCTACCTGTGTACCCCCCTGCCGGGATCCTAAAACCTTGGGAAAAACCTTCCTGAAGTAGAGTGGCCGCTGTGTGATTCGGGTACCTATTCAACCAAGGGATCATTGCCAAAACATCTATCGGGGTGGGGATATCCAAATTATCTGCACTACTCTGGCTTCCTCCTCCCCCTCTGACTGTGGTTGCCCTGCTTAGACCTGCAAGATGACTCGGGTGGGAGGGGTGACCGCAGACTGAACATGCATGTCTAAATTTACAGGTGCCAGGGGCCCTCGTGCAGGTGCGCTTATTAAAATCCCAGCACACCCCTTTTCTCTCAGACCCCCCCCCTACTCCTACTCGGGACCTCGCTCCCCTGGACCGACCGAAAGGGGTGTTGGGGTCTGGTGGAGTACCCCCTGACCGCACTGGTGGACTGGAGTGGGGCTGAGCTCCCTGAGAACTGCCCATGCCACGACACAGAGTCAACCCTGTCCCATGTCAGTGATGTGTCAAATTCCTTAGCTTTCCTGAAATTGACATCATACTCCTTCCAGGCATCCCCCGGGTACTGCTCGCTCCACCCCACAATCCTACTCTGGTAGCAAGCCAATGGCGCCTGCACATTAGGAGGCCGTTCAGCCATGATGGTCGTGAATACTGCGAAAGCCCTAACCCAGTTGAGCAAAGTTTCCCCTACCCTAAATCTAGAACACTGTGCCCTCCATTCACTAGGATGCATCCACTCCTTTAGTGTCTTTGCATGTTCCATTTCCCTGTTATCAAGTAGCAATGAAAAAAATGTAAATATATTTTCCCGCCCAGATCATTTCTTTCGTTGCCTGGGACACATGTTGTGCCAGATTCTCACTCCTGGAGGGCATTGACCCATCACCCAAGAGAGGCAGCGCCACCTCCTTACCATTTCCTTGCACCCGGGCCGGTTGACCACCATCTGCGTTCAGTTGGGCGGGGCTGGAACCTGTAAGTGAAGAAGATGAGGGAACCGCAGCTCTGTCAGCCGCCGCCGCCGATTTAATCCTTTCTACCAACTGTGCTGCTTCCGCAGCATGATCTGATGAAGCAGGTAACACGCCCCCCTTTTGTAGCCAAGGCAATAAGGCCGCTATTTGAGATGCCAATTCAGCCGGGACCGATTCCGGGTTATCAGCTGGGACTACGGGCGCCCCAGGGGGCATGGCCAGTGGCACTGGTATGGCAGGCAACGGAGTGACCGGTGGCGGCAGGCCCGGCACTGGCATCTGTACCACGGGCGGGGAAGCAGGCCCCACAGGAGGTAGCACCGGCGGCATGGCAGGAGCCGGTGCAGCGGGCGCCGGAACTACCGGCACAGGTATAAGATGTGCCGGGACCGCGGGTGCAGGTGGAATAGAAACCGGAACTACCGGGGCTGGGGCACTGCACCTGGGCTTCTTGGCCTTAGACTTCTTTGGTGGGCTAGCAAAATCCCCCCTTGGCAAGGGTGCCTTTCGCTGCCGCGTGGGCCTGCCTGAAGGGCCTGGGGGATCAGCAAACCTTTCATTCATGAGGGCCTCTAATTCATCCACTTTCCCCAACCTCCTATTAATGCTGATCATCTCCCGCATCATGGCTGCATCATAACCTCCATCCTGGACCCTCCTTTACCACCCATCGACCCCGGCATGACTGAGGTGCACCGCCCTACACTCCTAGTATTCCAACACAGGTGTAAGTGCGCTTATTACCTTCACCAGATGGAGGATGTACAGGGGGCTGTAAGCACCATGCAACCGTAACCGCAGCGCCCCGGCTTATCCGGTTTGTCAGGGGTGAGTAAACTCTAACGTAGACCCACCCCGCGGCTACCAGAAGCAATGTAATGCGAGCCCCCCGCTCTCCTCTTACCGTTCTAATCCTGCGTACTCCCAGCCGGAATTGACCCGCGACCACAACCGCTGTCCACCACTCAGAGCTTACCACGTGAAATTGCAGGAATGCAGTAATAACACACCTAAAATAGAAAATGTATTAATCCCTGGGAGTGTTAAATCACACAGTTGTGAAAGCAGACTGTATAAAGTTAAACACGTATGTACAAGCTCCAACTTCCTTTAACTGCCCAGTCCACTGCCCTTGGCAGTTGCCCCTACCTTAGCAATCACAGAACGTATACTAGCGATCAGTCCAAGGCTTATTCACACTCTTTGCGCTGTCTCGAGAATAACATAATCTATAGTGTTCGTTAATTACAGCCTTTAATGCTCTCCTCTTAAAATTAATCTCCAAACGGGCTCCCGTTTATTACAGTGGCTTCTCACCACACGGAGCTCGGGAGAGAACCAGGGGGCTGAGGGTCTTTGTCTGGCTGAGTCGGAAGGTCTAAGGGGAGCTGCAGTATCTAGGACAGAAAAAAAAAAAACAAAAAAAACGGGACCCAGGAGTGCCGCCAGAAACTTACACCGGCACCAGTGGAGAATGGGCGGGAAAACCGCTCTGCCGGCGCTTGCCGCCGCACCCCACCCGCTGCCTCGCAATACCTCTGTCCTGCACCACAGCCCTCGACCCTGCATGATGCACCGGACCTCGACAAAAACGCCCCTTCGTAAATTCCTTCGAGCCGGATCTTCACCAGCTTCCCCACTACGGTCCTCCGCTCTATCAGCTGGGCTAACGAAGGCTCCCGCACGCAACTCCACTCCGTCAGAAACCTGCAGGGGGAAGAAAGAAAAACAAGTAAAAACAAGACGCCCCGAGCCCAGGGAACGTCCGGTGTGGGGGAGCGACCAGGCAACAAGGGGTCACCTGGGCGCTCCCCGCTTCTTTATCCCTCAGCAGCCCGCCCGCTCCCCCCCGACCCGGATGTCGATTAGCGTCATCAGGGTCAAGGGAGGGTGGCAACCAATCGGTGGCAGGGCGCGCCCCAAAGGACACGCCCCACCCCCGAGAGGTCCAGGAGGTAAGGGCGGTCGCCGCACCGCCATGCGGGCGGGGGGGCCAAGAGCCCCCCCTTTTCATTTTACGCAATAAATAACAGACCTTGCGGTATCTTTATTTATCAGGTGAAATAAATAGCACCTATACTTGTAATCAGGCCCAAAATCAAGTGGATGTTGATTTACCTAAACCCCCGATAGCCCTTAATCTGTCGGGCCATCGGAAGAGTATGTCAGCAACAGAGCCAAAGTAAGCCACATTGCTAACCAAAGGTTTGGCGCAGAGTGTACTCCTCCACGGTTGTGATAGAGCACCTTCTCCGCCAGACTAAATCGAGGCCCTTGTCTTGTTTCTCACAGCACTCTGTTTATCACTGTTCCCTCAATCCCAGCACTCTCTCAGGGTACATCTGTATTTCCAAGTTTGATATGTCTATCATTGTTCCTCATCTTGTCTCCCTATCACTCCTGTTTTCTATCTGGATATGTATTTTTTTTATCGCCCATCTTTCTATATTGTGGAGGTATTTCTTACTTTATCCTTATTTTTCACTAGTATACTTCAGGGCAGATTTAGTATTCGTGTAGTGCACCGCAGTAGCAGCAAATGCTGAGCAATGTGAAAAGGAGAGAGGAGGAGAGCGCCCTATTTACTATAATACGGCACTCTCCATCCCTCTTACTAGCGCGGGCGCTGAAATCAGCTGTCGTATGCTCCAGATACACCTCTGCGCCATGGTGCAAGGGTGTCTCTGTGAGTCTAGCATGTGTTTTGTACTGAAAGGAACCCTTCAGTACAAAATACTATGCACAGACTCACTTTAACCACTTCCCCTCTTTGTATGTGTGCTGTAAAGGGCAGTACACATGCAAAGTAGTAAGAGGAACGAGAAATGAAAGCATTTCTCCTGCCTTGCGCCTCATTGCAAAGGGCAAAGTTTTTTCACGCTAAACCCAATCTACTTTATTTAGTAAATTGGGTTTAGTGTGAGAAACCTTGGGTGGTTGAATTGGAATGCCCATGCACCACCCTTGGTATGCCCCCATGGTGCAAAGTAATGCGAAGCAGCGCTATGGGCTGCTTCGCATTACTTTTCCATTATTTCCAGAGCTAAACAAGTTTAGCACTGGAAAGTAAATTGGGAAAAAAAGATTTGGCGCTGATTTGCGTCACTTTTGCGATGCAAAATCTTAGTAAATCTCCCCCATTGAGATTTGTTTACTATCCCCGCATTTTTGTTTCTTTGTTTGGCACTCTATTGCCCTAACTCTTTCTAGCTCTGCATTTCACCGTTAATATAGCTCTATCTCCTTCCTGATCTGTTTTGCAATCTCCCTAAAACCCTTTTACAATATATTTTTTCACATAGGTCTCTTTCTATATTTGTCTTTTTCAAACTACCTTTTTGTTACGTATTTATATTTACATTTTACCTTTTCCCTGTCTTCCATCTCCTTTATCACTTTGATCATTGCACTTAATGTATATTTCCCTCTTTCTGTCTTGTTACTATATATTCTCATCTGTCTCATAGTGTGCCTCTCTGTCTTACTTTCATAATAATTCTCTAACAAATTCCATTACATATTTCTCTTATGTCTTTCTCTCTTTATGTTAATTGCTATATAGACTTCCAATGTGTTGCTCTGCAACCACTTCAGAGCAGCTTGTAGCCTACACGACCTTTCTTGATGTGGCTGGGAAAGGAGTTTTCAGCTCAGTTGGAACTTACTGCACGCCCACTAAAAACTGGTGAAATTTCCAGGTGAGAAACTGGTAGGAAATGGAAGTTTATCTTTGGAGTTGTGAGAGTGTATCCTGATGCCTGTAGTAATTCTACATTTCTCAAGGGACAGTCAGGATCCCACTTGAAATTGGCAGATAATTCCACATCCAGAATTTAATTGAGATCTGGGTTATCCCTAATTTGGAATGCAAAACTACTGATACTTGTTATGACACTTATCAGCAATTTCCATCCTTGAAACCTCCATTACCTTCTTGCTGTGACCCTACTCATAGACGAACAGCACATCACATTATCTTTTTTCTTCTTGTTAATAATAAAATCCGCCCTTCCTCTTTGTAGGCATTGCTGTCCAGGTCCACCTACCTAGGCAATTTTTTGTAAGCAAGCCATTAACAGGAGCTCTAGACCTTGGTCAGACAGGGAAGGAGACTCATTGTAATGACTGAACGAGGAAGTGTGGATTGAGAACAATTAACATCACTGATAACTAATCAAGGCATTATCTCCTCATAATCTCCTCACCCTTCTTCTGCATTCAGTCTGCTATATACTCGAGGCATAGGCAAGTACAACCAGAGATTAAAACAATTAAACTCAAATTTCACCACCAAAAATGTCATACCTATTTTTTGTATCAAAAGTAGTTGTGGGTTACCAACTACTTTTGATATTATTCACCTTTCTGCTCCACCCGTAACCCAGCACCCACGGACTACATCTATTTTAATGGATTAACTTGTTGAAAAAAGAATTATTTGACAAATTTTGGACTTTGTATTTAAAAGGCATCATTTAGAGTGACCTTTCAAATGTATCAAATCTATTTGCATATTCACAAACAACACAAGAGATCCATGTTTAACATTGTTAATGTACCCGTGTTTTATGTGAACACAGGATTTATAAATGTTGTATTAACATTAAGATTTAGTTAATGATTACGGTAGGAGTTGCACAGATATTAATTGGCTTTTTATGGTTTTCGAGTCTACGTAGTTTGGTCATTTTATATTTACCCTTGCATGGAATGGAGGAGCACGTGGTTTTAAATGGGCGTGGTGTTACTCTTTTAGTTTAGCATATTCACATTCATCAGGAAGGGGGCAGAATGAGTCCATCATTAGATGAGATGAGCTTTCACTTGAGTCATGCAGGAGTTCACATTCACGGAGTTCTTGTGGTTTAATTATTTTAGCGATGCAATAGGTTTAGGCACCTTTTAAACAAAAACAATTTAAATATGAGCTCTTAAAGTGTCCCTGATGTGCTGTTTTTTCCCACATTACAGTTACCCCTGAAGGAGGGCGGTAAACCCAAAATGCATTGGGTCCAAAAACTTGACGACATTTGTTGCATTGGTAATCTCGACATGCTGTAGTCAAGGCCTGTGAGCATAGTACATGCATTTGAAAATCGAATTTACCAGTTCCACATATTCTATGGGAAAATGAAGATTAAATTATTATAAATTGTTCAATTTGAATAACTTTGGCTTCACGATGAATATTTCATCTAAATTATTGGTGTCACATCCTGGGACTGATACATAGTTATGCATCAGCTTCGCATATTGGATACGTATTTTTGGTGACACCAATGAAGATCATTAAACTAGAATATATAATAAAATTTTTCATGTGCAGCAAATAATCGAATTCAGGCAGACCTAGCCATAAAAAACTTGTGCACCCAGAAATTTGTTTGGTGTGGCTGGTGATATTGTGTGGCAAAACCTTTGCATCCCAAGAAATCCTACAATACCAGTGTGCAGGGAAGGGCAGAAATATGACTTCGAAGGCTTTACTGTTTTCTGAATGGTGACGTTTATTGATAACACCAATGACAGATGAAACGGAACATTTGAATTCTGTTCAGCCAATGGGCAGTTATCCAGCTCTTTCGATGGCGGAAATGGTGAGAATTGCAGTAACCCTTGTCTGATCTTCTCCTTTCTTTTCCTAGGGTCTCGGAATGGTAGCCATCAACACCTTTGGAAAAAAACGTAAAAGGTATGCTTAAGTATGAGTGATGATTTCCTATAATTTATATAAGCCAATTGGAAAGGGGAACCTGTGACTTGTCACCCTTGAGAAATAGAGTGAAAAGGGTTCCCAGCTCAAAAGTAGACCGAGGTTAGGCTCCTAGTATAGTGGATTAGGCTCTTTTTCTTTAAATCTCATTAGGCAGTAAATCAGGAAGGGGTGTCAATTTTGCCTTTCGACCTATTCATTCTTTTAATAGAACCACAACAAAAAATAGAAACCCTTTAAATGCTGATGAATTTAGTAAGGCAAACATACATTTTATATCTGTAACAAAGAAAGAATACATTGCAGGAAAAGAGAGGTAGGGTCTCAAAATAGGGCCCCAGGTATTGTCTCCTCCATGTCTCCTCGCTCTCCTGTCATCGGTTCTTCAGAGCTTGTAGGGGCTTTGCCTAGCGCAGTCGTCTCCAGGGCAGTGGCGTTGGTTTCCTTCCTTTGATGCTCCTCATTTCAGTCAGCATCAGCCTGGTTAAAAGGGACCACTCCTTCTCAGTCCCTCTTTCCTTTAATTGGCCATGTCTCTTCCATGTACTCTTATAAGATTGAGTCAGTCTTCACTTTACTGGCGGCATTTACAGCATCAGTCCTTCCTCCCCTCTGGCATTTCGTCTTCTTTTTTCCTGCAGGTGGTGCCGGCATGGTACCACCGTATCAGATGGTTCCATGTTCCCGGTTTCAGGTAAGTACCCGGAATGGAGGGAACCTTGCCACAATCATCCTTCTTCCCATCCTTCACACTTAACTCACAACACCATTACCTCTTTAAAATATTCAATCAATATAATTTATTTAGTGCTAGTGAAAAGTACAACTGTTAAATGGGATAAGCAAAATACATGCTATTTTATTTTAAAATGTATTCATTATGAGGGATTCCATAGTTCCCCAGCAGGGCTCTGGCAAGTCCAGTTGGGGCTAGTCAGATGGACAGTTGCAGGGTAGGCATCTGGAGGTTTTTTGGGTCCATGTAGCTCAAACAGAAGGTCAGCCACCTGACCCTTGGATTCACTACTCCTGGGTTCAAGGCAAAAAGGTACACTCTTCCTTCCTCAGATAGCAGGGCAGGTTTTTTTTGGAATCCTCAACAAGTCAAGAAGTGTTCTGATGAGAGGTGGTGAAGGTGCCACATTTTTAATAAGTGCCAGCCTTTGTGTGCGGTTGAACCCTGGCCTACGTCCAAACTGGTTCTGGTCAGTTCTTCCCCTGGGTTTAGCTCCAAACTATCTACGATGACAAAGGCAAGGACAGGCTGGTGTCAAGTTCCGTTGTGTGTGCTCCAGGCAGGGTCCTTTGAGGTGTAAACAGGGTAGGGCACAACTTCACTACAGCCATCCTTCAGGAAGACACTCTCCCTCTACACCCATGCCCCTTGTATCCCCATATGACCTGGGACACTGGCAGAGAGGCATGTTTGGTTTAGGCAGGAAAATGGCAACTTTTTAAAAGTGGCATTTTCAGAATAGTAACTTAAAATCTGACTTTTTCATTAAAGATGATTTTTAATTGCAATTCAATTGGTGGGTCAAGTATTTCTCTATCTGTTTCCAATCCGAAATTATCACTTATTGAGTGTAATAGGGCAACCCAGTGTTAGTCTAAGGGAGAGATAGCGTTGTCACACTGAAATGAGTCTTTCACTGTCACCATGGTGTGGGTGTGTATGTGGTTGTGTGTGTGTGGTTGTGGTTGTGTGTGTGTGTAATTGTGTGTGTGTGTGGTTGAGTGTGTTGTGTGTTTGTGGTTGTGTGAGTGGTTGTTTGAGTGTGGTTGTGTGTGTGGTTGTTTGTGTGTGGTTGTGTGTGTGGTTGTGTGTGTGATTGTGGTTGTGTGAGTGGGTGTGTGTGGGTGTGTGTTAGACGGCGACCTCAGAGGAGCCCGGAAAGGGGTCCTGACTTCCCTGAGTCCCACCCGTGTAGTATTGTAGCCGGGCACTGGCGAGAGATTCCCCAGGGGGAGGAATCTCGCAACTAGGATCGTACTTCTGGCACCACACGACACAGAGAGACCACACTGGGTATTCTCAGAAACAAGCTTTATCAAATAGGTATCACTGCAAATATGTACAAGGTGAGCACGGGCTCGAGAGTCTCGGAAAGGTAGGGGGTAGCGGGATTGTCTCTGGTAACGGTTCCAAGCAGGGACGTATCCGGCGCACAGCTCACAATCCTCGAGCTGGGGGATACGTGGTCGGAGTCGGGGTCCGGCGGGACCGTGAGAGTCTGGGGGAGCCGCGAGTCACTCAGCGGGCGCAGGTACAGGTTCGGAGGTCTTTACGATCTTCAAGGAGCCGCGAGTCACTCAGCAGGGCTCAGGTACAAGTTCGGAGGTCTTACGATCTTCAGGGAGCCGCGAGTCACTCAGCAGGGCTCAGGTGGGTTCAAGTTCCAGGAGCCGCGACCACGTCAGCAGGCTCTCGTTGTTCCAGCGTCGAATCTGCCGGACAGTCTCAGAGCACCCCTTGTTATAGGTCGACCCCGCTTTGATGTCCGGAGTCTGCGCAGGCAGGGGTCTTGTCACCTGGGGGCCGCTTGTCGGGGTTTCCTGCTATTGTCTTTTGATCCTTTCAGGGCCGGGTCGGGAGGAGTCCCAGACACCCAGAGGGCACGGAGCCAGCCCGCAGGGAGGCCGGAGGGCCGATCGAAACCCATCGTCCCAGGGGAGTTCAGAGGTGCGATAGAAACTGCTCCTCCCTCTCTCATCCCCTGGAAGCGTGATGTCCTCCAGCCGGAGTGGCGCCTCGAGGCCCGGGTCGCGCTGGAGCCGGGCGGCCATCTTGTTGCAGGGAGTGGGCACGCGGGCCCGGGGTGGCCGAAAGGAGAGAGGCCATGGACGGGGATGTCCGGGGTTGGTGCGGGTGTCCTGGTGGGAAAGGTCGGCTGGGCCGCGTGCTTGGGCTGCAGGCACCAGGTTTCGGTGGTGCGGGGGCACGGAGGGCCATTCTACGAGACCGGGTCCAACAGTGTGGTTGTGTGTGTGTTATTGTGTGTGGTTGTGTGTGTGGTTGTGTGTGTGGTTGTGTGTGGGTGTGGTTGTGTGTGTGGCTGTGCATGTGTTTGTGGTTGTGTTTTTGGTTGTGTGTGTGGTTGTGTGTGTAGTTGTGGTTGTGTGTGTGTGTGTGTGGTTGTGTGTGAAAGTGTGTGTGGTTGTGTGTGTGTGTGTGGTTGTGTGTGTGTGTTTGTGTGTGTGGTTGTGTTTGTGTGTGGTTGTTGTTGTGTGTGTGTGGTTCTGTGTGTGTGTGGTTGTGTTGTGTGTGTGGTTGTGGTTTTGTGGTTGTTGTTGTGTGTGTGTAGTTGTGGTTGTGTGTGTAGTTGTTGTCTGTGTGTGCTTTTGTGTGTGTGGATGTGTGTGTGTGGGTTTGTGCGTTTTGGTGTGTGTGTGTGGTTGTGTGTTTGTGGTTGTGTGTTGGTGTGGTTGTGTGTGGTTGTGTGTGCGTGTGTGTGTGGTTGTGTGTGTGTGTGTGGCTGTGGTTGTGTGTGGTTGTGTGTGTGTGAGTGATTGTGGTTGTGTTTGTGGTTTTCTGTGTGTGTTTGTGGTTGTGGTTGTGTGTGTGGTTGTGTGTGTGTGTGGCTGTGGTTGTGTGTGTGTTTGTGGTTGTGTGTGTGGTTGTGTGTTGTTGTGGTTGTGTTTGTGGTTGTGGTTGTGTGTGGGTGTGGGTGTGATTGTGTGTGTTTGTGTGTGTGTGTGGTGGTTGTGTCTGTGTGGTTCTGTGTGTGTGGTTCTGTGTGTGTGTGGTTGCGGTTGTGAGTGGTTGTGGTTGTGTGTGGTTGTGGTTGTGTGGTTGTGTATTGTGGTTGTGTGTTGTTGTGGTTGTGTGTGTAGTTGTGGTTGTGTGTGTAGTTGTGGTTGTGTGTGTGTGTGGTTGTGTGTTTGTGGTTGTGTGTGGGTGTGGTTGTGTGTTGTGTGTGTGTGTGTGGTTGTGTGTGTGTGTGTGGCTGTGGTTGTGTGTGGCTGTGGTTGTGTGTGGCTGTGGTTGTGTGTGGTTGTGTGTGTGAGTGGGTGTGGTTGTGTTTGTGGTTTTGTGTGTGTGTTTGTGGTTGTCTGTGTGTGTGGCTGTGTGTGTGGGTGTGGTTGTGTGTAGTTGTGGTTGTGTGTGTGGTTGTGTGTGTGTGGTTGTGTGGTTGTGATTGTGTGTGGGTGTGTGTTGGGGTGTGTGTGTGTGTGTGTGTGTGGTTGTGTGTGAGGGGGTGTGTGTGGTTGTGTGTGAGTGTAGTTGTGTGTGTGGGGTCTGTGTGTGGGGGTGTGTGGTTGTGTGGGGGTGGTTCTGATTGTGGGTTTTTGTGTGTAGTTGTGGTTGATTGTAGTTATGTGTGTGTGGTTGTGTGTGTGTGTGTTGGTGTGTGTGCTTGTGGTTGTGTGTGTGTAGTTGTGGGTGTGTGTGGTTGTGTGTGTGGTTATGCGTGTGTGTGTGGTTGTGGTTGTGTGTGTGATTGTGGTTCTGTGTGGTTGTGTGATATTGTGTGTGAGGTTATGTGTGTGTTGTTGTTTGTCTGTGTGCTTGTGTGTGTGGCTGTGTGTGTGTGGTTGTGTGTGTGGTTGTGGTTGTGGTTGTGTGTGTGGTTGTGTGGGTATAGGTATGGGTGTGGTTGTGTGTGTGGTTGTGGGTGTGTATGTGTGTGTGCTTGTGTGTGTGTGCTTGTGGTTGTGTGTGGTTGTGTGTGTGTTGTTGTGTGTGCTTGTGGTTGTGTGTGGGTGTGGTTGTGTGTGTGGTTATGTTTGTGCGATTAAAGTTTTAGGGCCTTATGTAGGTGGGCTGGCATTTACCACTTCATAAATACCGAATCATACCGATTCGGTATTTATGAAGTGGTAAATGCTATGTAGGTATTCCTGCGGTAAAAATTACCGATTCGTAGTAATTCGGTAATTACCGAATCGGTATTTACCGATTCGGTAATGAGGCATACCTTCCCATTGATTGAATCAATGGGAAGGTATGCCTCATTACCGAATCGGTAAATACCGATTCGGTAATGGGGGAAACACAATCAAGGGTGGCAGGGTGTCACATTGACACCCTGTCGCACCCCTGATTCCTGCATGTGTGCACATGTGGCACACATACATGCCCTAAGGGCATGTATGTCTTCCACATTGCACACTTCTAAGCGCGTTAAAATGCTTTTACACATCCATTCTTAATTTACCACCAACTATTAGTTGGTGGTAAATACCGACTCCAGACAACACCCACACACTCCCCCTACATCTCATTTCTGTATTTGGAATTTACCGAATCGGTAAAATTACCGATTCGGTAATTTTACAGATTCGGTAAATTACCGAATACAGAAATGAACCCCCTACATAGCAAAAGCCTAAATACCGGTCGGTAACGGTATAATTACCGAAAATCGGCCGTTACCGACCGGTATTAGGCTACCTACATGAGGCCCTTAGTCACTACTCAAAATGAAATCCATTTTATCAGCGTTGCCAGTGCTCCTTTATGTTTAGTGCCCTAAATGAAACACAATGTTATAAGCATCAAAGGGCTGGCCGAGAAGGGAGGGGGGGATGCGATGAGCAGAGGGGAAGGCGAGGAGCAGAGGAGCCAAAATGAAAGTGATGAAAAGGGAGGAGGAAGATGCAGCAGAGCATCAAATGGCTGGGCGAGACGGGAGGGGTGGAATGCGAGGAGCAGAGGGGAATGCGAGGAGCCAGTATGAAACTGACGAAAAGGAGCCAGAATGAAAGTGACAAAAAGGGAGGAGGGAGATTCGAGCAGAGCATCAAAGGGCTGGGCGAAAAGGGAGGGGTGAGTGCAAGGAGCAGAGGAGCCACAATGAAACTGACGAAAAGGGAGGAGGGAGATGCGAGCCGAGCATCAAAGGGCTGGGCGAGAAGGGAGGGGTGAATGAGGGGAGCAGCTGTGCATGTGCACGCCATCGTGCACTCAAGCTTGTAGCCAGCAAAACCATGTGGGTAGCACTTTGAAAGCTCACCTACTAAAGTCTCTCTGAGCAACGCATGCGCGCTGACTCAGCAAGACCTAATAAGGAAGGTTTAAGGCTCAGCAAAAGGTTTATTTTGACAGGTTAAAATGGAAATTTTAAACTTCACGACCAGTTGCAGTAGCGTGCCTGAGAAATGTTTTACAGCGTTACTTTAGTGCGTGGTGGAATGGCTGCTGCCCAGAAGTACCATTTAATTTACAGGCCCTGGGTGCATGCATTTCCATTTACCAGGGACTTATAATTAGATGTGCCAATTAGGTGTACCCCCCACTACAAAATTGTATCAGACATACAAGCTGGATCTCCTCCTGTGATGTCACCCATGTTGTGGGTATGACCCTTGTGGAACACCACTGAGCCCCAGTAAGCAGCTGGAGATCTACAGCTACACAACCATGCTGAAATCACTAACCAGATCTAGCCACAGAGAGCCAGGATACATTTGAGTTCTTTGAAGCAGCACCAAAAGGCTATCAGACCTTATGAACCTTTTTTATATCTTATAAATCACTATTTGGAATGCAGAGTGGACTCTTAACTAGATTAGTGAACTGCCTGAGAAGTTCTCAAACATGAGACTATACTCTCTCAAAATCCATGAGGATAGGGCATCGGTTGGTTGAGAGAAAGAGAACTAGCATGTTTAAAGTGCATGGAATTTTGGGATGAAGCTATGTTAGGCCCTCCTCAAGCATCCAAGAGTAAACAACCTTGAGTGGCCTGACATAGAATGACAATTAGCATTTGAACCGCATCTTTCTTGATCAAAAGAAATAGCTGACGAAAGAGTAGGAAACATGTAAGTGCTTATTGCAGAGAAGCAAGGGAGCTGTAGAAAACCAATCACTTTTACCTCATTTCAAATGAATTCAGGAGGCTGCAACAAGAAGAAAACCTTGTTCATACACCTGATCTCACCCTTCACATATAAAGCTACACATGTACTTCTGTCCATCTCGTCTGATCCAATGATATTATCATACATGAGACTAGGTTCTACATTGTCTGCACTTGACTATCTTATTGCCTTTCTTGACAAGCATTGGCTATTCCCTGGAGAAAGTTTGAGAAACATATCTAACAACGATTATGATAATTTAATTTAATTTTAATTATGTCCCTGTTTGCAGCCACTTTCAGAGATGGTACCCCATTGTCTCTCTTGTGCCCTGCGCATCAAATGCTATCCACCAACACAGTTTTTACTATTATAAATTTGTAACAGGAATCACAATCTCAAAGTTATATGAGGGAGGATGCCAGAAGAGGATCAGGTGCCTCATTTGATATAAGGGCAAACAGGGTCACTCAGTCATACAAATCAATGCAGGCAAGTCCATCGGCAAGGACTGTAAGTGCAGGAGCCACCTGCTGAAGTGGAATAGCCATTACCCACCGCTGTAACTAGAGAGCCCACATATCCAACTTGAAGATGGCACTTCAATATTTCTAAATCTGATCCAATAAATCATAGGCCAAATAAAGGTTCAAATTTGACCTCTTCCTTTTCCTGCTCAATAGAAAGATGAGTTTACATCAATCTTCTACTAGTACTAAATCATTTGTTTTATGGTCCTATGAGAAAGGGTGGACCAGTCAATCATCTAGGTGTGGAAGGATGAAACCTCTTGTCATATATAATTCCCACCAGATGCTTCTAAATCTTGGTTACCAATTCTGAAATGGATTTGAGACATAATTTGAGAAAACTGAATTAGTACTGAAACTACAGAACCACTGTCAGACCCTGTTTGGGGGCCAGGAGGTAATCAAGGGTAGGACTTCAATGGTCATGGTTGAGGACGTTTTCCTCTGATGTCCCGGGTCCATCTTCCTTATGCTGTTCAAACTGGGCCAAGTACACTTGACTCTGATTAGTGGGACTAGCAAGCATTCACAGGCTTCTCAAGGATGTGGGGGTTGAGGGTGCCTCAGCACTCAACAAACACACATTAACATAATAAATGATTGTCCATCATAGTGCTTAGACCTCATACTAGAAAGAACACAGTACAATTTAGGGTCCTGGAGGAAGTGTGTTCTGTGTGCACCAGTTCCTGTTACTGCCCCCTTCCTTCCCTTATCGTCAAAGCTGTCCCTTCTCTGGAACAGTACCTAAACCTACATTACGAGTAACCTCATAATAACAGCAGTTACCAACCCCATTGGAAATATCAGCTCTAAGGAAACACAGCAGATCTCTCAATTTGTACCGGGTGAAAATGGGGAAATACCAGTGGAATCAGAAGTTGAATTGACAATTTCCCCAGTAATTCCTCATTTCTTTGTGAACCCTCAAGGTGCAACTTGTAATGGGCAGAATTTTCCAACCTCCCCCAGAGTTACTGGTACCTCCTGTACTGGTGTCTCTGCAGGTGAAAAAATTCTGAACAATTCACCAAGCCAGTCATAATGAAAGCCTTAATGTGATTAGGCTCAGGTGCAGATTGCAGATTACCCAATACTTGTGTTAATAGGCGCAATCTCAGGTCACTGTTTCTCCCCCAACAAATCTCTTAGCCTGTAATTGGTTGGCTGCCCATCCTCTTCTCACTCCCTCTCCCTCTTATGCGCTGTTTCTCTTGGCCTCACTGGCGGTCGCATCAATGATGATACAGCCTCTCAGGCAGTCTTGACTAATGCTTGGGGAAGTGCTGGATCACTCATGGCTGGTCCGCTGGGTACATGATGTGATGCAGCGTGGAATCCAAAATCCCTCCCTCCGTCACAGACCAAAGATCTCACTAACACATTCAATCAATACATTCACTGGTGGGGCCCATAACACCAACATTCACTCATCATTGGTCTGTCTTTCTCGGGAGATGATTGTTCTTCCATACGCTGACATGAAAGGAAATACCTTTAACCTAACGAGAAATAAATCTACATAACCCTATTCATCTTATTCATCCCAAATTCCACCTTTGGTATTCCTTTCATATGGTGTCGATGATTCTGCTAGTTGCTGGTAGGGTGAATTTCTAATTCTCTATTTACTTTGAATTAATACATTTTCTATGAATAAACAACCCAACTCATTTGGTAATGAATCAATATCACTCTTTATCTAATTAATGCAAGTTAAATCATTTGTTATTCAGACCGCCAATCATCATATTTACCTATTCTGGCTAAATGTCGTCCTCTAAGTCAATCCGGTCGTCCTGCAACACGCTACAGTCCCATAGATTGGATTGAGACCATAAGCGCGTAACTGTCAATCTATGCCCATTTAATTGGAAAGTTCAGTTCATCAGGAAATTGGGAAGCAATTCAGTCCATCAAAGATTCAGGGAAACAGCTGTCCTGCAGCGTCACCATCCTCTCTGTCAGCATAACGTCAGGAAACAAAGAGCTAGCCATCTCAACCTCACTATTCTACCGTCTTTTATAATAAAATCACTGTCAGAAAGTAACACATATTGGTTTTCGGCTTTTCTGATTGGAGGATTTAGGGTCATCGGTTGAAGTTCTCATGAAGTTTTGTCCATTATATCATCACACTTGCTGGTTCCGGTTTTTAAAGACAGTCTATTGTTCTCAGGGTCCTGGCAGCCTTCCCAGGATGACCTTGATGGGTACAGTCTGGCTAGGGTCAAGACGAGGCCAATGTTGCTGGCATTGGCGCAGGCGCACTTCACCCAGAACCTCGTGGAGTTGTTTAGGTCACGTCGTGTACAGGAGGCGGCCATTTTGTGGTAGGCCCCAAATGGTCAACTTAAGCAAAACAAACACAAAACGTAATTAATACATAGAAATGGCTAATAAAATGTTAAACCCTCACTAATTCCCCTATGCGTATGTAATTATCTAGCATAATTGCAACATTCAAAGCAGTTATACTTACTATTTATGCGACTTACAATTTACGTCACAAAGCAACATATAACATGCAATATTCTAATTTCTCTAATATTAGTATGTGTACATATTTTAGTTTACGTATTAATTTGGCCATGCAAATGCAAATCCCACATGTATTTCATTTATTAATAAGGTTGGTTTAGTAAATCACTTCAAACAATTAATACGATTATAATTAATTGATTATTCTAATTAGTATAGACATGTAAATTAGGGAGGGTATACAAACTTTTGCATTACCCGCTCCAGCAATCCCCCCTTTGGTGATTTTATCACCATACCAACAAAAATTTTTTGTTTTCTTTTACGGAAAAACTTAAATGCTTTCTTGCTCTTAACCCGTTCCGTGCTCATGACGGAACCACTCCGTCATGAGCCACGGGCGCCGTGTGCTCATGATGGAGTGGTTCCGTCATGCTGCGGCCGTTGGCGGCCGCTCCGCCCACGCGGCGCTAATTCCCCGCCTGTGCGGGTGATTAGCGCCGTGGGCGGAGTCATGACGGAACCACTCCGTCATGAGCACAGCTCGCCCGTGACTCGTGACGGAGTGGTTCCGTCATGAGCACGGCGCCGCTGCTGTGCCCCCAAACCCCCCCCCCCCCCCCAGCGCCGCGGCGGAATTCCTGCCGCGGCGAAGGGGTTAATCACAATTCAGTTTCCCCTATGTCTTCTCTTTTTGCTGATTTATACATGCTCTCCTTCCACTCTTCCAATTCTATCTCATCAAATTCTCTTTCTTGTTTCTTGTCTTTTCTCCTCAATTTTTCTCTTTTTAATACTTTCTTGGTTTTGTTATTTTTACAACAAATACAACCTAACCTTATCACTAATATTAAGAAAATCACACATGTTAGTGAAAACAATATTTTACCTATAAATTTACTACCTAGCTTGACTAAGAAATTTTTAATAGCTGATATCTTCTTACCGATCTTTTCTCAAACACCTTCAACCTCCAGTGGTGCAATTTCATTATGCAATTCTGTAATGTTTCTAATGTAAATTTTCAGATCTTTACTTTCATCAGGAATGTAAGTACAACAATGTTGAACATTCAGCATTGCACAGACTCCACCCTCTTTTGCCAATATATTTCAAGGGCAAGTCGATTTTGCATTACCATAGCACGCATGGCAACCATTTCAGTGTTTACCAATAAGAATCCTCCAGTGGTGCTTGTTGACAAGCAATCCACTACTGTTGATCATTTTCTAATCTTGTTAGCATTCAGAGATATTCCCACTGCTGGTATCAATGCTCCAAAAATATCACCCTCAAGTTCTGTCCAAGATTCTCTCTTACTACGTACTAAATGATTACCTAAACTATGTACACCATCTTCTCCCCTATCCATATGAAAAATCTTCGGAAAAACCAGGTCTACGTAACATGTGCCATACTAATGGTCTGGAAAACGATAATACGCCCTGTTCCCACAAATAAAATATAATCCAGGGAAAACTGGATCTCTTCCACCTTTAAATCCCCATCCACCCATGATTCAGTATGTATCATGGCACTCACTGTTACCTACAAAGTAATGATCATATACAGTTTGATTCCTTCTAATGCATAATTTCCCTTTCTGAGGCAAATCTAAAGCCATAGTTGGACTAGCTTCACACTTCAAGTGTTTTTCCATCTCTACATCCCAGACTGTTTTCTCCACCTTTCCTTCAGATGCGCTAGGCGCTAGGAGGCCTCCGGGTAGCTACGCGCTATATAAATATAATTTCATTCATTCATTCATTCATTCATTCAGATGCCTTTCTTTGCATTTTCAGCCTCCTTTCTTCAACCATGTCTAAGAATGTCTTTTCCTCTTTCTTCAAACTGCAAGTCAAATTGTTTCTAAAAATATATTCTAATGTTAGTTCTTTAGTTTCTAAGAAAAATTCACCTAATACCTTAGCAGGTTTTACCTTGTTTAGTTTGTTAATGGCAGGCACTTGCGCAAAACTGCTATCTACATCTGAAAAATAATATTAAAATGTTCCCGTCTGATAAAATAAACTAGCTATTACACTACATGTTATTCCATATGTTGCTGGAAGGTGATGATAAGTCACTCCTTCTGAAACAGAGGCAGGTAACTGCATGAATACGTAGCAGTCCCTTACATCCATTGTCTTTACATATTCATACAATAATTTTGAAAACACATTATTAGAAAAATCAGTTATAGACCTGTCTTTATGTAAATAATTGTTATCTATTCTAGTCGAAACTACCTTTTGAATCTTCCCTATATTAGTTATGTTTTCACTATGTTCTTCTAATGTATCTACAGCAACCTTGAAAGAAATTAGAAGAGCAAGTATGCTCCATAGAAGCATTAATAATCCTGTACAACAACAACATATTTTACACCATCTTTTCATGAATGTACATCTACCTTTGCTACTATCTATGTTAGCCATCTTTACTAAAATGGACTGTGTCTTTTGACTTAGCCTCTTCTACTTCACATCTAGTTTCTAACCCAAGGCTCTAAACCTACGTGGTTCTACCAGTTTCTATCTTTTGACTTATTTTATTATTTCTTCATCAGCAGCTTTCAGGATCTATTCAGTTTGGCATCTCGTTGTTTTTCACTTTCCTCTCGTCATCCAAATACAGAATTTCCTGAACTTCCGTTTCTTCTTCCCCAATGTCGGACAAGAGAACTCTCAGGATTTCTGATTCTTCCACTTCTTCTACCACTTTCAGTACAGTCTCCTTTGGATATCCTTGACTATCTGCCTCTTCTTCTTTTTCAGGCAGAGCCACGTACGTCCATTCCGGTGACTTATACTTCTGGTTAGGTTTCCTTGTTCTTCTACTTTCTTTATTCACAATCGTTTCTTCTCCTTTTGATTTTTCTTGACTTGTCACTTCATTCACCTGTTCAGCCCTTGGTGAGTTCACTCGTGTCAGCCGATATCTCAATTTCTTTATTTTATTTGGCCACACGTCTTCTTTTGCAGCTCTTTTCAGTTTACTTCCTTTGTCGTTCTTTTCATTTCTCAAAGCTCTCTTTCTTAGAACTCGACCTTCAGGTATTTTATTTTCGCTTTCTTCAGACTCTGTCTCAACTTGCTTTTTCCTTTCATCAATTTCCTTTTCCGCCAATTGTTTTGTTTTCCCTACTTCTGTCCCTCCTCGAGTCTCCGACACGCAATCTTCCTGCTGACTACTTGTCCCTTCACCTAACTGGATGTTGCAGTTCCCTACACCTCCTCGGGGGTCTTCCGCAGAAATCTGTCCCTCTCTCTCTGTACCTGTCCCTTGTTCACTTAAATTGGTTATTTCAGGTGGAATTTCTCTCAATCTTTCATCTGGTACTTCCTTTTCACTAATTCCTTTTATTGTCTTTTCACTGTCCTTTTCTCTGATCTTCCCATGTTCTTTTCTGGAACATTGTGTTCCTTGTTCGTTTTCGGAATCTGAACTGGTATCAGAAATCTGCAATCTTCTTCTCAGAGAGCTACTTCTGGGGACTAATGTTAGACTTGGTTCTGTTTCCCCCCTTTCAGAGTTTTCTTTTGTTTGTGATTCTCCGTCATCTGACTCAGTACTTGATTCTGATTCATCGAAATATTCTTTTTCTGTACTGTCTACTGGATTTGGAATCCTCAATGTATGACTTGCATGGATCCAGTTTTTCAGTCCAGCACACTTCACAGCTGTTGTCGTGGTCAGAATGATTTATCTTGGTTTTCCCCACCTTGGAACCAAACAATTTCTTCTTCTGTGGACCTTTATCCTTACCCAGTCCCCTGGGCTCATATCATGGGCTGGCTTCTTTTCAAGAGTGGTGGCATCCGCTCCAACCTGATGAAACACAGAACAAACTGCGTCAGCCAGGTTTTTACAGTATTCCAACACCATGTCATCAGTTATAGTCATCCGCTTGTTGACTGGTATAAACACGTGTCGCATGGAGCGTCCCATGATGATTTCATGGGGGCTTAACCCTGTATTCTGTCTGGAATTGATCTAATAGTAATGAGTACTAGAGGCAAGACATCAGGCCATTTCATACCTGTGGCTAAACACATTTTCCCTATTCTATTTTTGATAGTACCATTCATTTGTTCAACCACACCAGAAGCCTCTGGTCGGTAGGCACAATGTAGTTTCTGTTGTACATTCAATGCTTCACAAATCAATTTTACGATTTAATTATGGAAATGTCCTCCTCGGTCTGATTCGATTGTCACTGGGAACCCAAACCTAGGGATGAACTCCCTTAACAGTAGCTTTGCTACCGTCATCCCATCATTTCTTCTTGTTGGAAATGCTTCCACCCATCTAGAGAATAGGCAGACCATAACCAAAACATACCTCAGTCTGTTACAGGGAGGCATCTCAATGAAATCCACTTGCATTCTGGTAAAAGGCCCTCCTTCTCGGCCTATTGTTCCTAGACTCACTACTGTCTTTCTCCCAGGATTGTATTGCTGACATATTAGGCATCTTTGACAAAGACTTTCTGCTACAAGTCTGAACTTTGTATTGTACCAGGTCTGCTTAAATGACCTGATCATGGCATCTCTCCCTATGTGTCCCTGGCCATGATACATCCGTGCCATGGTAGACATCATGCTATCAGGCATAACTGGTCTTCCATCTCGATAGACCCACACATGATCCTTCTCTCTTGGTGCACATCCTGCTTTTACCCACTGTCTCATTTCCTCATCTCCTGCTTCTTCCTGCAACTGCCTTACTTCTTCCCAAGTTCCCACAATGTTAGTAAACATCAATGAGCAAGAAGACATTTCTCTTTCCTTAGCATGATTGACCGAATTCTGATTACGTGCACAATATTGTGCCATGTAATTTGCGTATCGGTTTCCCGTGGCGATATAATCACCGCCTTGACTATGAGCGGCACATTTCACAACAGCCAATTGTCTAGGCAGCTGTATCGCCTCAAGCAACTTTCCAACCACTTCAGCATTCTTAATAGGAGTTCCACTCGAGGTTAGGAAACCTCTTTGTAGCCATAGTTGGCCAAAGTCGTGGACAACCCCAAAGCCATACTGGCTGTCAGTTATCACAGTCACTCTCACACTTTTTCCAATCTTACATGCTCTGGTTAGGGCCACTAGTTCTGCTACTTGGGCTGATTTTACTCCTTTCAGATAGGATGCTTCCAGGACTGCTGCAACTGTGCAAACTGCATATGCTGCACTCAGCACTCCTTCAGCTGTTCTCAAACATGACCCATCAACAAACATCACAAAATCACTTTCTGGCAAAGGTACATCTTTTATATCTGGTCGCGGTTTTGTGCAAAAATCAAGTACATCCAAACAATCATGATCTGCTTCATCTCTTACTTCCACATTCTCAGCATCAGGCAACAATGTTGCAGGATTCACATTCAAACATCTCACAAGACTTACATTAGTTGCACCTAATATGACCTTTTCATACTTAGTCAGCCGACTATGTGTCATATACTAAGTACGACTCCTTGTTAAAAGGATCGCCACATCATGAGGTACAAACACTTTCAATGGATATCCCATCACAATTTCTTCAGTCTGCTCCAAACTTCGGCATGTTGCAGCTACTGCTACCCAGGTAAGGCTACAGCTACTGGGTCGAGCATTGATGAGAAATATGCAATTGGTCTCCTCATCTTTCCATTCTTATGTATCAACACAGAGAGTGCGCATCCATTTCTCTCACTGCAATACAACTCAAACTCTTTCTCATAGTCAGGCATACCTAATGCAGGTGCTTCACACAAACCATCTCTCAATTGTTTAAATGCTGCAATTCTTCCATGTTCAAATCAATGGGCTCTTTCACATCACTTCTCGTCAATCGTACCAAAGGTTTTGCAATCAAAGAAAAATTGCTGATCCACCAACGACAATATCCAACCATTCCCAGAAACATTCTCACCTCTCTTTGGGTCATGGGTGCTCTCATTCCTTTTATGATTCTGATTCTGTCTATCGTTATTTTCCTCAGTCCTTTCTCAATGTTATGCCCTAAGTACTGTACTTCTTTTTTGCAAAACTGTAATTTTGATGGTGACACCTTTAGTCCTCCATCTGCCAAATGATTTAACAATGCTATAGTGTCTACCTCACAAACTTCACGTGTTTTCGACGCCACCAAACGGTCGTCGATGTATTGAACTAACACTGAAATTTCGGGCATTTCTAGACTCTCCAAAGACTTCTTCAATAGCTGATTAAATATTGAGGGGCTTTCTGTATACCCCTGTGGAATTCGGCACCATGCCAAAATACGCACGCCGAAACGAAATGCAAAGATTTGCTGACTGTCATGGTGCAATGGGATGGAAAAGAAAGCATGGCATAAATTAATCACTGTATACCATTCTGCGTCATGGGGGATCTGGTATAAAATCACTGATGGATTTCGTACAATGGGACAACATGACACAACAATTTTATTCACCATTCTCAGATCTTGCACTGTTCTGAATTTCCCATTAGGCTTTTTCAGTCCCATTATTGGTGAATTACATGGACTACTCATTATTTCTCTCAAGATTCCTTGTATGATCATTTTCTCTATTACAGGAGTTACTCCTTCAATTATCTCAGGTGTCAATTTATATTGAGGGACATTTGTTTAGCTTACTCCTTCCTTTACGGTTATTTTTATTGGATCTACATTTCTCATTAATCCTACATCTTCTCCAGTGAAATCCCAAACTTCTGCTTTTACAGATTGTTTTAATTCTTTAGGTAGTTCATCAGGGTTGAATACAGCATATGTTTCGGCAACCTCATTTTCTCTGTTAGCTATTGTCATTTTGTACAGTATATCATCATCTGGCGTTTCAAATGCTATTCCATCCGGAGTACAAAATATAGTGCAATTCATTTCGCACAATAGATCCCTACCTAATAAATTCACAGGACTTGTATCACACACAATAAAGCGGTGCATTTCCGAAAATTTCCCTATGCTAACTTTCACTGGTTCTGTAAGGTAAGTTTTAATCTGTCTGTTGGATACACCAACTACTTGCATCGTTTCATCCGAGAGAGGAAGATTCTTAACATCAGCTGATCTAACAGTCGATCGAGTAGCACCAGTATCGACTAGGAAAGTAATATTTTCATCATTAACCTTCCCATCCACAAATGGTCCTGTCTGGTCAACTTCTAGAGTTGCGCCAAGTACGCACCATTCTTCCTCCCTTCGGCACCGTCAATAGCTTTCTTCTGAGTCACTTTCATCGCGTTGCAGCCAATTCTGCGAAACAGCGCTAGCGCGTGGCAGCTTATTTACCTGTTCTTCATTGTAGAATCCCGTCTCACTACTATACTTCTGAGAGTTTCTGCTCTGTGGAAAAGGCGGTTTTAGCACCTGATTCTGTGGTGTAACAACCTGCTGCTGTTGCTGCGGTTGACCACTCACCTCATTCTGTACCTGTGGATTCAATGATGGATTTCCATTGTTAGTACTTGGGGGAAATTTACAATGCCCTATCCTACCGCAATTATGGCATGGGAACTTCTTTTTAGCTTCTTCTATATTGCCCTTTCCTTTCCCAGGACCAAATTTCTGTCTTGTTCCTGTGTTATTCGCTTGTTCCACTAATTGAGCTTCCTGCCTTTCCGCTACCTTTACCTGTGCCCACATAGCCTTTTCTTTCAATTTTCTCTGTTTTGCCTCAATCTCATCACTAAAGTATTTAGCATGTCTCAATACTTAATCTATTTTCTTATTTTGCCAATCAACAGTATGTTGTTTAATCATTTCACTAATTTCTGGATGTAAACCATATACAAATCTGTATACAAAATGACTCAAATCCTTTTCACTCAGATTCTCATCTCCACTGAACTTTTTAAAAGCTAGTATTAGTCTTTCATAATATGCATGTACTGACTCTTTACTTTCTTGATGCGTTCGATCAATTTTTACCCAGTCTGTCTCTTTAGGAGGTACCTTGTTTTTCAAAAATGCCCTAACCTGTTCATATTTCTACATTACCTCGGGGTCTGGAGCCCCTGTTTTTGGATCCCTAGGGTATTCCTGAGTTGGCCAATTTATCATAAGCTTGCACTCTGTCCATAAATCTGCTGGTATAATTATGTCAAATAGACTATTCAGATCAATCCATAATACTTTAGACAATTTTACAAATCTGTCTACCTGCCTGTACCACTCGACAGGCTTCTCGCGCAGTCGAGGGAAATCATTCGTAAAAGACAAAATATCCTGTCTCGTCCATGGGACATGTACGTATCCTCCTCCTGGAATCTCCCTCATGGGGCATTCTGTCACTACCTTTTCTTTTTCTCTTACAGGGAATGCTGAAAATGTCTTATCTGAGGCATCATCTCGTTTTCTATACCACCTACTTTTCCATTTATCCACATCTCCCCATTTTCTCAATAAGATAATTATTTCCTTAATCTGACCTATCCGTCCTGTGGTGTTAAAATTTTGAATATCCTTTTTAGTGAAATCAATTCAATATGGTTTTTGCAAAGCTTTTACCTTTTCAATGTCTATTCCCATCTCTTTTGCTACTTCTTCTAACCTTTCATGTAGGTTTTCTGCTCTCCATGTCACACTTTTGCACAAAAATAGCAATTCCTCATCCTGGTAAGTTTTTAATTTCTCTGTGGGGATAGTCCCTACTATTAGTTCTTCCAATACCATTAGTAACTTAGCCACATCGATTGATTGGGATTCTTTATCTTTTCTCTGTAAACTTCTTAACCATTCACTTAGTTCTTCTGTAGATGGTCCTACTGGCTTCTCTACATTACCTTGTTCTAAATTCTTTTGGGGTTCTAATAATGATTCTACTGTCATTCTATTCTTTTCAGGAAAATTCTGACTTATGAATGGATTGTTTGAAACATTTGGTTCAATCATACTTATCGTCTGTCTCCATGGATTCTCATTTTGGCTCTGTTGGGGCTGTTCAACCTGTTTATAGCTCTTATAAGAAACTGTTAAACAATGTTCGCTATCTTTCTTTTTATCGAAAATAGGCATTACTGGACCTATCGTTACTGGAACTGTTACAGCTTCTAAATTTGTAGTCAATTCCCTTATTTTCTCTGTTAATTCTAAAGTAGTTTTTGCCAATTCCATTGAATTTTCACCATTTATTCTATTCTCTGATTTCTTCTCTACCTCTTTAATGGAGTTACTCTTCTCTAAGTCTTGCGACATAGGTTCTGTCTTAATAATTCGTAATGTTTCTTTCATTGGGGCACTTGGTGTTAATATTTCTGGTTCTGGTCGATACGGTGGTGGATTTTTATAAAACATGTCATCAAGAACATCATCTTCTGATTCATTCACTCCATATCCTCTCGATTCCACATTATGCCTCTTTTCTATACACTTTCTTCCTTCATTCTCTCCTGCAGTTCTTACGGGAAACAAACCCTCAGTCATACTCGCATTCCGCCACCTTCTCATTCGATCATCATGAGTCTCATGTCCATATGACCTGCCAAACATGTACCTATATCTTCCGCCACTTCTCTGTCTCTCTCGTTCATGCATATCATCTTCCCATTGTGTCAATGCCTCAAATTGCGTCAGTCTAGGTCTTGGTTCTAAATTAATCATTTTTTCTCTCAAATTTGTCAAAATTGCCAAATTAAATGAACCATGTTCTGGGAAAGCCAGGACTCTGTCGTCCTTCGTGTATTTTACCCAATTGTCTAACTAAATACAAGTATGATATCCATATTTTGCAACCATAAAGGATGCAGGGGTTTTTGGTGGAGGAAGTAACTGTCCTTCCCTTCTCACAATCGGTTTGTCCTTTTTAAACCACCTTTTAATTTTTCCAAACCATGACTTTTTCTCCTTTTCTGGAGGATCGTAATACATTTTCCTGTCTTCCGTGTATCGCTAGTCTCTCCTCACAACTGTACTGCTATTCCGTCTAATCGTAGCACGACTCACACTAACGCGCCAATCGGGAGTGTCTACGTCACCTCTGAAGGTCTCCAATCCCAGCGCGACTCTTACTAACGCACCAATCCGGAGCGTCTACGTCACCCTGTAATTCTTCCACTCCTAGCGCGACGTACACTAACGCACCAATCCGGAGCGCCTACGTCTCTAGCTAATTGGCCAATCCCAGCGCGGTCTTTCTAACGTCAACAGCTGCTAGTCCTACTCCTGCTTCTATTGACCCCTCCTTTACAAAAATTTCTCGGTAAGATTCTCAAACTTTTCAAATTCACAAATCTGTTAGTAACTACATAAAAACACCACCATTGTCCGCTTCGTTAACCAAAGAATAGTAAAAGACCTTTCCCACAAGAATTCTGTCTTTCCCGAGAGCAGCGCTTACCTCTGCCCTACTACAGAATCGTTACTTCCGTTGATAAAGTAGCACATCCCTCTACTTTACCCTTCTAACAAGCATCAACTAACCGCTTCTCTAGAATTAAGACACCTAGTTGGAGACCCAATGCTCCTGAGAAATAAAACCAGAGTTTCGCAATTAATCGGAATGCCTTATCATTCACACACTTTCTCACGGGAAAAATATAGTACAATCATACAGAATTCTGTCTTTCCTGAGAACAGCGAACAGTCTGTCCTACTACAGAATCATAACACTCGTTAACAAAGTAGCGCTTCCCTCTACTCGGTCCTTCTAGCAAGCTCAGAGAATACCTGCTACCTTTTCAGTGATAAGCGTTATCAGAGTACCTCCTTGGCCTCCTGGTACCTAAGACCAAAATTTCACAGGTAACCTTTGCTATCATACACACTTCTCTTATACAGAAAATGTCTCTAATGGCAACACTCTGCGATGCTACCAAATCAAATCCAGACAATGCGTCGAGCAACTCCAATCGTTACACGTTTCCCCTGTGTACCTACAGGGCCACAACAATTCCGTCTTTCCCGAGAGCAGCGCTTACCTCTGCTCTACTACGGAACCATTCCAAACTTCCGACTTCCTACATCCCAGAAGCCGTGCAAACAACATAAAACTCGACGCAACCTGACATAGAGTGTTAGTACATAAATCAACACCAATCAATAATCAATAAGCAATGTACAAGCAATAATCACCAAACCAAAACAATAACAAACCATAACTCTGCTAACAGAAAAACTGATGCAGCGTGGAATCCAAAATCCCTCCCTCCATCACAGACCAAAGATCTCACTAACACATTCAATCAATACATTCACTGGTAGGGCCCATAACACCAACATTCACTCATCATTGGTCTGTCTTTCTCGGGAGATGATTGTTCTTCCATACGCTGACATGAAAGGAAATACCTTTAACCTAATGAGCAATAAATCTACATAACCCTATTCATCTTATTCATCCCAAATTCCACCTTTGGTATTCCTTTCATATGGTGTCGATGAATCTGCTAGTTGCTGGTAAGGTGAATTTCTAATTCTCTATTTACTTTGAATTAATACATTCTCTATGAATAAACAACCCAACTCATTTGGTAAGGAATCTATATGAATCTTTATCTAATTAATGCAAGTTAAATAATTTGTTATTCAGACCGCCAATCATCATATTTACCTATTCTGGCTAAATGTCGTCCTCTAAGTCAATCCGGTCGTCCTGCAACACGCTACAGTCCCATAGATTGGATTGAGACCATAAGCGCGTACCTGTCAATCTATGCCCATTTAATTGGAAAGTTCAGTTCATCAGGAAATTGGGCAGCAATTCAGTCCGTCAAAGATTCAGGGAAACAGCTGTCCTGCAGCGTCACCGTCCTCTCCGTCAGCATAACGTCAGGAAACAAAGAGCTAGCCATCTCAACCTCACTATTCTACCGACTTTTATAATAAAATCACTGTCAGAAAGTAACAAATATTGGTTTTCGGCTTTTCTGATTGGAGGATTTAGGGTCATCCGTTGAAGTTCTCATGAAGTTTTGTCCATTATGTCATCACACTTGCTGGTTCCGGTTTTTAAAGAGAGTCTATTGTTCCCAGGGTCCTGGCAGCCTTCCCAGGATGACCTTGATGGGTACAGTCTGGCTAAGGTCAAGACGAGGCCAATGTTGCTGGCGTTGGCGCAGGCGCACTTCACCCAGAACCTCGAGGAGTGGTTTAGGTCACGTTGTGTACAGGAGGCGGCCATTTTGTGGTAGGCCCCAAATGGTCAACTTAAGCAAAACAAACACAAAACGTAATTAATACATAGAAATGGCTAATAAAATGTTAAACCCTCACTAATTCCCCTATGTGTATGTAATTATCTAGCATAATAGCAACATTCAAAGCAGTTATACTTACTATTTATGCGACTTACAATTTACGTCACAAAGCAACATATAACATGCAATATTCTAATTTCTCTAATATTAGTATGCGCACATATTTTAGTTTACGTATTAATTTGGCCATGCAAATGCAAATCCCACATGTATTTCATTTATTAATAAGGTTGGTTTAGTAAATCACTTCAAACAATTAATACGATTATAATTAATTGATTATTCTAATTAGTATAGTCATGCAAATTGGGGAGGGTATACAAAATTTAGCATTACCTGCTCCAGCTTGGGGAAGTGCTGGATCACTCATGGCTGGTCTGCTGGGTACACGATGCATCCCTGCCCTGACTGATTGTGTCTGGATCAGTGTAGTCAAGCACAGATTGGGCTTGAGCAGAGTTTATTCTATGCATTGGCCTCAGATGCTGGACTGAGAACCACAGCTCAAGGCATGACGAGCTCTCAGGTCGAGCAGTGACTTAAGTCATGCTGCAGTTTAACAGTTTAAGCACAGTGACTCATGTCACACATCAGCTTCACGATTCCCATCAGGAATCATAGTTGAGAGTCTGGGGCTTTCTGACACCTCAGGCATTTCCAGTCTTTCTGCTCTGCAGACCCAGCACACAGGGCTCCCCCAACACTTCGCTCCTCATGATTTGTGATCACGATCGAATCGACCCGCCATTTTGTGCTTCGCCACCATTTTGTGTTGCCCTCACTCAGGCAGCACGGCGAACAAAGTCTTTTCTGCTTTTCCTGCAGCTTCGTGTCAAAATAAGCCGTCTGCCTCTATTTACAAAGCTGGTGTTAGGACTGGCCGAATACACTAATCCCCGGCTGGTTTTCCTAATCCCTGTCTCAACTATCTGTTGGTTCACACTATTCTCTTCTGACTTTATCTTATCGTCTGGCCTTCACTGTCCTCTGCTCGTATTCTCTCGTTTCACAACTGTCCTCTAAAACATACAAACATGTCTCGCCACCTGCAAGTCAGTTACAAACCCGTTGATTAATTAACTTGTGGGAGGGGTGACAAACACAGTTGGAGGAGAGGCCTCTTCGAGTTACTTGATACTTTGTTTTCAAACCTTTCCTATTGGTTCTGTTCTGTTTTCCAACTTCTCGCATTGGCTCTTTTTATATGTTTTAGGTGTGTTCTTAGTTAATGTATATGCACCTATGTACTATATAAGATTGTGCGCCACAGAGTGAAGTGGCAGTCTCCTGAGAACATACCGTGTGTACTTCTAGGACAACTGTACTAGCTGCAGCTAATAAAACCGATCTTTTACGCCTGACAGAGTGTCCCGTGTTTCTGTGTAGCTGAGCAGGAGAATCCCGGAGATTAAGGCATACCCTGGGCTGCCAGGTCCATAAGGTTCTGGTTCTTCAACTGGCGCCCAATGTGGGGCGGCTTCAGAGGTAGTGGTTCTGCCTGAAGGTCGTGAGGAACCTCGCAAGAAAATTTTGGAGGAATCGCGAGCCACGTCAAAGCGACCCCTGTATGTCGAAGTGGTCCGAAGGTCTTTTGCAGCGCGGTTACTCCTTTCTGACGTTTACTGACGACTGCTGCCCTGACTGCCGCCCTGCCTTGGCCCTTCCTTTGGTGATGTATGGTAAGGCGAGACGATAAACGGGCCTCTGTTGGCGTAAGAAGACGTCATTAGTCCTTAGTTAAGTATTTTGGGTGGGTCGCTCCCACAATTTTGGTTCTTTGTTTTGTCCTTAGGTCCTTAGATTTGACTATTGCAATAGCCAAAGCCGAGGGGTAAGTGCATTTGTGCTGAGTAACGAGTTTACACCCTTGAAGTTTGTGAACAGTCCGGTGACATCACGAGATGCCTGGTCTGACTACGTTTGGAAAGCTTTGTTGCTTTGGTTGTAATCGGGATTCCCGGCTTGAGGACTCTTGTCCGATTCCTTCGGTTGGAACTCCCACATATGAGCTCTATTCTAAACATGGTGTTGGCCCCATTGCCTTTAACGAGACATGGACCCGATACACGAAGAAAGATGGTGTTTTAAAATGGCCAGAAAATGGTAGTTTTGAGCCTGATATATTAGATAATTTGGAAGCAGTTTTATTTAAAGGAAAAGCCCGGCCGGCAATGTTTGACTCTTTCCGCCTTTGGCGTAAGGAAGCCAAACAGAGAGAAATTAAGCAAGCAAAACGAGATAGGAAAGCACAAGGCATGACGATTATACAGGCTGCCCAGCAATTCAAAGATGACGAAATTAATAATGCGATAGAAATTTCAGAGAGACAGCATCGTATGGCGATAGATAAATGCCATCCGATGTTGCCAGCTTCCCCCTCTGATAAAAGAAAGGATTTAGAGGAGGATTCCTTGATGTCTCATTTATTGAGATTGCCTTCGCCCTATGCACAAGGTGCTAATGCACCCCAGTTGTTACAGCCTGTTCAGCCACCAGTTGTACCTCCGCCTGCTCCGGCTCTTCCGAATTTGCCCCTTCCAGTATTGCCTTTACCAGTTTTGCCTTCAACTTCTACTTTACCCTCATCTCCTGAAGATCGATCTCCTTTGCCTTCTGCTCCTTCTGTTGTTACTGGTTCTCCTTCTGTTAGTTCACCTAATACCTTGTCCCCTATTCTTATGTCCAATTCTCCGTCTATGCGTAAACGACTCACAGATACGGTTTCTGGTCTTTTATCACCTTTCTTTGAGGCGTTAAATGTGTCTCCGGCATTTTCTCGAAGACAGTCTCGTAGTCAGTTCCCAGCTTCCGAAGAACGAGAAATGTTAGACTCTCTTGCTCGTAAATGGATTGAAAAGGGTCCTTGGTATAGTGTGCTCGTTATTATGCCTACCTTCTCACAGTGGAATGCGCCTACGCAGAGATATGTTTTCAATACTATGTGTGATACTCTTATTAAAGGATGAGAAGATATGGACTTGGGTTCGGTTCCTCAGGGTCTGTTAGACATTCAGGCTAATTTTGATAAGGGACTCATTGTGGGTTCTAAGGTTGAGGACGCTGTAAAGACACTTGTTACGTTCAGAACCTTATTTACCTCACAAACATTTCTTGACTCCGATCCTTCGATTAGGTTAACACTGAAAAATTATCCAATGAGAGAGGTTCCTCCAGTATGGAGAGAAGAGGTACCAGCAGCAGGTAACGTTCCACTTATTGCTGCTCACTTCCAGCGTATATGGGTACATGTTCCCTGGAAAAGATCTGAAGTTTTAGCCCGTAAACAGTCTCTACTGGATCCTCGTAAGAACCCTGCAGGTTATTATAAAGAGTTGTCACAAACTGTTGAAGCCTGCATCATGAATTTAGCAGTTATTGATATGCTGATGGGGAATGTAGTTCCACAAGCGTTATGGGCTAGGATTCGTAAAGAGAATCATGCCCAAGAATTAGGTGGAGACTGGGATGCTATAATTGCCGCAGATAGAAACCAAGTGGGTGGTGCGAAGCCTGATGCTTTGATTTCAGAACTCCCTGGTAGGATTATTACATTAATGAAAACAATGATGCCTGCCTTGAGAGTTAACTGGGATAAACTAGCGGCATGCAAACAAAAGAAAGATGAAAGTGTCTCCGATATCTTCACTCGTTTCGAGGAGACATTCGTCGATCACAGTGGTCAAGATATGACTACGGAGGGTGGACTGCATTTTATTTGTAGATAAGTTCGTATTTAATTTGCTTCCCGAGCTATCGCATAAGTTGAAAGACTCCGAAAGTTCATGGGCAGTTTCTTCTTCAGCCCAGATATTGTCTACTGCTCAATATTATGAAAACAGAGATAAAGAAGAAAAAGAAAAGCAAGAGAAAAAGACGAAAGAATTAAAAACGAAGGTTCTCTTGCAACAAGCTTATCCTCCTCGTTATGCTCAGCCTCAGTTTCAACAGCCTCCGCAGTTTCAGAGGTTGTATCAAAAGCCTGAGCCATATATTCCGCGACCTTTGTTAGGTCCTAATCAATGTGCCTATTGTAGAGAGGAAGGTCATTTTAAGAACAGTTGTCCAGTTTTATTGCAGCGTAATAAGACACTATCTGCTCCACGAGGTCGTGCTGGCCTCCAGTCAGCAAACAGAGGTAGAGGTCGAGGTATGATTACCCAAGAACAGCGTTCTCTTCCTCCTCCTAATTCCATTAATTATTTTGATCAGCAGAATGTTAGGTCTGCACAGTACTACAATGAGGATTGTTATGTTGAAGACGGGAATGAAATCTTCATGCTAACTAGGACAGCCATGGACAAAGTAAGGGAGTTGTGTCGATTCCAGTAGATCAGAATGGACCTTATGTTAATGTCACTACAATGGGTGTTTCAGAGCCATTTCTTTTAGATACTGGTGCGATGAGAAGTTCTATCATTAATTCTAGACTCCCTGGGGCACCTTTGTCTGGCTTAACGAATGTATCTGTAGGATTTTCTGGTACCCCTGTTTGTAATCCGGTTTCTTGCTCTTTGCCTATTTCAATTGGCCCTTATGATTTGGAAGCTTCGCTTCTCTTGACGAATGGTTGCGGTGAGAATCTGTTGGGTTTGGACTTATTGAAAAGAATGCATGCTACGATATATTGTTCTCCTTCTGGTGTACATTTTACTTTAGGACAGAAACTGACTTCTCCAATGTATTTGTCCAAAGATCAGTTTCCACCTGAATTGCTTTCTCTTCCGGAAACGCTTTGGGCCACGGGTCCGAACGATGTTGGCTGTCTTGAGATTCCACCTCATGTTGTCACTCTCAAACCTAATGTTGAATTGCCACGTATTCCACAATATAGAATTTCTACTGAAGGTGAAAAAGCGCTTTTGGAAATCATTCATGATTTGATTCAGAAGGGTGTGGTTGAGGAAACAAGAGGAAACATATGCAATAGTCCTATTCTTCCTGTTCTTAAACGCACTGATCCTTCTCAGCCTCCTGTATATCGTTTCGTAATTGATCTTCGGGAGGTAAACAAAATTGTTGTACCACAATTTCCGGTGGTACCAGATATCACTGCTCTGTTGACCATGATACCTTCCACAGCGACTTTGTTTTCTGTTATCGATCTAAAGAATGCCTTCTTTAGTATTCCCATTGCCGAAGAGAGTAGAGATATTTTTGGCTTCCCTCTTGGAGGCCGACGCTTCCGATTCAAGTGCGCACCTCAAGGCTATTGTGAAGTCCCTCTATTTACAGTCAAGCTCTGAAATGTCATCTTGATGTTTTTTTCTTTACCATCTGGTGCTGCTCTCATTCAATACATGGATGACTTGTTAATCGCTGCTGATTCAGAGGATATTTGCAAGAATGTGACTGTTGCATTACTACGTCACTTGTTTGATCTGAATCACAAGGTTTCACCTTCCAAACTACAATATGTTCGTCGAGAGGTTACCTATTTGGGTCATCTCCTATCAAAGGAGGGACGGCGGTTAACCCCAGAACGCATCCAAGCTATTGCGCAAATGTCTGTGCCATCCACACAAAGAGAAGTACGTGCCTTTCTGGGCATTACTTCTTATTGTAGACAGTGGATCCCTAACTTCTCTCTGTTGGCTAAACCTCTGTTGGCACTCACTTTGAAAAATACGCCTCAGCCCCTTCCATGGACTGACGAATGTCAGAAGAGTTTCACTGACTTACGTACTGTGCTATGCTCTGCTCCTGTATTGGGCACTCCCGATTACAGTAAACCTTTCACGCTCTATGTCCATGAGAGAGAGGGTTGTGCATTGTCGGTTTTAACGCAGCGTTTTGGAGACAAACAGCGACCATGTGCTTATTTTTCAGCTACGTTAGATCCAGTAGCCAAAGCACTGCCTAGTTGTCTTAAAGCGACACCAGCAGCAGCAATTTCTATTCGACAGTCTGCTGGAGTAGTGTTAGATAACACACTTATTGTTATGGTGCCGCATGCAGTGGATACCTTACTAATCCGAACGAAAACACAGCATCTTACGAGTGCTCGTTTGTCTGGATATGAACTGACACTTTTGGCTAGTCATGTGCACATCAAACGATGTAACACTTTGAATCCAGCTACTTTGTTGCCTCTTCCAGAAAAGAAAGGTGTTCAAGAGCGACATGATTGTTTCCTCCGTACTGAGGAAGAAACAAAAGGAAGAATTGACTTGAAAGATATGCCGCTAGAAAATCCGGATGGAATACTATGGGTAGATGGTTCTTGTTTCAAGCTTCCTAATGGAGATACAGTTTCAGCCTATGCTGTTACTACTTTACATACAGTTGTGGAAACAGCTCGTATCGGACACAATTCAGCCCAGGCAGCTGAACTGATAGCTTTAACGAGGGCATGTGTGTTATCCAAAGGGAAAAGAGTGAACGTGTACACCGATAGCCAATATGCCTTTGGTGTAGCGTTCAATTTTGAGCGTCTTTGGAAAGAGAGGGGATTCCTTACTTCACATGGCACTAAGATACAGCATGGACAGTTAGTGACTGATCTTCTTGAGTCACTTTCTTTACCTGCTCAGATAGCGATTGTGAAGTGTAGTGCACACAAGAAGATTACAGATGACGTTGGTTGAGGAAATGCATTTGCAGATGAAGTAGCTAAAAAGACAGCGAGAGATGCTACAAGTCGAATGTATGTTACGGGTCCTGCGAATTGGGTCAGAGAGAGAGGAATGTATGAGGATACAGTAGAAAGTGTAAGGTCGATTCAGGAAGAGGCTACAGAGAAAGAATTGAGCAAGTGGAAAGAAATTACAGGAATGTTAGACGAGATGGGATGTTGGGTGGAATTATCTGAACATCAACGTTGGCTGTTACCAGATGCCTATGTACTCCCAGTAGTTACTATGGCGCATGGTCCAGCCCATTTAAGTGCGAAGGGTATATGCAAGCTTCTGGCTCCAGTGTGGCAAAGTGAAGGAATCCCAAAGTGTGCAGACAATGTTGTGAAACATTGTATTATTTGTTTGATGTACAATCCAGGAAAGGGAACCCCAACTCCAGCAGGTCACTTTGCTCCTCCAACATATCCATTTGAGGTGTTGCAGATCGATTACATTCACATGGAAAGATGCAACAACCTCAAATATGTTTTGGTGGTAGTATGCGCCTTTTCTAGGTGGATAGAAGCATACCCTCTAAAAGACAATACAGCCTTATCCACAGCCAAAGTTCTACTAAAATAATTTTTCCCCAGATTTGGATTGCCGCACATTGTCTGGAGTGACAATGGGAGCGAATTTGTGGGTCAAGTCATGCAGAAAGTTTGTGCAGGTCTTGGAATCAAGCAAAAGTTCCATGCGGCAAACCATCCACAGTCAGCGGGTTTAGTAGAATGTTACAATGGTACACTTAAACTTAAAATAGCAAAAATACAGGCTAGCACAGGACTTAATTGGCCCGATGCTTTACCATTGGCTCTTCCATCCACCAGAACTGCTGTACACTCTCGTTTGGGACTTAGCCCTTACGAAGTGGTTTTTGGGCGCCCAGCTAATATATGGGGAGTCCCTCACCCTAAGAAATACTCAGACTTCCCATATCCAATGTTGATTGATTACTTGCATGAACTTACAACTAAATTGCGTGTTCTCCATCAACAGGTTCAGAATGCTTTGCAGGAGGCTTCCACAGACCCAGGTCATTCCATCCGACCAGGTGACTGGGTCTGCATAAAGAATTTCCAAAGAACGAAAAATTTGGAGCCCAGGTGGAAGGAGCCCCGGTTGGTTCTCCTTACGACGAGAACAGCAGTAAAAGTCAAAGAAAAGAAAAATTGGATTCACGGCGTGCATTGTTAGAAAGTGCCTTTGCCTCTGCCCTTCGATCAATGGGTGCGTAAGGGCATTAGTGACTCTGAGAGTGAGAAGATTCAACGATTTGTACCTTTTAGTGATGCACGCCTGAATGGAACATTGTCTGAGAAAGAGGACAACAACATTCTTCAGGAAGCGATAACACCACATCGTCGCTTGAATACGACAAATCCACGAACATTGTTCCGAGACCTAACTGTACCTGATAAAGAACACTATAACCTAAGACCTAGACTAAAGAACACTTAAGATTTTCTATCTCCTATGTAGTATTCTATCCCGGTTGCAGGGTCTCGGTAGGAGTCTTCGTTGCGACCTGAGTAGTGGCAATAGGCCTGCAGGACTTGCAGTGTCATAGGACAGCAGACAATCGTGACCAAGTGATTGAGGAAGATTGCCGTGAGCATCCATTTAGAAAGATGGAAACTACATTAGGCGAAAGAGAGAGAAAAGAATCCTGTAGATCAATGTACAGTCGTTTTAATATAACTTTGTATATTATCATATTATTGTGTATTTTATTGGCATGTATAAGTTGGATTGTTTATGCTATGCAGCAAAAAGTTGTCCCTCCTTCTATCTCTTCTTCTTCTACTGTCTCTCCACATCTATTTCATACACTTCCCCAACATGAACTTATTAGACGAACTGAATATTATAATAATTCATTTGTTCAGTTATTACATCAACACCAATTAGTGATCAATACAACTGACTGTTGGGTGTGTGGACTTATGCCACATACCACAGACAAATGAATGCCGTATTTAGTTCTTCCATTCTCTTATGAAGGTTCCGCTTGGGCTTATTTTGTTATCTTCTCCAACGCTTATCAAAGCAAAATCAGACGACCCGTTAGTTCACATATTGGTGGTCCGGATTTCAGCCATAGTTCATTAATAAAGGGAATGGTAGCTATGGCTAAAATCATGGAAAATAGTAAAATTTCCATTGACGAAAAAAAAGCGTACACTAACTGGAACGTCACCCATTATGTCACTAGCCTTAGTGATGAGGTTAAACGAGGAAAATCTCCACCGATTTGGACTATTCCTCATCAGGGCAATTTCTGTCTGCAAATAAATAGTCAGTCTACTGACACCGTACAAAGAAACAACTGTTCCCACACATACGTCTACTCCTCTCAAAACTCGCCGCCTCTAGTACCATCTCAAGGCACGTATTTTATCTGCCACGATAGGGCTTACACGTGGTTGCCAAGTGATTTCTCTGGTATCTGTTATATATTTTTTTTTTAAAGACAACCAAATGAACATTTCCAAGATTACTAAAATGTAATTTAAAATGTTATCTAGAACCTAACACCCTAATGCTTACTTCTTCTCCTCCCCTTCCCAGAGCCTTGAAACCCTCACGAGTATGTAGTGCGCTTTACAAATTTTGTGATTGATTGATTGATTGATATGAGAGCATAAAAAACAGAGCAACTTGCAGTCTAGAGTTTCTTAGGAAGAAGAGAAGCACTGCATACCTTGTTGACAGCAAAGGCTGTCGTTATCAGCGAAGGCGTGAATACAGTGTTCCCCGTGAAGGGCAAACACCCACTGCGATATCAGTCAGTCAGTCTTCCTCCAGGACTTGGCTTTATCAGCTTCAGACTTCACCGAGATGCATCATCTGTGAAGTGTAAAGTCTGCTGGCAGCATGTGAAACCATCTCTGGTAGAATTTCGTACGATAATCTGGGCGAAGGACCTCTTCTGACAAGTCGGCCAATGGCAGTCCTTATATACTAAATCTTATCAGAAATTGGAATTCCTGACATAAGTTTAGGAATGTCTGCATAGATTATGTGCCTCAAGGTATGCTTCCCAGCGGTTCCTTATGAACATATAAGGCAAAATGATGTCAATTAAAGCTACATTATTTTGGATATATGTCTGTATGTGTTCTTATTTACCCTTGACATGGTCATCAGGAGACATTTGACCCAGATGATTGTTGTATTAGATGTTTTATCTATGTCATTAATTGAAGAACTTAATGATAACAAAGTTCCTAGGAAGATAAGGTCTGGCGAGATGTGCATTAAAAGGCAGACATGACAATGACTCTGCATAAATTAGGGAATATGTGGATTTCAACTGTCTAAGTTAAGGAAGATGGCGGCCTCTGTCAACTAAAATGGAGTTGGGTCCCACATAAGATGGAGTCGGACCTTAAGGATTTTACAGCACTTTGTTTTTAAGTGGAGTGTAACAGGTGTCAAGCTTAAGTTGACTGCATTTTTTGGAATGGTTCATTCATTCATTCATGAATCTTTATTTCGGCAATATTTCAGCCATAAAAGAACACATAAAATAGTTTGTACAATATAAAATACAGTAGTGAAGTCATAGCTACAATATCATGATCTAATGTAAACCAGAGCTACTAGCCACTATTTGAAATTATAAAACTCCTTTTGATCCAAATAGCATACAGATACTTCGATAGTGCAAACACAATATGACCTGCAGTGTCGGTTTTAAAAATCCTTAAAGCATCTGAGCATTTCCTGAATCCTAAATTTCTACAGATTGGTACAATCCAATTCTTTCTTGCTCTATTATAAAGAGGGCAGAAAAATAAAATGTGGCATTCATCCTCATTATTCATACCACAACCTGGACATTTAGAGGCCCTGGACGGAGACCATTTGCTGGTAAGGCACGCTAAAGGAAGGGAACCAAACCTCCACTGTATGTAGAGCTTCCTCGCCAAAACGGGAAATATTACATCCAGATAATCTTCAAAAAAGTAGGCAGATTTTATCTCTAGGAATGATTTTACCATGGACCCATTCTGCGAATCATGCAGCCATACACTTGAGCAGCGTGATCTATAGTACTCCATAAATAGATTCCCTGAGATCTCGCTGCAAGCCGTTACCGGATTAAGCCACATATCCACAAGGCCCATTTTCAAAAGTTCATCTTTGATATAAGAGAGCCAGGGAATATGCACTGCCTTGCTTAGACTCAATATTTCTTGTAGTTCAGTTCTGTACTGCAGGAGTTCGGGTGTCAGCCATAGCCTCCTCCAAAACCTAAGAGGTTTGATGGCTAGTTCCTCCTGGATAGGAAATATACCCAAATCAAGCCTTAGCGGTAGAAGAGGTGTACTTTGAGGGAGCGAGAGCAACTGCCGCAGGAAATTGTTCTCTACTTTGGTTATACCAGGTCTGGCGGCGTGCCCCCATAATTCCCCACCGTACAATGCTGCCGCTCTAGCCCTTGATTTATAAATTTCAAGCCCAGGGCTTATAGGCCTGTATGTGGAGGCATTTGACATTTTTAGTATTCCCCCAGCTATTTGAGTCAATTTAAGTTGTGATTTGGCAAGATGGGGACCCCAGGAGAGATTTTCACTTAGTGTGACACCTAAGTATTGGAATGTATGAACTCTCTCCAATACAACCGAGTCCAGAGTGGGTGGAGGTCTAGTGTGTGAAGAGGGGTTAAAAATCATGTATTTGGTCTTGTCTACATTTATCTGTAGGCCATGGTCGCAGCAAAAGTTATTAAAACCATCCAATATGCATTGTATCCCCATGGGTGACTTAGATAATAGCAAGGTGTCGTCAGCAAACATTATAGCCGCGACTTTCTTGCCTGCCAACCTGGGGGCATCGTTGTTTGGCACTGCATCCAGGTGCGATATCAACCCATTTACATATAAACAAAACAAGGTCGGAGCCAGGACGCACCCTTGCCTGACTCCCTTGTTCACCGTAAACCTAGCGGACAGTGCACCTCCTCTTGCGCACCTGACCTGTGCGAAATTCTGGGTATGCAGCCTCACCAGTATCCCCAGTAGTAAATTGGGAACTCCCAGATCTCGTAGGACAGCCCAGAGTTTACCCCTAGGGACAGTGTCAAACGCTGAACGTAAATCTACAAACATCATATAGAGGCTGCCACCCTCTATTACCACAGTCTTCCAGTACAGCATTATTAATCGGAAAATCTGGTCCATGGTGGATGTTTTACTTCTAAAACCGGCCTGATATGGTGAAAGAATTTCATTCTCATTGGACCACTCCTGCAAACGATCTAGAATGAGTCGTGCAAATATTTTTTGGGGGACATCAATGAGGCTGATGGGCCTATAATTGACGGGGAGCAGAGGAGAACCCTTTTTAAATATTGGTATAATTTCTGCTCCCAGGCACGAGCCCGGAACCTCTGCACCGTACAGGATGGAGTTATAAAGTGCACATAAGTACGGCGCCCATATCTTTGGCTGTTCTTTGAACATGTCCCCAGGTAGTTTGTCAATGCCTGGTGCTTTGCCCGTCGCCAGTTTACCAAGGGCATAGGAAACCTCCTCTAGGGAGAATTCCAAGGCCTCAGTATCCCCAGAAGGCGGTGCATAGAAGGGCAAAAGATCTAAATCGGAAGTTGCTGCGTATAGGGATTTGAAGTGAAATTCCCACACCCCCGCATCTAGATTAACTTCGATTGCGTTACGGGGTTCCGCACACCCTGTATTCACAATAGACCAAAATCTACGCGCTTCCTTGTTGGCAAGTGCAGAGGCTAGATTCTCCCATCTCTCCCAGTCCCAATCTATTTTTGCCTGTTTCAGGACTTCTTTGTAGGAGACCCTAAAGGCACGGATAGTTAGCCTATCACTGCCAGCTTTAATGGCATTAATCAGATCGGATTTGGATCTCCTGCATATAGCGTTATACCAAGACGAGGGGGTGATCCTGGGCTTACTGGATGGAATATTAGGATTGAAAGTGCCTGCTAGGGTGTCAACCAAATCCTGATGGACAGTAAGCAGGTTCACAGAAGTAGCCAGGGACATTCCCTGAGCCCAGATGTCGCTTGCCATTTTGAGGAGGGGAAGGATGAGTGTATATAGACTTGAAAGTGCATCCCTCCTCTCACGCAGAGTCGCCCACTTTACCCGTCTCCTGTTGTTGGTAATAACCAGGCCTGGGTCAGCGGTTGGTTCCGTATGGGTTTTCGAGAGTTTAGGGAGTTCCATTTTCAGCAACAGTGCGTTATGATCGCTGTCCGTTCTATTCAATACCTCCAGATCCACGATCCTTGACCACAGCCTGATCTGAACCATGACGTAGTCTAGATGGGATTCCTGATCTTTTTTGTTGTACGTGCACTTGGAGGGAATGTCTGAGGGCATCCGACCATTAACCGCCCTGACTGAGTTATGGAGCGTTAGGGTCATAATCTGCATGGCCAATGGGGTCCATGCCTTTGCGTAGGAAGACCTACATGGAGGGATTCCCCAGAACTCATCCTCATCTAACAATGCCCCCTCATTCAGCCCTTGCAGAGGCTCGTAGTGACAATTAAAATCTCCTGCAATCACATAGTGAATGTCTCGATTTAGGGATTCAAGAAAAGCTGATAGTTCCCCAATGGTGTTAGATTCCTTTGCCAGAGCAGTTGGTCGGGAATATACATTCACTAGTGCCAGTCTATAAAAAGTGGGCCATGTCATTAGGACGCATAAAATGTCGTCCGAGTTTGTCTGAATCGATTCCACCCTACAACCCAGAGGTACACCGATCCACGTTGTCAGACCACCAGAGGGGCGGCCTTTACCTCCCCATCGGGCAGGGATGCTGAAAGCCACAAACCCCAATCTATGAACCTCCTCCCTAGCCCAGGTCTCCTGGAATAGGATCACATCAGAGGTATCGACAAAAGAACCCCATGCTGGGCAGGCTAGCTTATTTTTCAAGCCCGCCACATTCCATGATGTTAAGTTCATGAGCTGTGGGTGACACGGGGAATTTGGTGAGGAATCCGATTGGTGAGGGGAACACCTCTGCTGGAGTTATTCAGATGGCCGAGGTGGGACAGCACTAGTACTTTCTACGATGACTGGCGGTTGCTGGGCAGCAGGAGACAGTATAGAAATCTCCAGGGGGAGACTAATATCAATCCCCACCGTATTGGAGGGAGACCCTGGGGTGCAAGATGACAAGATACTTTCCCTTAATGGCTCACTTGGCTCAGAACCTATGATGTTACCCCCCGATGTACCCTGTGCTGCTTTGTTATACCTGGCCAGTCAGTCAACCTGGTCGAGATAACTGAATCTATTTGAGCAGGGGGTAGGGAACCATTTTGAGTCATAGGGATCTTGCCTTGATTTCCCGCCACCTCCCCTACGCGAATGCGGGATATAGGTCCAACCATTTTCTTCTGGCCTCAGTCGTCCATTAGGATAAAAGAAGGAGAGGGGACGCACCCCTATTTTTGTGTCTGAACGGGAAGTTTCCCAGTTGCAGATATAATCTGCTGTCCTAGCATCCCGAAAATTGACTATGACGCAGTTGCCAGTTATATTTTTGGGGGTGCACCCCACCCATCCCACCCTTCTAACCATAATGATCTCACTTCTAGCATACGGAGGCAGAGGCCTATGAATGCTAAGCCAGTGTAATGTCTTATTTTTCAGGTTGGAGAAATCTTCGATATTGGGGTCGCTAATTTGTGGGACCCCTGTAAGGACTGCCAGGTAGGGGCTAGCTTCCGGGGGCAGATCAAATCTCGGGACAAACCTCGGATCCTCTCCCTGGTTTCGCTACCGCTCCAACCTCCCGTTGGCACTGTCGTTAACCGGAGGGGCCTTTCCAATAGTATGGGTGTCTAACTGGTGGTTGTCGGAGGGCCTAGCTTCATGTTGTACTTGTGGGAAATTGTGTGTAGTAACTGGGGCTGCCTGTGGTACAACATGTGGGGTAACTAATGGATGGCCGATTATCTGGACATACAGCAGGAGCGTCTGTCACTACCCCTCCTGTCCTGGCAATAAAAGCACAATTGCAAGAGCAAGGAGGGCGTGCTTTATTATTGACACCATCTGTAATTCCCCTTATTTGTTGTTCAAGCTTTGTGAGGAGAATCACCACACCATCCAACCTTTTTTCCAGTGATCCCAAAAAAGTGCGCAGCAGTGAATCTATTTGCTGTGGTGGTGTTGCCTCCCCAGCTGCGTGTGGCAGGAAAGTAAGAGGAGCCTGTGCCTGATCAGAAAGATCCCCAGAGGGCTTTGAATGGGTGGCGTCTAGAAGTGGGGTACAGCTACCCTGACCTTCATTAACCTCTATGTCTACCTCTGGGACTGCAATATTGCGTCGTTTTGCTGGTTTGGCTCCCCCTGGATTAGTACTGGCTTCCCTAGAGGCTTTGGGCTTGGTTTTCGAAATCAGCCCTTTGCTATTGCCCTTTTTTTTACGCAAAATCGGTCCATGTCTAGTCACTGGGGGGGAAAAGTCTCTCGAGTTGGTCACGGGATCATTGCAACTCGAGGGATCACTGTAAGAGGTATCATCCACAAATTGGGTGAGGGGTAAAGTGGTAGTTTTAACACCGATGCCATTAGGGGTACGCGCAGTTGCAAGAAGGCCCAGAGAGGATCTCCTAGCTACGGCAAGGTCCTGCGAAACTCTGCGCTCCAAGAGTTCAATGCCCTGATCAATCACAGAGTTTGCTCTTACTATAAAATGGTCTAAGGTGCCTGTAAGATGACCATTGGACACAACGTTCCTACCCGCTTTAGATGCCATTTCTCAGGATAAGTGAAACACAATGATTAGAACGTAGTAGTTATGCGTCTATGAATACTGCAATAAGCCTTTGGATAATTAATAACAACTGTCAATAACCAGTTCAGTAAAATACTTTAAAAGTACACATACGGTTTAGTCCATAGGTTGAAATGGGGAGGCCCGGTCCGGTCTCTCGCGATCTCAAACGGGCTTCAACGGGCCCGCCCTTGGCCCGGGCTTCGCCCGGGACACGCCCCGGACGCATCCCGCGTACGCGTTGTGGTGGGAGTATTTATAATGGAAAAGGGGGGAGGGGCCGGGAAGAGTCTCCATCTGCGGCCAATGTCCAGGAAACAGAGGGGCCGCTGGGACTCGCAGTCCCGGTCACACCGTCACCAATCCTCGATGCTCCCGCACCTGCACCTGTGTCCACACACCTCCCGTTGCAGGAAGACCTTCGCTCTGCCCGCCAGCCAAGTCGTCGTCTCCGAGCGGTATCTGTTATATTGCTTTTCTCCTTCCCCCAACATACACTGCTTCTGCAAATCATCATCGGAATCGATATGGCAGAGGAATTATTGATTCCAAGGACACAGCAGGACAAGAGGGAGGAGATTTTCTCAAAGGATTTCTTCCTTTTTGGGGTCCAATGGCCAACAGCAGAAATATAAGGCAACTGGTTCGTGTCGTAGAAACCACTATAGACATCACTGTAGGAGCCTTAAGTAATATCACGGCAGAACTACAGGCGGATCGTCTTATGACTTTACAAAACCGAGTTGCCTTAGCCTATGTTCTTGCGGACCGTGGTGGAGTGTGCAAATTGATCGGGTCAAGTTGCTGTATTTTCATACCTGATGACGCTCCGACAGTATACCAAGCTATCTCTAAGTTACATATAATCTCTGAGTCGATTCATCAGGACGAAGGAGATTGGTCATTATTGGAGTGGTTTTGGGGACTACTGTCCAAATGGGGTTGGAAGGTATTGACATTCCTTGGAGTAGTTTTGGCCATCATTTTCTCTTGTTGCCTTTGTATACACTGTGGTCCCGTCATCTGCGACCTTTGTGCTACTATGTGCATCCCGGACTTTAAGACACAAAGAACAGAGAATATTAGAATGATGGTACAGCAACAGCTCGATGACCTCATGGCCATCGACATTGACTCAGATTAACGTGAGTGTATGTATCTTGCCTGAGTTCTGGCAAAAGGAGGGTCTCAGGAACTTCGATTTGTGATCACGATCGAATCGACCCGCCATTTTGTGCTTCGCCGCCATTTTGTGTTGCCCTCACTCAGGCAGCACGGCGAACGAAGTCTTTTCTGCTTTTCCTGCAGCTTCGTGTCAAAATAAGCCTTCTGCCTCTATTTACAAAGCTGATGTTAGGACTGGCCGAATACACTAATCCCCGTCTGGTTTTCCTAATCCCTGTCTCAACTATCTGTTATTTCACACTATTCTCTTCTGACTTTATCTTATCGTCTGGCCTTCACTGTCCTCTGCTCGTATTCTCTCGTTTCACAACTGTCCTCTAAAACATACAAACATGTCTCGCCACCTGCAAGTCAGTTACAAACCCGTTGATTAATTAACTTGTGGGGAGGGGTGACAAACACAGTTGGAGGAGAGGCCTCTTCGAGTTACTTGATACTTTGTTTTCAAACCTTTCCTATTGGTTCTGTTCTGTTTTCCAACTTCTCACATTGGCTTTTTTTATATGTTTTAGGTGTGTTCTTAGTTAATGTATATGCCACCTATGTACTATATAAGATTGTGCGCCACGGAGTGAAGTGGCAGTCTCCTGAGAACACAGCAACAATTATGGGACCCCCTTAAATTTTACTTCAGGTCAGGGAAAAAGGGGAAAAAGACAATCAAATCAGAAAATTTCCCTCACGACCTCTATTAATGAAAGACAATTTAATTGTGATAGGGAAACACAAAGGCCTAAAAGGTAGTGATACACAACACAAAAATTTACAATTTTTTACTTTTTTATTTTTTATCATTTACCATTTTATATTTTTCATGAGAAAATTCAATATATTTCTTTTTCTTATCACAAAAATATGATTTAAACTCTTAAGTTTCACTGACTAAATGCATTACAGTGAATCTACATCATATTAATTAATAGCAAACAGTAGTCCCTGGGACAACCTAATATAGATCACAAAGGATCTGTATCATCACACAATCACATCTACACACATACCACATCGTTCCACATTCATACACATTTCATAAAAACATAGAAAAGAAGGCATAATTTTTTAATATCATCTATTGAGCATTGGAGGTACGAGATACATAATAACCTCCTGTGACTAACAAAACAACTGCAAAAGCAGAATAGTAATGTCAGGTCAATGGTCGACGCGTTTCGATGGCGTAGGTGCCACCTTCATCAGGACCACAGATGTATTCAGAAACGATAAAGCCCAGGGAATACCTGAAACAACATATACATAAAAAAAAAATTTTTATTTGGTGGCCCAAAATTCCCTATAAATTGAAGAAATCCTCACAAGTTAGGTGATCACTAAGTGTGAAAATAGAAAAAGAATTATTACAAACAAAGAGGAAAAAGAAAAGTATACAACAAAGAGAGTCTTATTAGGGTGAAGTAACTATCCACACTACACCGTTGGACATTCTAATTTTGAAGCCCATATGTTAAGACTACGTAGAGGTAGCGGTTTGTTCAAGTACATGTCTCCAAATAAGAACAACTCATCTCAGAGCAAGGTACAATACCACCACCAGTAGGAACGTGAAACACCACGTGCACCAACAGCATGATAGTCCTCTATGCAATACCTAAACTCCACTGCTACAAAGAAAAGCAGGGGAACAGGAAGCTTACTTGTTTATAAAAGGTATTCTGTTAAAGATGCATCGTCATGTACTCGATAGGAAGAGTTCATAAGGAGTCTGTCAAGAAAGTACAGAAACTCATAACTTGACAATTATTTGCAAGGTCACAGTCTCTAAAAGTATATATCCAGATATGATTCTCTGGAAGGCCAGGGGAACCAGATGTAGTGTTACTTTTCTAATGGCACTAAAGGGTGGCAAACACCATCAAAATTAGAAAATCTGCTATTCCGTAAGTGTACTACAACTTCTAAGTTAATTTCTACAGAATTGTTGGTTCCTGGGGAAACATAACTAACGTATTTAACGAGTGAGTATGTAACAAATAGTATTCCTGTAGACGGATGTCCACACTTTAGTAACATTGCCACCATATACTATTTCAGTCTATACAGATGTTTTGTATTAAACCGTTATGTACATATCCAACCTTATAAGAGAACTAACCGTATTTCCAATCGTATGCTCGAAGGTTAATACTTTTATCCTACTCTAAGAAACGGTACTTTAGATAGGGCGGTGTATATTCCAAAGATTTTATCTAATAATTAGATGCTGACCTTTTAATCAAAGGTTTGGTCCCGGAGTCGTATTCATGACCAATTATTCACCAGAATTTGCGGCCGTTGTCCTGTCACATCTAGCAACACCTAGACATTAGATAGAATTAAAGGCGATGTAACCATTTATTTGTCCGATCGAATTGCAAAAGAAAATGCAGGGATGTAATGAATACTACCACCTCGTCATAAGCAGAATAAGCGCCAAAAAGGCTTACCTTTTACACTAAAAATCCTTTTCATCCAAAAAACCGTATAGGTATACCAGAAATAGCGGTGCGGTAATACGCCCTCAAGACGCAAGTCCCAGTCAAATATGTTCGGAACTATGTTGTTAGACTTTCACTCGGGGACACGTTACATCTAAAAAAGGTCCCAACATAAAAACGATTAATTACAGGGATCTAGGTTACTTGGTACCAAATTATATTAACTAATCAGAGATACGAAGAGATGTAGCGACACGAGCACCTCCCTGTCGGTAGGTTATACGTCTAACAGCTTACCTTCTCTTTAAGATTCCTTCACCGTCAAATATTTCTCAGCCCAGTGGCCTTCCGGGTAGACCACCGATAGCGGTACGGCAATACGCGATGACGTCGAGGACTCCAAACTAATATATTCATTGCTGGCCAATCACAACGACGCAGCCAACGGGTAGGCAGAGTATGATTAGAACATCGAGTAGAAGAAAGAGGACTGTCTTACATAGTTTGTCAGCACCATTTTGGAACGGGTGTTATGTGACCATCCATTGACGCTTGTTAAAGCACAACTTTATTGTACCATACTGGTTGACAAGGGACATGTTAGTATTTATGAGTTTAATATGAATCAGATTGGTACGTATTACACATACGATTTGTACGAAGCGAGCATGTGGTATATAATACCAATGCAAAAAGGATATATACTCTGCAATGTGACAAGAAAAAAGAGAGCGGGTTAAAAAGGACTTGCATAGTGCACAATAGTGTCAATAATTATTCGCAAAAAGGAGAGTTATACTTGAGAGGCACTCATGAAAAAGGAGAAGGTCAGATAGTGTTGCAACACTGCAAAATCAACGTGTAACACCATGGAAATAACTATCTCATAAAGGGTGTCTCTCAAAAGGGTCATTACTGGTTTAAAAGTTAGAGTCATAAGAGAGTAGCGAAAGAGCTTATTTACGCTACCCAAATAATTTTACTAGGACAGGAATTGGTGGGTGTAGGATAGTCTATGATACTTATCATTATCTTCATATCACTACCATACTTGTAAGTTACAAGTTCTCCCAGTATACTAAACAAAGCCTATCAGAGTTGACTGGACGTCTTCAATGAAAATGTACCAGTTCTCCTGAGAACATACCGTGTGTACTTCTAGGACAACTGTACTAGCTGCAGCTAATAAATCCGATCTTTTACGCCTGACAGAGTGTCCCGTGTCTCTGTGTAGCTGAGCAGGAGAACCCCGGAGATTAAGGCGTACCCTGCGCCGCCAGGCCCATAAGGTTCTGGTTCTTCAACAGTCACTCCTCCTGTAGGGTTGACAAACTCATTCTTTCTCTCTAGAGGCAGGCTGGCTGCCAGGTGGTTCAGGACAGGTCGTCAGCTCTTCATCAAGGGGTAGAATCAGGTAATTTCCCCTTACCTCTGGGAAAATGGCTGATTAGCAGGCACCAGCTTTGGCTGAACATTAGTCCACTGAGTACTGTGGAGAGTGCTCCCTTCTTTGGCCATCGAGAACCTGGAACATGAACTATAAGTGGGTCAGCGAGTCCAACTTTTAAACATTAAAAGCAAACAGAAACTGTGAAACTACTATCTGCACTTTCAAAAATGGTTTAGGGTGGTTCTCCATCCATGTATCCTTTTCAGGCTACTCTCCAGACACAGCATTTGTGTGAGAGGATACCTCTCAAAGCAGGGTAGTCTCCTGCCTAAAATAGAGGCACAGAAAGCTGAATATCTCTGTACCTTGCTTTTATCGGCCCAACTGAAGGAGCATGATGAGGGAAGACAAAAGACTGGGCCTCTCTTAAGAGGTCCCAATCACCTGGCATAACAGAGTTTGTAGTCCCACTATTCATCCTCACCATCTACCAAATGGCGCTGCTTCAGGAAGACTAATCAGCAGCTCCTTGTTCAAAAAAAGACTAATCACATTTCTAACCAAGCCTTGTCTCTTCCCCTATGCTAACTCCAGCTTCACGGATGTCAGTAACAGACTTTCACTGTCTAGGAATCCAATCTCCCCTCCATCTTGTGCAGCAAGTCAGGCTTGAGGCATCCAAAATGAATCCTATGGACCTCCATTAATCTGGCACACTAATTCACATCATGTGTATGGCACACAGGTCACATACACAGAACACATCCACACACTTGGAATGTTAGCGCGAGGACCTTGGTGAGCACATAGAATCAGAAATTTCCATGACACAAAAAAAGGCCTGTACACAGTTAATAATTAAAAACATACGGCACTCTGCCACTACCACACTATGTTCTAAATCCATAACAGGAACAGTAGTAAACTATCAGTATGAGGGCACGCCTCATGGATCCCTCCAGGTCACAGGACAGATCCAGAACCTCACTAGTATCAAAATACAGGCCTGTGTCTGTGTATACACACTAGATTAGTTTGAGGCTAGGGCCCAATTTAATAATAAGTATGCCAGATACATGCAGATGGCAAACATAGCAATAAGATGGATGGAGGAATGGAGCTTTTCAACCACTCACCCCCAGTCTAGAGAGAGGGGTTTAATCCATCGTACTTTTGTTCACTGCGCCACCACAGTTTAGACCCAGCAATATACAAATCATTATTGACCCTGGTCTTCTTGGGAACAGTCCAGCTCGAACTGCCAGGCCAGGACTTCCCTAGACCAGAAACAAGCAACCTGGGACTGGTTTTGTGGTATCACCCCATATCAGCCAGGCTAGCTTGAATCCAGTGGCACAGTGAGCAAGGGATCCACGTCTGGGCATACCCTTAGCCCCTCAGGGAAAACATAGCAAACACAACAAGATAATGGACAGAGTGCTGAAACTTTCTAACCACTGACCCCCAGACAAGAGATCAGGGTTTAATCTATAGTTCTTTTGCTCACCTTGCCCCCCCAGTTTAGACCCAGACATATGCAAATCAGGCTTTACCCTGCTCCTCATAGGAACAGTCCAGCCTGAACTGCCAGGCCAGGTCCTCCATGGACCAAAAACAAGATTCCTGAGACCGATTTCAGGATACTGCCCTGTCATGTCGTTCCTAAAAAAACATAGGATCTGCATGTTTGTTGGACAACATACACTATGGGATTGGTGTCTAGACTGATTCCAGACACCCCTGCAGCATATATATCGGCCTATAGACCAGCTAACTCACAGTGCCACCATAAGCCCCCTTACCAAAGAGCGAATAGTTTCTGGCAACCATTGAACATGACAAGCCTTGATCGTTCAGGGATCGTGGAAACAGTACAGTACTTTTCGCTCAGTCACTCGTGCTCACTTAGTCTCAGAGAGATACACAGAATTAATGTTGGGGACGTTTTCAATAAGCATTTATTGAACTAGAGTCATTCTAGTATAAAATATATGAGTTGCGACAATCAATAGACAGAAGCTAACGTCAGAGATTACAAGCACCAACAGAGTAAATAGAAGGTAGAATTTTACCATAGTGCTAAAACAGTGAATTTATGCGGGCATATAAACATGACAGTAATAAAGCGTACTCCTACGTTGCAGACCCTAGCTAGGTTTAGCTAGCATGTGTGTGGGTGTACAGCCAAGAATCCCTTAGGAAAGAGCCATCCCCATCACCTGATGGGAGAGAATGCAGGAACTCATCTTGGTCTCAAAATGGACACCCCTGAAAGGATGTCATACCTCTGCGTTTTGAAGTTTCTGCTGGCCGGGACCTCAGTGTCTGTGTCAGCGTGGAAGCATCTCCTCTCCTTCACTAGTGAAGGTGCACTTCTTTTATACAGAAAAGGTAGTCTCAGGGGTTCTACCACAATCAATATGTTATGAGTATGATTATGTAGATGAGCTTAAATCAATAAATGTAAGTAGCCTGATCGCCCTAGGATAAAAGATAGCAATGATTTTGTACAGAGTATATTAATCCTGTTATGTGCATCAACACCAGGTGCAGGGGATTTTTACTAAGAATCCTCATGCATAATAAATGAGGCTAGTTTCAAGGAAATTAATTGACATTTATTCAGTATGTAACTAGGTAAAAGGTCAGTGATAGAAAGGTTATGCAGGGCAAGGTAGGACAAATTTAGGTAAAAGGTCGCTTTGCAACTTCGGCCTAGATTGGGAGACATAACAGACCCTCATCAGCCAGGATAGCTTGAATCCAGTGGCACATCAAGCAAGGTACCCACATCTGGGCATACACTTGACCACTTTGGGCAAACATATTGAACACAACAAGATGATGGACAGAGTGATGAAACTTTTCAACCACTCACCCCCAGTCATGAGATCTGGGTTCAATCCTTTGCTCTTTTGTTCACTGAGCCAGCACAGTTTAGACCCAGCCATATGCAAATCAGTCTTGCCCCTGCTCCGCATGGGAACAGCCCAGCCCAAATGCCAGGCTAGGTCCTTCCTGGATCAGAAACAAGCATCCTGGGGCCGAATAGTGGCGTGCAAAGAAATGATGGATTAAAGCTAAATCTGTGACTGAGGATAAATGTTTGATTTGTTCAGCATTCCATCTATCATCTGTTATTTTTGCAATTGTTGCCCTAAGTGGGAAGAGTATGCCCAGTGGGTCCCGTTCTTGCTACGCCACCAGATTCAAGCATGCCTGGTTGATGAGGGGTGATACCCTGAAACCAGTCCCAGGATGCTTGTTTCTAGTCCAGAGAGGACCTGACCTGGCAGTTTGGGCTGGACTGTTCCCATAGGGAGAAGGGTCAAGATTGCTTTGCATATGGCTGGGTCTAAAAGGGAATGGCATGGCGTGCAAAAGAAATTATGGCTTTAACCAAGATATGTGACTGTGGGTGAATGCTTGATTTGTTCAGCATTCCGTCCATCATCGGTTCTTTTGCATTTGTTGCCCTAAGTAGGAAGGTAATGCCCAGATGTGGGCCAGTGCTCGCTACAGTACCAGATTTAAGCTAGCCAGTGTGATACCCCAAAACTGCTCCCAGGATGCTTGTTTCTGGTCCAGGGGAGGGCCTGGCCTGACAGGTCGGGCTGGACTATTCCCATGGGGATCAAGGCCAAGACTGATTTGCATATGGCTGGATCTAAACTGGAATGGCATGCAAAAAAACGATGGATTTAACCCAGATCTGTGACTAGGGGCTGAATGTCTGATTTGTTCAGCATTCTGTCTTTCATTTGTTCTTTTTACAATTGTTGCCCTTAGTGGGAAGTGTATGTTCAGATGTGGATCCCGTGCTCGCTACACCACTAGATTCAAGCTAGCATTGCTGATGAGGGGTGATACCACAAAACTGGTCCCAGAATGCTTATTTCTGGTCCAGGGAGGATCTGGCCTGGCAGTTCGGGATGGACAATTCCCATGGGGAGCAGTGCCCAGACTGATTTGTATATAGCTTAGTCTGAACTGAAATGGCGTGGCGTGCAAAGAACTGATGGATTTAACCCAGATCTGTGACTGGGTGAATGTTTGATTTGTTGAGCATTCTGTCCATCATCTGTTCTTTTTGCCAGATACATGAAGGGAGGAACTCAAGGTAGGTGAACAGAACTGTGCAGTGAACATTCCTGTTCTAACAGGAATATACAAAATCGTCTTGCCCCTTCTCTGAATTGGACCATGCTGCTATGATTCATGCAGATCCAGGGATGCTAAAAATGCTATCACTAAAACCAGATGAACAATTTGCAGTCAATACATTTTCTTCTTGCTGGAATCCTCATGAGATCTAATCTACAAGAACATATGTTGAATAAGGCCTTATTCCCTTTTTGGAACAGGGATTGATATTATTCAGCAATAACCGTGTCCTTTCATATAAATCAGCTTTTTTGTCCATCCAACATGGAAAAGACATGGAGATGAACCCTGGGTTGGGAGGAAAAGATGAAAATAGTACGAGGAACTCTCCTGCAAAATTTGTATACCTATTTGTCTCACTTTGAAGTCTTCTAAACTCCAATGCCCCAACATAGTCAGGAGCACACCCACCTCATGGGCACAGCAGCCTTGTTCCTGCTTCTTTTATGACAGGGGCTGAATCTGTCAGATTATTTCAAAAAGTGAGAGGAGGTCTATTTTTAGAACAGGAAACTGGGAAAAATATGGTCTGATTTAGAGTTGAGCGAAGTGGGAAGTCCCCCCTGCCAAACTTGCACTTCCCACACTGCATATAGAGTTGAGGTAATCAACAGTTTGTCATCATCAGAACCCTATATGGCTATGTCAACCATAACCATTGATCCACTTTCACAGGACCACCGGGTCACATTGATCATAGACCCAATACATTGGGAGCAGGACAACAGTCACTGATTTTCCCTGCCCATTTCTGCCATGTGAGGCAGGGCCAACATGGGCAGGGAAAATGTAGAATGGCCCGGATAAGCATGAATGTTGGGGGACATTTGCTTCTGCTTAGAGAAAGCAAACTCTTGAGCAACATTTTGTTTTCTCAAAACAAAAATGTTTGCCTAGTGGGGGCTTTAAACTTGTCGTCCTCTCAGCAGATCTGCAGCGCTGTGAAAGGAGCTAACACAATACAGCTCTGTTGACAGCATGGACATTCCCATCAGGTCGGTGGGGTTCTCTAAATAGTTAGGACACTCCACCCCTATAATGGTGAAGGCTATGTTCTCCACCCCCCTAGTAGACTGGTGGACTGTCCAATGGGATCTAAATGACCACACACAATTTGAATTTTCCGTGAGTGGCAAGCCATGATTATTCTCAGAAATACTTTGTTCACCATAATATTCATTTAAGGGTTAAGTAGCTCATGACCCAGGAATGGAATGTTCACAAAGGAGGGGTTCCACTCTATTTGCCATTCAATCAGTTATCAACCACGGATGCTTCTACCAAAGGCTAAAGACTATTGAGTGAATAAGTTACTTGTTAATTTTCATTTTTATATCTTCTAGAATGTAAGAATAATCCTTTCCCTCCTACGTTGCAGATGATAAGGAGTCAATGTCTTCAACAGTGACTGCACAACATATGATGCAAAAACCCGACCTTACTGACAAATTCATATAATTATACACCTTCTTGAGTGAACTCTCCAATCAATTGATCAATCAATAACCATCTGTGAGGCAACTAATCAAAACCTAGACACTCCTTACGTGTGGCTCGGTAGATTGAGATGACTGTACAAATTCCTGTTTCTGCAGGGATCACAATTATAAGTGGTGCACTACCCGTAATTACTGGATGTGATAAAGTTTACATTCACCATTATATTTCAGCACGTCAAAAACTAGAAGGAAGAAAAAGGCAACAAAAATTGCCATGGCATTCAAATGTTGATGCACTAAGCACCAAAATCCGCATTTTAAACTCCATATAAAGGGCAACACTTGTAATAATGATCTCACCTGAAAAATTACAAAAACCTCTGCATCTGTTTGTATCGAATGTGGTAATTATTGAATCGAGAATCAGCCACTTTAATAAGAGCATTTATATCCAGGCACACAATTATTAAGAGTAAGAGACCATCCAGATATAAATAGGTATCTTTCAGCTGCTTTTTCAACCACCACAAGCTTGAAACTGGTTCATTGTTAGAAATGGGGGTCTCTAGTTGGCAGAGGTAAGTACCTTTGACCAAATAGGGACCTTTTCTTCTAGTCAGGGTAAGGGGGAAACACACTGTAAATAACCCCTGCTCACCCCCTTGGAAGCTTGGCACGAGCAGACAGGCTTATCCCCAAGGCAATGTGTAAAGTATTTGTACCAACACTCAGAGTAACACAGTGAAACAATACAAATGGAAACCACACAGGTTTAGAAAAATAAAGTTATCTTTATCTAAAATGACAAGACCAAAAACGAGAAAAATCCAACATACACAGGAGTGTTCCTGGGAATGTTCTTATTACAAACAAACTTGTAGACTCTGTATTCCCTTCAGGCAAATGTAAAACAGTCACTGAGGTTCGGTAGATCCCCAACCAAGACTGTATTGACTTCAGCTAATGCAAAATACTCACAGATGTATGTCTCACCTGTGGTACTGACTCCGTGGTCAGACGCTGCCAGCATATGCTCCAAAATGCGTGGTGTATAAACAGACTTAGGGGAGCAGGCCCCGGTACCGCCGCTCGTCTGACATGCCGGTACGGGCCGCACTGGTCACTACCAGGAGAGGGCTCCACTATTTGGGCAAATGCTGGCACAGCTCAACAACAGGCCCCAGTAACTAGATCAAGAGGGCTCCCAACAGCCCTGCCGTCACGCAGTCTGCCCCCGGCAGGCCCGCCAACCAGACTTAAGCTCCGGTAAGCCCTGCCGTCACCCAACCCGCTCAAGGCAAGACAAAGCAGCAGTGCGGATGGGAGCGTTACCTGGGTGCTCATCTTGCACGGCGGTCCGCGCCTGAGGTGACTTGCCGACGTGAGTCCTTCTCTCTCGAGGGCGCCTCACAGGGAGAAGCCGAGCATCCTTCCTGGACTCGAGCGCGGCTCCCCTCGCTAGTTGGGTGTTGACGTCCTGCTGGGAGGCTCCCTCTTCGGCGACCTTATGTCATGGAAGATTCCCGCCTCACAGCCGAGGAGCTCAGCACAGCCTTCTTCTCGGGTGATTACAATCTAGCTGACGACTTGGGCTAGTGGCGGTGACGGCCTCGCAGTTGATCACTGCTTACCCCTGTGCACGCATACACGCACAGCGTGGCGTAGAGGCAATTTGAGGAACAAAGCACTTCTCAGTAATGCAAGCCTCACGGAGGGTGTCAGCTGTGCCCAGACACACGGACACAGCTGCTTAGAGTCGATGTGAAAAGCAGAGCACTGTTCAGTAATGTGAGCCTCACGTAGGATGTCATCTGTGCCCAGACACACGCACACAGCTCCTTAGAGGTGGTTTTGGAAACTTTGATGATCCTGAGTTTCCATAACAGGAGACCAGCTCTCCTCAGGTGATTGGAGATTTCCTTTTCAAGTAGAGGACCCATCACACAGCAAAGTCCTTCCCTTTTCCTTGGCAGAATAGCAACTGCAAGTCAGCCCCAGAATACACAGCAAGGGCTGTCCTTCTTCTCAGTTTCTTGCGCTCTTCTCCTCAGCAAACGTTCTTCTTGATTCCAGGATGATCTAAAGTACAGGGGTTTCAGCTCTCATATTTATACCCTAAAAGTCTTTGTTCTCTATGTGTGAGGGGTCCTGAACCCATTCCAAACCAGTTCTGGGTGCACTCTGCCAGTGCACAACGTCTTCTTTTGTCAGTGTGGTCCAGGGTCTTCAGACGCACCGCAGGAGGTGGAGCCAGTCTTTTGTGGAAGGCAGGCACTCCTCCCACCACTCAAAATGCAGTTCGGCCTAATCAGCCCACGATGACTCACCCAGACTTCTGGAGCCACCCCAGCCCCTGTCACTCCAAAGCCAGACAGTCAATCCACAACCAGTCAGAGGCACACAGAAAGGTTGGACAAGAAAACAGCCACTTTCTAAAAGTGATGTTTTTAAACACATAATTTAAAAACCACCTCCACTAAAAGGTGTGTTATTAAATTCTGAGTTCAGGCATACTAAACTCCATCTCTCCATCTTATCCCTATGGGAAGATATGCTGGTAAAATGTTACACAGCATTCCCCATTCTGTCCTATTGGCAAGATGGCCTTTCAAAACGAAATTGGCAGTATTTCACTATCAGGACATGTTACACACATCAGTACATATCTTACCTTTCACCTACACTCCACCCTGCCCAGGGGGGTAACTTTGGCCTACCATAGGGGTGTCCTATGTGTAAGAAAAGGGAAGGGTAAATCCTGGCAAGTGGAAACTGAGACAACGCTCCCCCTCGGGTATACGCGATTTATGACAAGTGTCATTAGAAAGGTTATCATTAAAGGATTGAGTACCTTGTGACGAGGTGGATAGCTGGTACGAGGGGCCGTGGCTACTACCTGTCAGTGTGTATTCAAAATAAGACTCCGGAAAGGTAATTTACGACCGCAAGCCCTGACGAAATTGCCACTAATTATAAAAGGCAATGAAACATGTTGGCCCATCTTTAATTGATCTGCAAACATGCAGTTGGTTTTAAATTTGAATAGGCCCACAAGTCGTGAATAAATTTGGCACATGGTCGACATGTGGCTTATATCAATTTTAATCTCACTGGGTCTCTATTTGGTCTTTTGTGATACACACAAAACACTATTTTCTCACCTTTTTGTTCTGGACACTCACATCTTTTAGGCGCGATAGCTACCTATGATGAGAGACGTGGGCACGCTGGTGAGAACCAACCAGTAAGCTTCTTTGGTGTAGCACACGTGAGGTGCTATCTCGCCGTTTCACAATTTTTTCTTGAATTTTTTCTTGAATTTATACCTGTTTAAGTGGAGGGTATTCTTGGAACACAGTGACTGACAACCTCAAAGTTGTTTTAGCTAAATTACGAATATTTTGAGCCATAAAGTTTTGGGACAATACCTATAAAAGTAAATAAGGGTTGTTGGTGGGGTAGATAAATAGAATTCCCACTGCCATTCCTATACATGAAAAAAAGTTTAAGCCCACACTGATCAGGTCTTGTTTCTGTTGATTTAGGTGGCCAGGTCAATATGGCAGTTAACAAATTGCGTGCAGGCACTGTGGTGGCAGGCCTGGGACAACTTTTCAGGGTTACTCATGTGGGTGGCACAATCAGTGTTGCAAGCCCACTAGTAACATTTGGATAACCAACGCTGGCACACTCAGTGCACTTTTACTAGGGACCTACTGGTAAAACAGATATACCAATCATGTATAACCAATCACAATAGCAGTTTACACAGAGAGCATATGCACTTTAGCACTGATCAGCAGTGGTAAAGTGCCCAGAGTCCTAAAGCCACCAACCACAGATCAGGAAAAAATAGGAGGGAGAAGAAAAAAGTTTGGGGATAACCCTGCAAAAAGGGCCATTTCCAACGCTCATTGATACTTGCAACTCATTCTAAAGTTCAGAGTCCAACACCTTAATTGTTTAGCCCCCTGATGATTACAGTTAAAGCAGGGAAACATAACCAGACTCATTTATGACGTTTCAAAAGTCTGTTGGAAGAACACCATTAGATGCTCCCTTCACAATGATTCGGGCTAGGGTCTTCATTATAACATCTATGAGGGAATCAGCAGCAGCTGAGGAACAAGATGTTTCTCTGTAGTGTTCCTCCTGAGGCAACGGGGAATCTTTTGCCTGGAGGAACACATATATCGGCTTTACGGCTACACTCAATATCTTGGATGGTGTCGGAAGCTTTCGGGAGCAGCGGGGTAAGTTATTAGATCTACATTTGGTTTATTAGCAGCTTTCTACTTTGTTCCCCGCTGCTCCCTCCACGCCCTTGATTATGGCTGCCATTTTGCAAGCTTCTGGCTTGTTTTTTCTCAGGAAAGAGCGAATTTATTTTTAGACCTGCCAGTATAAGTCCAAAAGTTGTGATTCACTCATTTACAATGGAGACGCCTTGAGTGAGTTTATTTTCGTTCTGATACAGATTCCTACCTCATTTTTTCAAGGAGCGCAGAATTCAGTGGGCAGTATGGCAACTTGATTTGTGTTTCGGTCATCAATGGAGATTACAGAAATGCAAATTGGTTAATATTTGACTATCTTTTTTGAGTGCACACTCTCAGTAATTCTTGTAATTCTACACATGATTTGTTTAATTAATTTTACTGACATAGTGGGCCATCCTATTACTGCTGTGCATTTTGGCTATCATTGTCTTTCGTTGTCCTCGTGGTTGTTAGAAGGGCTTCCATATGCCATTTCAATTCTACTACTCATTAAATATTGAGACAACGCATTCATCTGAATCACAGCCTTCTATCGCCTCCAATGCTAATGGCTGCAAATAGTCTGGTGGTAACGCTAATAAATTGCTTCTTATAATAGAGGATATTATGGATGAAGTGAGAAATATGAGACCATTTATGGCAGACACTAGTGAGGCACTTCAGAGAATTGAGGAGAAATGGTCTCATCTTGTTTCAAGACTTACAGAGGTCAAACAGAGAGTTAATGATGCACAGGATGTGGTTGCTAAAGTCGATATCTAAAGAGGTAATTCAATTAAAGAAGGTAATGGAGGATCTGGAAAACAGCAACAGGCGTAATAATTTATGCATATATGGTATACCGGACGGTTCTGAAGGGTCCGACATGATCAATTTCTTAAAGCTACATTGTAGTGTAGTTCCTATTTCCCTAATAGGCTCTGCACATTGGAATAATATACCCTATAGATTTGGCATAGGACTGAGGTCAGTATGCCCCTATCGAGTATATTAAACTTAATTAATTTGTACCAGCTAACTCAGAATCCACTAGAAACTCCTTGTAAACAAGAAGGGATTAGTTTCTGGAAACCGCATACACATGACAACTTTGTTTCCCTTTAGAAACGGACAACTCTCAGAATCGTGGAAACAACAGATAACAGTTTCACTCAGCTAATCGTGCATGCTTAGTTTCTTCAGAGTTACACAAAAAGAATAGACAGGCGTTTAAATAAAAGGATTTACTGAACAGTCTTGTTTCTTGTGTAAGAGATATGAGCTGTTACAATCACAAGACAGTATGCGAGATAGCTTATGTACAGCGTAAGCAGTAGAAAGAAATAATACTGCGCTAGCATTATCTTTTAGCTATGACACATATATTCATATACATAAATAACATAAGTTAAAAATGTGAGTACTCATAAGATGCTTCTCTAACGAGTTCTACCCCAGTGTACCTAACCTAAGTGTAGTACAAGGTAAGAAGTAGGTGATGTATTCTATAGTATGATAGGCTATAGTATGGTATGCTAAGTTTTAGTATGCCAAGTCTGGTATGCTAAGTTTTAGTATGCCAAGAGTCCCTCTAGGTTCTAGTCAGCTCCATACCTTGAGAATGAGAGAGGTGGGAATCTCTTTCTGGGTATCGAACTCTAACACCCCGCGAAGGGAGTCAGAACACTAGAAGCTGGATTCTCTGCGATCAGGGATGACAGCGTCTCTTTTTAGTGCGTCAGGCTGGGACACGGGCTCCTCTAAAGCCGAGGTCTCCTCCACTTGTTTGGGCAAGGGAAGGTATATTTATACCCAGCCGCGGCCCGTGGAGGGAGTTCCGTGGGGCGGGAAGGCGGGGTGGGGGAGGGGCAGGGTGGGGGGTTCTAAAAACCGGAATATGGATAATTGCAGGTAAGTAAACAATTAAATAAATAAAACGAATTTCGTAGCGCTCGCTGCATCGCATTTTGCGATGCAGCGCGCGCTACGAAATTCGTTTTAATTATTTAATTGTGGTGTCGGTGCAGCGGCTGAAAGAGATAGGGGTGGAGAATATTGCGCTGAATCTCCTCTCCTCCTTCTTAGAAACCAGACAACAAAATATACATTGGGAGAATACACAGTCCGGAACTTTCCAACTCCCAACTCCCATGTGGTGTTCCGCAAGGTTCTGCTTTGTCTCCAACCCTCTTCAACATATATGAGTCCTCATTGGCCAACTTGGTCAGGAAATATGGGTTTTCATCATGTACACCGATGACTCACAGCTTACCATCTCAGTTGCCAAATCTTCAGACACAGTAGCCATTGGCTTTCATGCATGTTTGAAAGATATCATGTGTTGGATGAGCTATAATTTTCTGAAAATAAACACGGATAAAACCGAGGTCCTAGAATTTGGTAAAGGACCATCGTTATGGAACACCAACTGTTGGCCCACGGAGGCGGGTGTCTGTCCTACCCCCGTCACTAAGGTTAAAAATCTAGGGGTGACCTTAGATGAACAGCTTAATCTATCCGCCCATGTTAAACAACTAACTTCCTCTTAAAAACTTTGAGGAAAATATTCCCGTTGACAAAGCACAGGAGAGGAAGCTACAATCACTGCAAAACGCATCGGCTAGACTACTCATGAATATTCCCAAGGGTCGTTCCACCTCAGAGGCCATTAGAGCACTACATTGGCTCCCTGTCCATCAAAGAGCCAATTTTAAAGCTCTTTGCTTAGTACATAAGGCCCTCCATTAAGGCATCTCTGGGGAGGTGCGGAAACTCTTTACTAGGTATCTTCCTGTAAGAACTCTTAGATCCTCTACGGAGGGCCTTGTTTGTGTTCCAAAAACACGCAAGGTAATATGGGGGACGACGACGCACACTGTCTTTTTATGCGGCAAAACTTTGGAACCAGATGCCATCCACTTTGCGTTGCCAATCGAATCGGATGAGGTTCAGGAAGGAATTAAAAATGGGAGGAAAGAAGCAGGAACAAGCCCATTCCCAAACATAGCTCCAGCTGTATGGGAAGCACATTATGGAGGTCTCTACTCAAGCACATATACCAATACTCCTCCTTTGCCTATCTTCTCTCCCGGATCTATCACCCAATGCGCGGCCTCAACAATGATAACCATAAAGGAGGTGGAAAGGGCTATTCATCTCTTAATACCAAACAAAGCTCCAGGATTGGACAAAATCCCGGGCGACCTCTATCGCTCTGAACCTATGATTTGGGTGCCATACCTTTGTGTCCTCTTCAATTCCATCCTGTCGGGAAATGATCCACCAGAGTCATGGTTAGGCGCGGAGATTGTGCCCATATTTAAGAAAGGCTGTCCCTTAAAACCCTCAAATTATAGGCCCATCAGCTTAATCGACATCACTCAGAAGCTGTTTGGGCGTATAATACTGGACAGACTCCAGGCCTGGGAGACTGAAAACAACATCTTAAGTTCACTGCAAGCAGGATTCAGAAAGGGCACCTCCACTGTGGACCAGATCTTCCGACTTCAGGTCATACATTGGAAGACCGTGAGTTTAGAGGGTGGCAGCCTCTATCTCATTTTTGTTGACCTGAGGTCGGCCTTCGACCTGGTCCCGCGTGAAAAACTGTGGAAGGTGCTCCTGGCTCTTAATGTCCCCTTGTATCTTCTGGACATTATCTGCAGACTGCACACAAAAAATTTTGCACAGGTTAGATGTGGCAAATATGGTGAACTTTCGTCCCGTTTTCCCGTAAACCGTGGGGTCCGACAGGGATGCGTGTTGGCACCCACATTATTTTGTCTTTATATCAATGGGCTTATCAAGCACCTGGCAGATATTAGGGACATTGATGCGCCCAGACTTGCCACAGGCCTGGTGCCAGCGTTGATGTTCGCCGACGACACTCTTTTGTTATCGCGCACATCAACCGGCATCCAACGCATCCTGGATGGCTTTGTGGATTTTTGTGCAGAAAGAGGCTTAGAGATCAACTTGGCCAAAACCAAATATATGATTCTAAATCCCCCCAAACACACACGGCCAAACCCAGTTCTGAATGGTGTATACCTTGAGCGGGTAACCACATTCAGTTATCTGGGGATTTTACTACAGGAAAACTTTGGCTGGGGCGGCCAAGTTGCAAACTCTGTGCTAAAACTTGCACAAACCACCGGGGGAATCTCTCAAGTATTCAGGGGTTCGGTCTCCAAACCAGTGTCCCCTGCATTGGAAATATATCGGACACAAGTAAGAGCAGCCTCCATATATGGAGCGGAACTGTGGGGCCACACCAGAATACACAGCTTGACTGGGTCAGAAAATTCATTCGTGAGGAGCATGTTGGGTCTTCCATCTAGCTCCCCACTGACCCCTATCAGGCTGGATTGTGGGTTACTACCCATTGAACAAGTGGTAATGCTGCGTCCATTGTTATATTGGAAGAGATTATGGTCAAATGAGGAGCTGGGATTTTATCGTGAGGAATTTAAGGGAGTCTGGTCCCAACTCAAGAGCAAGAATATTCCATGGCTGAGATTTGTCATGGATTCTTGCACTAAGATTGGCCTTCCAGAATTATGGACTACTCCGGAGGCCTCATGCCTGGCCCTACCCAAAGCTAAATTGGTCGAACAGTTTAAAAACCATCACCTTGCGTGTCTGTATGAAAACCCTAAGATCGGCAGGCTGACGGCCGTGTTCCTCCAAATTAAAGATACTTATAGGAAAGAGGAATTTTTAGACCTGGTCAGTCCACCGGCCGCAAGGAAACTTTACTGCCAATTGAGAATGGGTTGTCTCCCGCTTAGGTCATTTACATCTGGATGGGACGCCAATAAAACCACTGCTTGTCCAGCCTGTAGCTACATACTTGAGGATGAAAAACATGTCTTTTTCTTCTGCCCAATATATCTACACCAAAGGAAACGCTGGATCAAGCCCCTTTGCAATAATCTTGGTTTTAGAGAATGCGAAAAAGCAATGAGAATTGGAGAAGTGTAGCTCACTGGTTAGAGCAGGCATACCCTGAAGCAGAGGTCAGACCCGGGACCAGGGTTCGATTCCCAACGCGGCAGGGTCTGGAGCCCAATTGTCCACGGACTTGATAATTCTCGCTTCGGTGCCTACTCTAAGCATGAGTTCACACTAGGCAGCTCTGGGCAACTAGCTTGCTTAATCTCCACAACGGCCCCCCCGCGGCGGGATGCCTGGCTTTCACCTTGGGGATGCCCAGTATGGATTATCTCACAGGGAAAAACCAGGACGGGTTCCCAATGCAAGCGCTGGGATGCCCAAGGGTAACCGTGCGCGATATAAAACTCCTAATAATAATAATATGACACAAAACCTCTGATAGTTTTCGCTGTTTCCCGGTTCCTCAACTCTGTCTGGTTATTACGTAGGAAATTTTTATAATCGATTATCCTGCCAAATATTTTTCTGCTCATTTTGAATGTAATGTGTTATCTCGAAAATGATTGGATTGGCTTTATTTTTATGATTTTTATTTGTATTATCTATTGTGATAATGATTGCCGCTTTTATGGTCATTGAACCGAAATAAAGCTTTTAATGATGATGATGAATTAAAAATGTGGCTATTTGCTAAAAATTAAAACACCTAGGCTCAGGTTCCAATTATCCATGTATCACAGTTAGCGCCAAGACGCCACAGAATTCGCTGCGCTTTATAAATAACAATTCAAACCAAATCAAATTTGTTGCATGAGGTTAAAGATTAAGTTGGCAGATGGCTTTTACTAACTATTAAGATAAATGATTCCCAGTTTTCTCTATGCAATGTGTATGGTCCCATTGGTGTAGATTTGTCATTTTGGATTGATTTTTCTACTCTGTTGTCTTCCATTGCAACAGAAAATCTTATAGTGCGTGGTGATTGCAACCAACATATGGGTCCTTTTCTCAATTGACACCCTCAGACAAAGTTTATTTGTAATAAAATACACAAAGCCTTTTAGAGAGCCATTTCCTCCAGAGGGTTCGTAGATGTTTGGAAAATCTCTTACCTGGACGTCTTAGAATTCACCTTTTTTCTCCTGTTCACAACTCACATTCCAGAATAGATTATATATGATCAACTCAGACAGATCTCCCATTTATGACACATGCTGAGATAGGTTCTATACTTATTTCTGATCACACTCCTGTCATAGTAGATTTAGATTATCCTACCTCTATACTCCCCTCTTGCAGGTGGAGATTTAATAATGCTCCACTGCTTGACAAACACTTTATGGAACAAATACAATGTTTTTCCATGAGTTTTTCAAGAATAACCTTTCCTCAGACACGCAGATGAATTTTATTTGGGTGCCTTTAAAGCTACTGCTAGGGGGTTTATAAAAGATTTTGTTGAAAAAAAGAAAGGGAAAGCACTCAAAGACTCTGTGCAACTTCTAAGACAAATTAAATCTTTAGAACATGAATACTTTTCTTCTAATCACACTGATACTTTGTCTAAACCTATGAAAGCTAAAATGCAATGTAGCAAACAATCCTGGAACAATACTTGTGGTAGCTTGCTTACGTTTAATGTTAAGATTTTTGGTGGTCAGAAAAAAGGCAGGCAAATCTCTGGCTAATTACCTTAAAATAAATAAGCAAAAATCTAAGATAGTTACCATAACAGGCACAGCCGGGGTCAGGCATGTTAGTGACTCCAAAATATTAGTGTTTCACAGAATACTACACCAAATTATTGATCACATTGTCCTTACCTACTACTGAACAAATGGGTGATTTTTTTTATCAATTCCTAAGTCCTCAAACAGTGCAGTGGATTTGTCCTCACTTGATACTGCAATTTCTGAGAAAGAGATTCTAAATGGCATTAATCACCTTCCAAAGGATACAACTCCTGGGCCTGATGGCGTTTCTGTGCAATTTTATCTCTATTTCAAGCATCTTTTAATTCCAAAGTTATTACTTCTTAGTACTCATTTTTTAACCATGGTGCGGACACAAGGCTCATTTTCTCAGGCCATGCTTTGTTTGCTGCCAAAAAAGGTAAGGACCTTGCTCAATGTAGTAATTATATACCTATCTAACTAATGAATACAGACTGTAAGATTCTGGCTAAATTATTGGCACTATGTATTAACCAAGTTATTCCTGATTTAGTTGTTTTACATCAGTCAGGGTTTGTGAAGTGTTAGACTTGGCATGTTTGGTGTGTTTTCCCCTGACCTTTTGCCTCTAACTCCTGTATTTTTGATGCTGTGATGGATTTTGTTTTGGCTAGCTTAGATGCTTTGGGCACTTTGCCACTGCTGATCAGTGTCAAAGTGCTAGTGCTCCCTGTGTAACTTGCTACAGCAATTGGTTCTCCCTGATTGGCATATTTGATTTATTGGTAAGTACCTAGTAAAGTGCACTCAGCGTGCTAGGACCTGTAAATCAAATGCTACTAGTGGGTCTGCAGCACTGATTGTGCCACCCACCTCAGTAGCCCTGCACATGTAACTCAGATCTGTCACTGCAGTGTCTGCGTCCAGTTTTAAACTGCCATGTCGACCTGACAAGTGCACCCACTTACCAGGCCCTACAATTTCCTTTTCTTACATGTAAGGCACCCTTCAGGTAGGTCCAACGTACCCCCATGAGCAGAGTGCAGTGTTTGTGAAATGTAGAACATGTACTGGGGTGGGTGACATGTCCTGACAGTGAAATACTTCCAATTTCGTTTTGAACTATTGAAAGGCTATCTGTTCCATGGGAAAGCATGGGGGATATTTTGTAACATCTTACAAGTATAATGTCCCATTGGGACAAGATAGAGGAATAAAGTTTAGGCTCTCTGAACTCAGAATTTAATAACCCATCTTTTGGGAAAGATGGTTTTTAAATTGTGTATTTTCAAATGCCACTTTTAGAAAGTAGGCATTTTCTTGTTTAACCATTCTGTGTGCCTCTGCCTGTTTGTAGATTGACTGTTTGGTTGTGGAGTGACAGGGGCTGGGGATGTGCATTCACTGTAGACAGCCACTAGGGGGTTGAGGGGTGCTGGGCTCTTTCTGGATGACTCATAGCTGAGTTGAATGGACCTTGGCTGCATTTAGAGTAGTAGGAGGAGTTTTCCTTGCACCTGAATAGGGCCTCTCTCCCTTGCACAATGCTGTCTCTACCTCCTGTGGTCATGCTGCAGTGAGGAAGAACTGGTTTGGACTGTAATCCGAGACCCTTTGACAAAGAAGAACAAAGACAAAATGTAGTATAAATAGTGGACCGTAAACCCCAGAACATTTGATCACTTCTAGACTCAAGAAGAACCTTTGCCAAGGAGAAGAGCTGGAGAGCTGTGAAGCAGTACTGCCGCTTTGCTGTGTGCTCTGTGGGGTTGACATGCGGTTGCTGCTTCTGCCAAGGTAAGGACAAAGACTGAAACTTTGCTGAGAAACCTGCTTGAAGAAGAATCTCCAAGGGTTGTATGTGCTGGCCTCCTGTTCTGAAGTCTCGGGGACACAAAGACTTCACCCCCAGCTCCCCTGAACTCTACTGCTGAAAGGTCTGACCTGCCAAGAGGTGCCTATTCCAGTTTTAGGCCTCGGGAGGTTGTTCCTGCTGTTGGGAGCTGGAAGATACCTAAGAGAAGCAAGAAAAAGAATCTCCGACGCCCTCAGAGATGCCACTGTGATGCTGCGACTTGCCCCGAGGCCAGGGGCACTGTTTGTGAAGTACACAACACACCACCCGGCCTGCACCTCAGCTCTGATGCCCTTCGATGCCTGCCAACACCTGCAGTTATTGCCATTCCCAACACCAGTGCTCGCTCCGACCCGTCATTGCCAGCATCCTGCTATTGTGGCGCCGATAACCACCGAGGGTGACTCCATGAACTCCCTGACTTTGCACCGCCCTACCGGAACCGACGTCTCCCCGCTGACACAACCGACTTCCCTTGTCCTGATTTCAACACATCGCAGACACGACGACTCGCTTCCCCCATGGCAGCCAGGGAGCCTACCTCTGTGCCGACGACTCATCTCCACGAGGCTGTGCAGTGTCATAGACTTTGTTTTCCAATGTACTATTTGTTTGGGGGTCCGTGTGCCTCTGTGCCCAACGCCCTGCACCTCGCGGTTGGCGCTGCACTTTGAATTTATTGTTCTCACAATGTCGTAATAGCCCCAGGTTGAACTATTTGTTTGCTACAAGCTTTATTTTAGAAGTAACTGTTTTTAAGTGCTATTTTACTACATGTATGTTGGCTGTTTGTCATGTTGGTCGTGTTGAGTTTAGATAAAGATATTTTATTTTTCTAAACTGGTGTGTTGTCCATTTGTGGTGTTATCACTGTGTTACTATGTGTTTTGAGTACAAATACTTTACAAATTGCCTTTGAGTTAAGCCTGTCTGTTTGTGCGAAGCTACCAAGGAGGTGAGCAAGGGTTATCTAAAGTGTGTATCCCCCTTACCCTGACTAGAAGCAAGGGTCTCTACTTGGACAAAGGTACCTCTGCTAATTAGAAACTCCCAGTTCTAACATGAAAGGACAACATATTTCGGAGAACTCCAGAACTTTCCCCAATATCATTTATTTGGCCTCCAAGTTGCACTCCCCCTTAGGTGCCATAACTCTTGATGCTTGAAAATGCTTTCAATTGGGTGAATTGGGAATTCATGTTCTGTCAGGGATCGTAGAGGACAGCGCCTTCCTCATTCGCAATAAGTAGGAAAAACTACATTTCCCAGGAGGCCCAACTGATCAGAGCCTCATGGGATAAAAGACAACATCGCACGCCTGTCTGCTTGCGTAGATCTATCATTTCCGGAATTCCTGTGATCCACGTTGGTGGATCGAGTCTTGAAGATTTCTCCTATCGGACGGAGAGTTATCCGTCGGAGACAGCATTTGCCTCATAAAGTTGCCTTGCCTTTTGTTTTCTCCTTCACCAGAGTGTGAGGGGAACAAGCGGGATTAACCGCATCATCAAAGCGGAGACTTCCACATTTGGAGACTGGCGCTTTGGAGGACTCCGGACGAGGAGGTGTTCTGCCTCAGACAGTTTTTTGGGCATAATTTTCCCTGCACTGGGAGTGCGGTAAAGGAAGCGGTTTCTTCAGCATCAGTGGGACCACATTTTTACCGTGTACTGGAATGGGAATGTTAGAGGCACTCATATCAAGCTGCTGTGACCGCCCTACAAATTGGTGTTGTTCTGATGAAAGAAAAGGTGGGGTAAAGCAGCTTCCAGTTAGGAAGATGTCTGGGTTACACTTCGCCCTATAATTTCTTTTTGTTTTCAAAGAAGGTATTCTTTTGTTCCACAAACTTTGATTTTGGCATAAGTGTGTTTTTGGGAAAAACCTCCAAATTGGATTGACGTTCATAGGTGAACGCAAAGATTATTGGTTATTTGACTATGGAAATAAGCCAAATAATAACTCTATATTTAGAAGAAGCTCTTTTTGGTGACTTTTATTTGAGGAGTAGTGACTCTGTGTATTTGGCAAATCCTTCAAAGGCTTCCCTGTTCTATCTCTTTCATTTTTTTCCCTTTTTTGTTGTATGAGGTATGTATGGCTGACAGTTATCACTTCTCAAATGATTAACGTGGTATGGATTGTGTGTTTTCAGGAAAAGGAATTAGTTGATTCTTTCTGCTTTGTTTCTACAGGCCTCAGCAGGAAAAAGGTATTGAAAGTCTTGGTGTATAATTTGGAGCTCTAGGAAGCTGGCCTCCATTTGTTCCTAAGGTATAAATTGTTTATAGTGAGATATATATGAGAGTAGTCATAAAAAGGGCAGTGTTAATGTGTATTTTCTTGTTTTCTACAGGTTCAAATTCCCTGCTGTTCCATCTCCCTTACACTTTCCCTCGCCTGCTCGCCCTTATCCTCTATGTAATATTATTCTCAGAGTTGGGAATAAAAGGAGGTGGACACCTTTGTGCATCATTCTGATTTTGAGTTGTCGCGCTTTAAGGATTCAATATGTTTGAAGCATTGAAATGGCATGGTTTTAGTCCACATTTCCTCCAATAACCTTTCATTCTATTTGGGACAACGACAATCAATCCAGTTATTTTTCTCTTCACAGAGGGACTAGACAGGGTTTCCCCTTTATTTATTTTATCCTTAGAACACTTTTTGGGAAAAATTCCTTGTTCTTCAAATTTTTCAGGCTTCCAATTTAAGAATCTAGATATAAAATTCACAGCGTACGCGGATTATATTTTTGTTATATTTATCTAACCCAAACACTTCAATACTTGAGTTTTTTCATTATTCAATAAATACTCTGCAGTTTATGGATATAAACTTAAGACAGACAAATCAGAGGTCTTTCCCTTGAATAAATACTGCCTCCCAGAAATTTTCAAAGATACTGCTTTCACATGGAACTCTAAGTGCATTAAATGTCTAGGTATTCTATATTCAAATAATATCAAATAAACAATTGAAATTATCCTTAATGAAGTCAATACAAAATTCCCTTCTTTGGTGAAGAGTTTTGGTCCCCTTTATTTTTGTCTTGGTGTGGTAGATTAGCTACGATTAAAATGATGATGTTATGATAATTCATTTGTATTTGTCCATGCTCCCCATTACACTTCCGCTAATATGGTTTACAATTCTTAATTGTTCCTTGATCCGATTCCTGTGGAACAAACGCAAGCCACAAATCTCTTTAGCACGACTTCAGCAATCCAAGAATACTGGACGGGTAACTTTCCTAATCTTAGGCTATATCATTCTGCCTTCACACTCAAACACATGTGTTCCTTCTTTTCGGCTAATTCTCATGATTTGTCAACAATTTGGGTTCAATTGCAAAAGGCTCAATTTACACTATTTTCCTTCAGGGAAGTAGTTCATACTTCCTAACCCCAGAAAGCTTATCTTTCTCCTATACTTACTCATTCTATATCCATTGCTACACCTTTAATTACTACTTTCAATTTCCATTTTAGAATTATTTCACAAACTCCTATTTGGTACAATAAGCACATAAAACTAAAAAATAGAGTTTTCTCATGCAAAGAATGGATTAACAAAGGAATTATAACCACGGGTCATATACTCTGTAAAGGTTCTCTGTTAGAGTTTTCTGAAATTTAGCAAAAATATGGCATATCTTCTTATTACGCCACCCATTATCCGCACCTCAAGACTCCTCTTCTTCTATTCCTTTCTCAAAAATCTGCTTCTGTCTCACATATGAACCTTTCCTCTTTTACATTGCATTTCTCCTCACAAATGAAAGCTTCTGACATATATACATTTTTCAATGGTTCTTCTGTTCTAAGAACAACATTAACCATAGAGCTGCAATGGGAAGCGGATCTTCACCAAGAGTTTTTTTTCCAAACCTGGAAATCTGTGTGGGCTAAGATCCACACTTCTTCTCGTTCAGCAAGCGCAACTCAAACACTACATTATTTCTATAATAGATGATACTTAACCCCTATGTGGTTCCATAAATTCAAGCTCTCTAGCAATGCCAAGTGTTGGTCTTGTTCTTATGATAAAAGCAACTTTCTACATATGTTTTTTAATGTCCTTTGGTCAAAAAGCTTTGGTTTCCCATATGGGACAAATAGAATAAAATGTAATCCTCAAAAGTACCTTTTGATATTTTTTTAGGAGGTTCCACTCCCTTATGATGATCTCAAGGTATGGTTGGGAAGTTTATTGATTTGATAATAGCAATCGCTTTACAAATAATCGCAAAAAATTGGAAAGATACCACTAAAATTACTTTTATTGGTTGGTGGAATCTGCTATTTCATCATCACAGAATGGCTCAAGCTCATGCTACCTCTATTACTTTAATGGTTATGAAAGATTTACTATGGATAGCACTCAACTCCTTTTTATCCAGACAATCTGCTCAATCCACATCTAATGCCATTAGGTTTGATCCCCCATAAAGATTGGAATGCTTATTAGGCTGTTATTGTAATTATTGCATTGCTGTTAACATTTATAATAACAAATTTATAAAGCGCATGGTTACACTGACTAGTGTGTCCTCGCGCTGCGGTAAGAAAAAAACATAATCTGGACAGGGCAGAGAAAGCAGAGAGTGGTTAGACTGGAGGGGTAACAGAGGGAAAAAGCCAAGTTTTCAACTCCTTTCAGAAGATAGTCTCCGACACCTCCAACCGGAGCCCCGGGGGGAGTTTATTCCAGTGCTTTGCTGCTACAAAACGGAAAGAGCGACCACCCATCCTTGCTTTCCTAATAGATGGAATGCTAACCTGTACCGTCTCGCTGTATCTCAATTGACGGGTCGGAGAATAGAGGGTTAGTAAATCATGCAGGTAGGTGGGTTCCTTTCTTTGTAGGATACGATGGCTGACACAGAGCGCCTTAAATAGAATTCGCTCCCTTACTGGAAGCCAATGAAGGGAAGCTAAGGCCTTGTTAAAAGGAGCTCTCTTGGGAACCATCAGACCGAGACCTGCTACTGCATTCTGGATGCGTTGGAGTCTCTGTGTACATTTAGTATTAGCTCCCAAGTACAGTGCGTTTCCATAATCCAGGTGTGATGTCACCAGAGCGTGAACCATGGTTTTCCTTGCTGTAATTGGCAGCACCTCTAAAGTCTTCCGGAGTCCACGCATAACACCAAAACCTGCCACTTGCCTAGTATGGTTCTCAAAGGAGGGCTTGGTGTCCAGCCACATCCCTAAGTTCCTAACCTGCTCACAAGGAGAGAGGGTTGGTCCCAGTGTCTGAGGCCACCATGCCGACGACCAAACCGATGGCGCTTTGTCTATCACAAGAACATCAGTTTTGTTGCCATTCAATTTGAGGCAGTCGCTAACCATCCAGGACGCCATCTCGTTGAGAAATTGATGGCTGCCTTCTCTTGTGCTTGTGTTAGGGACACCACCAGTTGTGCATCGTCAGCATAAGACACAACACTGACCCCAAATATTTCAGTAATCTCTGCAAAGGAGTGACATAGAGATTTAACAGGGTAGGGCTAAATGTGGAGCCCTTTGGAACCCCTTGTTTCAGCTTAATACTTTGAGAGTGGTAAGGTCCCTGCGACACCTGAAAACTACGATAATGCAGAAAAGACTCCAGCCATTGCAGAGCTCTGCCTGCCAATCCTCCTTTCCTAAGACGCTGGAGTAGGGTATGATGGGCCACAGTGTCGAATGCGGCACTTAGATCTAATAAAATTAAGGCCGCCGTCTGTCCCTCATCTACATATTTACGGTTGGTTTCCGTAGAGAGGAGCTATGTCTACTGATGTGGGCTGTCAATTGAATGTTATCCACCTTCTCTGCAATTTTAGCAAAGTACGTTAGCAGAGAGATAGGGCGTAAATTCTCCAGTTGGCTCATGCTAACATTCAGTTTCTTATTTAGCGGGAGAACGATCGCCTCTTTCCATTTTTTTGGGACCGTTCCTGAAATAAAAGAGAGCTCAAGTAGGTGTCTAATATAGCGCTCGAGAATCTCAATGCTCCCTCTTAGCACCTTGGGAGTAGCAGGATCTCTAGGCGAGCCTAACTTGATACTTGGGGCTACCTTAATGAGAGTGTCACATGCGGGGACGGTGAATTCACCGAGACGTTCTGCCTCCACTATGTTAGACGTCGCATCATCATCCAAGCACCCATTTCGTGCTGAATCCGGGAAGGTAGAATAAATATTCCCCACCTTCTCCGCAAAACGTCGGCAACCAAATTGCAAGAGTCCACAGAGCCGATGTTAGGAGGTGTGGTTCTTGCTAGGGAAGATATCTCTTTAAAGACAGTAAAAACTTCCTTAGCCGAATTCTCTGCTGTCCCAATCCTCTCTTTATAATAGGCAGCCCGCGCCTTCCTAATCAGAAAGTGATAGATTTTGAGACTGGCTTTATATTCACTCTTAATAAGAGCTGAAAAGTTTCTTCTCCACATTCTTTCAAGGCGTTTACAGGCTGATTTGGCTATTCTAAGTTCGCCACTAAACCAGGGATTAGGTTTTAGTTGTCTACCAGATGATTTTAGAGACCATGGAGCATTGCTGTCTAATGCCTCCACAATACGATTATCCAGTGCGTCATAGGCAGAGTCAATGTCTGTACCGCCAGGTAGCCCACCCTGTAATAGGGCCATATTAAAATTAGCTTGCGAAAATCTAGCCCACTTACTATGCTTTTTCTTGGTATCAGGTTTCTTCGGTAAGTTCGGTGGAGGCATCCAGGCCCTGAAGGAGATCAAAAAATGGTCAGACCATGGAACTGGAAGCGGGGACTCCTTTTCTAAGGCACCCCAGTTGGCAAAAATTGGGTCTAATAAATGACCCAACTGATGAGTGGGAAGCTCCGATTTAAGTGTCAGTTGTAAAGCCGCCAGTTCCTGACAGATCTCTTGAGCCCCGGCGTTAGACTGTTCATCAAAATGAAGATTCAAATCTCCCAACAGCAACAGTTTCTCGTAGCGTAGTGCCGGTTGAATTAATTGCTCAATGATACTGGATGCGAATTGCGTAGATGGCCCCGGGGGAACCCTTTTATAATATAATTAGTGGATGCCATGATAGAGAAGAAGCCTGCTTCGCTATCCACAATGTCCACAGACTCAAGGGTACACTGAATCGATAGTCTGTGAATAATCGCAATTGCTCCTTCCCTACCAATAGGTCGATCCACTCTAGTTATTCCATAATTTGCTCACTTGTTATATTTAGTACTATATCTTTTTTCTCTTTCATCTCTTTTTTCTTTTCCTCTTTCTTCTCCTTTTCTTTTCTTCTCTTTTCTTGTCTTTTCTTTCTTTTCTCAAAATTGTTAAAATGCATCAGGTCTATTAATACGCTTATCTCTTTTAATATAAGCTTTTTGGTTCAAAGTTCACAAGATTATGCTTTATTTACTTTGGTTGGTTTGTATTTATCTTTTGTCTTTTCTTTTTTTGTTTATGTGAAGTTGTTATATTTCATGATACATTTCTGTATGCTTGGATTAATTTGGTTGTGTATTTTTACCTTATGTAATGCGTTTTTAATTCTCTTTATTACAGCATTTCTAGTCTTAAAAAACATCTAAGAAGAAGGATTTAGGCTCTGCCCTCTCCAGTCGGCAAAGAGTGGAGTCTTCTCACTGAAAGGGAAATGTTTTATTTCTTTGCCACAATAGCCACCTCCCTCGCCCTGTGTTTTTAGATTTTCTGCAGGTAGACAATAGGTTTATTTTACTAAACTATTGCAGTGGTTAATACTGGAACCAAGAATTACTCGAGCAATGGTGTAAAGTTCTTTTCTGCCCAGAAGAAATGTAGATTAGCCAGCACCATGATATAATTCCTGCGTAGTTTTTTGTGAGTATATTGGCCTGGTGTTCCAGAGTAAAGTATGTGAAAAGGATCGAATCAATGGGACATATTCACAAGAAACTATCGGCGAGTCAACAGCACTTTATCGCAGCCAAAGTTGCGATAAATCCATGGCCCCATTCACAAACTGGTGTTAACAGCCCACAGCACCAGTTTACCCACGATAGCAGCCACAAAAAACATCGCCACAGAGGACCCGCGCAACTATCGCTAACGAGATGCAGAGTGGGCGTTCCCGTGCCAAAAGCCACAACAACATCATACCTCAACATTCTCCACGACCAGACAGAACTGCGATAAAAACACAAAAACAGTCGATAAGGCGCGTTAGCACCAGGAACTCTAAACTTTTCATGACCTGGTGTAAAGTCGGACGGCAGCCTGCACCACAAAAGGGAGACCAGCACAGGGCCACACCTGAAAGGGCGACAGAAGCCATGGACCCACCCATCATGCGCCCCGAACCACCAAGAGGGCCACAACACCCACCGACACCACCCCCAGGACCACCCCTCCCAGGCACCACCCCGACCACAGACATGCCACATCAGCTACACCCAAATATGCACAAATTAATCCACCTGATGTTGCACAATCACAACTGGTGACATGCATGTGTCGACACAGAAAAGATCAGCATACATTCGCTTTTGAAGCAACAAATGAAACTTTATTAAAATGAACACTGAAATGAAATGAAGACACACGGCTGCTCCCCTCAGGACAATCCATAGGTCCCAGCCTGCAAAACAAAAATCATGATGAGAAGGTGTGTCCTGCGCACATCAAAGGACAGAGAGTGAGCGAAGGGGAGAGAGAGACAGAGAAGAGAGGGGGAGAGAGAGAAGAGAGGGGGAGAGAGAGAAGACAAGAGGGGGAGATAGAGAAGAAGAGAGGGGGAGAGAGAGAAGAAGAGAGGGGAAGAGAGAGAGAAAAAAGAGAGGGGGAGAGAGAGAGAGAGAGAAGAGAGGGGGAGAGAGAGAAGAAGAGAGGGGAGAGAGAGACAGTGACGCCCCGTGGTGGGGTGCCTGTGCCAGCTGCAATGCTCTGAGTGCCACTATCCCTGTGCAACCCCAGTCAGCGCCACATGGTGGCTGGCCCATGCCGGCCGCAAGGCCTTGGGTGCCACTAACCCTGTGGCAACAACTCATGGGCCCTTTATGAATGAGAAGCATGGAGCGGCCGTCATCCAGTCACGACCGGAAGAGGGGAATGTGACGTCTTCGGCCCCTTGTGTTGGCGGAGTCACATGGCCAGTGACGCCTGTGCCGGATGGGTGTGGTGTATTTGCAAACCTGCTCTCAGGGAGTGGCTGTGCCATGCTGATGACTAGACCAGTGACCTGCACACCATCAGCGAGTATGCCTGCGAAGGGTAGCAATGATTTACAGGATGAACATCATTGACGCAAGGGAAGGCACTGTTCCCACATTCATCCACACATCCATTCCTGAATGATGTAAGACAGGACACAGCAGTGCGTCACTGGATGTTTATTTGCACATCCCGTGCAGTTCTGCAGCTGGAGCAGTACAGGGCAATGCTGAGCACACTACACAATATGGGCCCATGGAGGGCCAGCCAGAGTCTATCCGGGGATGACATGTTCTGCGGAAGAGGAAGGGTACAGTCCCCAGTCTGTCCACCGTGTCATTGGTCGTCAAACAGGATGTGTCAGTCCATGTCGCTGTCCAAGGTGAGTGCATCGGAGTGTATCGGGGGTCAGTGGAAGGTCATGAGGCCATGTGCTGCACCAAGCAGAAACAGGCCAGGTGGCCAAAATGAATGCTAGTGCCTCCTGATCACAAACCCATCCATGTCCTCATCCCCGGATGTGTGCCCTGACCCCCCGTGGGTGTTGGAGTCCCGGCTGCGGCACTGTGTGCCAATGACACATCAGGGGCCTGGGTGGATACGTCTGCTGCACTGTGAGGCACTGACTCACCAGGGGGAGGGATGTGGATGGTGTGGGGGCAGCAGCATTCATTAGCTCCACGCCTTGTGGTGGCAATGCCATGATGGAGGTCTGCAGGGCATTATAGATCCCAGCTACATTCCGATGATGTGCAGCGGTTGCTGCCATCCTTTCCGCCTCTATACGCACCATGTCCTCCATGAGCCTCCACATGTGTGCCAGCTCACGGCTGGAATCGCTGGAGCCACTCTGAGCGGACAGCTGTTCTACGCTCCGCGTCATTACTCCAGCGATGTCAGTCAGGGCTCATTGGAGACCATGGGGCGGACATAGACACCCAAGGATAGCGTCCAGTTTGGCAGCCATGAGTTCGAACCCCGCCCACACCTGCTCAGCCGCCTCCCTCTGGCCCTCCAGCACATGGCGTTGGAAGGCCATTTGTTGTTCCTGGGTGACTTGGGAGGGTGCCAGGGCTGTGGGTGCCTCCTGCTGGGGGCTTTGGGTGGTGGGTGGAGTCTCCTCGATGTAGCTGGGCTGCCCTGATCCTGGAGGTGAGTCACGGATGAAGTCAATGATGTCTAGGAGGGCTTGTGCATCGATGCTGGTGTTTTCCTCCTCATCATCAGTGAAGAGTGGCTGGGACTGCTCTGCAGGAGGTGTTGATGATGCACCTGCAATGTGAAGGGGAGATGGTGTATTACAATGTGTCCACATGTATGTAGCCGCATGGTACAGGTTGACATTCTGACAGCATGGCATTGTACATTGTGACAGTCTGTGGGTCTGTGCAAGGAGCCAGGGTCATTGTGGGTGTGTAGTGTGCCCTACTTGATTGTGCATGTGGGCCATCAGGGCCATCTCCACCCATCCCCCTAGTACTTGGTGGTCACTCACCCTGTTGCGGTTGTGTTGTGTCCTGTCGAGTAGTGTCCGGTCCCTCACCTCCGGCCACAGTATCCACACTGATGACTGTCGACACCAGCTCCTCCATGTCATCCAGCTCCAGCTGTGGCGCTGGACCCCCACCTTCGGTCTGCATTGCTGCCTTCTGGTTGGCGGAGAGTTTCTCCTTGGTCTTCTGCTTGATGTCATTCCATCGCCTCTTGACCTTGTCCATTGTCTGCTTGTGCTCACCAATGACATTAGCCTTGTCGATGATGTCCCGCCATATTCCAGCTTTGGTGCGCAATGACACATTGGAGGTGACGAAGAGATGTTGATGGTGTTCCATTACCTCCGTGACTATGATCCTGTTCGCCTGCGGACTGAACTTCGTCTTCCTCATCTTCTTGTCCTTACCCTCCCCTGTCCCCGATGTCTCGGGCTGGTCGTCCGGGGTTCTTGTGGGGTTGCGCTCATCCTCTTAGCCTGCTCCGGCTACCTCCATGGTGCTTGGGTGTAGGTCAGTTTGGGTGTGGGTATTTTTTCTACTTTTATGGTGATTTTTTTGGTCTGCCAGGTGTGTGTTGCAGGCCTGGTGCTGCTTATCGCTGATTTCCTCATCGCGCTTTTGCCCATCGCGTGTTGTGGTTTGTGTTTTTATCTCTGTTGTGGTGGTTGTATCGAGGACATTGTCCGCGGTGATGGCGGACTATCGCATGGTACCGCCTTGTTGTGAATTCCACGTTGACACGGGGTTATTTTCCCGCGATGGACTGCGATATTGGAAGTTGCGTTACTTTACTCTTGCGGTAGTTATCACACGTTCTTGTGAATATCCCCAAATGTCTTTTAACTTTTTAGATTTGACATGACAGTACAGCTGTGTGTAGAGCGGACTTTGGCTTTGCCTAGAGGAATGCCACTCTCTAACCTCTTTCTTTTAGCTGCTTTGTGTATCATTCCACCTCCTTTGGAATGCTTGAACTGCTTTGGGTGATGGACTATTTTATATCTCGAACCTATGCTCATGTATTAATTTTATGATCTAAAACATGGAAAGTACTCAGTTTTTCTTCTCTCCTTTTACACTGAAATAAACAGCACAAGCACAGCACCTGTGGCACCAGAGCAACCTTCCTTTACACGTATGCATATATAGCGCAAGTAAATCACAAGACATTCACAGTGTTCTTCTGTTATACCAGTGAAATATTGTAAAGGTGAAGGAAAACAAAACAGCCAGCAGCCATTGGGTCACTGTCTTTGCAGTCATTTCAGTCAGCTCTGCAACGTTGGTGGGCAGTCTATGAGCGATTAAATGTAAACCCAGAAGGTATAGGAGCCTCTAAGAAGGATTTTGTTGATACACATCTCTCAATTTGGATACATGTGGATTTTATTTTAGAGAGGGCTGTACCTAAAATCAATGTCATCTCCAGCGATCCATCGAGAGCTAATGTTACATTCAGGCTATTATATGCACGTGCATATTGGTTTGTTACCACGCATAACCCAAGATGTTGACAAACTGAAAATAAAACTTTGAAAAGGCCCTATTTCTTTTGAAAAATGGCAAAATATCATTTAGCCTGGGGCACTGAAAATCCTTGCCACTCTCAGAATAACCAGCAGTGGCAAAGCCAGTATGTCTGGCTTCAATGCACTGATGAATGCAAGAAACATTTTGATATGCCTCGGTTTGTTTAGTTAAATTTAGTTTAGATGTCTTATAGAGGCAGCATTCATCCAGAATGGGTGTGAGACCGGCCTCGTGGCGTGGGCCCTCCCGACCAGCAAGTTACTCTACAACCACGCCGAACCTCGTGGACACGGCCTTCCGGCTCCCGTGGGCCAACATCCCGAGGGCCGACCAGATTCCCAACACGCATGCCCGGCCGAGGGAGGACGAAACCCCCCCCAAACCAGACAGAGAGGCGCCGACCCTGTCACACCTCTGGTCTCTCCCCCGAGGGAGGTTTCGATCGACCACCAGGCCCCCGGTGAGCGGGCGCCTTGCCTGCTGGGTGTCTGGAGTCCCTCCCAGACCCACCTGAACAGATCAAAGGGCCGAGCGACAGGAAACCCCGTCACACCGCCCCCCAGGCACCAGACCCCTCTCAGCGAGGACTCTGGACTTCAAAGAGGAGGGGCAGTATAACAAGGGGTGCTGAAGGGACGGGAGCAGAGAAGACCTGGACTGACGAGAGCCTGCTGACCTGGTCGCGGCTCGATCGCTCACCGAACAGAAGAACGCTACCCGAACTCTGAACCATCTGAGCCCTGCTGACGCTGTCGCTGCTCCCCGAACTCTGAACCATCTGAGCCCTGCTGACGCCGTCGCGGCTCCCCGTACTCTGAACAATCTGAGCCCTGCTGACGCCGTCGCGGCTCCCCGAACTCTGAACCATCTGAGCCCTGCTGACGCTGTCGCGGCTCCCCGAACTACGACCCTCCGGTGCCTGCTGAGTGACTCGCGGCCCGCTCCTCCAAAAGAAACGGCAGAGATTGCCGAGAGAAGCAACATCCCCTCAGCTCGAGGATTGAGAGCTGTGCACCGGATATCTCGCAGAGACACTGATCCAAAGACTGTCCCGCTACCCTTTCCCTCCTCACGAGATCGCTGCCGCTTGTGGCATTAATTCTGCACCTGCCTGCCAGATCATAAAGATCCCTGACAACTACCGATAAAAGCATCTTGTCTTTCAACGAATTACTGTGTGGTGTCCCTCTATCCGAAGAGAGAGTAAGCGCAGCGTGTGCGATCCTAGGTACGAGACCCTTCCAGGAAGGGCCTCCCTGCTCTTGCTCGGCCTAACTCTGGGTAAGGTGGGCCTCCGGGTGGTCGGGAACGCATTCCGCAGCCTCCCCGGGGAATGCCTTCCAACATTTGGTGGCAGGCGACGGGATCCGAGCCAACACCTAGAGATCATGCAGTAGACGGCTTACGCACTAACAAGAAGAAATGGAAGGAGAAACTTCCCTAGGTGCCGCAGGCACCAACCCGAGCACGGCATTTCAAAAGGACCAGTTAGAATCTTATACGCACCGAGAACTGAAACAATTTTGCAAAGACTTTGGAATCGCTACCACCGGACTAAGCACGAAAGAGGACTTCCAGGGGGCATTGAAAACCTGGGTCGAGGCGGGAACTCCCCGGACACAAACAAAATTGAGAGCCTCCCAACGAACCACGAAGCACCCCGGGGAGGAACGGCACCCCCGAGGGGGGCCTATCCCCAGAAGAACTAGCGGACCGAGAAAGAGGTCGCAACCACGAACTAGAACTAGCAAAATTAAAAATCGAAGGAGAGCTAAAACTGGCTGAAAAAAAACTGGCGGTGGAACAGTTACGCCTACAAGGAGAACTAGAGGAAAAGAAACGACAAAGAGAACACGAAGAAAGAAAACTCCAACTAGAGCACGAACGTAGCCTAAAGGAAATCGAGCTCAAGGCTAAGAAGGCGGAGGCCCGACCCTCGGAAACCCAATCCATCTCCTCCACCGTGGAACCAAAGGTCCACATCCCCAAAGATGTGGTGAAAGAATACTATAAGAACGACGACATCCAGCAATGGTTCAAAGCCTACGAAGTCGCCATGACCTCCCACCAAGTCCCGCTGAAAGACTGGGGGGCTGGGCTGTGGGGCCGGTTCCTGAGCGAGGGGAGAGATACCCTGCTGGACCTGCCCTCCACGGTGATGAACTCCTACAGTCACATGAAAGAGGCCCTGGTAGCCAGGTATGGGCTCACCCCTGAAATGTACCGGCAACGGTTTAGAGACTGCAAAAAGATACCCGGTACCACCTGGGTGGAGTACGTGAACTTTTACAGCCGGGCCTTGGACGGATGGATCAAGGGCAGCAAGGTCTCCACCTTTGAGGAGCTGTTCGACCTAATCGCATGGGAACACTTGTCCGCTAATTGCTTCGTAGAGCTGCGCCAGCACCTCCTGGACAGCAAACTCACAGACCCTCGAAAACTGGCCGTCGAGGCTGACCGATGGGTGAACACCCGGGCCTCCTGGGGCCCCGTGGGAGACTACGGTCGCCACAGTCAGGGACCCCCCCGCCAGAGGGGCGGAGGGAATCAAGGCCGGCCAAGGGAGCTCCCGGGGGGATCCCCGCTCAGCCCTCCCAGAGGACAATCTCCGCCCTTTCCAGCTCCACCTCCGGCCAGCACCGGGCCACCAGGGAGGCCGGGGCCCCGAGTGAGGATCACCTGTTTCCGCTGCCAACAGACCGGACACTATGCCAGCGACCCTCAATGTCCCCTGTACCAGTGGACCGCCACAGCAACCCCGCCGGCTCTACAAATGGCCTCCGTAGCCCTGGGGGATGAGATGGAAGACTCCGAAGAATGGGAACCAGCCGCCATGGCCTTGGTCTCCCTAGGGGACCGGGTGATGGTCCCCGGAACGTCCCTGCCCGCCAACACGAAGAGGTACCGACAGCAGGTAACGGTCAACGGTCACCGCATCGAGGGCCTCCGGGACATGGGGGCGAGTGTCACGGCGGTTCATAGTCACCTGATCTCCGAAGATCAGATCCTGCCTGGCGCCTTTTGTCCCGTCATATCATCAGACAATTCCGAGAGCCTATGCCGGATGGCCCTAGTCCCCTTCGAATGGGGGGGAGTCACCGGCAAGTTAAAGGTGGCGGTTCGAACCTCCCAGCCCGTGGACTGCCTCCTGGGCAACGACCTTGAGAACTCCCCGTGGGGACAAGTGGAACGAAGAGCCCATCTCGAGATGATGAACCTACCCGAGTGGGTATGCGCCACCACGCACTCGATGACTCTCAGGGCGCCTTCCTCCGAGGGGGGAGAGGCCATGCCGCTAAGCACCGCCACCATCCCCGAGATCCAGAATACACCACCAGAGGCCAACGACCCCCTTCTGGACGAACCGACCGCTCCCGACGAAGGGTCAGTGCCTTCCGACCCCGAAACCCTGACCAAACTCGGGGACTTGCCAGAACTGGCCCAGTGGCCCTGCGAAGGGGGCCCCTCCCGTGAAGAATTCTGCCAAGAACAATCCACCTGCCCATCCCTCATTGGACCCCGACAACAGGCCGAGGCCCAAGCAGCAGGCGACCGGACTGGCACCCACTGGGTATACTGGGAGAACGGCCTCCTGTACAGCGAACAGAAGTCGGCCGAGTTGGGATCGGCCCGAGTGCTAGTGGTACCCCTACGCTTCCGAAGTCTCCTCCTGGTCCTGGCCCATGATGTACCCCTGGCCGGACACTTAGGCCAAGATAAGACCTACCAACGACTCGTCACCCACTTCTATTGGCCCAAGATGCGAGCAAATGTGGAGGCCCACTGCAAGTCCTGCCCCACGTGCCAGGCCAGCGGAAAGAGTGGGGGCAAGCGCAAGGCTCCGCTACAACCCTTCCCCGTCGTCAGTACCCCTTTTGAGCGGGTAGGAATCGACATTGTGGGACCCCTGGAGCCCAAGACCGCCCAGGGCCACCGGTTCATCCTCGTCCTGGTGTATCATGCCACCCGTTACCCCAAAGCCATCCCTCTCCGCACCGTGACGGCCCCCGTGGTAGGCCGGGCCTTGATGGGGATCTTCTCCCGCATGGGGTTCCCCCGGGAAGTCGTGAGTGACCGGGGTACGAACTTTATCTCCCGATATATGAAGTCCCTCTGGCAGCAGTGCGGAGTATCGTACAAATTCACCACCCCGTACCACCCCCAAGGAGACGGCCTAGTCGAGCGCTTTAACAAAACACTGAAAGGGATGATCATGGGCCTCGAGGATCCCCTACGCCGGAGGTGGGACGTCCTCCTCCCATGCCTCCTGTTCGCCTACCGGGAGGTTCCCCAAAAATCCCTGGGATTCAGCCCATTCGAACTACTATATGGACACCCCGTCCGGGGACCCCTGAGCCTGGTCAAGGAGGTGTGGGAAACCACCCCCCGGGGGACCCCTCCGGATGTGTTCCGATACATCTTGGCGCTCCGCAACCAGACCCGGAAATTCAGAGAACTCGCAGAAGCGAACCTCGAGGCTAGTCAGGAAGAAATGAAGCGCTGGTATGACCAGAATGCTACGCTGGTCGAGTTTCAGCCAGGCCAACAAGTCTGAGTCATGGCCCCGGTGAAACCCTGCGCCCTGTGGTAAATAATTTCCTTTACCTGGACTTAATTTGATACAGAAACATAATAAAATAGCTCAGAAAAAATGAGAGGCAGAATCCGTGGTATTAGAGGTTCGGAATGGGCTTTATTCCAATGATCGATTATAATCGGTTGCTCCAAGTTCCATCACCACGGAGGTTCAGGAAGTGAAGTACATACTCTATTGACAAGAAATGACTTTTATAGTACATACATTACAATGAAGCGAATGCAGTAGGCGTAACAATTGATAAGGAAAATGACGATTCATATGCGTAACCGAAAATGGGTGTAATAAGGAGTAAAAAGGAACATAATTGGTTATGATGTCATATATAGGTGGATCTATAAGATAATACTTGGCATAGATGCGCGCGCCGCAGCATGACGTGTGATTGACGTGCAACTAGGGGGTGAAGGGGACTTGACATTTAGCTCTACATGTGGAGACGGAAAGTCTGGGGGGTCAAGTCAACCTAATCCCAAATCATATCTAACATCCTATGTTTAAAGAACTATGTTATCCACAAAAGAAGGACTCTCGGACAGAATCTATTCTATACTGACTGTGCGTGCGTGTACAAGCGTCTAAGGGTCTACACTAAATGCGAGGGGGTAGGAATATTCCATGGTAACAGGACTATGAATTACTTGCATAAAGACAGAGAAGCCGGACCTTTTGCTCGGTAGCTGGAAGAATGTTTACTTAAACTACTAGGCAGGAATGCATCGGCTGAGGGGGAAGCAGATAACTCGAAGGTGAAATACAGTTCTTGGCAGAGAATAGGCTGATGTCAGGCTTTGTGAGCCGCGCAGAGAATGAGACAAAGTTCATGGTCACAGATGCAGGCTCAGACTGGAGTTTTCAGAGGCAGAAGGCAAGAAGAGTTTGATGACAGAATCAGGGCCTACTTGCCTGGACTGTAAAATGGCATAAGTGAACCATATAAAGCCGGTGGCCTTTCATACTTAGGAATGGAATATCCGGCCTATTCATGGCGGATCTGACAGAGGACATGTTGACGGTGGACGCACATGTGTTTGCGTCTTCATAACTGGAACTGGAGGGAACATACATGTACTTGTAACATGCACATAGAACCGTTGGGGTCCAAGATAGGGGACATAACTGACCAGAAAAATCCATATTTCCACATTCCCTCCTTGTCCCCTACTTGCCCGTTAAGAGATATCAATTTTCATCAATCCATTGATCTGTTCATATAACATCATTTGTTCTTCTTTCTTCTTCCGTGACGAATGAAATCTTGGTGGTGGAATACACGATGTGGCACACAGGCCACAGATCGCTGGTCCACATTGTAGACATAGACAGCAACTGAATAGTATGAGAAGGCCAATACCTAGGAAGGATAGAACTCTCCATCCCCAGGCTGATATCACACTCCAAAACCAACTGGACCAAGTCCAAGTGCCTGGGTTCTGGTGTATCTGGCTTACAATCTTATGAAGGCGAGTTATGGCTTTATATACAGATGGCGAATTTTCTGGTATGAATACGCAGCAGCTTGATCCGATGACCCTACAAGCTCCGCCCCTATCAGCCAAGATGACGTCAAGGACAAGACGATTTTGAAGCACAACAATCCGCATAGCAGACTGCTCTTCTGTTAAATTGCCTAGGGCGGAAATAGTTTCATTCACTACTGCTTCAAGGGTTCTAGTTAATCTACGTATCAGCTTACTATTAGTAACAGTACCTATATAGGGAAAGATGCCTTTATTGAAATCTGTGTATTTTTCCCATGCTGTTTCAGTGTAATCGACAATTGGGAGATCTCTCCGCTCTCTGTTGTGTACTAAATGAATATTTCTATAATAATCAGGAGGAGCTAGGAAAACAGGTGGCAAAAGGAAAGCAATGTAGCAGGTACCATCCCAATCTAGAGGTAGACGCATATATGCAGTCTGACCACATATAAAGTAGGAGTGGCGATAAGCTCTAAATGAAGATTTGCCTTGATCACTGAATTCTACTGTAGTAGTGCATTTACTATGGCCCATATGTATGGAACCAACCTTTCTTACACATAATTCACCTTTCGCTGGGAATACTGACATGGTGGGTAAAACTAGTTCAACTTCGGATTCGACATTTAGAATCATGAGATTAGGTGTAAAGTTACCTAATCCATATACTTCATTTTCTAGATCAGTTCCTGTTCCTTTGGGGCGACCCTCCTTGTCAGGGTAACAGACTTTGAATAAAACTAGGTTCAGATTTCCCCATACCCAATGGTCTTGATAAACTGCTGTGTCTGAGTCTATGGAATTCATTAAACTAAACCATGCTCCACAGGATCCATTATGTGTAAACGGATGTGGAAAGAAAGGCAGGACTCCTTCATAATTCTGATAGGGAGGGAGTCGGCCACACACCCAACAATTAGTTGCATTACTAGTCTGATGGGAATGATGTAACATACTAATGAAAGTGTTATTGCGCAGCGCAAGTCTATAAGACAATTCATGCGGAGGTAAATCACTAAAAGAATGTTCAGTAGTAACATTGTAAACATGTCTAGAAATAGGGTAATATATGTGCAACAATATACTTGCAGTAATTATCAAAAGACTCAAGAAAAACAAGATTAATAATGTCACTATGCAGTGGCTACGCAGTGATTTACAATACGCCTGTTGTTTCAACATTTTCCGGGTGTTTTCTCTACTTAGGTCCAAGGGATACATGTCAGAGACAATTCAACCGCTTCACCTTGGAGAGGACTTAAACAATCAAATTGCTCGACTGGTTGGGCCTAAGCTTTAGTTTATAGTGTTCAGAGTTACTCTGTTCAACAAAAGGAAGTTTTGAGTCAATGGGTGAAGACACACGAGGTGGGCTGTTTACATCTGCAGGAAGTCCATGAAATTTCTTGATATGACTTGAATGAATCCAGCCTTTCCTGCCTTCAATCTTCACGGCTGTTCTTGTGGTCAGCAGGACCAACTTGGGTGACTTCCACCTGGGCTCCAGCTGAGTCTTTCGGTCGAAATTCCTCACAAGTACGAGGTCCCCCGGAACTACGTCATGGGGTTTCACCTCAGTGTTGTCGGGAAAGGCTGCAGCTACCTGTGAACGACAAGATTGTAGTGCAGACATCAAGGAAGCCAAGTAATCTGTCAGCATATTACAGTCAATATCAGTTATTTTGCGTGGTATAGGCGTCCCCCACATATTTGGTGGTCTGCCGAAGATCACCTCATACGGGGATAGCCCTGTTCGAGAGTGTGCTACCATTCTCATGTAAAAGAGTGCAACCGGTAAGGCTACTACCCAGTCGACACCTTTCTCTCTGCATATTTTGGACAATCTGATTTTCAGTATCTGGTTATGTCTTTCTACGAGACCTGCTGCCTCGGGGTGTCGGACACAGTGGAATTTCCACTGATAACCTAACAGAAGTGAAACATGTTTCATTAATTCGGATGAGAACGGCTGGCCGTTATCTGAGTGAACAACACGTGGTAAACCGTATCGTGGGAAGAATTCTCGAACTAACTGTTTGGCAGTAGTCGGGGCAGTGTAATCTGAAACCGGGTATGCCTCCGTCCAACGGGACAGAGCGCAGACAACTACGAGAACATATTTGAATCCTCGACATCGTTCCATCTGGATATAATCCATCTGGAGTACTTCAAAAGGGTGATTAGGAGGATGAAATCCACCCTGTTCTACGGGAACACTTTTTCCTGGGTTGAACTGGCAACAGATCATACAGGTACGGACCTTTTGTTTGGCTGCTGCTCGCAAATGTTTATTGAACCAAATGTGTTGAATGCTGTCTAGCATAGCTTTTTCTCCTAGATGTGCTGGACTATGTATAGTGTTAACTATAACTTGGACCATTGAATCAGGAAGGAACCACACAGACTTTTCCTTCATCATCCATCCTTGGTCCGTTTGGATCCCTCCTAATTCGGTCCATGTCTTTATTTCGTCTGGTGTAGCATGTGTCTGTATGTCAATTACGTCAAGAGTAGGATCTTTAACTGTCATACAATGTGTCGGCATCGGGACTATTGTCTTTGTCATGTCGGAGGTTTGAGTTTGAGCAGTCTGTTTAGCTGTTCTGTCAGCTAGATCATTGCCTTGAGAAATGATATCAGTAATCTTCGTATGAGCCTTACATTTCATGATTGATATTGCAGTGGGTAGATGTATTGCATCTAATAAGGCATGAATGAGGGGTCCGTGCTGAATGTGGGCACCGTGGGAAGTTAAATAACCTCTCTCTCGCCATAGCACGCCGAAGTCATGTACAACTCCGAATGCATAACGTGAATCAGTGTATATGTTGACTTTTTTATTTGTGGCTTGAATACAGGCTTGTGTCAGAGCGATGAGCTCTGCGGCTTGAGCTGACAAAGTATTTATGCGATTAGTTTCAATGACTTCAGTATCTGTTGTGACTGCGTAAGCAGCCACTAACTCTCCTGTATTTGTTCTCATACATGAACCATCTACATACAATGTTAGGTCTGGATCTGACAATGGGACATCGGTTAAGTCTTGTCTAGGTTTTGTCGTTATAGTAATAACTTCAATACAGTCATGGGCTAGTGGGTCTGTTCCGGTTACCGGCAAAAGTGTGGCAGGATTCAATGTGTTACAGCGTCTGATTTCTATATGTGGCTGAAACAATGTAAGTTCATACCCTGTAAGTCGCGCTATAGTCAAGTGTTGTGTTTGCGTTCTATTTACAAGAACCTCTACTGCGTGTGGTACTTGAACTGTCAATGGATGTCCTAACACTATGGCATCGCTTTGTCTTATTGCTAAAGCTGTCGCTGCCACTGATTTCAGGCATGCAGGCAAAGCTTGAGCTATGGGGTCTAATGTACTAGAAAAATAAGCACATGGTTTGTGTGCTCCTGCTTGTTCCTGTGTGAGTACTGACAAGGCAGTACCTTCGCGTTCTGTAACAAAGAGTGTAAACTGTTTTCTGTAACATGGCGTTGCTAAAACAGGTGCTTGACATAAAGCTTTCTTTAGGCTTTCAAAAGCTTGTGCATGTTCCTGAGTCCAAGGGAGAACAGTCGATGTGGCTGCCTCCTGTGTTGTCAACTGAATGAGTGGTTTTGCTAGAAATGCATACTGAGGGATCCACTGCCTGCAATATGAAGTGAGGCCTATGAAAGCCCGCACCTCCTTTTGTGTCTTGGGTATTGGCATGTTAGCTATTAACTGAATGCGGTCGGGTGTAAGCTGCCTACCCTCCTTGGACAGCGAGTGTCCAAGATAAATAACTCGCTGGACACAGAATTGCAGCTTAGAAGGGGACACCTTGTGCCCCTTTTCGGCTAGAAATTGTAAAACTGTCAGTGATGCTTTTTCACATTCCGGTTCGCTTCTCGCGGTGATCAGCAGATCATCGACGTATTGAAGCAAGGCAGTGTTAACTGGCATGTGGATACTGTCGAGTTCTCATTTCAGTGCTTGGCTATAGATGCTGGGGCTTTCTGTAAATCCTTGAGGTGCGCGTGAGAATTTAAAGCTCCGCCCATTTAAACTAAATCCGAACAAATATTGGCTTTCCGGATCTATTGGAACGCTGAAAAAGGCATTCTTGAGATCGATTACAGTAAAGAATGTCGCTTCGGAATCAATAGCTGTCAGTAATGACGAGATATCTGGGACCACAGGAAATTGTGGCACAATGCATTTGTTTAATTCGCGCAGATCAATAACCAATCGATATACTGGCGGGGCCTTTGGATCTGTTTGTTTAAGAATCGGAATTATCGGTGAATTACATATGTTGGAGTCTGTTTCCACAACTACTCCTTGGGAAATGAGCTCGTCAATGATTTGTAGTAAAGCCACTACAGCATCTGGTGGTAACTTGTATTGTCGCATTCGTGGTAGCACCACTCCTGCCTTTAATGTGACTCGATATGGTGTAATATTCATGCATCCGACATCAGTAGGGCCTTGTGCCCATAGGTGTGTAGGTAAAGTCTGCAGTCGGGAATCCATGTCTCTAGACACATAGTGACCTTTAAAATCACGTAAAAACAATCTTACTCCTTCCGGAGAACAACATATTATAGCTCCTAGAGCTTTAAGTGTTTTTATTCCTAACAGATTTTCGGGACATGATTTAGTAAGCAATAAATCTGTAGTTCGGGTCAAAGGTCCTATCGTAAGTGGAAGAGGCTGTGACACTTCATTAACAATAGGTTTTCCTGAAAAACCAAGGGAAATATTCTGAGAGCCTGAGAGGGGTGCCCCTGGAACTTCACTACGTTTTATTGTTGTTCGACTTGCCCCTGTATCGAGTAGAAATTTTCTATCTTGGCCTAATAATTCACTATGTATATAAGGTCCTTCTTGATCTACAGGAATCTCGATAAGGGGTAAGTCAACTTCCCTCTCTAGGCTAGTTCATGCGTATCTCTGATACTCAGGATATTCATACTGTGCGGTCTGATACATTTGTCGTGTTGTTGTCTGTGTGGCAGCAACAGGCAACGGTGGTGCAGCTGGCACAAACTGTATTGGCTGTTGTGCGGCTGGCATGGCCTGTGTATGCTGCGGAGCTCCTTGTTCATTCTGGTCCTGTCTAGGTGGCCGTGGTCTTTCTTGTGTTTTACCTATGCTGATGTTATGTTTCAAAACTGGACAATCGTGTACGTAATGACCTGGCTTTTTACAATAATTGCATGTCCCTTTTACAGGTCCTGCTGAATCGGAATGTGTCATACCCTTTTTATGTCCTTCAGCTGGAACTGTCTGAGAAACTAGCATTTTCATTTTCGTGTCTTTCATGCGTCTGTGTTCATGTTCTTGTTCCTCTCTAATTCTATTGTGATGGTACTGTAACATTTGTAACATTTGTGATGGAGTGTTACCTTGCCAGGTACTCTCGAATTTTAATACTCTATTCTTTACTTGGGGCAGGGCATTTTCTACTAATTTTGTTACAAACAGATGCGGGTATGATTCGCTACTTGCTTTTATGCCACTATTTATACCAAAACATTTTTCAAATCGGGCATAGTAATCACTAGTGTCTTCATCTTGCTTCTGTTTACAGGCTGAAATTGTACCCCAATCTTCCTTTTTCGTAGTTAATAAACGTGGCAGTACCTGTACTAATAAACCTGGTAGTGCTTTAGTTTTATCCCCGAGTCCTGCTCCTGCAGTTCGGGCCTTTTCTTCTGCTTCTAATACTGACCATTCTATCTTTTGGTCTCCTACCTCCCACTCTTTTTCCCTGAGTTTTTCATAAATGCCAGCAGGCATCAATACCTTTAATATTGTCATAATGTCGGGATAGGTATACTCTCCCATGAGTAACATGTCTTTAATCTCTCGGTGAAAACCCGCTGGATCTTTGTCATGGCTGGGTACCACTTTCTTCATTTCTAACAATTCTATTTTCGATATGGGCGTATATACAAATACGCGTTTAAACTCATTGTCCTCGCCTTTTATTGGGTGTACTTCTCGTAAAGGATTCTGTCTATCCATGTGATACGTGATTCTTTCCTTGATGGGCAATGAGACGCGATCTGAACATACAAAAAGAATATACTGCTTTCTTGATTCTAGAATTTCTTTAATTAATTTAGTACCTGAACCTCTCCATCTATTCGTGAGCAATTCAGTCAATATGTCAGGCAAGGGACCAGGGTCCGAATGCTGACTCTGATATAATATAATGAGTTGTTGAATCATATAAATCCCAGCTAACCGCTGTTCATCTGGGGTGAGATTCAAAAATGTACGTGCTACTGTATCATCACTATATTTTCCGGGACTGTCCACCCAATGGACAGCTGCCCTAGCTAAATCTTGTTCATCCATAGAATCGAGGAAATGGTAACCCCTTCGTTCTCGGAGTAGTTTGTCGGCGGCTTGGAACGAATGCTCGTTAGACCTGATGTTAATTATAGGTATTTGGAAATTCCTGTTATTATCTGGACATATCGGACGTATCGGGTTAATAGGGCCTCTATTACTATTACAAGATCTTCCTCTACCTACATAGGCTATGGTGTCTGACTGTCCTGCGGGCAGTCCAGACCCTTCCTCCTCGTTTTGTTCGAACTCGTCTACCGCTAATCTTTCTTCGTGTAGGCGTTCTATTTCTTTACGGATCTTTCGGCACATGGCTATTATACAATTTTGTTTATCATGTCTACCTTCTGATATATTCTGGCTCCATCTAGTAAGGATTTGCATTGCTTCCGGGTCTACCCCCGGTCGGTCTTCATTTCTGATCACACAATTTATGAGGAAACGTAACAGTTCCCCCTGTATCTCCACTTTCTGGTATTCCATAGCTCTGTTAATACATTCTGAATCTCGCCCTGTTTGGACAAAATGATATATTTTATCTAGATGCGCAGTCATTCCTGGTAACTTCCCTAAATACACTGCGGCTCGTCTGATACGCAATGATGCCAGGGTCATTTCGTCCTCTTTGCCTGGCACAGGGTCATATCTACAATCTATAAGAAGTTCCTTAAGCGTACGGGCATTTACGAGTTTGGGGGTACGTGAATGTGCTGACTCTTGAAAAGTAAGTTTATTTATTCTGGGTGGCGTAGAAAAAACATTGGTAGCACCTCCCGCAGCCCCATCTGGGGTGTCGGGTGTGAAAGGATTCGTTGAACGTGACACAGCAACTATAGGTGTGGACACAGCTATAGAAGCAGCTGTAGGAACAGATGTAGAAACAGATGTGCTTGCCGGAACTTGTGACACGATCTGTTGCTGTAGGGATACGGGTACTGGATCTTGGCGTTGAATCTCCCTGGTATGCGGTCTATGTGGGGCGGAATTAGCATATTCGGGAGCTGCGTCGTCTAAATATGAGGAGAGAAAAACATCTTCTGCGGTTCTAGGATGCCCCTTAGGATGTACCTTTATTGGGAATAATGGGGGCGGCAAGTCTTTCGGTATTTCTGGAGTAGCCTTAGGTAATCCTTCGGCCAGAAGGGGATACATACCATTCATAAGGGCATTTCTTTGTCTGTCTACTTGTTCTGATTTCACTCGGATCCCTTCCTCAATTAATAGATTTTCTCGAACTTTATTGGAATTCTCTTTACTCTTCTCTTCCTGTCTACGTGCTTTTTCTGTACGTCTATGAGATTCTTTACGCCATAACTCAACGGCATCTTTCTGTGACTGTCTGACTTTCCTTTTCCATAACTCTTCCTCGACTTTCATGATGCACTCTGCATCCCAGGTTCCCGCTGTGGGCCACCTCTGACTTTCTGGTAATTCCTTGGTGTAGTCTACCCATAAATCAAGAAATAATATAGCGTCTAAGCCATGTTTATGATACATAAAGTACCCTGGAGTGTCCCTAGGAGGAATAGGAACGGCTTCTTCGAGTACCCCTTTTCTTGTAGTGATCTGTCTTAGTTTTGAAAAGAGCGGCATATTGAAAACTGATCTGATACTTAATCTTGAACACACTTAGTACAGAAGCACAATAATGAACAACCATTCATACCACAATATGCAGGACGTTTAACACATTAAACATTAAACATTAAACATTTTTTAACCTTTAAAATAACCAACAATGATGATCGTCTGCATAACTAATCACCAAGCATAATTCTTTGACAATAACTAGATACTTCGGAATACTTGATATACTGCTAAACAGTACAGATACACTGCTAAAACAGTGCAGACCGGATTTGTGTACCCAAACCCGTCTTGACCGGCACAACCTATGTGCACGTCAGAAATGCCTCCCCAGTAATGGTACTCACCGGGTAGCTTCGGAAACGGAAGGCCTCGGAAACTGAACTTGGACCGGACTGGACTCGACTCGACTCGTCGGAAACTGGACTCGACTTCGAACTGGTGGGCCTCTGTATACCTCGGATCTTGCTCTCTCAGCTAGGCTCTGGTCGGGATACTTCGCACTTCTCACCGCCTCGTCTGGGTGTTGATCGCAGCCTCAGTCGCCCCCGCTTGACCGGAGGGAGATACAGGAAATCCTGCTGGTACGCGTTATTGTCCGTCCAGCTGTGGCAGGAGACCGGGCCTGCAACTCACCGCCGGCGCGTGAGATGAGAAAGTGTCCCTGTTCGGGCGCCATTCATGTGGTAAATAATTTCCTTTACCTGGACTTAATTTGATACAGAAACATAATAAAATAGCTCAGAAAAAATGAGAGGCAGAATCCGTGGTATTAGAGGTTCGGAATGGGCTTTATTCCAATGATCGATTATAATCGGTTGCTCCAAGTTCCATCACCACGGAGGTTCAGGAAGTGAAGTACATACTTTATTGACAAGAAATGACTTTTATAGTACATACATTACAATGAAGCGAATGCAGTAGGCGTAACAATTGATAAGGAAAATGACGATTCATATGCGTAACCGAAAATGGGTGTAATAAGGAGTAAAAAGGAACATAATTGGTTATGATGTCATATATAGGTGGATCTATAAGATAATACTTGGCATAGATGCGCGCGCCGCAGCATGACGTGTGATTGACGTGCAACTAGGGGGTGAAGGGGACTTGACATTTAGCTCTACATGTGGAGACGGAAAGTCTGGGGGGTCAAGTCAACCTAATCCCAAATCATATCTAACATCCTATGTTTAAAGAACTATGTTATCCACAAAAGAAGGACTCTCGGACAGAATCTATTCTATACTGACTGTGCGTGCGTGTACAAGCGTCTAAGGGTCTACACTAAATGCGAGGGGGTAGGAATATTCCATGGTAACAGGACTATGAATTACTTGCATAAAGACAGAGAAGCCGGACCTTTTGCTCGGTAGCTGGAAGAATGTTTACTTAAACTACTAGGCAGGAATGCATCGGCTGAGGGGGAAGCAGATAACTCGAAGGTGAAATACAGTTCTTGGCAGAGAATAGGCTGATGTCAGGCTTTGTGAGCCGCGCAGAGAATGAGACAAAGTTCATGGTCACAGATGCAGGCTCAGACTGGAGTTTTCAGAGGCAGAAGGCAAGAAGAGTTTGATGACAGAATCAGGGCCTACTTGCCTGGACTGTAAAATGGCATAAGTGAACCATATAAAGCCGGTGGCCTTTCGTACTTAGGAATGGAATATCCGGCCTATTCATGGCGGATCTGACAGAGGACATGTTGACGGTGGACGCACATGTGTTTGCGTCTTCATAACTGGAACTGGAGGGAACATACATGTACTTGTAACATGCACATAGAACCGTTGGGGTCCAAGATAGGGGACATAACTGACCAGAAAAATCCATATTTCCACAGCCCTCCAAAATAAATGGACTGGACCCTTCAAGGTGGTCGAGCGGAAGAGCCAAGTCACCTATCTCGTCGATGTGCAGTCCCCGCGGAACCCCCTCCGGGTTCTCCACGTGAACCGCCTTAAACCTCACTTTGTACGGACCGAATTGAGTTTACTCCTGGCCACCGACGATGGGGCCGAAGAAGACACCGAGCCCCTTCCAGACCCCCTGGGGGCGAAAGAGACCGATGGGTCCGTGGAGGGGGTGAGACTGTCAACCGCCCTCACAGCCCAACAGTCCGACGACTGCCGCCAGCTACTAAGGCAGTTCGCGGACCTCTTCTCCCTGACCCCTGGGGTCACCAACTGGTGCGTCCACGACGTGAACACCGGCGACAGCCCGCCAGTGAGACATTGAGCCTACCGGGTCCCTGATCGGGTCCGAACCTCCATCCAGACCGAGGTGGCGAAGATGCTAGACCTCGGGGTGATTGAACCCTCCGACAGCCCCTGGGCCAGCCCGGTAGTCCTGGTTCCGAAAGCAACTACCCCGGGTGTTGCCCCCGAGCTGAGGTTTTGCGTGGACTACCGAGGGCTCAATGCGGTCACCCGAGCGGACGCTCACCCTATCCCCCGTGCCGACGAGCTCATTGACCGCCTTGGGGCCGCTCGCTACCTCAGCACCTTCGACCTGACTAGTGGATACTGGCAGATTGCCCTCACCGAGGGAGCCAAGGAGCGCTCCGCCTTCTCCACCCCGGATGGGCACTACCGCTTTAGGGTGATGCCGTTTGGAATGAAGAATGCCCCGGCCACCTTCCAGCGGCTGGTGAACAGGGTCCTGTCCGGACTAGAGGGGTTCAGCGCAGCATACCTCGACGACATAGCGGTCTTCAGCTCCCAATGGATCGAGCACCTCCAGCACCTCCATCAAGTCCTGCTGGCTCTGCGCCGGGCCGGCCTCACCATCAAAGCCAGCAAATGTCAAATTGGGCACGGCTCCGTAATCTATCTGGGGCACCAGGTGGGAAGTGGGCAGGTCGCCCCCCTCCAGCCGAAGATCGATGCCATCTTGTCCTGGGAACCCCCCACAACCCAAACGGAAGTCCGGGCCTTCCTGGGCCTCACCGGCTACTACCGAAGGTTTATTAAGAACTATGGCAGCATCGCAGGCCCCCTCACAGAACTAACCTCCAAAAAACACCCCAAGAAAATACACTGGACTCCCTCCTGCCAGAAGGCGTTCGACACCCTAAAGGCCGCCATGTCCGCGGCTCCGGTGCTCAAAGCACCCGACTACGCCCAGGAGTTTGTGGTCCAGACGGACGCCTCGGAACACGGCATCGGGGCAGTCCTCTCCCAGTTCGACGACAAGGGCATAGATCGGCCCATAGCCTTCATCAGCCGAAGGTTGCTGCCCCGGGAACAGCGGTGGAGCACCATTGAGAGAGAGACCTTCGCAGTAGTCTGGGCCCTCAAAAAGCTACGGCCCTACCTGTTCGGAACACACTTCCGAGTACAAACGGATCACCGCCCCTTGCGGTGGTTGATGCAGAGGCGAGGAGAAAACCCCAAGTTGCTACGCTGGTCCATCTCCCTCCAAGGGATGGATTTCACGGTGGAACATCGCCCCGGGACGGACCACGCCAACGCTGACGGCCTGTCCCGATTCTTCCGCTTCAGCGAGGAGAACCCCCAAGTGGATGGGTAGTTCTCCCCGCCTTTCAGCTGGGGGGGGCACGTGTGAGACCGGCCTCGTGGCGTGGGCCCTCCCGACCAGCAAGTTACTCTACAACCACGCCGAACCTCATGGACACGGCCTTCCGGCTCCCGTGGGCCAACATCCCGAGGGCCGACTAGATCCCCAACACGCATGCCCGGCCGAGGGAGAGCGAAACCCCCCCAAACCAGACCGAGAGGCGCCGACCCTGTCACACCTCTGGTCTCTCCCCCGAGGGAGATTTCGATCGACCACCAGGCCCCCAGTGAGCGGGCGCCTCGCCTGCTGGGTGTCTGGAGTCCCTCCCAGACCCACCTGAACAGATCAAAGGGCCGAGCGACAGGAAACCCCGTCACACCGCCCCCCAGGCACCAGACCCCTCTCAGCGAGGACTCCGGACTTCAAAGAGGAGGGGCAGTATAACAAGGGGTGCTGAAGGGACAGGAGCAGAGAAGACCTGGACTGACGAGAGCCTGCTGACCTGGTCGCGGCTCGATCGCTCACCGAACAGAAGAACGCTACCCGAACTCTGAACCATCTGAGCCCTGCTGACGCTGTTGCGGCTCCCCGAACTCTGAACCATCTGAGCCCTGCTGACGCCGTCGCGGCTCCCCGAACTCTGAACCATCTGAGCCCTGCTGACGCCGTCGCGGCTCCCCGAACTCTGAACCATCTGAGCCCTGCTGACGCCGTCGCGGCTCCCCGAACTACGACCCTCCGGTGCCTGCTGAGTGACTCGCGGCCCGCTCCTCCAAGAGAAACGGCAGAGATTGCCGAGAGAAGCAACATCCCCTCAGCTCGAGGATTGAGAGCTGTGCGCCGGATATCTCGCAGAGACACTGATCCAAAGACTGTCCCGCTACCCTTTCCCTCCTCACGAGATCGCTGCCGCTTGTGGCATTAATTCTGCACCTGCCTGCCGGATCATAAAGATCCCTGACAACTACCGATAAAAGCATCTTGTCTTTCAACGAATTACTGTGTGGTGTCCCTCTATCCGAAGAGAGAGTAAGCGCAGCGTGTGCGATCCTAGGTACGAGACCCTTCCAGGAAGGGCCTCCCTGCTCTTGCTCGGCCTAACTCTGGGTAAGGTGGGCCTCCGGGTGGTCGGGAACGCATTCCGCAGCCTCCCCGGGGAACGCCTTCCAACAATGGGTATTATGGCGCTCAAAAACTAACTCAGGTCTCAGAAAGACTACATCAACCAAGGAAGAAAAATTCAGTCTAGCTAGCCAAAGGTGATGCATAAACAACCAAGGGCCAGATGTACAAAGCTTTTTTGCAGTTGCCAACTGGCAACCTCAAGAAAGCTTTTTACAATGCACAAAAGGCAAATTACGATTCAGTAACTTGTTACTGAATGGCAATTTGCCTGTGCTACCAAATCCTGTCCCTTCGTTCCCGTCCAAATGCTGAATCAGAATGGTGTGAATTAATGTTTTGCAACAACATTCCGGCAGCAAAACAGTAATACTTTACCACCAACTTAAAACGGGTAGTAACCCATTTGCAAACAGGAAAGAGTCCATTGGGGCCCCCTTCCCCTTTGAGAATGCTTACAAAAGATTTTTATACTACTGCCTACTCCTAAAAAATGAAACTGGAAAGTCAATTTTTTCTTTTTAAACGCATCACATTTTCCTTTGAGGAAAACAGCTGCATTTAAAAAATATTATTGCTTTATTAAAAACCAATCGCAGAGATGGTGGTCTATTGACCTCATCAGGCCACCATCCCTGTGATGGCTACGATCCCTAATGGGTCGCAAATTGCGACCTACCTCATTAATATACACAAGGTAGGTCTACTTGCGACCCACTAGGAATCACTAATGAAACTCAAAAGAGGCTCATACATTAGGAATTTCAATTTCAAAGAGAATCGCAATTAGGAAATCGGTATTCTAATGTTTGTACATCTTCAACTTCTTCCTAAATTTAGGGAAATCAGTGGTTTGTGTAAGATGTAGGCAGAGTTCCACTCCTGAACAGCAAGGACAGAAAAGGTATGAGCGCCAACAGTTTGTCCGTAAACCTTTGGAACAGAAAAAATAAATTTGTTCTGTGACCTAATTGACCATGATGCCTAGTGTGGGCAAAGTTGTGATCTCTGAGCAGAGCGGAATGATGAAATAAGGAAATGGTTTTGTGCACCAGGCACAAGGATTCAAAAGAGAAATGGCTTCTCACTGGCAGCCAGTGCAGTGAGGCCAGAGCTCTGCTCTCTTATCTTCAATCTAAGCCCCAACATTGTTGCATAATTCTAATTAAGATGGAGCTTGCAAATTAAAAAATTAATCTTCACAACTATGTTTTTGATATTAACAAATATGGGACCCTGAAATAAGGTGGTTGTGATGATGAATGTGGACTTTCTACATTTACTATCTCTTCTTGGAGATAAAATTGTGTGTTTTTTTTTTTTAGGCTTTTGATTTCAGTCTTTTCTTTTCATCTATCTTGATTTAGATCCGTGCTTGTTTAGTCAGAATTGGTTTTAGACACAGTTATTAGTTCCATTACATGAACAATCATGTCTTGATCACCATACGTTTTTTCATCCATTCAGTATCACAGCCGCAATATTATTTATTTTTTATGCGTTTTTAAATAGCAATGACTTTACCTGAAGGTGTCAGAGTGCTTTACAACAGAACTAGTTACATTACATGAGGACTTCAGAGTACATGAATAACATAAAAGATGCAAACAGATAAACTTTAAAATCACATAAGAATGGTACATACGTCTACTACTGATACCAGTGGTTAGAGTTACATATATGCAAGTTGCATATTCACTCAAGATGACTTTTGAGAAGACTTGAAGCAATTAGGGTTATACAATAATATGTTACATATTTACAGATCATGATCTCGCCATTGCTGGGGTTCTTGCTGTGCTTGTTCAGCCAGCTCTCATGGGCGGTGATCTTTGGCCTGGAGGGATCCACAAGCTGGTGATGGCCATAGGAGCAGGCCGATCTATGCTACAAAGTCAGACCTCCTGCCGGGCTCAAGCACCCACAGTACCACTGGGTCTCAACCTCCACGGCACAGGGTCTGTCCACCAGGCACCCCAGGGGGAGCTCTCATTCTGCTCTATCACTCCTGCCGCTTGCCTTAGGCTCCAGGCCTCTCTTGACAGTGGGTCTTAGGTGCCAATGGGTTTCCTAGTCGCAGCCCTCCTCCTATTTGCATGGCTCTTGAAAGTGGTACAACTCAGTGCTATCAATCTTGAAGTCGAAGGCGAGACACTATTAGCATCTCTTGCAGTATCTAAAGTTCCTTCTTGTCAAGAAGGGGAAAGGTTCTCTAGATGTTGTCTAAAGTCTGACTTATGAGTTAAATATGAAACAACAGTGACGTTAGAAGGTGCAACACAAGCACAAGGCCATGTAATCCCACAGTCTGTTGATTATAAGATGCAAAGGAACTATTTAAGGGGAGAGGAAGTAGCCTTACGGCTAGAGCCTTCGCCCTTGAAACTGGGGAACCAGGTTCGAGTCTCCGCCCGACGCTCAACATCCTGTGTTTCTGGGCAAATCACTTAATCTCCCCATGCCTAACAAAAATGAATGTGTCCATCTGTAACAAAACTGGTGCTCATGTAAAGTGCTCTGATATCCCCGGGTCTAGCTCACGCTATATAAAAACTCTAAAAAAACGTTTTTTTATATGTAATTCTGGATTGTTTATTTGTGCATCCAGTCCATATATGACTTTGCACAGTTAACAACTGTCACACCTTGTATTTTAATCAGAGCATGTCAGGATAGGTTTGTGAAGTCACCTTTTTTCCCCATACAACGTACACATAATTCCTATGAAACAAGCAATGGCAATGCCATAGGTTGCGTCTATGCAAGATCTCTTGGCTTTGGCAATGTGTTTCAGACACGTTGTACACCAGTGTGGCTGCTGTTCAGTATGGCTTGAAGTTTGTGGCATGGAGTGTCATAGACTGGAGTAGACTGGATTAGAGTGTGGTATATTGGAGTGGTGTAGAGTGGCATAGAGTGTCATAGAATGGAGTGTCATGGAATGGAGTGGTGTAGAGTGTATTAGAGTGGAGTGGAGTAGATTGTGTCTCCAAGAAACTCCTACAGGCTTTAAATGTATATTGAGCATTAACAGAAAGAGGATGGTTTCTTTGAAGTTTGCTTTGTTGTTTGAGCCCAGTGGGACTTTGAGTCATTAATCTTTACCAGCCGAGAGAAGCCCTGAAGAGGAAAGGAGAAGCTTTTGAGAAAGGTTCGATCAATGTCAAAGCATGCCATCATGATAGGGAGAAGAGGGAATATGTTAAATTAGAAAAGGGAAATCACATGTTCACTTGAGATCACACTTTCAACTTTGCATCAAATTCAGCATGAATGATGGAGTAGGTATTTTATTCTAGGACAACATAGACGGCATTCTTAACTCCCATGTTGGATCTTTTCTGTGCAAAGCAATTTACAGACTTCTTGACACCACCAGAAAAAATTACTGAACAAAAGAATCTTACGTGTTCTAGGCATTACAGTTACTTCCAGGCATTAATACTGTAGCGTTTGAAGGCATGTCAATCAATCAAAATTTGACTAAACAATTCAAGACCTTCTAGAACGTCTAAACATCAGACTTGAGTCTGCATTGATTTTAGCTTTGAAAATCTTATCTATACCTTTTTCTTCTAGTCATGTGATAGTTCAAAGTTATGATGGCACGCACACACTATATTGGTACAGATTCATCCTTTACTCTTTTTAAAATCCACAGAGTCAGTTTTCAATGTTCTGAAAGATGAAGCTATTGTCATCATTTTGACACTCTCACTAGAAGAGCAGCACACGAACTGAATACCTTACTGGTGGTTTTATTTATTTATTTACGTTAATGACACACTATGCAAAGCATGCTAAGTTTTGAAAATGCGAGTTTGCAAGTCGGCCAACGTTGTCGCTCTGAGCACCCCTACATAGGACTGGTCCCTACAGGCATTTCATTTAAAAACGCGTCACATGGGCTCACTAACTCGCGCTCACAAATTAATTTCCGAGACATGTTGTTCAGGATTTAATCATCTGCACCTCCTTTCTGCAGGTCCCTTTTTTGTTTGACATTTCTCATCAGAGTCCTGTAAGCGCCTCTCACAGCCAGTAAGTGCACATGTATCTGCCTTTCTATAGTGTTGAAAGCTGATTTTCAATTCTACTGAGCTTTCAAAGATGCTGAGACCACCTCCTTGACGAATTCTCACCTGCGACCTGTCTTTCATTCATACATGTCAAAGGCAGGAACTTAACTAGCTACGCTATTTTATCGACACAGAGAAAAGAACCCAGAAGGGCAAACTTGAATGCTCTAGTTCTGGTCTTCGACTGCTCCAGGGGTCATGGGCCACACTTATCAAGAAGTGACCCAGGGCAGCAAGCCACCTCACTGCGCCGGGTGACAAGGAAAGGGCAGGAATGTGCATAACACAATATGGGCGTAGCTGCCAAGGTTTCTGATTGCTTAAGTGTAACATTTTCATAATTTCATTGTAATTATGAGTGACATTCAAAGACTATGAGTGACACTTATTTGTGAGCAAAAAGCAAGCAATCATTAACGTTCACGAGCTCTTACTAACTTTAAACTGCAACAGTGAGCGTTCCTAGCGCTGGGCTCCAGCCGGCACACACTCAAGTCGACTTTGCCGGTGAGGGCTCAGATGCCTTCTGAAAGCCTGTGCCTTTACGACGTGTACCTGTGTACCTTTTGAGCACCAGGCTGCAGCTCAACCCCCTCTGCAGCACAATACAGGGCACTCTGACACCGACACTGACATACCAGTGGCCAAAAATCAGGCGGAAAGGTTGGTATCAGAAAAGCATAGGAGGAGGCATGGAAGCACCTGACAAAGAGGCACGTTTTGTCTTTGTGCCGAGAGTCTGCCCGAACCACAGCAAGACATCAAAGAAAAGGTGACACTTCCTTTCTTTACATTTCAATTGAGCCGGACACTTGCACTGTAAAAACAGAGGCCTTTCCTTCTTTTCATATTTGCGGGCAAACCTGCTTGTCCTTTCTGCTCAGTTGAAAGGAAACACTTGCTGAGCCTGCTGTGGATTTGCAACAAGGAAGCGGTAAACTCTTGTTTCTTCCTTCCCCTCTTGGTTACTTTTCAACAAAAGTGGCAGCTGTGCATTGAGTCTGACTCCCGAGGTGGGTGCGCGTTGTAGCGTCCTGCGGGACACGTTCTAGTGTTCTGCCTGTTTGTACACTCACACCAACACCCACCCATCACAGGCGTCACCAGTCAGGTGACCCTGCTTATAAAAGGGGCCAGGCGCACGTGCCCTGGGCCAGTTCCAGTACCTAACCACTGTGTGTCTGTGTCCCTCATTAGTAGCATGTGGGCCCAGGGCCCACAACACCACACATGTGATGTCATCTGATCAGTACAGCCTCAGGTTAGAACAGAGCCAGTAGCTGTCATATTTAAAATGACCTACAGTAGTAGACAGGCTGCTTTTCATTATGCGCCAGGCCATTAGATTAAGCACACAGAGTCACTGCGCTGCCCAGCTTTCACCCAGTATCGTCCATCGAGCCTCCCGGCCGGCTTCAGCAGAAAGCAGGCGGGTCATGTGGAAGGGGTGGTAATGCGTTATTATGCATTTTAGTGCGGTGATGCTGAATACCACACTAAAATGCATTAGTCCAACCCCTGATGTGGTGTGTTTGGCAGGGCTGTATGGTGCATTGCTCCCTTTTCCCAGCTCTGGCGCACAGTGTGCTGCCTCGAGCCAACTCAGGCATGCTTGCTCCATGAAGCAAGGGTGCCTGCATTGTAAGCAGGATTGTTTTTGTGCAGAAGGGATAACTTCCTGCACAAAAACAATCTCCTGAGGCATTTTCCTCTTTATATGTGAGCTGCAGAATGCGAAATACAGATGGAACACCAATCCTGTTGCAACTGATGCACGTGCACCATTGTCGCCTGGAGATTACATTAAAAAATCATCTCATACATACAAAAAAGTATGTCGAATTTGATGCTGCAATTTACACCAGCTTTACTTACCTGCTTTTCCGTCTTGCATCTTAACTTGAGGTTTAGGTTCATCTGGGTAAAGCTGTGGTACTATTTTCTGCTAGAAGGACTGGTGTGTTGGAAGACCAGAAAATTAGAGCCTAAGCAAAGAGAATTAAAGTGCTCTAGAAAAATATATCACCCCATTACACCATGTTGTACTTTCACATTCACCTCTAAATGCATTCTGGAACTTCCTCTTGCCAGTACGAATTCGTTGGGTATCACCCCAAATTCAGTCCCCGTATCGTACTTTTGTACACACATGCAGTGTGATGTAGTATGAATTGTATAGCTATACTTTGTGGTGCAATACTAAATAGAGTGAAACTGTTTCTCGCAGAAAGTGACTTCAGAACTGTTATTCAAGCCCTTGTAATTTCAGCACTAGTTTGTGGTAACCCTGTTCTATGGCATTCTTGACTTTACAATGGCGTCCCACTAAATACATGGTACTCGCACAGCACTTCTCATCAAGGGCTTGATGAAATATGATCACTTCACCCATTTCCTGATGGAATGCCTCTGGCTCTTCTTGCCAGCAGCACTATATTCAAAACCAGCTGGATCATTTACATAGGCATCATGACTAGCACCACCACCTATGCGGCTGACAAGCTCATCGTTTCGGGTGATTCTCGGCACACCTACAGCCAGGACACCAGCAGACTGCAAAGCAGGGCCCTGATACGAGCATAGGTGGTACTACACCACAGGATATGTTCTTTATCGAGGGAGATAAATACCAGTTGTTTGCAAATAACATGCAGATTTTGGTATTTAACTCACCAAAATCCAAATAATATGGTAAGTACTGCTAAATTTCAGCAGGGTTAACCTGTTGAAATGTAATGAAGGATGAGTTATTTCATGCATCTGATAATTATCAGATTTGTAAAAGCCAACTCATCATCAGGCCCTACAAAGTGTAATAAAGAATAAGAAGAAATGCAAATAACGAATACATACATGATTGAAAAATGTTATATATTTGCACTGTGTGATGTAGCATCACTGATGTTGCATGTCATAGCTATGCACTGGGATACAGTGCAATAGTGCTTCCTCCTTAAAGAGTGTATCGACAGGGCGATGTACTGGCCAGCCCACTTTAGTGAAGGCACAGTTAAGAGGGTGAGCGTACATGGACACCATGCTTGCCCTTGTTGGTCTTTTTGGGTGGCACTTTAGAATTTTAGTTACTCAGTTGAGGGGCAGATTTCGTGCACAGCGAAGTGGCGCTGAGGATATACCTCAGGGACAGATCACCAGTGATTGCCTGAGAATAGGGTAGGTGCCCAGGAGTTCTATCCTGCTTAGCTGGATGATCTATCTCTGGCGCCACCATCTCCCTTAATCACTCTGATGAAAGAGGTGACACTATACCCATCGGTGATGTGGAGCACTGAACTCAATCTAGCAGGATATAAGTAAGTAGGCAAACAAGCTGGTCCATCATAAATGACTGCCAACCCCATAAGTAGATATGAGCATAGGACAGTCTGCTACCTATATTGGTGGTCGGGGAAGAAACATAGGATCCTGATTTAAAAATCTCTGCAACTGAATCACCTTTATAATTTATGAGAGATTAAATTTGAATTTAATCTCCTCTGGATAGACCCACTGACCTGTCACTTCCACCCAGGTGAAGGTTCTTTGTTTATATAGACCATGTTGGGACCCCAGTGCAGGAAGACTGAAGAACCCGGGGAGCTTGGCATGAGTGAATTCTGACTCACCCTGATGTAATTATTTTTGCTCTTGAGTATATATGGATATACCAGAGGGACCTGCATGAGTAGGATCCCTATAGGAGAGTGCTTTTTGTTTGGCTCATGGTGTGAGAATAGGATGAGCCTTGAACCTCATGTTCACCACTTTAGGTTGTGCCACTCTTGGTTCATCCTAGGAAAGAGGGGACCAAGCCAATTCTGCTCTGTAAACAGAGGTGTTACAAGGAACTACAACATCACTGAACTACTACTTTACATTTATGCAGTGTTATGAAGTACCATTGAAATAATACTAAATGACTGCACTGTGATACTGCATCCCTTCAATAGTACTGTATAAACTAGACCTGGGTGTAGTTCGCAGGAGTTACAAAAAAACTCAGCGAAGTTCCTCGAGTGGCGGAGTGCAGTGCGAACTGCAGTTTGTGCTGGTATTCCTGCTGCTCGGGTAGAATTTCTACACGAGCGGCAGCTCGCGCTCACAAAATTACCGTTTGCGATCGATCGCAAACGGATCGTGAGCGGGGAAAAAACTCCACTGCACATCGCGAAGCGGAGTTTTCTGCACTCTGCGAGCTCCGCAGAGTGCAGAAAACTCTGCAAACTCTGCGAACGGAGCGAAGTTCACCGCCCAGGCCTAGTATAAACGCACAGTATGACACAGGATCACGAAGGTAGTACTGCATGTCTGAGCAACTTATCACAGTATCATTTTAAAATGTATGTGTAGCTTGAAACAATATAACTGAAGCAGCACATTCTATTAGTGACAAGTGATAGTGTCGCTGACGTTGTACTGTCTACCAGTGAGGTGTGATATTGTATCATTTAAGGAAGTACTGCATGGCGTGAGCACAGTTTCCCCCTCAATATTGCAGGTCACAGGAGACAAGCAGGCTGGCGGTTTCAAGTTGACATTGGCGGCTTGGTTCAGTGCAATGCATCGTTGACATCCTGTAAGTCTTGAGCTCTGGAGCTTTCAGAGGGACAAACCTTAAATCCAGGCCAGGTCCTGGGTCAACGTCGGCAGCTTGACTCTCCACGACAGGTCAGTCAACTTATGGAGCTTTTTTCCCAAAAATCTCCAAAGTTCTCCAAACTTCTGGAACTTCTTCCAGAAGGTCCTTTTGGGGTTCCAAAGTGTCCACAACACTAATCCAGGGTGCAGGAAGCTCTGAGCTGCACCTTGGGATTTTGGGACTACCTCAACGTCTAGCTGGGATCTTCTTGGTGGAGATGATGCAGGTGGATCTCTTTTAACCTGTTGCTTTCAGGTAGTCCACTCCTTCAACATTCAAAGCCAGGCATGGTTGAAGGCCAAAGTGTGCAGCAGGTGCAGTCCTTATGAGTGCAGTCCTCTCTTGTGCAGTCCACTGGTCCAGCAGGGCAGTACTTCTTCTTATAGATTCAAAAAGGAATCTGAGTTGCAGGGCAGCTCTCCCATATTTATCCAGTGTTCCTAGGTGACAAGCAGGGGGGCAACTCTGACCAATGGCGTATAGGGTGCCACCCAGAAGTATGACAGCTTCCTCCAAAGTGTGACATATTTTTGTCCCAGAAAGCTCTATTCCTTGAAAATCCAAAATGGTGAAACTTTCTTTTGAATGTTAATACCTGGCTAAGCCAACTCAATGGTGTAGTTAAGTTTCCCCAACACTCCCCTTCCAGCCCTTCTTCTAATTCAATTACTGGGGCTCCTGTCTGGCTGTGGGTTCAGGATGTGGGAGAGAGCTTGTGTCCTATCCTGTCATTCCCTCTTTGAAGACCAGTTTGACTACCAAGTCCCCTTTCTGACCTTTTCTTTTCATCTTGCAGATCTTCTCCCACTGGATGTCCTTTGCCTCTATGCAGGCCACTTCACACCTCATCAAAGAAGGCTGGCCTTTGACGACAAAAAAAAAATAAAGAAGGCTGGCCAACCAGGAGAGACTGCTGGAAGGCTGGATTTTAGTTCATCGGAAAAGAAAATTCTATAACTTCTTTTCTGTGATAGCTACAATAAATCTATCTTGGCAAGTTGGTGGATTTATCTGATCATTTCAATGCTTTGGAGTATGTTTTTAGCAGTCTCCTATCAATAATTATACTTTATTAAAGTATTCCCATGTTAACCTATGAGGTGAATGTGCTACAAGGGGGGGAAATTAAATGTCACAGTTTTTCCCTCACCAGGGCATATAAAACATCCTACATAATGTTCCTGCTTATAGTTGCAAGGCACCCTACCCCTGGGGTACCTAGGAGAGACCTTATGGGTGATGTAAAAATAGGGTACTTTAAGACTGTGAAAATACCTTTAATTCTAAAATTGAATTTGCATATTTTGTGAATTTAAAAGCAGCCTACAGAGTAGGCCTGCCTTTTTAAGGACAATAGGAAGCACAACAGTGCACACTTAAGTGCATTAAACCTGCTGGACCTCAAAACCTACGTGCTCTACCATATACTAGGAGCTTACAGATAGGTTGTCAGTACCTATTGTAATTACAACTGATTACCATGTACTTTTAATCACAGCACATGCCCTGGGTCTGGTTAGCAGAGTCCAGGGCACAATCAGAAAAACAGCATCTAGTAGTCAAAGTGGAGAAACACTGCAAAAAGCCCTGGTTTCTCACAACATGTACTAAAGAGATGAACGTTTTGACCAGAGAGCATTAATATCCCCATGTGATGGACTTGGGGTGAGGGTTTTTGTCTGCAATTCAACCAGAGAAGAAAGAAGGATTCCTTCTTTCTTGTGAATATGTTGTTCATTGTTAGTGTAAGTTAATCTTACTTCAGGCATTTTGCTCAAATCGGCCGATCTTTTAAAAGGGCACTTAGTTTTGAAGAAACCCACAGATTTTAATTCTGTTTTCAAGGCTTGATGTTTTGGGGCTTACAGGTACTCGTAGTGAAACACATGATACATATGTAAAGTACAATGCTGTTCAGAGTGCCTGTTTGGAAATGTATGCTTCTAGAGACTCTCTAGTGTGCAACACAGCTGAGACCAAAACTAAAATTGTTATTTGAACCATGACTGCGATGCTTAAAATAAATGAAGCGGACCTTTTATTGCAAAGATTGTGTGCTTGTATATCATTTTTTTATTTTTTTGTTATTTTAAAATATTTGTAAAGGGCACTAACACTACCCATTCTTTCTAGTGGTAGAAGACCAACAGAAGGGCGGAAAAAAGGCAATCCAGGAAACAGCCAATAAGCAAATAAAAAGTGTTCAGAGCTCATCTGAAGGGAAGGTGACTGTCCAGCATTCCATTTCTCATTAGAAGGGCATTCCATTATTTAGGCACCAGGATTTTTTTTTTTATCATGCGAGGTTCATTGAATAGAAGGAGGTAAAATGCTCGCTGATGGCAGCTATGAGTGTAGAGCGCTAACATAATATTGTTTAAATTATTTTGATTACAAAATTACTAATATTCCACAGAAAATTATAGCATTCCTTCTTTTTTTACAAAGAAGCCAAGTATTGCATCTTTCACATACAAGAAGCAAAAACGAACATAACACAATATAGGAATATCATAAGTGCCAGCTTACAAAATCACTTCACCATGTGAGTAGGGAGCGGACCTTGGAAGAGGAGGGGCCTGGCGCCGATAGCTACCTAAGAGGCATTCTGCCCTTCACAAGCCCACCTCCAAAAAAACAAATGGTCATCCAGGCTGTCCCCGACGTCCTGGGTTGTTTTCACATCTTTTTATGGACATTGGCTGCGTACAGCCTCCAAAAACGAGTTGGAAATTCAGGGCCTCATATATGAAAAGTGTTGCATTGCTGCAGTAAAACAGCGAAGCAAAACCTTTCAGTGCTCCCTCCTTGCGACACCATGGATGCGCATCATTTACTGTATGGTGCTCCATGCCACAAAGATTGACAGATATGCATTGATCAAGTTTATCTGGAAAAAGCAATGTGTCATTTCATCTGGGACAAGCCCCATTTGCGTCACTCCTTACGCCTGTTTCAAGCAGGCGTAAGGATTTCACGCAGTGAGGCATAGAAGTAGCACAGTGAAATCTCATAGATTTTTACTGCGACACTTCTACGAGCTTTTCTGAGTCAAAACTCCCACCCTGCATACATTATACCTGTTGCAGGTAGAATGTAGCGCAGCGGTTTTCAAAGTGACACATCTGCCTAGATGCGTCACTTTGTAAATATGGCGCAGTGTGGCACATTTTTTACATTGCCGCAGCAACACAAAATAAGGCCCGCACTGTTTACAGTGGTATTCAGCTTATTCTCTCTGGCACCGTGTGATTTCGGCTCCTCACTGGGAACCAAAATCACATGACACTCGGTCGCACAGTGTGAGTTGGCAGGTATGGAATATGTATCATTTAGATAGAAAACATACACCAGAGAGAAAACTTTTGAATCTATCACTAGCAGGAACTGTGCACTAATGTGTTTTATGACACTCATTGGTGCACCTTCATACTTGATGTGCCCATTGCTTAGCCTTTCAGTGTATAAAATAGTTTTAAGTGATGGAGCCAATACGAGAACGGGGATATGGAAATGTGTGAGTGTACTGTTCTACGATATAACACAGGAGAAGACGCGGTTGAGGGGCAATATAGGGGCTACAGAGCGTACTGAAAGGCTTGGATAGGTGGGAATGCGAGAGCTGTGACGGTGAGGGCATATACCAAACTCTGTCCTTGGATCTGTGTAATTCGACAATGTGGTCAATGGTGTTTTCATGCCTACAATGTGTTATATTCTAAGCATGGGCCAAATTTTGGGTCAAATGTTGTCATATGGTCAAGTATTCCATATATGATGCACTCATGTGCGGCCAGGCATAAAAGGTCAGCAGTCCTTTTTCTAGTGAGGGTGCTTCTACTGTGAGCCTGTGCGTCAAAATATATGGATGTTATTAGTGGTTGTAGAGACATGAGACCAGACCTTTGTTTGCCCTCCATTTTAAAAATATACGCACATATGGGGGAATCTGAAAATGTGGGAAGATAAGCCCCCAATACACTGGTTATGAGGTGTTTTATTTGGTTGTTTTTCCAATGCTGCTTATGTGTTAAATTGCACTACTGCTGTAAAATGTTAAAGATTTCAGGATGCCCCGTTCTCACAAGTCATTGAGGGTGGCTATGCAAGTAAGCCATGTAGGGGCTTTCTCGCCAATGGTGATGCCATCCTTATTCCACAGACGGCTCCTCTTGTGGAGGAGGCGATGGGGCATATTATCAAGCCAGGCGATAAAATTATCACCGCTTTAGCGGCAGAAAACTGCTGCTAAAACTGCGATAATGGGCTTGATAATATGCTCTATGGAATTCCAATTGAAGCCCATGTTAGACCTCCTTCACATTTAACATGGGCTTCAATTGGAATTCCATAGAGCATATTATCAAGCCCATTATCGCCGTTTTAGCGGCAGTTTTCTGCCGCTAAAGCGGCGATAATTTTATCGCCTGGCTTGATAATATACCCCGATGTACTTTAAGGTTTTTGTGTACGTTTGTCCAGGAGCCTATCATTGCTTTTATCATGGGAAGGGAAGCCTGAGAGCATGTTTGAATTCATCCTTGTAGAGAGAGAAGTTAGAGTCCAGGCAGGATATCTAAACATGTCCTTTCTATAGCTGTCCAGAATGGAGGTTCTTTGCAATCAGGCAGAAAGAAAGATAATTGAGACAACTGGTGAACCAATGATGTCGTGGTCACAATCCCCATGAAGTGATATTGGTGAGCATTTTTGAAAGTGTGAATCGAGGTCTCATACCGATCAAACTTTTTAAAGATAAGGTTGATCGTGTTAATAGCACCTCCCCGGAGTGACAATTGCAGCAAGGATCAGCAAACAGAAATGCCCTCCGTTTTGAACATATGTCGTCTGAGGTTCTAGTTCCCTGTCTAGGTAAATGCCCAGGTATTTCAGGTTGGTGGTTGAGCATTTAAAACCTGAATCTTCGACATACATGTTGTATGTTGAAACAATTGGAGCAGCTCACATTTCCCTTATTTAATTTTGTAGCCCAAGGGCAGACAGCATTACAACCAGTGAGATCAATGCAGGTATGGATGTAGATTCTTCAAAGTTAGCATAATGCTGTTGGTGTAAAGAATGAGTTTCTGTTGATCAGTGGCAGTGGGTACCATACCGTCTAGTTGCCCTGTCACAGCTGCCAATGGTTTCGGAGTTAGTAAGAAGAGTAAGAGGGAGAGAGAGGGCAACCCAGCCTTGTGAGCCTAGAGATGTGGACACTTTGCATAGCCTTGTAGCTTTCAATATAGAGTCTAGGCCTACACCCGCCCCATCAAATGTCTGTTATAGGAAGCCCATTCAACCCCTTCAAATGCCTTTTCTGTAACTTAAAGGCCCACAGTTTTGCCTCAGCCATTCTTAACTTCCCACTGGACATTGGCCAAGAGCTGAAGACGGTTCATGGAAATCCTCCCGGCAACAACTCCCACATGGAAGTTATAAATTTAAAATTGTAGTATTTTGCCCAGTCATTTTGCCAGTACTTTAGTTAAAATGTTTGTGTACAAGTTAACTAATGAGATTAGCTGGTAATTGGAGCAGTAGAGGGGAGAGGGGATCCCTGCCCAGTTTTTGGAGAGGGTGATGATGGATCTTATAAATTCAGGTCTAAGCCTACCATACAACAACATTGTGAACTGGGATTCAGAAATTATGTAATATTCTCCCGGTAGACTATTATCGGGAAATTCAGATAGCACAGCTTAATTTTCATCATCTGCAATTTCATCCTCCTAAAGTGCTCTACACTCCTCAGACAGCACTGATATTTGGACACCTGTAAAAAAAAGTCTGTCTCAGCCGTTACTGTGTCTCTTTAGTCTGTAGTATGGAGATTTTGGTAGTAGTTGGCACAAAGGTCCCTTATATTCATGGGGAGGGTGATCATCCTTTGTGTGCTTTCATATATAGCAGGAATGTATGTCAGATCTTCTTGTTGTTTGAGTTGGATGCATGGAGGTGTCCTGTCTTTTCTTCCAATTCGTAGTGGCACCATTGTAGGTGATCTAATGGTTATTTCACCTTGGTAGTGAAAAGTGTATTTGGTAAAACTTTGAACATTCTAGGTCATGCCTGATCTCTAGTGATGGTTGTGTGGTGTTGAGGCATGTGAGATGCCTAATTTCTGTTTCCATTTGTGCTTGTAGGTTAACTGTCTTACATTTGTGGATGGGATTAGGTCACGTAGGGTGGATAGCACAAACTAGTGCCTCCCCTCGTCGCAGAGGTGAATGATACAGTCTACTAGGTCAGGTCCTGTTAGTTCATTGTTTGGAAGTGAGTGTGGGTAATCTGATTTCAGAGGTTAGGCAGAGGTTTGTTGCAATGAAATGCCATGTCCACTATGAGACTCAAGGAGGGAAGCTGTGCCTTCTTCTGAAAGCATGTGGTGATCAAAACAATAGGTTGCAGTTTATCTGCCAGTTACCTCCACAATCAGATTGGTAACCGAGGTCCATCACAGGATGTCAACTACCCCCTACACCCTGTGATTGGTTATCTCCATGGTGCCCTTTTTTGTGGAGTCTTTAGCCTCTTGCTGCCTCAAGCTTGGGCTACCAGCGGGAGTCTCCCTAAAAGAGCCATTTTGGGGTGTATGGCAGTACTCACTGGATGTCTGAAAATTACAATACACCAGCTTGATGAGTGCCCTTCCCTTGCATGCCACCTCAATGTTTGGCCCATAGCCTCACTGTGTGACTGCAAATATTGCATGGGTCGTCCAGCTTATTCTGCACAATGACTCCTCTCAGGCTGATGGTAGCACCGAAACATCCTACTGAGGGTCAGAAAAATTAACCACTTATGCTCCTCATCATGGCACTGTAGGAGTGGCCTCTAAGTTGGCGGCAGACGGTGAGTAAGATTCGGGAAATTGGCATCCAGCGCAAAGCATTGGAGTGGTTAGGGTCCTTCTTGGATTGGTTAGGTCCTTCTTAAAGGAAAGATCCTCCTAGTCATGGAAGCCAATCTTTTCTCAGACAAAAAGCCGTTGACATGTGGGGTTCCGCAGGGTTTGTCACTGAGCCCCACGTTGTTTAACATTTATATGCGGCCCTTGGCAGACATAGTTCAGGAATATGGCATTTCTTTGATTTCATACGCTGACAATACTCAGTTGGTGGTTCACTTGAATTGGCTCAGTTGGCTCCATGTACAGAAAGCGTGTTGAAATAGATGATAGGGAGCTGTCTGAAACTGAACCGGAACAAAACCGAACTGATGGTCCTTGGAAACTCAGGAGTCCCCAGGCCTCTAACCAGATGTCCAAGTTGCTTAGGGATCACACCAGTCCCGAGCACTGCTATAGAAAATCTCAGCTTCAGGATGGATAGGGAGCCGACCATGGAGACTCAAGCAAACAAAGTGGCAGGTATTTGCTTTGGGTTGCTCAGAATGCTCCGCAAGATCCTTGAGCTTAACCCCTTACAGCTTAGAAAAATGGTTATACATGCTCTAGTCACATCACGTTTGAATTATGGCAACTCCCTCTTGCTGAGTGCACCTAAATATGTCATCAAGAAATTACAGGTTGGCAGAATGCAGCGGTCAGACTTCTCTGTAAGATCCCAATTCGGGAACCAGTGAGAAAGTGTCGCCAAACTCTACACTGGCTCCTGATTGATGCGGGAGTCAAATTCAAAGTACTCTGCCTAACACATAGAGCTATAAATAATAAGGGACCTTGCAGAATCAGAAAACTGGTGGGCCTACGCCTCCCCAACAGACGTCTGAGATCCGGCACTAAGCGCCTATTAAAAACTACCAGAATAAAAAGGGCCAGATGGGGTGGAAGATCCTTTTCCCACCTGGCTCCCAAGCTATGGAATTCACTATCTCAGAAACTTAGTTTCATAGTTACAGAATCAACCTTCAGGAGAAATCAGAACACTTGGTTGTTCCACGAGTTCTGCTAATCTCCTCTCCTGCGGTCTGTACCTTATTTTATGCTTAGCACTGGGAAGTCTTTGGGCAGCCATGTGCTCTACAAATTCCTATAACATAACATAACATAACAAGATCGAGCTGTGAACTAAGCCCCCTATCTGGAGCATGGCATAGCTCGGACTCCCTTAAAATTGTCTTTAAATCAGATCCTGATAGCTCATAGAATATGCTAGGAGCCACATAGAGAGCCTTAAATTATACACTTGCTTGAGTGCTAGCCGGTAGAGGGCCGACTATGGCTCCAGAATATAACAACATTACTGCAGTTTGCAGGTAGTCCGCAGAGCTTTATTTTAAAATTTTTGCAATTAGTAAATCAAATATTATGTTAGACCGAAATTTAGGCTTTTACCCTAGTTCAACCAAAATAAGATCAAAGAAGGCACAACTGTGGAGTGTTTATCAGCGTAGCTGCCATGTTGCACCGGTCTCTGCACTGCAGGGAAGAGACATCTTCCTGCACATAAGCAATCAATAATGGCAATTTGCACCTTCTATCTGTGCTGCAGAATGCAGCATACCTGGAAAGAGCAAAAACCAAGGAGAAATTAATAATCTCTCCTATTGCCCTTCTAATGCCTGGTATTTCAGGCATTAGTTTTTGGCATTGCCTCACCTCGTAATTCTGGGGCAGCGTCAAAAAGCAATGGGTGTTGTGGTGGAATGCCCACCACACTACAATTGCACGCCCCTTTGCCACAGAGGACTACGGCGCAAAGGACGATATTTACAAGGTGGCGTTAAGCTACAGAAAGTGGCTTAGCCCCACCTTGAAAATATGGAAAACGATGCTCCGCAACCGGAGCGTCAAAAAAAGCGATGATCCGGTGACCGTGAGGGCTTGTACATACGCCCCCTAATACCTTAGCTTCAGATGACAGAGGGCTCGGTTAAGACGTAGTCTGCATCTCATAACATTGTATGTATGAGACAAACTATTTTACTCTAGAAGTTAGAAAGTACAATTTCAATACAATTATGTTTCTGTGCTTCTATGAAAGTCTAATTTATTTCTTATTGTAAATAACATTTAGCAGAGGGACTGCTAGCTGTCGATACTTTTCTTTCTTAAGAATTGATTATATTTCTTACAGTTTTGTGATCCAGTTTGTTTTAATAAAGGTTATAATATATAATAGCGTTATAGAATGTGCCACAAAATGCTGCATAATTTGCATTTGCGTACTGCATAATTTAGCCAACTCTTGTACATAATTTTGTCCATCGTCATGTAGTTCCAGTGTCCCTCAATATGGGTTATATGAAGGCAATATGTTACATTCTAATTAAAAAAGTACTGGATGGCTGTGAAGTTTGTGGAATAATTGCAGTAGTAGGTTATATTTCTGCTGTGTGATTTAGTGTAACTAAAATAGTATTACATATGTGGGCAGTTAGATACAGCATAAATTAAATGATCAATACGTAGGTTTTAGACAACTTTGCAGTATTATATAATATTACTGCATGAGTAAGTCATAAATCATATTGTGCAATGTAATACAGTGGTGTGTGCAGTATGTTATGTTATGTTATAAGATTTATAGAGATCATGGCTGTCCCGGCGCTACATGCCAGAGGAGAGAATGCATGAGGGACTGCTAGATCAACAGAAAAGCGAGGTCTTCGAGGTCCTTCTAAAAGACAGAAGATTGGTGATGTTTCTGATAGAGAGTGGAAAAGAGTTTCAAAGGGCGGGTGCAAGCACCTTAAATGAGCGTCCCCCTGCTCTGGTCCTACAGAATCGCGGCACACGAGTAAGATGTAGGTCAGCGGAACGAAGGATATGGGTTGGGGTGTAGGAATGACAAAGATTGCTCAGAATCGCCGGGCCAAAGCCTGCAAGAATTTTGTGTGTAATGCAGAGCGTTTTGAACTGGATTCTTTGCTCAACAAGCAGCCAGTGAAGGCGACACAACAGGCCTGAGACAGACCTATATCTAGGTAGAGGAAACAGTGTTCGGGCTGCCGCGTTCATGGTGTGCTGTAGCCTGTTGATATTGGACTTATTGGATCCCAGCAGCAGACTATTGCAGCTATCCAGCCTAGCCAGAACCGTAGATTGGGCGATCAACTGGCCGGTATGGGGATCAAACAAACTCAGTATGGGATTAAGCCCACGCAGTAGGCCAAAGCAGGTGTCTGCCACAGATTTAGCGTGGTCCTCAAAGAAGAGAGCATTGTCGAACGGAATACCCAGGTTTTTTATGACAGTTTTAGGCACTGGAGGGTACCCAGCATCAGCGGCCACCACTTGTCTCCCCAGAGGTGAGAGTCTCTGCCTAATAGGAGGATCTCTGTTTTGAATGAATTAAGCTGGAGGCTTAATAACTATAACTATAATAGTGCTGTGTACAGCATCTGTGGAGTGTTTCATTCTAGATGGATTAGTACTATCTATCCATGCACTGTGAAATAGCATAACTGAAGGATTGTACATTCGCAATATGTGATAAGGTGTGTTGGGATGGGAAGTTTCCCTGGATGGTTTACTCTTCTGTCCCCTACCCTGAGGTTCCATCTACGAGCCTTTGGTATCCTGATTTTTTTAAATGTTTAGTCACAGCCTCACGCTAATCTACAGTATGTGTGTGAGCCTAGACCTTTATTTGAAATGAGCAAAGACCTGCCCTGGACCTAGAGGGGATCACCAAGTACACTCTCCATAGCGATCCATTTTATCCGTGTTATAGAAGTGGTGGCGTTCTAGTGCACTCTTGAAAAGTTCCACTGCCACTGGTGAATTCGGATGCCTGTGCTGATATCCTGATAGGCATGTATGTATGCTTGTGGTTTATGTGTTATATACACTGTGTACGTCTGAGTGGCCAGTGTGTAGGAGGCCTGTAGGTTTAATTTTGGAAGCCCCTGGCTTGCTCATGTGAGCAAGATGGTGGTGAGGTTTTTTTTCCAGACAGTACAAATGTATTGATGACAATTGTGAGACTGGGGAGCTAGGCCTAGGCACTGAAGTGGGAAAAAATGGAGAAAAAAATCCCCTTATAAATTCAATGAGGCCTTTTTGCTACAGAGAGCTTCTTATTAGTATTCCTCAATACTGTAATTTGGTGGACGGTATGGGTGAGGGGTGGTGCTCCTGTTCTGTTTGTCACAGTAACAAGGGTCCTTTTCGAAAGGGGTGAGTCTTTTGTCTCTTTTCCTGATCACTGTCAGTTGTCACTGTGATGACTGGCTGCAGCATTCCTACACTTCCTTCTTCCTCTGTTGTGTGTGCCCCATCCCGGAGGTGACCTTGATGTTAATCTGTTTTGGGTGCAGCATCCTGGAGGTGACCTTGATGTTAGGAGCAATACCCTAGACAATTGCTGAGTATGAACAACAGCTTGAAAAGGCCACATAAGAGAAGAACTGACACAAACTGGTTCCGGAAGTGTAGAGAGAGAATACACATCCCCTGACTTCTGTACCTGTATAAGGGAGGGGGGGTCAGTTGGCTTAGTGGGCTAATGCATCTGCTGTAGGGGCCTGTATTTGATACCATGGACACAGGTTCTAATCCTGGTGGGCCCACTCAGCCCTTCATCCTTCTGAGCTTGATAAAATGAGCACCATTGAGTCTGTTATTCAGCGCCAAGATACCCTTGGGTTAACATGTGCTTTACAAATGCACATTGTTGCAAAGTTGCCCTGGGCACCCACCAACTTTTTGCTGACTGGTACTGGTGGTAACTGACTCTGACTGACCCTGGGCTCTGCCTGAACAGGCCCAGAGCCAGTGTTATGCTGGAGGAGACCGAATACAGTGAAACACCTAAAAACACAAGGCTACACTATGGGTTAGGGTACCCCTATCATTGACATGACCTCCCCTATAAGACCCTAGTGCATAATAGGGCAGGGGGATTAAAACTTCCTTTAAGTCCCTAGTATAAAATAGGGATGGGCAGTGTTGAGGCCAGCAGCCCTTTCTGCATGTGCATGTGTGCACTGCTGAAGCCTAAGGTCATTTTAAAAGTAGCACTGTGTTGGAGACCTGCTTTTAAAATGCAAATTGTGCCTAAACTCGACTTTGGTGTTTGGGGCACTTACAAATTGATAAATGACAATGTTTGGGCCTATTGGGTACCCCACGGGTCTCCTGTAGGTGTCCCAGAGGTGGGAGGGTCAGGTTTATAAGCAGAACCCTTAAAAAGTGAGTTTTATATGCCATAGGTTAAGTGAAATTGCATATTTAACTTCCCAAATTGAGATAAAGTGCTTCACAAAATCGGTTGCAATATTTTTACATATTCAGAACACCTACGTCTCCCCTATGTATCCCAGGGGGGTGGGGTCCTGTAGATATAGACAGGGCCCTTATTAAATATGTTTTATAAGCACTAGTGTTGGAAAAATGGCCAAGTCATTTTTCCCATTGAAATCCCCTGCCACAAAGGTTAACGTGGCAAGAAGTTATTAACAAATAATTCCCGCTAGGTGAATCATAAAAATGACATTTAAAGACATCCTAGAATGGTTTTCATAAATCCAATGATATGGTATTTCTCCTAACGTGTACAGACAAGAAGTTATAAGACTTTTTGTCTGTAGGCCAAAATTTTGCCTTTCAAAATCTGTCCTGATTGGTCAGAGTTAAGTGGATTACCCAGACTCCTTTGATGAGGTGATAAAGAGCCCCTGGGGTTAGCCAGCTCTTCCCGGAATGCCAAAGCAAGGGAAAGGGTTGTAAACCATATTCTTCAATGGAAGGATGAGACAGGCAGAATAAGTCAGTTTCAATTTACAACTCTCCTCTCTGATCCCAGCCAGGTGATGGCATTAAAGAAGAAATGAGCAGAGGCACGGGGAGACCTATGGAGATCAATCATCCTTCCTGGGGGGGGTGTTTAGCCACCTCTTTTCTCCCTGCTGGAAATTAGACCAGAATGAATTTTTGCGAAATGGTGCTCTCTGGGAGAAAATACTGTCATACTTAGGATAATATGGTCATACCCTGGGCTGTTGCCCTGCACCTAATTGGACAGGATGACCTTCTGCTTGACCCAGAGAACTTGTAATAAGTATCTGAGAGGACAGAGCCTCTTAGATCTGCTGATTGAATCTTAGGAGAGAAGAAGGTGCCATGCTGAGTAGTTTGATTGGCACCAACCTGCACTCTGAAGATTGAGCCTGCTGCACAACCTGAATTACAGGCCTGCGGACCTAACTTGATTCAAAATGACTAAAGAGTAGGCTCCCTGCAAGCTACAGGTTAACAGAGCTCACCTGGAACATCATCACCAAGCATCCTCAGCCTGGAGTTCTACCAGTGGATTTGTAAGGGTTAGATCCAAGTGGATTGTGGAAACTGAAGTCCCAAACTTTCAAGGACAATCTTGGAGCTTTCAGCCCTTTGGAGTAAGTTTTGGACACTTTGGGACCCGTTGAGGAACTTCAGGAAGAAGTTCCAGAAGTTTGGAGCAGTTTTGGAAAAAAGCTCAATACGTGGATGTACTTGAATTTGTCAGGCAAGCCGGTGATCCTCAACCCCAAGCCGGCCTGCCATCCAGGTTCGTCCCGCTAAACAGCTCCGGAGCTCTGACTTCCAGAGTTTGATGGGGAGTAAGCTGAAACCCAAGCCGGCGAAGCCTCACCAAAGCCGGCCTGGAGAAGAGCATTGAGGGACCCCTGAAGCAAAACGTTCTGCAAAAGTTTCTAAGTCCAAACATAGGAAAGGTGACCAGGACCAGCCACGAGAGCCAAGCTGCCCACCTTCACCCGTGAGCCAGTCTGGATCCCTGGTTTATCCCTCTGGAAAGCTCCAGAGGTCATACTTCCACAAGTTTGACTGGGAGCTCATCGCGAGGCAAGCCAACGAACCCTCACCGAATCCTGACAGTTTTAGAGCTTCGAGGGACCCCGGGGAGAAAACCTCCAGAAAAGTTTCTAAGTCGAAAGGTAAAAACTTTGACCGAGACCTACCGCAAGGGGTAGCCACTCAGGGCTCTATCGCATTCAGCCTGAAGCTTTGACTTTGACCCTGTCTAGCACGACCAGATGTTCCAAAAGGCGATATAGGCATCTATGGGCTAAATAGTGCTAAATCTTTAAAAATTCTTATCTACGGTTCCCTACTTTGGATTTTTTTCGTTTTGGTGTCATTTTAAAGATAAAAATATTTCATATTTTTATAAATTGGTATTGGGTTTTTATTGTGAGTTGTGTCATAATCATTTACTGAATTGGTGTTTTTAGATGCTTAACATACCTGTCTTTGAAGTTAAGCCTGCCTGCTTGCAGATAAGCTACCAAGGGTTGAGCAATTAAATAATTTTCTAAGTCCTGTACCAAGCCCTACATTGTGTTAGTGGCCTTATTGCCAGAGGCAGATATACATTTGCCACTACTATTAGCCCACTTTTCAACACACATGTTATGTTATCTGTTGACCCACTTACTCAGTTCAAAGTTCAAACTACTGCACAACCAGGGTTGTGTCTGCCTGACGGCCAGCTCCCTGTAGTTGAGGTGAGATCACCTACAATATGACCTGAAGAAAGAGCTGTCCTCTGCTGCAAAACATGTGGAGGATCCTGTGTGAAAGATGAGTGAATGATCAAGTCTGCCCTGAAGGAGGAGTGGACAACTAGTGTTGGCAAGGATGCTGTGGGTCCATGTGACAAAGACTTGTGGAAGTGTGAACTTCCATGCTCAATACTCGGAGCTAGTCGCCATCGATGCAGCTAAGGATTTGCATTACTGCTGAAGTATGCCAGAGCATATTTCCCTTGCATGCCACAGCTGTGGGACTTGCGACGACAAAGCATGCCACAGTGGTCTGCGTCGCTAAGATGAGTGCAAACACAAGGAGATGATGGACGGAGCACTGAAACTTTTCAGACACTCACCCCCACTCACAGATCTGGGTTGAATCCATCATCGTTCTGGCCCACGTTGCAAGCCTGACCTACTAGGCCACAGCTGCGAGGGGGCGCTGTGCGGGGTCATTTACCTCTGATGTCCCAGAGTGTGTTCCACTATGGCTCTGCATACTGGACCAATTATGGGTAACATGTACATGTTTCTCCGGGAGGTTAGTGTGGGGGCACAACCGACTCAGTTCTCAACAGGCACCCAACAGGATAATAATATGATTTCCAGTCCAGTGCTTATCTTTGTAAAAAAGAGATGCACTTTAATACACAGTAAAACTGCAATGATACAAGTTTGTGCACATTTGGGATAAGCGCAATGGGCTTATATGGGTTTCTACTTCAGCAGCTTGGTCACTTTGCCACTGGATTCAAGCTAGCCTGGCTGATGAGGGCTGTTATCCCGAAGCCCGGTCCTAGGATGCTTGTTTGGTCCAGGGAAGACATGGCTTGGTTTTTCTGGCTGGACTGTTCCCTTGAGGCATAGGGTCAAGACTGATTTGCATATAGCTGTGTCTGAACTGGGGTGGCGAAGTGAGCCAAAGAACGATGATGGATTCAACCCAGATCTGTGACTGGGGATGAGTGCCTGAAAACTTTCAGTGCTCCGTCCATCATCTCCTTGTGTTTGCTTTGTACGTTGCTAAGATGACACCACTGCTTAATCATGGAACTCACAATATGTGCCTGAATTTACATTGTTGTCAAAGCCATGGCACTTACCCTATGCGGCCTGTGCTGCTGAAGTAGAAACCCATATAAGCCCATTGCGCTTATCCCAAATGTGCACAAACTTGTATCATTGCAGTTTAACTGTGTATTAAAGTGCATCTCTTTTTTACAAAGATAAGCACTGGACTCGACAATCATATTTTTATCCTGTTGGGTGCCTGTTGAGTGCTGAGTTGGTTGTGCCCCCACACTAACCTCCCTGAGAAACATGCAACTGCTACCCATAATTGGTCCAGTACGCAGAGCCATGGTGGAACACACTCTGGGGCATCAGAGGCAAATGACCCCGCACAGCGCCCCCTCCCAGCTGTGGCCTAGTGGAATGGGCCCAAACGGGATCTGTCAGGGTGTTATAACATGGTGGTGTATATAGTGTTTCTGAGATTTATGACACTTTCTCGCATAACATAACAGGGGTCCTTGTAGAGTGCACATTCAGCGCTATAGACAGATGACAGATGTTTTATATTACCCAATTCAGTGTTACTCAGTTTATCGATGTTGGAAGGGTGACTCAGAGAACTGACAGGTGCTTCACCTGTGGTCATCGGGTCAAACATGGACATGTGATCTGCAGCGCGTTAATGAGTCCCCTGGGCTGCCATACCTACATGAATGGCTTCATGGCTCTGTATCTGCTCCTCTGCTCTGGCAATAACTGGGACAAGGATATCATTCTAATGAGGAGAATGGCAGTCAAAGACAGTCGCAGCACATTCAGAGTTAAAAGGACAAGGTTGCATGTTTTATTATTTATTTGAAAACATGCATGATGAACACCTACACAGATTTGTATGCAAAACCAATGGGTAACAGATCAAAAGAAAAGAAACTACATCTAAAATGCTGTTCCAAAAATACAGATGCCCCTAGTTCTGCCATCGTGACCATCACCAGTGTGACTTCGGAAAGAAAGCTTGAAGCTCAATGTAGCCAGTCTTAAAACATGCATTGTATTCCCCTGCCATGAAAAGGCAAACCTCATTTTTAGCGAAGACAATGATTCGTTCTGAGTCACGACCAGCGGCCTGTCACTCACTGAGTCACTGCGGCGCCTTTTTTTATTACTAGAGCCTGCAGAAAAACACGGCCTCGCACTGTTTTCCGGGTCCTCCTATTCTTCCTCCAAGGCTGCTTACAAATTAAAGTCTTCTTAACTTCAAGTTTAAAAAATGCCAAAAGATCATGTTGACCTTTCTGATTTTCCTTATCAGTCATTGCTTTTACGATAACACTGAACTATATTGAAATCAAGGGATTGTTTGCATGAATTGTGATAAGAAGTCATGTGGCTCCCTCTAGAGCATTGCATGTGAACACACACAATATAAACATAAATAAATACGTTTTATCTCTGAAATGTTGGCTGGCGGCTAAAGTTGCTGCCGACAGAACAAACATTCCCTTTAGACCTTTATTGGTTCCCGGTAGTAACACCTCCCGGGATGTCTGGATGAAACAAATCCACAGAACGTTTTTCAAAAAATATTTGTGAACTGCAATTGTTTTAATCGCTGCTGCTGCCTTAAGGTTACGTTGCCTTTGACACACAAAAACCCCGAGGGGTTGCCGTAAACAGCAAGCGCGGAACTTGCAAAATTGCTTTTTGCACTATATCCTGTTGTGTTTACAACCCACGCGTGCCAAGGAAAAGCTAATTTTCGCTAGGACTGGATTAAAATCCAGTAGCCATCATACTGTTCCCTGGGCTCATTATTCGTTATATAAATATTATGAGTGATCTCACATGTATATGCGGTGAGCAAAAGGACTTACTTTTCACCTTTGCTATTCAAGTGCGGTTTCAGGTTTCTTTAAAATCATGTGATTAACCCATGGCTTTGCTTCTCTCTAGGGGGCCGTGAATTTGCCCTTTTCCCATTCTTATTAAGCAAATATGAAATTGGTGGTCCGCGCCCACCTCCCATGGATTGGAAAAAGGGAAGAATGCAGGAGAAATGCCCTGCTGAGCGAACATTCTTAATCCCGGGAAAAAAAGAATGCAAGGAACGAAGAATTCTTATGCAGCCTGGCACTTTTTTTTTATTTGCATCTTTTATGTAGCGCAAACTCGACCCGAAGGTATTGGAGCGCTGTACATGAGCACCGTATTTACATGACATATTCAGGCACGGGGAGATTCAGGGGCAAATTATCAAGCCAGGAGATAAAATTATCGCTGCTTTAGCGGCAGAAAACTGCTGCTAAAACGGCAATAATGGGCTTGATAATATGCTCTATGGAATTCCAATTGAAGCCCATGCTAGATGTGAAGGAAATCTAACATGGGCTTCAATTGGAATTCCATAGAGCATATTATTAAGTCCATTATCGCCGTTTTAGTGCCTGGCTTGATACTATGCCCCTAAATGATTTGCCTAGAATCACAGGATGTGGACGCGACCCCGAGGCTCGAACCCTGGTTTCCAGCACCAAAGTCGGCAGTCTAGCCGACAGACCACATCCTCTCCCCAAGAGAGGCTCAAACCCTGGTTTCCAGCACCAAAGTCGGCAGTCTAACCGACGGACCACATCCCCTCCCCGAGAGACTTTCGGTGCCAATCATTGTGCCTGCCCTAATGGGAATGGCTTCAAATAGCAAGTGCGCTTTTTAGGTCTCGCCTGAGCCAGCGCTTTAGCGCTACTCTGGCGAGAGTTTTAGTAAGTGGGTTTTGGAAGTGCTAACTAGTGGCTTTTTTCAGGCCTCCAGCTACAGTGCATGTGTGCCGGGCGCGTGCTCCATTTGTCAGCCTGTGTGATCACTTTCGCGGCCGCTTTGATGTTCTCAGTGAGCCGCGCGGCCACTGAGAACAGCAAAGCGGCCGCGAAAGTGCACACCATTTGCCAGCCTGCGTGCCTCTCTCCGCCTTAGTGAGCGCGACGCGCCCCACCCCCCTCCCTTATCCCACTTCCGGCTTGTTTCACTTTACTGACTGTCACTTTCTTCCCTTTGTTGGTATTCCCCTCTCTCTTTCCATTCCTGTCTCTCTCCCTGCCACGTTTTACCCAATATCTGTTTCTCTCTTGTTAGCTCTACCACTTAAACCATGTCCCTTGTGTGGGCAAATCCTACTCCCTCTGCACCATCTCAATTATATGTGGTCACAGTCCCTCTGAGCTTTCACTTTGATATCGTCTCTACCAGTCCTTAAGCAAGGGATTCCTACCTCGACCTCAGGCATCCTTGACCCATTCACATCCTCTAAATACTTGGTGGCAGCCTCTTGCACAAAGATAAAGCCTCGCACTGTCACATTTGGTTGACACACCAGTGATGTCTTTGTGCAAAAGAACCGAGAGGCACAGTGGCCTACTGGGAAATTGGCAAAGGTCTGCCCTACAGTGTGCCTCAAAATCTGATGTTCCTGGGCACAGTCAGCACTGCCCTACCAACCTTTTAGGCTGTAGCTTGTCAAAGCATCTCCCACTTTCCCTAGAGGCCAGTGCGCCACTTAAGGAGTTTCCAGTCTCTGCTTTTGGAGAGTCAGCGACAGAGAGAAGGGTTGAAATGGGGAGTCCATGCACCTTCTCTGCCCAGACCCACAAGGCCCCTCACTGCCCTTCTGTCCGCTGCCCCGCCCCTCATTCTCCCATGCATGGAAAGGCGGTGGGCACATGCATACACATTTCTGATTTGCAACACTTGGGGCTGTGCTTAACATCATTGTTCGGAAGCAAGTGTAACCAGAGAGAAAAGAAGACGGGCGAGTGTGAAGCAGAAAACGAGCAATGTTCTGGCCGTAAGTTGCGTAGGCTTGCGGAGATCCATAGGGCGCTGTGATTACAAAGCAGTTCTGTTGTCTGTCAGTGTTATTCCAAACAGAAAATACTGCATCTCTCCTCAGCGCTCACAGGCTGGCACCCGTTCAGCAGTTACATAATGAGAGCTGGGATTAATGGTGGTGCGTGCACAGTGTGGAGAATGATGCCAGCCCTCCAGCCCAGGTCGGCTGCCCTTAGTTCCTCTCTGGTTTTCTTTGCTGTGCCTATGTAACTGTTCTGACTGGGGTGGAGCTCTGTGCAGCAGTTTACTGTAGCAAGCATTGGCATAGCCAATAGGTCTCGCCTTTGGGACCTTATAAGTGCTTAGTTATGCTGCACAATATCCTTGGTGCAACATCAACTGTTGCATGGCTAAACAATAAGGTCCCAAAGGTGAGACCTATTGGCTATGCTAATGCTTGTTGGTTTATGTTTCGGCCCATGGAGCAGCAGAATAAGTGCAAATCCACCCCATGGGCAGAAAAAACATAAAACAAGAATAATTCCCATCAGTGGCGTATGGTGAAGAATGTGTCAAAGTGGTGGGCTGGAAAATCATCACTTCCATTTCGAGAGAACGAGCACAATTTTTTCAGAGTGAGGAATAATTTGAGGTTGTAACTCTCGGCTTCAGAGGTCAGTAAAATCTTTTGGTTTGAATTCTTGTTTATTGTTGCTCCGATATACATTTCCTAGAAGTGAAGTAATAATTTTATTTGTTTTACAATATCATCATAGTGCATTTACATTCGAAACTTGCTATAACTGCTGAAAAGTCTTGTTTATTAAACACAACTACATTTCTAAAGACAAATCTAAAAACATTGGGGCAGATTTACAAGAACTGACGCATCTCTGCATATAAGCAGAGATGCGTCAGTTAGTTTGCGTCAGGTAAAAAAAAATTTGCACCACCATGGATTTGTCGCATTTACAATGCGGGGCACAGTGGCGCAAAGATTGACAGATGCGTAATGCATCTGTCAGCATAAAGGTAACGCATTGCTGGAGTCGTGTCGCAAGCACAACGCAACTCCAGCAATGCTCAGTGGCGGCCTATACTTATTGTGCTGCGTTACTCCTTACGTCTGCTTCAAGCAGGCGTGAGGTTTTGACGCAGCGGCGTCGTAAAAGTGACGCAGTGAAATCTCGATTTCACTACATCACTTTTATGAGACTTTCTTGCGTGGGAACGCCCACCCTGCATACATTATACCTGATGCAGGGCTTTGCAAGGTGACGCATCTCCCTAGATATGTCACGTTGTAAATGTGTCGCAACGTGGCGCATTGTTTACAACGCCGCTGCCTCACAAAAGTGACGTAACGGCGGCAAAAAAGTGTTGCAAGTGGCTTGTAAATCTGCCCCTCGGTTTTTAAGGTCAGTGGGCCTAAATTAAAAAAATATATTTTTCACTCTTCACAAATATAAACACAGTAGCTCAGAGGAACACCAACCTACCCCTTGTCCCACAAAACAGTGCCCACAACAGCATATTAGATAGGGCAAAAGGGGCACCACAGAAACACCAAAAGGAACCAGGGGCCATATTATAAAGGACGGCGTTAAAATTATCGCCGCTTTAGCAGCAGGAAACTGCCACTAAAGCGGCGATAATAGGCTTGATAATATGCCCTTGTGAATTCCCATAGAAGCCCATGTTCACACCGGAACATGGGCTTCTATGGGAATTCACAAGGGCACAATATCAAGCCCATTATCGCCGCTTTAGCGGCAGTTTTCTGCCGCTAAATCTTCGATAATTTTAACGCCGTGCTTGATAATATGCCCCCTAGTCAGGCAAAAATGTGTTTTTATTTGTAATCCATCAACAGCCCATTTTCTGCTATCTCCCAGGCTCCGAGGAACTCGCCTGATGTTTCAGCTGCACGTCATAGACTTTCTCAGAGGCATCCTGGTTATTAGTCATTCGCATGTCGTGTTAATTGGTGTCACCTGTGATAATCAAATTTTTTCTTCAAAACCACATTATTGCTGCTGTATGAAAATTACTTACTTGGCCGTTCAATTAATATGTATAACTGTAAATGTCTCCTTTCTGTTTGCCTCATTACATATCACAGTACACTTGGCACTGTGAAAAGATGACTATTGATGTAGCATTATTTAGAGAATTAAGTATGTTGTTAATTGATTATGTTGCACTTTTAGGTGTTGTTACTCACAGGTATAAATAATGTGAAGTAATAAGCATTGCTTTTAGTGTGAGTTACAGCATAAGTGGCTGTCGTGAGGCTTGTGGATTGCAGATTAAAATGTTATAACCAAAGCTCACCAAAACTTCATACATAATTCTTTCAGTGCAGTGCATGGTGCAGTGTGGACAGTGTGGGTAGGCCACGCCCTGCTCTCAACCCTCCATAGGCACCCAACAGCAGCAGCACACATGGCCTGATTTACAAGCCCATTGCGCCGCCGGTGCATCACTTTCTTTGATGCACCAGCAGGGCAATGGGCTTGCGCATATTTACAAGGCCACATAAAGTCACCCTGCATTACTTTTCATGGCCTTGTAAATATGGGTCCCTTTCATGCATTACTCTGCGTGAAAGGAAAGTTTCATGGGTGTTGCTGTGGGTGTTCCCACGCAATACTAAGGCCACACGTAGGATCCAGGGGAGAGCAACAGGGAACATATCACTCCTCACTGAATCTTGAAATTCACTAAGGATATGTTCTACCAATAATCGTGTTGGGATATTGTGTAAGTAGGAAGGAGATGTCCTTAACAGACAAGAACCCTCACTCACCCAAAGGTGACATGCTTCATCATTGGGTTTCCTCCGCACATCGGGGCCAGCCGGTCCCCAATGTGGGCTACAACTCCCCACCTAATGTAGTGGTGTGGGGAGGAGCTGAGGTGTTTTAAGGCAAAGGGATGCCACAAGATGCTAATGGTAAGTGAAGGACAGAGTGCTGTGAAAAAGTGCAGGGAATTATAAAACTATCTTAGTGAGTTCCAGTTCCCACGCAATATCCATTGAACCTGGCACGTTCCCAGATTTACAACTTTTTGTAAAACTGTGAATGCGTCAGAATCCTTCGCCTCCCCAGGGAAGGTGTAGGAGTGGCACAACAAGGAGAAATGCTTTTATTTCTCCTTGTTTCTTTCTCTTTTTATGCTTGCTGCAATCTACAGCACACACAAACATAGGAAAATGCCATCAATTATTGTTTTTGTGCAGGAATGTGTCTCTTCTTGCACAAAAACACTCAGCCTGGCAATGCAGGCACCCTTGTAAAATGACACAAGATTGCCTGAACCAGCGAATGACAGCCAATAGTGCGCCAGCACAGGGGAAAGCACACAGATGTGGCTTATTGTTGTTAATACAACGCATTTGTTTGCTTTGAAAATGAGGCGGCTGGGCGCAGCAAAATGGCTTGCAGGACTGTGCTGCATCATTTTCTTGTAAATGTGGCCCGCAGTCTTTAACCTGGCCCTTTTCTCAGTCCATCAAACAACCCAGCCATGCATAGCCTTTAGGCAACCAAATGGAGGCTCACTTCCATTTTGTTCTTTGTTCATGGGTCCTAGAGTGTGTTGACCAACTGAAATAGATTTGTGAGCACTTGTAAGACCCTCCACAGGGTTTGTTCACATGGTACTGGGTCTACTGACCCTGCTGGAGGTCCATCATGGACCCATGAATCTGTGTGGGTTCGGGGACTTTGAGCCAGGGTCCAAGACTCAAAAGTGACTCCACTAGGGGTCCACAGCAACAGTCTGGTGTTTGTCATCCCAGAGGCAGAGTTTGTAGGTCTTGGAGCCATTTTAGAGTTTGTGCATCCTGTCTCAGTACCTGCAAACCCATTGAAAAAATTAAGGGTCTCATCTACAAGAAAATGGCGCAGCACCGCAAGCCAATTTGCTGCACCAATCTGCGTCATTTTCAAAGCACAGGGATGCGTCAGATTAACAACAATATGATGCATCCCTATTCTTTTCCCTGCACTTGTGCACAATTGGCTGCCATGTGCCAGTGCAGGCACCCTTGAGTTATTTTGCAAGGGTGACTGCGCTATGGCATTTTCCTCCTTCTATGCGTGCTGCAGAATGAGGAGAAAAAAAGTATTTCACGTCATTGCGTCATTCCTACGCCTTCCCAGGAGAGGTGTAGGATTCTGAAGCATTCCCAGTTTTACAAAATGTTGTAAATCTGGGAATGCGTCAAGTTCCATGGATGTTGCATGGGAACATCCACAGCAACACCCATGGAACACTCTCTTCATGCAAAGTAATGCATAAAAGGGGCCCATATTTACAAGGCGATGAAAAGTCATGCAGGGTGACTTTACGTGGTCTGTAAATATGGGCAAGTCCATTGCGCCACCGGTGCGTCATAAAAAGTGATGCAGCGGCGGCGCAATGAGCTTGTAAATAAGCACCTAGTTGTGTTTTTATTTCAACATAAGTGATCCATTTGGGCCCCTCCTCACCTGAGCCAAGGGTCAGGGGATGCTCTACCTGTCCTCTTATGGTTCCTTTAATTTGTTTTATTCAGCAACAAGTCCCATGTGCTGTAATAGTGGCAACAATTATTCTCTGTTGAAGCCGGTATCAGAAATGTCAATTCTGCTGACCCTAGCCGACGCATTCCCAGATGTTGCAGCCTGTTTCTGATGGCACACTCCAGTTAGAGAATTATGCTGCAGAGGTGTGAAGGGGCCTCCAAACCCTCTAAACCACAGTCTGGTTACCTACTACCTTCTATAGCCTCTAGCACTGCTGCTTTCTGCTCCTCACCAGCAGCTCATATTTAGTGAATTGTTCGAGTCTATCTAACCTGGGGTTCTCCTGGCAGCAGCAGTCCAAGGTCCTCTACCGTACAGCACTCACCCTGCCTTCTCAGCCACTCAGGTGTTTAGTCACTGCAGGAGTCTATAGTGCACACCCATAAGTCACTCACAATGGAACCAGCCACAGAAGTTCAGGAGACCACATAATGCAGGTTGCCCAGCATGTCCATCTTCTACTGGGCCTGAGAGGGAGTCAGGAAGCTGGTGAAACCAGTTCAGGATAGTAGACAAAAGTACAAGCCGGAGGTTTCCAGAATCCTGACATGCATGTATCAGCCTAGGTTGATCGTCCCTCCAGGTTTCACAGTCTTCTTCTTTCTTTTGTGAAGCTATACAGGGTCTTAGGGAGTAGGAATTTCTCTTAATTGGAGGATCACCCAGTCAACCTGGCGATGCCAGATCATCTTTTCACTCCTTATGCCACTCACGGGACTCCGTCTACAACTGTCCCACCCCTTTTTCTACTCTGGGAAAGTTTCAAAATGGCACCTCCCTCTACAATAGTAGCATTTCTCCCTCACTGAGTCAAATGATGCTTTTACAGACCTAGCTTCTATGCCCCAAAATTTCAAAGAAACCCTCTGACTGGAGCCAGAGGTCTGTTTGTCCTCCCTTTGTCCACATGGTACCATTCCCCAAGTCCATTTACTAGGAGGTACTGCTAACAGCTATTGATCACTCCCCTTCCCCCTTCCTCTACCAGAAGATGCCTAATCTCCCTGTGATGAGCATATTGTTGTCAGCGGTCTGTAATCTGCTAGACGGTTGGCAGAAAAGCAAATAAGTCTGCCAGCAGTGCAGTTTGAATCATTATTCACATTAAGGCTAGCTCAGAGAAACATGTTAAAATTTTACGTCCAAACAGTCCTCATATTTGGAATCCATGCCCTCTAAATTTGGTTCAAGGCAGTGACTATCCAATATGCTATAGGTTAATCTGGAGATAAAACAAAAGTCAATTTACACATTTATAGCATACTAACAAAACATGTTACAATACATAAAAAATTGTGATCATGCAGTCTCTTTTGGTCCCCAAACGAATTATATGAATTTTAGTTTGCAAAGGTGCCTCCTGCGTGCCGATGCCATGCTCAGTCAGACAAGAGTCTGCCTCTCTCAGCCGGCACATGTATGCACACAGCTATGATCTTGTGTGTATGCATATCTTGTGCACAGCCTCTTACTAGCTGCATAGCAGCTGACCTTATTATAAAAGGTGGGCACTGGAGGCTACAGCACCAACCATTTTACCATGGAGCTTAATGTGAGTTAGACTCCATTAAGTGATCCCACACTACAGCAGAAGTCTAGAACCTGAGATCCAAAACTGAAAAAAACGGGGAGTTTTTTTACAGGCTAAAATCCGGGCTCTACACATATATAAAGGTACAATATTTTGGGTTTGAGCAAAATCTAACACAGGTCTCTCTAATTCACTTTTTTGATTTACATCTCAGGTAACATGAATACAAAGCAAATTCCACAGCAAATTAGTTTTGAAAGGTAATCTTTCTAATGTTACTGATAGAGCGTTATGTTATTCTGAAATTTGTAGGGGTGCACCATATTCACCGTTAGTCAGCACCCGCATATTAATTGATGTAGGTTAAGAGTGCCATAGAAATGTATTACTAGAATCGTTTAACATAGAGGTGATTACAAATGTAATAATGCTTCTTGTGAAGAGTAATGCTGCAGATTATTGTGAATGTATTTTAGTAAAAGCATAATGATTAGTTTATGTAATGCAATGTATTAGGTTAAACGTGTGCCATGTTAAAGTTACACGTGCAAGTTGCTTATTTACGTATAAAAGTGATGAACTAATGCTTAGGGTATGATTTAGTAATGTGTTTTAACTGTGTAAAGGCCTGATCGCATATATGTCACTTTAGAGATAGAGTAGGGATAGATTAACGTTTTTCTTTCCTTTTAGATTAATGATTCCTAATTTGGACATTGGCTTAACCATTGCTTTCTTGATGCTTTTAGAGTCAGTGATTAATTTTGTTTCGAGTCAGATGAGAATTCTACGTAGGCTCGCATTTGTATTAGTGCCCATTTATTTTCTTCACCTTGTGCTAAGGTGTTTGTATGTGCAGTTATTTTTGGTTGTAATAAAATCTTACAAATTTTAGATTCGGAGTCAGTGGTCCTTTCCAAATGAGATCTAATTTTGGCGATTATGTTTTGATAATTATATTTCCTCCCCTCTACACTATTTAGCAGATAAAAATATCCTGGCGACCTGAAAGGATTCTTGGAGATAATCAGGTAGTCAAGAATCCAGCCCCATCATTACCATTAATACTGAAAGCACTTGGGGATTTTGACCTAACTATTGGCAAGATTGCTAAGAATCCTTTTGATCAATACATTCTTGATGTGTAGTGAGTATTGATACTCATAGGAGTATAAGAATAAAGGGTAATAGAGTCCATGCAAATTGTTGGCAGAATGTGGTCACAGCCTCTTCTGATAAATGTGTCCTACTTCTGCAACAATCCAGCATGATGTTTGTAGGTTTGTTCAAGACATATTTGTAGGGACATTTAGGAACTTTCTTTTTTTCAAATTACTGAGCGGATTCAATTTCCTCATCTCCCTTGTTGCATAAATAGTTGGCTCTTGTGTCTTCATTCTCGAGAAGCATTCTTCTGTTTTGCAGGCGTTTGAGATTTTAACTCCTCCATTTTCCAGTCCCATAACTCTGTGGCCACTTGAATACTTTTAACCCTATCTCCTTCTCCAAACCTCCTAAGAGCATTAGAGTTTTCACTATGCTCCAGAACCACATTTACCAAAACTAGTCATACAAAATCTAGTTTAGTTTTCATTTAGTTTTCTAGATATTTTGGATTTCCAATTTCAGTATTGAAGCAAACTATGAAGAATAGCGCAGCGAGTGTGGAATAGGGACAATTTTGGTGAGGGTGGATGCGAACATGGTGATCGACCAGAATACTAAACCCTGTTTCCTCCTGCGCTCTTGATTTTATTCTGTTCCTCTTAATTGGGTAAGGCCCAGGCAAACTTTTTATTAGACAAGATAATTTATCATAATTCCAGATTATAGGGTTTCACATATTTTATGATAGGGGAAATGTTTGCAAATAGACTGAATCACTGACAATAACTGTGGGTAGCTTTCCAACTCATTGTTTTTTACCTAATGTCCCACCCTAAGCAGGGGCCACCCTTATGAAAATCAGTCCTAACCATGCTCCTCCTGGGAACAATCCATCCTGAACTGCCAGATGAAGCCCCCTCCAGAGAGGAACACAAGCAACCCAAGACTAGTTTTGGACGTGCCTGGACTCGACAGTGAGGTCTAGCGTGGATCCAGCGCCATTTTGTGTAATAAGTGTAATTGCACATAATTTTCACAAACATTATGTGTTCTAGCCAAAAAAGTATTTAGTAATTTTGCAAAGCCCTATTTAGGACCTTAAGTCAGAGGTATGTGAGATATCTGAAACAGGTAGTAAAGCAAACTCTGGCAACAGTCCCTTCAGTATGATGAGTGTCTGGGGCAGCCCTCTATTGCCTGTCTTATTGCAGTGGGTACAGGGCTCCCCTATGTGCACCGAGTACGCAGTCCCATCAGCTATCAGAGTTCATAGTATAGATAGGTCTTGTCTGCATCACAGCACATTTTTAACTTGATGCGATAAAACAAAAGTCAATTTACCCATTTAGAGCATATTAGAAAAACATGTTACAATATATATAAATTGGGATCATGCAGTTTCTTTTGGTCTCCAATCAAATTGTATTAATTTTAGTATGCAAAGGGTGCCTTTTATGGGCTGATGCCATGCATAACAATTAACCCTATCATAATGAACATGCTTTCTTCAGATCATGCCTTCTCAGGGGACACAGGGGCAGCACATTATTGAAAGTTGGTCCAGCTGTCTGAAGAGGCCAGTCTGCCCTTCACAGAGCAGACGGGAACATGACATTCAATTCAAAGGGAGACAGAGATCCTCTTCAGGTGAATGCAGTGAGTGACTTCACATGTCTACAGGGTAACCGCTGGGAGTGTCCATGGATCCCTCTTTACACCTTTGAAAGGGACACCCTCAGGAATGCACTGACTGTGCACCACCTCAGAAGCTAATAACACCAAAAGAAAGAAGAAAACATGACACAGTTGTGACAAGGGGGCAAGGGGATGGCAAAGGAATCAAACATGGCGACAGAAAAAGAGAGATAATGAAATCCTAAAGTTGTAGTGCAAAAAAATGTAGGAAAGAAAACAGCAAAAAAGGAAAGAAAGATTGAAGGAAAAAAATAAACCAGAGACAAAAAGATTATAAGGAGTACAGAACAAAATAAAATGGACCGAAGAAAAGAAAAACAGAAAGTTTGAAAGAGAAGGAAGAAGAAACTTTCAACTTTCTGCTGATCTTTTGTGAAAGAATTGGAATTGCACACTTCACTCACTCACTGAGAGGCAGCTATGTAGTTCAACGCGGGGTCTAATTTATTTCTCTGGCTACTCCCTTGACAAACAGTGTTTCCTAATTTGCATGGGGACATGACCCAATGCACATGAGGGAGCGCCCCCCTTGATCTGGATTACAGAAGGGGCTGCACAAGCATCTGCATTCCATTCTGTACTACTAAACCACACAGGCATCTGCAGCCAATTCTGTAATACCAAACTGCACACGCATCTGCAGCCCATTCTGTAATATCAATCTGCACAAGCATCTGCAACCCATTCTGTAATATCAATCTTCACAAGCATCTGCAGCCCATTCTGTAATACCAAACCACACAGGCCTCTGCAGCCCATTCTGTAATATCAATCTGCACAAGCATCTGAATCCCATTCTGTAATACCAAACCACACAGGCCTCTGCAGCCCATTCTGTAATATCAATCTGCACAAGCATCTGCATCCCATTATGTAATATCAATCTGCACAAGCATCTGCAGCCCATTCTGTAATACCAAACCACACAGGCCTCTGCAGCCCATTCTGTAATACCAATCTGCACAAGCATATGCAACCCATTCTGTAATACCAAACTGCACAAGCATCTGCAGCCCATTCTGTAATATCAATCTGCACAAGCATATGCAACCCATTCTGTAATACCAATCTGTACATGCATCTACAGCCCATTCTGTAATACCAAACTGCACAAGCATCTACAGCCCACTCTGTAATACCAAAGTGCTCCAGCGGTGCAAAAAGTAGGCCTAGACACCTGCAGTAACCTTGTGCACTTTTCATAATGAAGCTTCAGGGCTACGAACATCTAAAGAATATTGTACCAAGAGAGATTTAGATGGCATCTTTAAGCACATTCACCAAATTATAGATACCCGCAATGGTCTAAGGTGTAGTCAAGCAGGGATTTTTGTAGATAACACCTAGGATCATGAGCAATACCCTTTTTGAAAATAGGATCAACAATAGATGTGCTCCAAGATGACGGCACCCCCACCCGACAGGCTGAATTAAAGAGATTGATATGCACGGGGCCCAGAACCCTGGATCTTCTTTAAACAGGTTGAGAGGGACTCCATCCGGGCCCAGAGTCTTCTTGCAGGGACTGTTATGAATGACTTTAATGACCTCGTCAACACAAAAACAGAAATTACCCCTGGGTGTATAATCACACTGTCCCCTTCCATTAACACCATCATCAATAGGATAAACACCAGAAAGGTAATCTGGCCACGCTTCATCAGTATTGTGAACAGTTACGTTATCTGGGGATGACACAAGTGACAAGCCAGCTCACTCTGCCTTCCAAAAAGACTGGGGGATTATTCCTGGCAAGGAACAACAATTGCCTCCCATTCCTCATCCTTAATGGCTGCCTTCCTCTTTTTTAGCTCTAGGGCGTGAACCTTTCTACAGGCTGAAATTGTGCTCGGATCTCTTCTGTTATTAGCTACCCTACAATCTTTGTTAAACCAGTATTTATTTTGGGGGGAAACCTTACCCACAGGTCTAGTCAAAATACCTTTAATACATGTTATAAGTTTGGCAAAACTATCTATTACAGTTGAGGGGCTTTGCTATTTAATAATACAAGAGTTCACTAGATCCTTACTATGGCTGGCAACCTGATTCATCACCAGTTTCATGTCAGCTGAGCACCAGACCAACCTGCGCCCGCATCCTTAGTAGTTAACAGCTGGTTACACACTGTGGCTACCCGTTATTTCATAAGGCAAAATACTATCTGTGTGACTAATGGGTTGTAAACACTTTATGCCAGCACAAGGACCTCACACCCATGAACAAAGGAGATAGACTCTGCAAACTAAAATATTGGGGCAGATTTACAAGCCCCTTGTGCCACTTTTGTGTCACTTTTAACATGGGAAAAGTGACACAAAAGTGGCGCAAGGGGCTTGTCAATCTGCCCCATAATCTATTATGACCCAATACCCTTCCCTGTATAAGACCGGATTACTGAGGGAGAGAAGTTGTTGACCACATTTTCTAGATCATAAACCATCAGCAGTGAGTACAATAAATGCCCCCTGGCATCCGTGTCATTCAGATTGACATCCGTTGATAAAGGGTCAAAAATCAATTGGGACACGGGAAATAAAAGTCTGAGTTTGGCATTAAAGTCACCTGCCAGCAGAAGATAAAAAGGTCTGACGGCCTTTATTTCGACCTCTTCTAGCGTGCCGATCATAGAGGAAAAAACCCTGAAAGTATTGATTCTCCTTATTAGAAAAATCACCATAAACCAGGCCGCCAAACCCCCCTTGGTGTAACCCACTGGAGAGGATAAGGCTGGGAGGTTGAAACACATATATCCGTCAGAAATAGCCTCTGTAACATCTCAGGTCTCCTACATAAATATAATGTCATGTTTTCGAATGATAGATTGCCAGCCCTTATTATGTATTTTCGCGGCTAAGCCGGCTACATTCCAACTAAGAAAGCTAACAGTGGGGCTACTCTCATCCACCAATTCCGCTTGCTCTCTCATCCTTGGAACTGGATAAGATAATATTGAAGTTTAAGATGTTCCCGGGGCGTGTTCCAAATGCGTCCTACCCTGCAATTGTGACATCGTGATGGGGTAGTGGGACTAATAACCCCAGAGTCTCTGGGAACCCTTGCTACAGCCCCACTACCACTCTCCTGAGCAGGATGTCAATCGTTGTCTTCCAACCCTGTCAAGACCGTAATTCTAATTTGGAAGGGCAGAGGCCTATACTGGTGCAGATCACTGTTAGATTGAATAAGAGCCCGAGTCCCATGGGACCCAGATAAAACCGGGGCCAAATGCCTATAAAAGAAGCCAAAGGGCAGAATCCTATTGGGCTGGATTTAACCCGGCTCTAGCTTGTGCCAGAACTTCACCTGCGACAAAGGGGTTATGTACATTAATGATTATTAGATCGCCATTAAACTGCTTTTCCAGACATCAAATTCCACCCACCCGCTGTGCCAGGAGAATCTCATTGCAAAAGTCCCACTGTCCATGCATGTTGGAATTCAACCAATTTATTGCTTTATTCATAAGAGCCCTTGTGGGTTTGAGCTGGTCAAAAGGCAGACTAGGAACATTGGCTAGCACAACAACATATGGACACGAGGCAGGAGGTAGATCAATCACAGGGAGGGATCCTCGCCTTGGGCTGCTACTATCAATCTGATCTGTGGGGGGGACTAACGCAGTCTCTACAACAGTCCCTTGTGACAGTGAGGGTAGGGCAAGTTCCATATCATTGGTCCGAGGTTCGATGTTGGCACCCGTACTACTGCCCCCTCTGTTGCAAACTAAATGCTGCGCACCTGATATTGGGATAGGCTATTTTGCCTGTTCATCTGACTTGGCAGAAGATTTTACAGTACGACCTGGCAACTTGGGCTTTATGGCCTTTTCCTGCATTTTACCGAGAGACCTGTGTTTAAATCTGAGCCTGGGACTGAGATTGGAGTTTATCCAGGGAGAGGAGGTTTAACGCAGACTCATTCGCTACACCTGGCTCCTCATGTCCTAACTTTACTACTCCTAAACTGAGAAAAATCCTAATTTTAAGACTTTCGGTATTCACAGAAGGCATTTAGGAGTCCTAAAGTTAGGACTCCTAACTTCTGTGAATACCGAAATGAGTAAGTGCCTTCTGTGAATACCAAAATTAGTAAGTTTCTTCTGTGAATACCAAAATGGTAGTAAGTTTAGGATTTTGTCTTAAGTTAGTTCTGTGAATCGGGCCCAATGACACGGCTGAGTTCACCAGGGTGGCAGAGGGATCATCGCTCTGTTGGGTAATGGTACCCACTAGTAGGGGTAGTGACTGCAGATTTAAGTTGTCAGCTGTTAACGAAAGACAACACTCAGCAAGTTTGATCGCATTGGACACCAAGTCCACTGCTCTGGACAAATTTTTTTTATCGGTTGTGGTGCAAGGGTGCGGTTATGGCTGTTGCAGAGTTGCAGAGCACCCAGGAGCTACCTTTTTCTTACCCATATCCACCACAAACCGAGCTCAACACACAAAAATGGTACCCGCGTTAAGTAAATCAGACTCAAAGTACTTTTGTGGATGACGAGGGACAAAATACAAAAAGCCAAGATATTGCGCCCAGTCCAGTCTCTGCCAGGCTAAGATGGGCTCGTCTATGCCTGGTCTTCGCCCAATCATGAGCCCGGGCACTCCCTGCGCGTTCCGCGCTGGTGGAAGTCATAGGTGCTTTTCAGCACGTGGCCGGCCCCTCCTTCCTCTGGGTATGCTGGGGGACGTAGTCCCACCCGGGCAGGATGTAAAAAGCGTTGCACGCAGAACACACAACAAGTCCTATCCAATTTAGTTCCAGTGCTGCGGGAGGTCATAGGCGCTTTTCATCGCATGCCAGCCCCTCCTTCCTCTGAGTATGCTGGGGGACGTAGTCTGAGGAAATTCAAATACGGCCCCATTTTTCCTTGTAACACCATTATGCTGTTGCCCTCACTCAGGCCCCTTCAACCTTCATAGCGTTTCTTTCACGTTCTATACTGTTGCACATATTACACGACCTTTCCTGTTTCCCTGAGCTAAGTCCATTCTGAGACCCGGCTCGAAGCAACTAATTCCCCAGATAACCATCTATTGACCCTTGGTGACCGTTCTCGGCCTCTCCAGTTGTTTTACGAATCACCATCTTCAACCCGCAAACACGTCCTGTCGTAAATTAATTTAACCAAGGAATGGCTATGCCACCTGACCTATAGGGTCGGGTAGAGAACACGACCTTAGGGAAGGAATTTCTATTACCCATTATCCTGTATCTTGTACAAAGAATGTTTTCTTGTGGATGATTTGTATTTTTATTGCACATTGTGGGGGTTGTTGCTTTAGGGGATTCAAGCACTACAAAAGACTGTGAGCCAAGGATTGAAGTGGCAGTCTCATGAGAACCTACCACTGATGTACTTCTAGGACAACTGTACCTAGCTGCAGCTAATAAATTGAAGTTCCTATGCCAGACAGAGTGTTCCGTGTCTCTGTAATTTGGAAGGTGAACTCAGAAGATTTCAAGCATACCCTGCGCCGCCAGGCTTAAATAGCCCGGTTCTTCAATTTGGTGCCCTCTGTGAGGCCGCTTCAGAGGTCGTGGGTCCAGCCCGAGGATCGTGAGGAGCCCCGCAAGGAAATTCCGGAGGACGCGCAACACGTGATGGACCCCTGCATGTCGTAAGTGGACCGAAGGTTTTTTACCGTGTGGCTTCTCCCTTCCAACGGCTGCAAAGACCTCCTGCCCTGACTGCGGCCACGCTTTGGCTCCCTTTGGTAATTTGTATCGCGAGACATCAGACGGACCTCTGTTGGCGTACGGAAACATCTGGTTAAGTTAAGTATAGTGGCCACTCCTTTGTCTTTGTTTTGTCTTTGTTCGACTTTTGCAAAAGCCGAACCCGATGGGTGAGTGCAGTTTTTTTGTACTATGAAGTGACTAATTAACCCCTTGAAGTTTGTAAAGAAACTATTGTGGTAGCGATGCCTAGTTTCAGTAAGTTTGGAAAATGGTTTTGTTATAATCGCGATAGGGCTTTCCGACTGGAGGACTCTTGTCCAATTCCTCCGGCCGGAACTCCCACTTATGAAGTATATTCTAAACATGGTATTGGCCCCATAGCTTTTGATGAGGCATGGGTTCGCTATACTAGAAAAGATGGTGTTTTACGATGGCCACAGAACGACAGTTTTGAGCTCAATATTTTAGATAATTTGGAGAACACTTTGTTTAAACGAAAAGCCCGGCCGGCTATGTTTGACTCTTTTCGCCTATGGCGTAAGGAGGCCAAACAGAAAGAAATAAAACAAGCTAAAAGGGATAGGAGGGATATGTCTATTTTGCAAGCTGCGCAACAGTTTAAAAATAATGAAACCGATCATGCGATTGAGGTCTCAGATAGGCAACATCGTATGGCGGTAGATAAATGTTATCCAGTGTTGCAAACTTCCCCTGCGGAGAAAAATGTGGACCCTGAGAAGGATCCTTTAATGTCCCATCTGTTGAGATTACCCCCGCCCTATGCGCAGCGAGCTAATGTACCTTTTGGATTACCGCCTGCCCCCGGAGCGAATGCACCTTTATTGTTAGCACCTGCCCCGCCTGTTCCACCTGTTGTCCCACCTGTCGCTCCCCAACCGGTTCATGCACCCCCACCACAGCTTTCTCTGGCATTGCCGAGCTCTCCCTTACCTTCGGCTTCCTCCGTAAATGTTACTTCCTCTTCTGCCCCGCCTAATATTCTGTCTCCTGTCCTAATGACGAATTCTCCCTCCGCTCGGAGGCGAATGATCGATACCGTTTCTGGCCTTTTGGCCCCTCTCTTTGGGACATTTCAAATGACCCCTGTTCCTCCTCGTATACAAACTCGTAGTCAGCTACCAGGTCCAGAGGAGTGGGAAGTTTTAGATCTTCAAGCCCGAAGGTGGATCACGAATGGCCCCCAGTATAGTGTGCAAGATATTATGGTCACCTTTCAGCAGTGGGAGGCACCAACGCAGAGATATGTTTTTGATACTATGTGCAAAATTTTAAGTCAAGAGTGGAGGATATGGGATTGGGACGAGCCCCTCAGGGCCTGCTCGATGTACAGGCCGAGTTTGATAAAGGGCTGATTGTGGGCGCAGAAGTCGAGGACGCGGTGGGAACGCTTGTCACTTTTAGAATGATGCTTGCCTGCCGGTCCTTGCCAAGACGCGATTCCTCCGTCAGGCGAAAATTAAAACACTATCCCATGCGAGAGGTTCCCCCAGTGTGGAGAGAGGAGGTTGCAGCTCAGGGTGCTAATCCTATTATACCTGCTCACTTTCAACACGTGTGGTACACGTTCCGTGGAAACGATCTGAGGTATTGGCCCTTAAACAGTCGTTACCGGACCCCAGTAAAAATCCTGCTGGGTATTACAAAGAGTTGTCCCAAACTGTCGATGCATGTATTATGAATTTGGCCGATATAGACATGCTAATGGGTAATGTGGTCCCACAACCGTTATGGGCTAGGATTCGGAAGGAGGACCATGTGGGGGAACTGGGGGGTGATTGGGCTGCCATACTCGCCGCGGACAGACTCCAAGTGGGTGGTGCCAAACCTGAGGCTCTAATTACAGAACTCCCAGCTAGGATCATTACCTTACTGAAAACTACGATGCCCCCTCTGCGAGTTAATTGGGATAAGTTAGCAGCTTGTAAGCAGAAAGCGGATGAAAACGTCTCTGATTTCTTCACTCGTTTCGAGGAGACGTTCATCGATCATAGTGGTCAGGATATGAGCACGGAAGGTGGCCAACGGTTGTTTGTAGACAAATTTGTGTCAAATTTGGTTCCGGAAATATCTAATAAATTAAAGAATTCCGAAAGTGCGTGGGCAGTATCATCTTTTGCCCAGATATTGGCTACTGCCCAGTATTATGAAAATAGGGATAAAGAGGAAAGAGAGAAACTTGATAAAAAGACCAAAGAGTTGAAAACGAAAGTTCTTTTGCAACAGGCTTACCTCCTCGCCCTGCCCAACGTGAATATCAGCCGTCTCCACCATTCCAGAGACAGTCGCAGAGGTCTGGGCCTTTCGTTCCCCGACCCCCACTGGGCCAAAATCAATGCGCTTACTGTAAAGAAGAAGGCCATTTAAAGTATAATTGCCCGGTTTTGTTACAATGCACGAGCGGTATTCCCACGTCACGAGGCCAGGGTGGTTATCAGTCAGCACCAAGAGGTAGAGGACGAGGTACGCCACCTAATAACCAACGTTCCATGCCCCCTGGAAACTCCAGGAATTATTTTGATTAGCAAAATGTTCAGTCTACAAACTATTACAACAGTGATTACTATACTGAGGATGAGAGTCAGAATTCCCAATCTAGCTAGGACAGCCATGGACAAAGTACGGGAGTAGTTTCAGTTCCAGTGGACCAAAGTGGGCCTTATGTTGACGTGGAAGCACTAGGTGTTACAGAGCCATTCCTATTAGACACTGGTGCAACAAAGAGCTCTATGATTCACTCTAAACTCCCTGGGGCACCTTTGTCTGGCTGTACAAATGTTTCTGTAGGTTTTTCTGGTGCCCCAGTTCAGAACCCCGTTTCATGCCCTTTGCCCATTTCAATTGGTCCCTACAAATTGGAGGCCCCGCTCCTTTTAACAACTGGTTGTGGTGAAAATTTGTTGGGCTTGGATTTATTGAAGAGATTGTATGCAACATTACACTGTTCCCCTTCTGGTGTACGTCTTACCTTAGGTAAGAAATTGACCTCACCGGTGTACTTGTCTAAAGATAAGCTTCCCCCTGAATTACAATCTCTTCCAGCCACCGTCTGGGCCACCGGCCCCAATGATGTGGGTCTCCTGCGGAGTCCTCCCTACATTGTAACGCTCAAGCCTAATACTAAATTTCCTCGAATTCCACAGTATAGAATTTCCAGTGACGGCGAAAAAGCTCTTTTGACTATAGTTCATGATTTGGTACAAAACGATGTGGTCGAAGAGACTAGGGGAAATGTATGCAATAGCCCTGTTCTGCCTGTTTTTAAACGAACCAACCCTTCTCAGCCACCTGTCTATCGTTTTGTGATTGATCTCAGAGAGGTCAACAAGATTGTGATACCTCAATTCCTTAATGCCCTGCTGACAATGATACCAGCCTCAGCTTCCTGGTTTTCCGTCATTGACCTCAAAAATGCTTTCTTCAGCATTCCCATTGCTGAGGAAAGTAGGGATATTTTTGGCTTCTCCTTAGCAGGCCGAAGCTTCCGGTTCAAGCGAGCTCCTCAAGGCTGTTGCGAGAGCCCCTCCATTTATAGTCAAGCATTGAAATCACAGCTCAATACTTTGTGTTTACCACAAGGGGCCACTCTCATTCAATATGTGGATGACCTGTTGGTGGCAGCAGATTCTGAAGACACTTGTAAAAAGGCTACCATTTCACTGCTACGCCACTTATCTGACCACAACCACAAGGTTTCACCATCAAAATTGCAATATTGCTGCCAAGAGGTTACCTACCTAGGTCATCTCTTGTCAAAGGAGGGACGGCGATTGACCCCAGAACGTATCCAAGCAATTGCCCAAATGCCTATTCCATGTACGCAAAAAGAGGTGCGTGCCTTCTTAGGTATTACCTCTTATTGTATACAATGGCTCCCTAATTTTTCCCTTCTGGCAAAACCCTTGTTGGCACTCACTCTTAAAGATACACCACACCCGCTTCCATGGACTGTGGAATGTCAGAAAAGTTTCACTGATTTACGCACTGCCTTGTGCTCTGCCCCTGTGTTAGGTACTCCTGATTACAGTAAGCCTTTCACACTCTATGTTCATGAGAAAGAAGGTTGCGCGTTATCAGTTTTAACGCAACAATTTGGGGACAAGCAACGCCCCTGTGCCTATTTTTCGGCCACGTTAGATCCAGTGGCCAAGGCATTACCTAGCTGTTTGAGGGCTACAGCAGCAGCGGCAGTTTCCATTCGCCAGTCTGCTGGATTGGTATTAGATAATACACTTATGGTCATGGTACCGCATGCAGTAGACACCCTCCTAAACAGAACAAAGACTCAACACCTCACGAGTGCCCGCCTTTCGGGGTACGAATTGACGCTCTTGGCTAGCCACATACACATTAAACGATGTAATACCTTGAACCCGGCAACATTGCTGCCAATTCCAGTAGAAAATGACACTCAGGAGCAACACGACTGCTTCCTCCGCACGGAGGAAGAGACTAAAGGCAGAGTTGATTTAAAGGATACTCCACTCCCGGACCCGGATGGGACCTTATGGGTGGACAGTTCTTGTTTTAAGCTTCCCAATGGTGAAACGACCTCAGCCTATGCACTCACTACCTTATACACTGTTGTAGAAACAGCGCGTATTATACATAACTCAGCCCAGGCAGCTGAATTGATAGCACTGACTAGAGCTTGTGTGTTGGCTGAAGGAAAAAGGGTGAATGTGTATACTGATAGTCAGTATGCATTTGGAGTGGCCCATAGTTTTGGCCGCCTGTGGAAGGAAAGAGGGTTTCTCACAGCCCATGGCACTAAGATACAGCATGGCCAATTGGTAAATGACCTCCTTGAATCCCTCACCTTGCCCACTCAGATAGCGATTGTGAAGTGTAGTGCACATAAGAATATCACTGATGATGTAGGTCAAGGAAATGCCTTCGCAGACCACATAGCGAAAGAGACAGCTAGAGACACTACAAGCCGCATGTATATTGCGGGCTCTGCTAGATGGGTTGCACAAGGAGGGATGTGTGAGAATACTGTGGACAGTGTGAAAACGATCCAGGCAGAGGCCACAGAGAAAGAATTGAGTATGTGGAAAGAAAGTATAGGAAGATTGGATGTGACAGGGTGCTGGACAGACTTGACAGAACATCAACGCTGGTTGTTACCAGATGCTTATGTACTCCCAGTAGTTACCATGGCACATGGTCCAGCCCATATTAGCGCTAGAGGTATATGCAAGCTTCTGGCTCCGGTATGGAAGAATGTGGGGATCCCTAAGTGTGCAGACAATCTGGTTAAGCATTGTATTGTATGCTTAATGCATAACCCGGGGAAGGGAACACCAACACCAGCATGACACTTTGCTCCCCCAACTTACCCTTTTGAGGTTTTACAAATAGATTACATCCACATGGAACGATGTAACAATCTGAAGTATGTTCTTGTTGTGGTATGTGCCTTCTCCGGATGGGTAGAGGCCTATCCCCTGAAAGATAATACTGCTCTATCCACGGCAAAAGTCCTTTTGAAGGAGTTTCTGCCGAGATTTGGGTTACCGAGATTTATTTGGAGTGACAACGGAAGTGAGTTTGTGGGTCAGATCATGCAGAAAGTATGTACAGGCCTTGGCATTCAGCAAAAATTCCACAAAGCAAACCATCCTCAGTCAGAAGGTTTGGTGGAATGCTATAATGGCACCCTTAAGCTTAAGCTGGCAAAAATACAAGCCAGCACGGGTCTTGCCTGGCCTGATGCCTTGCCTTTGGCTCTCTTATCCACCAGAACAACCACCCATTCCCGTATGGGGCTTAGTCCTTATGAGGTTGTCTTTGGACGCCCTGCAAATGTTTGGGGAGTCCCAAGGCCAAAGAAATACTCAGAGGTAGAGCATCCATTGTTGATTGACTATTTACATGATCTAACCACTAAGTTACGTGTCCTTCACCAACAGGTACAAGATACTTTGCCCCAGGCTTCAACGGATCCTGGTCACACCATACGGCCGGGAGACTGGGTCTGCGTCAAAAACTTCCAGAGGTCAAAGAACTTGGAACCTCGCTGGAGAGAACCTCATCAGGTGCTACTGACGACGCGTACTGCAGTAAAAGTGGCCGGCAAAAAGAACTGGGTACATGGGGTACATTGCAAGAAAGTGCCCCTACCATTGCCTTATGATCAATGGCTTCATAAACGAATTAGTGACTCTGAAACCGGAAGAGTACCAAGATTTGGACTATTCAGCGATGCACGCCTAGACATTGCCGGAGCAGGACAAGACGATGACGAGGTCCTCCAGACAGCTATACCACCGGCAGTGAAATTGGACCCTACTAAACCACATCTCCTTTTTCAAGAGCAAACTGTACCTGGTTCCTGGAGGTACGATTTGAGGCCCAGACTGAACAAAATACCTCAATAGTGCTTCATTGACTTTGTTTTTATCCCGATTTCCACATGATTGCAGGGCCGTGATCATAAGTCTCAGAATTGTGACCCAAGATGTGGCTCTAGGCCTGTGGGACTTGTAGGAAAGTATAAAGAACTACAGACAATCACAGCTGAGTGAAGCAACCTCCCTTCACGGGCAATATTTAGAGCTGGAAATGACTGTTAACAAGGGAATGGACAAAATACAAACAAGGAGCACAAAGCATTGTAAATTATTGCATAATCGTTTTATAGTGGTTTTAATAATATTGATTTTGATATGTATTATATTGTCTTGTATAGGATGGGGACTACACGTAGTTTTTACACAACCTACTCCCAAAGTTACAGTTGAAATGTATACACATGGCACTCTACCACCTCAAGAAGGGGTGAATTCCGCAACAACACATTTGTTTCGATGCTACACCAACATCAATTGGCCACTAATGCGACAAACTGTTGGGTTTGTGGTCTTTTGCCAAGTTCGGTGAATACTGGAATGCCATACATTACCCTTCCTTTTTCATTTAATGGCTCTTGTAGTGCATGGTGGAATTGAGCGCCAGTTGGGTATTTTCTGGAGATGGGGATACTCGAGAAGTAAGGAGCTTGGGAGTACATCTATACCATTTATGTTGGCGGGACAGAAAAAGGATATATGGGACGGATAGTGAGAAGTCAGAATATGCTGATCGCCAAACCAAATTTACGGATTTGTATTTTCTGCCCTCTAACAGAACATCTCGAAAAGGACAAACTTTTCTAGTGGTACCTGGACAAGCACTATTCTGTATTAGGAAAGGAGGGTTAGAACATAAAGGTACAAGCAATTGCCAACATATTGTGACATTGAATGGGACAGATTTGCCTCGCATGGTTCCCTCACGTAATACGTACTTCGTGTGTGGAAATAAGGCTTACACTTCTCTACCTGGTAATTGGAGAGGCACTTGTTACATCGCTTGGTTGTTGCCCCCTACATATATAGCAGATGCCAAGCATCATTTACAGAAAAGAGGGGTGGCGTCTGGCCAGAATACGTCAGGACAAGAAGTCGGGGATGTCTTGAAAGGACTCCTTCCATTCTGGGGCTCAATAGCCAACAGTAGAGACATAAGACAACTAATTTGAGTTGTAGAAGCCACTGTCAATGAAACAGCTGGAGCTTTGAGTAACATCACTGCAGAACTCGCTGCTGACCGCCTTGTCACGCTTCAGAACAGGATGGTATTAGATATCATCCTTGCTGACCGTGGGGGCGTATGCAGATTGATCGGATCTAGCTGTTGCATTTTTATTCCAGACAACGCCCCTACAGTATACCAAGCCATCTCTAAGCTACATAAGATCGCTGAGTCCGTTCACCAGGATGAAGGGAATTGGTCTCTGATGGGATGGTTTGGGGGACTACTGTCTACATGGGGATGGAAGATTCTTACCTTTGTCGGAGCGACTTTGGCTATTCTCTTCTCATGTTGCCTTTGCCTACAATGTGGTCCAGCTATATGCGGGCTCTGCGCCACCCTGTGTGTTCCAAATCCGGTGGCACAGAAAGCAGCGGACACAAAGGTAATGCTGCAACAACAGCTTGTAGATTTCATGGCTATCGAAGCCGATTCAGATTAACAACAGCCTCAGGCTTCTTTGCCTGAGTAATGGCAAAAGGAGGGTCTGAGGAAATTCAAATACGGCCCCATCTTTCCTTGTAACACCATTATGCTGTTGCCCTCACTCAGGCCCCTTCAACCTTCATAGCGTTTCTTTCACGTTCTATACTGTTGCACATATTACACGACCTTTCCTGTTTCCCTGAGCTAAGTCCATTCTGAGACCCGGCTCGAAGCAACTAATTCCCCAGATAACCATCTATTGACCCTTGGTGACCGTTCTCGGCCTCTCCAGTTGTTTTACGAATCACCATCTTCAACACGCAAACACGTCCTGTCATAAATTAATTTAACCAAGGAATGGCTATGCCACCTGACCTATAGGGTCGGTAGAGAACACGACCTTAGGGAAGGAATTTCTATTACCCATTATCCTGTATCTTGTACAAAGAATGTTTTCTTGTGGATGATTTGTATTTTTATTGCACATTGTGGGGGTTGTTGCTTTAGGGGATTCAAGCGCTACAAAAGACTGTGAGCCACGGATTGAAGTGGCAGACTCCTGAGACTATTCAAACAATGGGGGGTCCCTAATGCTTGGATGGGTAGACAGGGGAGATAGGGAACAAGGAAATCTTCGAAGAAAGAACATAACCCACTGTCTACACTAAGTCTGATGTCGTTGGGCCCAAGATTGGGTCACATTAATAAAAGAAAAAGACCAAGGGCAGAAATTGACTCAGAATAATGAGGAAATCAGAAAAATAAAAATAGAACAATTTTATTTCAATAACGATATTCACAAATGATAATTTTTTTTGTGTAAGGGTTAAGCCGTATGGCATACACAATGTTTTGTCTGTACATAAAGGTCCCACACGTAAAGACAAACAGACATACACTCATTCAAACGACATATTCGTATACAGATCAAATGCAATACAATACAAATGCACACAATATACATTTAAATTTGCCAATAAAGTTTAAAAATCGCCTCAGCGATACAGGACTTGAACAAAAACAGGGGGTTATACTTCAGGTAGGCTCGTGCATTACCAATTGGTGGGGATAAATGAATTGCTCAAAGGGCACGAGGGAGCAAGGGCCAACGCACGTTTCGGTGTGAACTACACCTTCATCAGGGCAATGAAGATGTAAGGCGTGTGGGACAACACAGAAGGAGCCTTTATATCAAGGATGCCATTAACATCTGGGGTCTTCTATGGGATATACAGGAGTGGAAGGATGTAAATCAGAGTACAGATCAGATCGGGAATAGAGTCCAATCAAAAGAGGTTAGGAGTACATAAACTGGTACTGGACAGAGCTTAGGGGGGTCGTCACGAGTGAAAACCACCAAGGTATTACAGATAAGGATATCACAAGCCAGCTGATCGCAGACCTTCAGACGAGGCCGGAAGTAGAGAGAAAAAAACTCCGCAAGACAGTTTCTTAACGATGCGACCATGGAGACACGGATAAGGATAGTCACAAGTCCGCCCGTTAGATGAAGGGTCGTAGATCAGCTTGTCAAGCCAGCGAGGACGAGGCAGCAAAGGTCGAATCCGATAACGGAGATTATCGGATTCGACCTTTGCTGCCTCGTCCTCGCTGGCTTGACAAGCTGATCTACGACCCTTCATCTAACGGGCGGACTTGTGACTATCCTTATCCGTGTCTCCATGGTCGCATCGTTAAGAAACTGTCTTGCGGAGTTTTTTTCTCTCTACTTCCGACCTCGTCTGAAGGTCTGCGATCAGCTGGCTTGTGATATCCTTATCTGTAATACCTTGGTGGTTTTCACTCGTGACGACCCCCCTAAGCTCTGTCCAGTACCAGTTTATGTACTCCTAACCTCTTTTGATTGGACTCTATTCCGGATCTGATCTGTACTCTGATTTACATCCTTCCACTCCTGTATATCCCATAGAAGACCCCAGATGTTAATGGCATCCTTGATATAAAGGCTCCTTCTGTGTTGTCCCACACGCCTTACATCTTCATTGCCCTGATGAAGGTGTAGTTCACACCGAAACGTGCGTTGGCCCTTGCTCCCTCGTGCCCTTTGAGCAATTCATTTATCCCCACCAATTGGTAATGCACGAGCCTACCTGAAGTATAACCCCCTGTTTTTGTTCAAGTCCTGTATCGCTGAGGCGATTTTTAAACTTTATTGGCAAATTTAAATGTATATTGTGTGCATTTGTATTGTATTGCATTTGATCTGTATATGAATATGTCGTTTGAATGAGTGTATGTCTGTTTGTCTTTACGTGTGGGACCTTTATGTACATACAAAACATTGTGTATGCCATACGGCTTAACCCTTACACAAAAAAAATTATCATTTGTGAATATCGTTATTGAAATAAAATTGTTCTATTTTTATTTTTCTGATTTCCTCATTATTCTGAGTCAATTTCTGCCCTTGGTCTTTTTCTTTTATTAATGTGACCCAATCTTGGGCCCAACGACATCAGACTTAGTGTAGACAGTGGGTTATGTTCTTTCTTCGAAGGCAGACTCCTGAGAACCTACCACTGATGTACTTCTAGGACAACTGAACCTAGCTGCAGCTAATAAATTGAAGTTCCTATTCCAGACAGAGTGTTCCGTGTCTCTGTAATTTGGAAGGCAAACTCAGAAGATTTCAGGCGTACCCTGCGCCGTCAGGCTTAAATAGCCCGGTTCTTCAAGTCCCACCCCAGCAGGCTGCAGGAAGTGTTGCAGATAGAACACCACAACAAGCCCGACACCGGCTTATTGGTTCTCCAGTATGTGCAGTGCAGTTTGGATGTATTCTAATGATGCAGCAGATTTAATTATGCATTTCTGGCCCATTGGATGCTGAGGATTAACCTCCTTTACTGGATTATTTACGCTCACTTACTTACTTGCTAACATGGTCCTCCAATGAAACTTTCTCCATCGCACTGAGGGGAAAGAGAGTTAGTACTTCTTGTCAGATCAAACAATTTAACAGTGCAACCTTCTGGCTACACAATGAGGATTAGGAATCGGTCGCCAGGTTCAAGGGTGTTTATTACAAATTAATTATCAGTTTAAAGTAAATCCCTCTTAGGACCAGGCTATACAAATATAATATGATGATGGGAAGGCTAAGCCTTCGGGAAAAGTCCAAACAGATGTGAATTAGGCAAACTAATAGCTTAGTCACCATGTTACAAAAAATAGCATTCATATGTGATGATCATAAGAAATGTATTAAGGTCCAAGTATAGGCAACTCAAGTATGCTCAAGGTTCAGAAGGTAGCAAATCTCCAGAATACATTAGAAATAAGGTGCAAGACGACAATTAATGTGATCAGAGTCATTTTATGACAGCTCTGTAAAGTCTTCAGAGAGCCCAAGGAAAAGTGTTGGTCTAAATAAGGGTTCTGTAAAGTCGATTCTTGAGGGCCGTATCCATGCCGGATTTTTAAGATAACTACATTTACCTAACTGGGGATATGCCAAAAATTTGGCATGGATCCGGTCCTCTAGGACCAATTTTGGAGAACCCGGGTATAAACCCACACTCTATGGAAAGTGATGGGATATGGGAAATGTCTCTAAAAGTCCATTCTCAGAGCAAGGATTTTTAAAAAAATGGTTTGAGTCGGAGTCCAAAGAATGTTCTGCATAGAGTCTGCAGAAAAGGTTCAGTAAGGAAATTCAGCATACAGTCTGCAATTAAGTCCAAAGTCATCTGCACACCTCATCCAGGGCAAATGATAATTATAATCAGTAGAATACAGTGGCAACTCCTCTTTGCTCCCGTCATCAATAGCAATCCATTGAATTTGCTGCATTCCTTGTATGGATGCATATGTTACACATTTGGCAACATGGAGAAAAGTAAACAATACTGGCCATGGGAACATCAGTCAAGTCCCATACCCATGACAGAATACAGCAATCCATTGTCTATTCACAAGTTTCCCACGTACTCGCAGTTTGTTATTTGGTCTCAGGGAAACTAGATAACATGTTACTAGAAAGCTTCATTTCTAACAGTAGCAAGTGTGAGAATACCTGCAAAGAAAGCAAGTTAGCAGAAAATGCTGCACACATTTGATTCCCATCAGACAAAGATTCAGGCCTTTTGAGTGAAACCCTGCTAAGTTAAGACTAGGCCTGGGCGGTAAATTCCGTTCCGTTCGCGGAATTTGGGTAATTTCGCGTTCCGCGGAGAACGCGAAATTGGCCAAAAATCTGCGTTCCGCGACTTTGCGAAATTTTTTGCTTGTTCGCGTCCTCAATATGCGTGTTCGCGAGATATTTCACCCCGAGCACGCAAACAGCGATCGCGAACAGGAAAAAAGTATCCCGAACAAACAATTCTGCGTGTTCGCGGAATTTCTGCGTGTTCGCGTAGATTTTTTACCGTTTCGCGGAGATTTGCGTAACGCGAGTTCGCAAATTCCGCCCACCCCTAGTTAAGACATTAAATAAATATTGCCCAAATGTATATAGGTATGCACATTTAGACATACATTGAGCATAAGGTTCTTTAACACTTTTAGTCTATTCGGCATTATTTGAATAATATACATGTAGTAATCATGTTCCACAATGGTAGTAATAACTACATACTATGTTTATACGTCTAACATTAATGCATACATTGATAAAACATTTTCGTTCAAGCTAATTCAACATCCTACATATATACGGTTCATTTAAAGCTAAGAACTACATTTATAGTAATTACACAGACAGAATTGCACATGTTTATGAATCACATGTAACGTTTCATTTGGGAAATAGAATAATCTTTAGGGTAAAATACATTTACAAATGTTAATAAATCCTTTTATTGATAACAAAGTGTATCATCTTTTTTTAATACATTGTAGTTACTTCGTAAATCTATATGATTTTAGTATCTCTAATTCATTTGAATTAATAAGTCTCTTCAATAGAGGTTTGTTAAATGTTAAACATCAAATATACTTCCTAAACCCAGGATGGTTTTGTATATATACATACTAAACATTTAAACCATTCTCATTAATTTCTTAGTGAGCATTTTATGTGAGTAACCTTAAATTCTATAATAATGACACTGTATAAGCAGTGTCAGCTATAATGAGTGCCAGAAACATGAAGACACAGTGACGTGTTAAGAGTGGGCAACCAATTCCCCCTTGGATGGAGAATCAAGCCATCACATAAATCTCTTATCAGATGTTCTGACTACAGTTGGGTTGTCTTCATCATTTTCCTTCTGGAATCATCCAGAATGCTCATGTCATTATAAAGTTGACTTTGTCTATCCTCTAATTCTACATCTGCTCTCTTTCTCTTCACTCCTTTCTCACCTGTTTATGTCTGTACACCAAGATAATCACAAACAAAAGTAATCCACAAAGAGCAATTGTCACTAAGTGTCAGGACCCCTAATGTGAGTCCCAAAGCGAAGCGCAAGGAACTTAGTTCAATAGGCGTTTCGGTTTCGAATGGGTTTCAATGGTCGAGTTTGTGTCATGCACGCAATTCCAAGATGGCCGCTCAGGCGCTGGGGTCTGCGGTCTAGTTGTTTACAAATCCAGAGAGACGATGTGACGCGCGCACGCCTGAAGTAATGCGCACTTCACCAAGACATTTCCTCAGAGAAGACGTGTTCGAGTGTGTTCCCAGTTCTGAAGTGAATTTTTTGAGTAAGAAGCTTTCCAGAGTAACGCTTGAGAGTAGTTCCGAGTCAAGTAACCGATACTTACCGAAGAGGTCAGAAAAGCCGCTAGAGTCCGAAGTGGGCTATTTACCGGGAGTCGAGTACGAAGTCACCTCGTCTCTACAGGGAAAAAACGAGTGAAGACTTCAGCCGCACCTGAAAAGAAAACCGAAGAAAGCTAAGTGAATTACTGATAGATTATTCGTTCACATTAAAATGTAAGCAGTGTTTGGTGACGCAATAAGTATAACACTTACCAAGGTCAGCAGAGATCAGCATACAGAGTCCTGTAACAGAAAATGAAGAACATTATAGGATTTACTGAGAAACGGTTCCTAAGGAAAAATTAATAGAGAATACCAACAGTTAACTAGGAAAGTGAGGAGAAAGACTTACCAGAGTTATAGCAGCTCCGCAGTAACCTAAGGAGAGGAAGCAAACAGGAAAAGTTAAAAGGCACAAAAGGCTTAATTTAGAAGACGACAGTTTTTAGAATAGCAAGAGGCAAGAAAAGAAAGAAGAGAAATCACGAGAAGAAAGAGAAGGCCACACACAGAAACACTAATGGTAGGTTTAAAAGAGAAAGAGTTAGAAGATGTTTAAAAACAAAGAATAAATAAGTATAATAAAAAGATATATGTTTTACAGATAATTAGTGACATCAATAACAAGAAAGAAGAAAAGGCAGAGTGGAACAGGAAGAGAGGCACAGAGTTCAGGATTCTGGGTAGGTAGAAAAATCATAAGAGAAGAGAAGAAAGGAGACAGAATAGAGTACAGAAGGAATAATAATTTGTTGTGTGCTTAGTTACCCTTAGGAGTCTTCGGAAGGCAGAGTGATAGCTGAAGAAGAATTCCAGATAGGAAAACCAGAATGTCCAGAACCAGTCTCTTCTATTGTTTATTATTTTATCCAATTTCCCCCTTCCCCCTTGCTGATCAGTTAGAGCCAAAGACATTTCTTGGGGCTGAGTGATTAGTAGTGGGAGTCGAGAAGCTAGCGACTTCTGTTCCTGTGCAAGACAACGGTAACCAGCGAGAAGCTGAAGGTGAGCTCTGACAGAGTGAAGTGCCCACGTATTAATCTTGCACCCGAACAGAAAAGAAATGGTTGAGAGAATACATTTACAGACCTTAGGGTCAGTCCTAGAGGCGATACAAAAGGAATTGGTAGGAGTTAAGGAAGAGAATCAAAGTCTAAGGCAGGAGGTCATGAATTCTAGGAAAGAGACGGCAGAATTAGCACAGAGGATAAGACAACCGTATTCAACTGGAAGGGAGGGTCCCACCACATCAATGGGAGACGCAAATAAGCTAACAACACAAGTAATCCATTCCTTATCGCCAGTGATACCGTTGGCAGCGCCAGAGAGATTTAGTGGGGACCCACAAAAGGCGCAGGTGTTTATTACACAATGTTCACTTCATTTCTTGTGTCGCCCTTCTATCTTTCCTGATGCGCAATCTAAGGTAGCCTTCATTTTGTCATATTTAAGTGGAGATGCAGCGGCATGGTCGATGCCGATAGTCTCACGAGATGATCCATTATTGCAGAATTTTGATGAGTTCAAGAAAGAATTTCTGAGAATCTTTGACCGAAGACGGATCTCTCAAGCAGTAGATAACGAACTCTTGGAATTGAAGCAGGGAAATAGAGACTTAGTGGCTTATCAAGCTCAATTCAACAAACTTGTAATGGAGACTGATTGGCCAGAGAACAAGAGGACAGCAATATTTTATCGAGGTCTGCGAGATGAATTAAAAGATGGTTTGGCTCAAATAACGAATCGTCCAACTGAAATCTCCGCCCTGATAGACCTAGTGCTAGAACTGGATTTCCGGCAGGGAGAGCGAAGGGGAGAGAGAAGACGAGAGTACAGAAGTACGGTTCCGCGATTCGACCGAGCCAAGGCTGAAACAGGAAGGAGTACAGAGGGAACCACAGGATCTGAACCTATGCAAATAGGAACGATTCGGGGACCGCTCACAAAGGAGGAGAAGGAAAAAAACCGAGCCAACAACTTATGTATGTATTGTGGATCTAATGGACATTTTGTGCGAAATTGTCCAAGAAAGCCAAAGGGTCCATTTAAGCCGAAGGAAAACTCGCAGCACCACCTGTAGAAGGAGTTGTGCAGGTGGATGCGAATCAGAAATCAACTCCTCAGGAACATCGGCTGGCGAATACATTACAGTCGTCTTCGCCCCATTTGATTTTATCTTTGACAATTCGATTTCGTGAAAAAATAATGAAAGGAGTGACTGTGATGGTGGACTCAGGAGCCACAGGTAATTTCTGCGATCTGAAATTCGCGGCTAAGATTGGGCTGCAAGCAATTGCCAAGGCTAGAAGTGAACCAGTTCGAGCAATCGATGGTACCAATCTATCCTCAGGGCCAATCACGAGTCACACAGAGGTAGTAGAGCTGATTCGAGAAGATGGGCATAGAGAAGATATACACTTTAATGTAATTGATGCCCCCCAATTTCAACTCATATTGGGACTTCCTTGGCTCACAGAGCACAATCCTTCAATCAATTGGAACAACAGAACAATTGAAATGAACTCAGCATATTGTAGAGAGAACTGTTTTGGGGCTTACGAGGCAATGAGTAAACATAACCCGGCTCACGCCTTATGTTCAGCTGGAGTCTCCCTGTGCGTAATAAATACGCAAACAATTCCACAAGAATATCAAGATTTTGAGGACGTTTTCAATGAACAGGAAGCTGAGCAACTGCTGCCTCATCGAGTTTACGATTGCAAAATAGACTTGGAGCCAGGGGCAAATTTGCCTTGCAGTCGAGTGTACGCCTTGATGGAACAAGAGAATCATCACCTGAGGGAGTATATTGACAAGTACCTGGCCAATGGATTTATACGTCCTTCCTAATCGCCAGTGTCCTCGCCACTATTTTTTGTGCCTAAGAAGGAGCAGGGCGAGTTGAGAACGTGCATTGATTATAGAGCCATAAATCGAATAACAAAGAAGAACAGGTATCATCTTCCCCTTATCTCCGTCTTGTTGGACCAGATCAAAGGAGCACAGATGTTCACGAAGTTGGATTTAAGGGGAGCTTATCACCTTATTCGAGTGATAGAGGGAGACGAGTGGAAGACGGCCTTCAGGACACGCTTGGGCCTATTTGAATACCAGGTGATGCCCTATGGGTTGTGTAATGCACCTGCAGCGTTTCAACACTTCATAAATGATGTGCTCAGTGAATTCATTGATCAATGTGCAATTGTGTATATTGATGATATACTAATCTACTCAAAGGATACGCAGGAGCATCAAACACAGGTTCGAGGAGTTTTACAAAAACTGCGAGAGAACAAACTATTTGTCAAGTTGGAGAAATGTGCTTTTGGAGTTTCACAGGTAGAGTTCTTGGGCTTTGTAATCTCGCCAGCAGGAATTCATATGGACAAACGGAAGATTCAAGCCGTACAAGAATGGAAGTCACCCACTTGTGTGAAAGAAGTCCAAGCGTTTATTGGGTTCGCAAATTTCTATCGGAGATTTATTGGAGAATTTTCCCGACGAATATTACCCTTGACACGACTACTGAAGAAAGGGACACGATTCGAATGGTCGGAGGAAGCAGAGCAAGACTTTAAAGATTTGAAGATAGAGTTCACCACTGCGCCTATCCTCCTTCATGCCGATCCGATGGAGCCCTTTTATGTCGAGACAGATGCCTCGGACCTTGCGATTGGTGGAGTTCTTTCTCAAAGGAATAAGGTAACAGGCCAGTTACACCCGGTGGCTTATCGATCCAGGAAATTGACACCAGCGGAAATCAATTATACGATTACGGAAAAAGAGTTGCTGGCAATAAAAGACACCTTCAAGGAGTGGAGACATTATCTAATGGGGGCCCACCACGTGGTAACAGTCTACACGGACCATCGAAACTTAAAATTCCTGAAGTCTGCCAGAACCTTGACACCTCGCCAACTCCGTTGGTCACTGTACTTTGCGGATTACGATTTCGTGATAACTTATCGGCCGGGTGCACAGAATGGAAAGGTGGATGCTTTGTCTAGGTTGGGAACCGGAGAAGAAAGAAGTCCACTAAGCGCTCAAGTGATCATACCGGATACCAAGATTATAGGCGCCACAGATATATTGAACTTTAAGGAAAAAGTAATCCAAGCTCTAACCCCAGAAGAAATGCAGAAATGGGCGCAACTAGAACCTGGAAGAGAAATTCGTGATGAATTACCATTTGAAGAAGGTGCATTGTATCTGCCGACTACAGCATTGCAGAAGCAAGCCTTGCAGGAATGCCATGATCACCTGTTGGCTGGCCACAAAGGAGAGTTCAAGACAGCAGATCTAATTAAAAGAAAATATTGGTGGCCACAGATGAGTAAAGACATAGAACAATATGTAAAGACTTGTGAGATATGCGCTCAGGGAAAATCAGAACGGCACGCTCCTCAAGGGCTGTTGCAACCCCTGCCCATTCCTCCTCATCCTTGGCATACAATCACCCTAGACTTAATTACAGACTTACCATCCTGTCAAGGGACAAATACAATACTAGTAATAGTAGATGCGTACACGAAAATGACACACTTCTTGGCCTTAAAGGGAATCCCTAAAGCAAAACAGTTAGCAAGGCACTTTAGTATCCAGATTGTCAGGTTACATGGAATACCCAAGATCGTAATATCAGACCGGGGAACGCAATTTGTTTCGCATTTCTGGAAGGCTTTTATGAAAGGGTTAGGAGTAGAAACTCGTTTTTCCACCAGTTTCCATCCGGAGACAGATGGACAAACGGAAAGGGTGAATCAGGAATTGGAGCAATATTTACGGTTGTTCTTGTTGAAACAGGAGGGAGAATGGCCGGACTACTTGTGGACAGCAGAATTCGCTCATAATAACGCGAAGAATGTGTCCACTGGATATTCCCCGTTCTCCTTAAACTATGGTAGACATCCAAATTCAGCAGTACAAGATGTAGAGCTCACAGTCCCAGCAGTCAAGGATTTGGTAGCTCATTTAAATTCAGTACATGAAATAGCATCAAAGAATCTAGTACAGGCTAAGGAAAAGTATAAGAAGTACGCAGATAAGAAAAGAAAGAAACCTCCTCCACTAGGAATAGGAGATAAAGTCTGGTCGAATACAAAAAATGTAAGGCTAAAAGGGAACCGAAAATTTCAGCCACGATTTATCGGCCCTTACCTAATTGCAGAGCAGATCGGTCCAGTGACCTATAAATTGACTTTACCCTCCCAATTCAAAATTCACCCAGTGTTTCATGTTTCCCTTTTGAAGAAGGCAGTTCCTAATTTGAGAAAAGAATCGATTCCAAACCCAATTCAGCTAGATACAGGAGTGAAGTTTGAGGTGAAAGAAATTCTGGACTCAAAATTAGTCAGAGGTAAACTGTATTATTTGGTAGATTGGAAAGGCTACGGTCCTGAGGAGCGGTCTTGGGAATTAGATTCAGATGTTCATGCTCCTAGGCTAATAAAACTTTTTTATCAGCGCAATCCAACCAAGCCCAGAGTGGAAGGACTACCCTTGGTGGGGGGTACTGTCAGGACCCCTAATGTGAGTCCCAAAGCGAAGCGCAAGGAACTTAGTTCAATAGGCGTTTCGGTTTCGAATGGGTTTCAATGGTCGAGATTGTGGCATGCCCGCAATTCCAAGATGGCCGCTCAGGCGCTGGGGTCTGCGGTCTAGTTGTTTACAAATCCAGAGAGACAATGTGACGCGCGCACGCCTGAAGTAATGCGCACTTCACCAAGACATTTCCTCAGAGAAGACGTGTTCGAGTGTGTTCCCAGTTCTGAAGTGAATTTTTTGAGTAAGAAGCTTTCCAGAGTAACGCTTGAGAGTAGTTCCGAGTCAAGAAACCGATACTTACCGAAGAGGTCAGAAAAGCCGCTAGAGTCCGTAGTGGGCTATTTACCGGGAGTCGAGTACGGAGTCACCTCGTCTCTACAGGGAAAAAACGAGTGAAGACTTCAGCCGCACCTGAAAAGAAAACCGAAGAAAGCTAAGTGAATTACTGATAGATTATTCGTTCACATTAAAATGTAAGCAGTGTTTGGTGACGCAATAAGTATAACACTTACCAAGGTCAGCAGAGATCAGCATACAGAGTCCTGTAACAGAAAATGAAGAACATTATAGGATTTACTGAGAAACGGTTCCTAAGGAAAAATTAATAGACAATACCAACAGTTAACTAGGAAAGTAAGGAGAAAGACTTGCCAGAGTTATAGCAGCTCCGCAGTAACCTAAGGAGAGGAAGCAAACAGGAAAAGTTAAAAGGCACAAAAGGCTTAATTTAGAAGACGACAGTTTTTAGAATAGCAAGAGGCAAGAAAAGAAATAAGAGAAATCACGAGAAGAAAGAGAAGACCACACACAGAAACACTAATGGTAGGTTTAAAAGAGAAAGAGTTAGAAGATGTTTAAAAACAAAGAATAAATAGGTATAATAAAAAGATATATGTTTTACAGATAATTAGTGACATCAATAGCAAGAAAGAAGAAAAGGCAGAGTGGAACAGGAAGAGAGGCACAGAGTTCAGGATTCTGGGTAGGTAGAAAAATCATAAGAGAAGAGAAGAAAGGAGACAGAATAGAGTAGAGAAGGAATAATAATTTGTTGTGTGCTTAGTTACCCTTAGGAGTCTTCAGAAGGCAGAGTGATAGCTGAAGAAGAATTCCAGATAGGAAAACCAGAAGGTCCAGGACCAGTCTCTTCTATCGTTTATTATTTTATCCAATTTCCCCCTTCCCCCTTGCTGATCAGTTAGAGCCAAAGACATTTCTTGGGGCTGAGTGATTAGTAGTGGGAGTCGGGAAGCTAGCGACTTCTGTTCCTGTGCAAGACAACGGTAAACAGCGAGAAGCTGAAGGTGAGCTCTGACACTAAGGGTCTCAAGACGGTTCCAATAATTCCAATCCCTAAAGTGCCAAACCATCTGCGAATGGCAGAAAATCCTTTCCCAATTACTTCCCAGGCACCAGTTGCTGTTAACCCTTTCAAATCTTTCTTCAAGTTAGTTATGTTACTTATGTATTTCTTCAGGCCCTTACTTTCATCTGGGATGTAAGTACAAAATTGTTGGACCTTTTTTATCCAGCAGACTCCACACTCCTTTGCGGGAAGGACGTCTAAAGCAACTCTATTCTGCAGAACCATCAATCTGATAGCATCATTTCCACACTCTCCAGCTGTTCTGGTAGCTAATTTATCAACTACTGTAGAAAGCTTCCTAATCTTGTTTGAGTTGAGTATCACTCCTACAGTTGGATTCAATGCACCAAAAATAACACCTACAATTTTACTGGCACTAGCTCTCCTCTTTGTTATCACATGCTTCATCCTTGTTGCATCATCAATTTCGTCCACATGATAAAATTTGGAAAAAAAGTACTCCCAGATGATACGCTCCTTACTAACTCTTGGGTAACCCATAAAAAACATTCTTCCCACCAAGGTAATAAACTCTAGGACACAAGGGATCTCCTCAATCCAAATAAAAACCCACATTTCCTCAGACTTCAGAAGTGTTGTTACATTTTCTTGTTCCTACAAAAGTTGTATGAGTTGTGGATTTTCTAATAGAGATACCTAATCTCCATTTATGTTGCCAATCAAAAGCTTATGTAGCCATGTCTCCCACTATTCTGTGTTCACTTTCTTCCTTTGCCCAGGGTGGAACTTTCAAATGATTTGCAGCCTTAGATAATAGTTGTCTTTGTTTGTTCTCTACCAAATCAATGAATTTCTTTTCTACACTGGTCAATGAACAGGTTAGATTTTGCATGTGTGCATAGGCAGTGTTCAGCGTCATAATGGGTCTAGAGACATGTCCCATTGTTTCAGCATTTTTGTATCATGTTGTCTAATCAAGAACTAGAACTTGATTTGAGTATTAATACTGGAAATGACCTTTGCCATAAAACAACCTCAGCAACAAACTACAAGGGCCCGATTCACAGAATTAACTTAAGACAAAATCCTAAACTTACTACCATTTTGGTATTCACAGAAGGCACTTACTAATTTTGGTATTCACAGAAGGCACTTACTCATTTCGGTATTCACAGAAGTTAGGAGTCCTAACTTTTGGACTCCTAATTGCCTTCTGTGAATACCGAAAGTCTTAAAATTAGGATTTTTCTCAGTTTAGTAGTAGTATAGTCAGGACTCCTAACTTTAGGACTCCTAAATGCCTTCTGTGAATAGCGAAAGTCTTAAAATTAGGATTTTTCTCAATTTAGTAGTAGTAAAGTTAGGACTCCTAACTTTAGGACTCCTAAATGCCTTCTGTGAATACTGAAAGTCTTAAAATTAGGATTTTTCTCAGTTTAGTAGTTTTAAAGTTAGGAGTCCTAACTTTAAGACTCCTAAACTGAGAAAAATCCTAATTTTAAGACTTTCGGTATTCACAGAAGGCATATAGGAGTCCTAAAGTTAGGACTCTTAACTTCTGTGAATACCGAAGTGAGTAAGTGTCTTCTGTAAATACCAAAATTAGTAAGTGCCTTCTGTGAATACCAAAATGATAGTAAGTTTAGGATTTTGTCTTAAGTTAGTTCTGTGAATCGGGCCCCAAGAATCTCCATATGTCAAAGGGAGGAGATGGTAGGTTGATTTCCTCTGCAACTGACGCAGGCAATTGCATGAAAATGTAGCAATCCCTAGCATCCATGGTATCTACATACTCGTAAAGCAGCTTTGTATATACATTCAGTGAATAATCTCCTCTAGAAGCATCTTTGTTTAAGTCTCTCTCATCTAAAGCAGGTGAACTATTACTAGTTGGATGTTGCTTTTGGGGTGTGCGAGTAGACAAGGTCATTATCATGCATGTAGTACAGCGAACTAAGAATTTATAAACAGAAAAACTAATACCAGAGTGGCAAGAACAAGTTCTCCTGCACATACACATTTGATCTAAGGGATCTTGCAGTAGCCTCCATGAGCTTGCTAGGGTCAGACCGTTAGCTTTAGAAGATTGCAATAAATTTCATTCTTGCAGTTAGTTCTTAGGGGCACAGCAGCAAAGGACAGTCAATTGTCTCTTCCGCAGGTGAATGTGGATCTTAGTAAATGTGCAGTTCAAAGTTGCTTATGATCCCTTCCAGAACAAGTTGACTCAGTCTTTCAAGTGGCAAAGCAATTTTTAATTTCAGTTCAGCCACAAGGTTCACTTCAAGGAGGTTGAGGTGGATGTGAATTTTTATAGCAAAAGGCATGAAACGCTCTCGCCCAATCATTGTCGGCCAAGTAAGTTCATTCAGGTGAGGAACTGACAAAGTGTACATAGAATTTCCTACTAATCTAGGCTTATAAAGGGGGAACACAGGGCCAGTAATGACCGGAAACGTCAATGCATCTGGGGCATTTAAAGCATGTGCTGTGGAAGGGGCTCTAGTTACTGAATTGTCTTCTACCTCATTTGGATCTATATTTAAAGGTTCAGAAGGCATGACAAAGGCTCCACCAACTGGTGCTCTAATTAATCCAGCAATCGGTATTTCATTATGCGGTGATGGATGGTTTAACAATAATTTGTTAAAATAATCCTCATCTAAGTCACTGTCACTATCCTCAGGACTGTTTCCTGTCTCTTCTATCTGTTTATGTTTTTCCTTCTCCTTGCGCTTCCACTCTTCTTCTCCTTTGGTGGTCAGTTTCGGATATAATCTGGTTCCCTCTATTGCATCAGCTCTTTGTGCTTTCTGTCGTCAGTCCTCTCTAGCATCCACACAAGTGTGTATGGCTCTCTTAACTCTTCCCTGGTAGTTCAACTTTTCCTTGAGATGTGCAACATGTTCCCAAGCATCCAGTGCTTCAAATTGTCTAGGTCTAGGAGGTGGTATCATCTCATATAGGTTCTTCTTCAGATTCTCAATAATTCTCAAATTGAATATCCCATAAGGGGGAACTGTAATACATCATCTTTCTCAGTGATCTTATGCCATTTTGTGAACCAAAGATTTGTGAAAGCCCTCCTTTGTTGCCATATTATGACCTGGCTTACCTTCAGGTGGTGTCTCTTCTCCTTCCCTTATGGGTACAGTCACATATCCCTTTACTATATTTTGATTGGCCTTTAAGAATTTCATTTTTGCCCAAAATATCAAAAATCATTTACAAATGATTCTCGTTAAATTCAGGGAATGGATTTCACCCACAATTCCCTTGTTTGGCATACACAGCTAATACCAGCAAAGCTTTCTCTAACGTCTGAAACCAATCCCAGAGTGGCTTTACACCAAACAACCTATACCACTGCGGCACATTATGACGTCAATCCTACTCCCTGCAGCAGTTCACCCTCCTTTACAATTTTCTCTCAAGTGCATTTTTTAAGCCATTTGCACACACAAACGCAAGCAATTGCAACAACTAAGTCTGTCTGCTTCACTTCAAAATGGAACGATTATTCATACACAAAAGAGCCACATCAGAATAACACTCCTGACCTATTCTAACAATCACTTCAAGTGGAACATTGAACAGTGGGATCTCACCCAGATTGATACATTTATTCCCTGTACACTGAGATCAACTATACCAACCATGTCTTTCTAGCACACAAAGTAAAGTCCCTATCTTAAAGATGCTGTCAACGACGTCTCATGCCAAACATCACAATACAGCAGACAACTACATCCAGTGTCTTCTACACTGAGACTCGATGAATCCGATAACCACTTCAACTTCCCTGAATTAAGTGCCACATTCACTCATCAACCTAGGTCCTCATAACACCACGCGGCCATTACAATCTAAGCATAAGCAGTTCAATGCACAACCCTATTAATACTCACGCCTCCACTGCTGCAAGTCGTCTCAGCATCGGTGATACTTCATCACCCCTCTGACCTAACCAGGGACATTTGGGCTCAGACTGGGCTTGGGTAATTTCTAGATTGGACGCCCTAACTCTCTCAGTTCAGTGGACGGAGACATCTGACATGCTACCAGATTTGATTCAGCATATTTAATTATGTGTTTCTGGGCCAATTGGATGCTGAGGATTAACCTCCTTTACTGGATCATTTATTCTCACTTACTTACTTGCTAACATGGTCTCCGATGAATCTTTCTCCATCGCACTGAGGAGAACGAGAGTTAGCATTTCTTGTCAGATTAAACCAATAAACAGTGCAACCTTCTGGATAGACAATGGGGTCCAGGAATCGGTAGCCAGGTTCAAGGGTGTTTATTACGAATTAATTATCAGGTTAAGGTAAATCACTCTTAGGACCATGCTATACAAATACATTATGGTGATGGGAAGGCAAAGCCTTCGAAAAAAGTTACATCGAACGAGAATTAGACAACTTAATAGCTCAGTCGCCGCTATTCAAAACAATACCATTAATATCTGATGATAACAGAATGGTTTCAAATGCTCAGTTCTAAGCATAAGATATATATTTGGGTCCAAGCATAGACAAATCAAGTAAGCTCAAAGTTGTTTGTTTTTTTAAAACTTTATTTATCATTTTATGGCATGCGGATTACAAACATCAGTACAGCAGTGCACTTTGATTCAATATCTATGACTTCATCATTAAAGCCAATCTGTGTACTTAACAAGATAATGTATGATATTGCATTCATTAGTCCCTGCATGCAGCATACCTGATGGTGTCATAACAATGTCCTCCTCTTGTGACAACAGTTAGGCACCTATGCAACAGTACATCTACGAGGCCCTGCCCGTTCACCACCCTCCCTTGCCCATATTCCCATCTCAGTCCATCATTATTGTACACAGTGCTCATTGGCTACTGTCTTCATGAACATCGTTTCTCAAATAGTCTCTCAAAGGTTGCCAAATGTCTTTAGGCCGATATGCAGTAGGTTACAGAGCAGCAAACAGTTCACTATTGGCAGCGCAGTACATTAAACTGTGAAGTCATTGTTCGAGTGTTGATGTGCTTCTGCTACCCCAATGGATGGCCAGCTCCCTCTTGACAATGAGTAGTGCTATACCAACATACCTACGCACCGCTTTGGGGATGTCCGTAACATAGCCCAATAGCGCCACCAGTGGAGATGGCCTAATCTGGAGAGTTGTCACTTGCTGCAGTGCCTTGAAAATTTGTATCCAGTACCCTGCCACCCCACTGAATGTCCCTGCCATGTGAATATAGTCCACCATTGGTGCCTGCTATTTAGGACAATTTGCAGTGCGGGAGGGGTCTAAGTGTGCCATTTTCACCAGCATCATGTACACCCTAAGCAAATATTTGTAATGTATCAGCTTATGCTTGTACTTATCAGAGACCCTGCACGTGCATGTACAAGATTCACTCCATATATTATCTGAGATGGGGTGTCCCAGGTCCACCTCGCACGCATCCCTAACCCTGCCATCATGTGCTGGCATATGTTCTAGACCAGCACGGTATAGTCTGGATACCAGTCTGCCCCCTTCGGTAACAGATATAAGCAGCTTCAGCGGTGAAAAGTTATCTGGTTCTAGGGGATAGGTGGATACACAGCCCCGTAGCACATTTTGGAGTCTAGTCAATACAAACTAGTCCATGAGTGTAGCGCCTGCAAAACGAGCATCTTCTATTCATGAAGATATGTGACCCCCGGGGAACACGTCCTCAAATGTGCAAAGCCCATACCGCCGAAATGTGCATTTTACTAATGGCTCTGACATGATGGGCACCCATGGGTTGTCTAACAGTGGGATTTGGGAAGCGTATAGTTCCCTGTCTCCTGTTTCCCGTAGCATTTTCCTTCAGGTCCAGCATGTGGTTCACATCGTTTGAATATCTACTTTATCAGGTGGCAGTCCCGCTGGTAGCAGCGCTTGTAGTGGCACTGGGGCCGCTAGGTCTACCTCGGGTTTCGTATATGCCATGCTGCTAAGTAGTATAACTGCATCTTTGGGACTCCAAATCCACCCCCTCTCAAATGGTAGCGTTAGAGTGTCCCATCCAATACGTGGCTGCCATTCTCCCCACACCGAGCGTGTCAAGTGTGTACGCAACTGAGCAAAGAAAGAGTTGGTGAGCAGTATAGGTATATTATGAAAGTGATACAGTAGCTTTGGTAAGATTACCATTTTAATTATAGCAATCCTACTGGCCACAGAGAGTGGTAGAGCGATCCAGCGGTCAACTTGTATTTGTAATCGCTCCAACACTGGACCGTAATCAAGCCGCAGTATCTGTTCCTTGTCCTTGTGCAAACAATTCCAAAATACTGGGTTTCTGTGTCGCACCATGTTAGTGAGAAACCTTCACATACGCGGTCTTGTACGTCCATCAATGGAAATGCAACCAACTTCGTCCAGTTGATATGCAGTCCCAAGAGATTACAGAAACAAGTGATCACGTGGAGTAATGGGGCTAAGTTCTTGGGGGTGCCTGACATACAGTATGAAATCATCCGCATACAGCATCACCATGACTGGGACAGTTTTAAATTGCAGTCCCCTATGCAGATGGTTTTCTTGTAGGCGCCTCACTAGGGGGTCCATGGCAACAATAAACAGAAGTGGAGACAGAGGGCAACCCTGTTTAGTGCCCCACGTTATCTCAAGAATGTGCGTTATTGTGCCATTTATCCATATTGCGCTGTAGGTTGAGTGTATAGTAAAGTGATAAGAGATATGTACCCTGATGGGAACCCCATCTTGCGCAGCATTGCCTGAATGAAGGGCCACTTGAGCGAATCAAAGGCCTTTTCTTCGCCCAGCAGCGCCGCAATTGCCGGTACCGAGGGTGCTATTCTATGCAGAATAGAGTAGAACGTGCGAAGATTTAATGCGGTGGACTTGTTTGGGATAAACTTGGATTGTGCGGGTGATATTATTTGCCCCATTAGTAACGTCAACCAGTTTGAAACCATTTTGTCAAGTATTTTCATATTGAAATTAAATAGCAACAGTGACCTATATAAGCTGCATTGCAATGGGTTTTTCCCCAGTTTGAGAAGCAGCACAATGACTGCCTCCCGTAGCAATGGGGGGAGAATGCCCTCCTGCACTGCCTCAGAGTACACTTCCAGCAGCCGCGGTGCTATTAACGCCTTAAAAACCTTGTAGAAGGCACCAATGTACCCATCCTCCTCCGGGGCTTTCCTGCCATCCATGGCTTCTATTGCTTGCTTAATCTCCTCACTAGAGAAGGGCTCACTCAGGAATTGCTGTTAGCAAAATCATCCTCTCCTCTGTGTGCCTGAAGGTTTATAAATCTGTATAATACCTCATCAGTTTTCGTTTAATACAGGGAGTATCAGCTATATATTTGTTCTGCGGCCCACATAGACAAGATTTGTACAAATGTCCATGTGGCGGCTGTAGCAGGCGAGCCAGGGTCCGCCGTGGCCTTTCCTCTTCCCCATACCCCCTAGCAGTGGCATATTTACTCAAATAGTGGGATTCTCTCTCTGCCGCCTCCTGATATCCCACCAATAGAGTTGCCATTTTGGATAAATATTCCTGAGAAGTCTCATCAGCCTGCTCCTGAACTAGGCGTGGGAGCCCTCCCTCTAGTTTGCTGAGCATCTTACAGAGGTCTGTTAGTATCCCAGCGCCCTTGGAGATGCATACCCCTCTCATGTATGCCTTAAATGCCTCCCATAGTGTGGCTTGTTGCGGGACTGACACTGTGTTAATTTCAAAATAATCAATTTTTGCCTTCCTGAGTTCGCTTCTAAAGACGATGTCCATCAACCCCCTTTCTGGGAACCACCACTGTCTCTCTATGCCCCTCTCTCCCAGAATGCGCATTCTCAGGATCACCAGAAAATGGTCAGATATAGTGTGGGGGGCTGGTGTTCCACATCACGCACATAGGAGGTCAGGATTTGGGACAACAACCAATAGTCCAACCTCGTCCATGTGTGGTATTAGGCTGCATAAGCGTGTATGCCAGTCTGTGGGGTTTTGCAGTCGCCAAGCATCGTGCAGCATGTACTGCTCGCAGAGGCCCTTCAATGCCATGCTGGCTCTTGGTTTAGTATGAGACTCTCTGGTTGTGCTGTCAAGTGTGGGATCTAATACAGTGATCATATCCCCCCCATTAGTATATGGTCCGCTTCTAGTAAACAAAGTTCTTCTGTAAGTCGTGGAAGAAACCTGGGTCATCTACATTTGGAGCGTACACGTTAACAAGTAGTATGCAGTGTCCCATCAACACCCCCAGCACTAGCAGATAACGCCTCACTTGGTATGTCACAGTGAGTAAATGTCTGAGCAGCAAATTCCTACTTATGAGGGTGACGAGCCCCCGTGCGTACAAACAATAGCTGGAGAAGAACCAGTGGATCCCAGGGTGGACGCCCGCATTGGCACCAGGTGCGTTTCCTGCAAAAACACCACAACTACTGTGTGCTGGTGCATATTTTGTACCACCTGACGGCGTTTACTGGAACGATTGACCCCCTGATGTTCCATGTCATGAATGCAATATCAGCTAATGCTTTAACGTTAGTCGCCATCATCACACATTTCGCACATTAAGAGCATTTTAGCACTAACTACTGTTGTACACAGCTTCTTCCCTGTCTTCAAAACATTACCTCTCCTAAGAGTAGTGGTCTGTCCAAACTCCCTCCCCCCTCCCCCCACCCAAGCCAAGTGGCTAACCACCTGGCAAATACCCAAATTAGTAAACATAACAATTGATCAACTTCCCAAAGCCAACTTAGGCTAAACATTTCTCAGTAATGTGAACTTCACTGGGGTTGTGGCTATGCTACGTCAGTCCCCGCTTCCTGAAATAGGGATTTCAACTGTGTCTCTAGTCTGTGTGTGGAATTACGCCATCATGTCCAACATTCTCATCCATATTGGGCAGAGGGCAAAAGTACAAATACATAAAAGACATACCAAACTAATCTGTAGATTTGTGGGTCAGGCCCAACAGCCCGAAAGGTCAACCCATAGGGAATAAATCCATGCTGGCATTCGAGTAGATCTCTGGCTGTGATCCACCAGGCGATCCACGATGATTGTTTTTCTGTCTCCGAAAAGGCCTTGCAAAACACCTGTACAGCAGTGGGGTTGTCAAAAATGCGCACCTTCCTCTGCACATCGACCCGAAGCCATGCCGGGTAGAGCATCCCATATCGCAGGCTGAGGTTGTGCAGCGTGGCTTTGACTCTGATGTACTTGCGTCAAGCCTCTTGCACCATGACTGTAAAGTTGGGGAATAGAGATAGAGCTGATCCCTGCCATGTTAGTGGCCCTTTCTCTCCTGCCAACCTGAGTACTGGGTCTCAGTCCCTGAAGTTCAGAAGCCTTGCATTTATGGGGCAGGGTGGCAGGCCTGAGTTGGGGCGAGGCCCCAACGACCTGGGGGCGCTTTCTACTACAAATGTGCTAGCAAGGGATTTGACTCCGAACAGCTCCGTGAGTAGCCTTTCAACAAAGTAGTCAAGTTGTTAAAGATTGCAGGAATCGCTGTTAACATGAGCTGAAAGCCATTTTATTCTTGGCAGCCATTTTAGTTAGCCATGTGCTCGCCGTGTGCTTTCTCCCTCTTTCCAGAGCCTTGCACATGCTCAGAAAGGCCTAGCTGGTAGAATGCACCTGCTCCTAGTACGTAACTGTCCGGCTATTCTTACTGATGTAAGGAGAAATGTCTCCCCTCCCACTTTGTTGAGCAAGCAAATTTACCCATATTAGTCAATAAGCATGCTTGTATGTGCCAGGACCTCCCCTTGGTTTTATGCTGACTATGTAACCTATGCATATATAAGGCCCCTGTTCTCTGTACTCCTTAGAATGCCTCCTACAGTGGCCTGTGGGTACTGTGTGACGCAATCTCCCTCATGTGAGGTTAATAAATATGTTTTCTTGACATTACAGCTTCCGTGCCAATCTCTTCTTTGTTGGTTTTAAGGACCAGGTGTTTCAGTGAACCCCTTAGAAGGTTTTTATTTCTTCAAATGGCGCCCGAAACGTGGACCTCATCGGAGAAGCGGCTATCCAAGGGAGTGGTCTTGACAGGAGACAGGAATCTACTGAGGAGGACAGGACAGGAATCTATTGATGAGGTACCCTGCGCACGGAGATTCTCTGTCTCTGCAGCCCAGTATATTTATGGTCTTCCTGATTTGATCCTCCAAATGTTTGCCGCTCCCGACTGAGAACCTTTTTGGCGTGAGCATTCTAAAAGAAAGAACTTGGCAGTGAGAGGCTGGCGATTTGTGCTTGGAAAGGTCGTCGACATGTGCTTGTCTTGTATTGGCCACTAATGTGATTATCATGATTTGTGGAAATATGTAAATTGCAATTTATGTAGGCATGTAATGAGGAGACTTTTCTCTAACTTTTGAATAATTCATAACGGCACATATTGTGTTAAGTGCCACTGCTGTATAATATTGTATATGCTGCAATATTCTTGGCATGCCTGTTTCAAGCGCACATCGAAGAATGTGCTGCTTTCTTGGAGATACCAATGTGAATCTTGAATGGACTCAGCCGGTTTCCCTAGAGGGGATACCTAAATAGGTTTAGGTATAAAAACGTATTTCTTCCTTGGTGACTAAGTACCCCATGGAACTAAATATGTACATAAAAAAGGATCCTGATCTGTGCACATTCATAAGTGGTGATATGCAGAGCGCTTTTTGAGTGTTCTGCCAGCCAAACTGGAAAATTTGGTGTATTTTGGCTTCTTGAACATGGAACAGTCTTTGGGCTGTTTTGGTGCAGTCTTTTAAACTACTTTTGAGAGCTTTTCTTGTAAATATGACTTACAAATACAATTAGTATTTACAAGGCTTGGTTTAAGTACAGTCTGTGGGCTGTCTTTTGTTTCTGTCCTTAGTGTTGATTTGTGGGTTAATTGTGTGTTTGAATGCCTATGTGGTTTGTGGTTTGACATCGGTGGTACTTGTGTGAGTAAGTAGCGATTTGTGTAAAATTGGCTAGCCTTAAGCGCGCTGTATTGTGTGTTCTGAGTGTATGACCCTCTACTGAAAATGTCTGGAATGAGCTCAATGTGTTTTTTTTGTCATCATTCTGTTATGCAAAATGTCATTGAACTAATTACATTTTTTAACAAAGAATCCAGAAATGAATTATGTACCATATGCTAAATAGCTGCACGCTACCATTAAATTGACAAAGTAAGAAACTATAGATATGTGCAAATTGCAACAATGCTAAAGATAAAATTAGAATTCATATTCAATAGGAATAAAATAGGCCTCATAGAAAGGAAGAAAACGAATGTGTGCTTTGCAATAACTAGGACTAAAATACAAAATGTTACAGCATTTTCCTTAGATACATTGTATTAGATATTAAAAAACATTCACATCATTTGAGTGAATTGGTTGTTGCTGAAATAAACACGACATTACAGAACTATAGATTTGTTTGTTTTTTTTTGTTTTTTTTTTTATTTAAAATTTTTATTTTGCAAAATCCAAAAAAAAGGATGGTACAGAGAAAAGATATTCAAGGCGCCCATCCCTCCCCCCTCCCCCCACGCTGTGTATCTACTGAATCAAAGGCACTGAAGAAAAGGGAAAACATAATTAAATGGCGTTTATAAAAGTCGGGAAAGAAGAAGAAAAGAAGAAGTAAAATAAAAATAAAAAAGAAGGTAATGAAAGGTAGTCCAGACATCAGAAAGGAGAGAAGCAGAAGCAAGAAAGAGTGTAACAGCGTAGGAAAAAAGAACAAGCATGGAAAGAAAAGAAAAGAAGCACAGGCCGGGTCAGCCCGGCTGTTCTAACCACGATGTCAGTTTTCCCCACACATCCAGGCCCTTCTTCCGGCTTTTGCGCCCTTTCCTAGCGTAAACTGCTTTTTCTAGGTGGTATGTAGCGACTAGTCTGGCCAGCCACTGAGCGAATGGTGGAGGATCAGCATCTAACCATGCGGAAGCAACACAGATCCTCCAGACTGCCATTGCAATGAAGGTTAGGCCCACGCTTTTGATCCTGATGTTTTCAGACTGAGTCCCCAGCAGGATGACTGTTGGGGTTAGTACAGTAGTCTGGGAGGTGACTTCCCCTAGAAATTCCTGTATTTTACGAAGGGTTGAGACAAGTTTAGGACAGGTTGCAAAAATGTGGATTGAGTCGACACCAAACTCAGAACACCGGGGGCATAAAGTCCCTTTGCCAGCTCCCCACTTAGCGATCTTGTTGGGGGTAATGTACAGGAAAAAAATAGTTTTAAAGTGTTGTGCCTGTAGTTTGGCTGAAAGCAAAATATTTTGGGATAATACTAATGAGTTAAAAAATATACTAGATGAAGAATCGAGTTTGGTGTGCCATTTGTCTGCTATCTTTTGTAGGTCGTCTGGGGTTTGTCTATTTAGTATAATGTACAAAAGACCTGTCCGAGGGGCCGTGGCGTCGCGTAATTTGTTGAGAAGATCTACTTCCGTGAATCCTGCCTTACCCCCAACCTTTCTGCAGAGGAAGTTAGAGATAGAAAAATATTTGAAAACATCTTGATTTTTCAGACTGTATTTAAGTTGCAGGTTTGTGAATGATTTGACTCCCTCGCTGGAAATGAGATCCCCCAGTTTCGTGATACCTGCCCTGTGCCAGTCTAAGAAGTAGGACCTGCCAAAAATGGCGGGAAGATTACAATTTGTCATAATGGGAGAGTAATAGTTAAATCTTCCCAGCCCAAATATTCTGCGGATATTACGAAAAACCTTGTATGAGTTCATTAGGGTCTTGAATCTCACACGTTTGTAATATCCGAAAGAGTTCTCTCGGAGGAGACAGCCCCAGTGGTCTTCACCGAGTAAAAGTTTAAATGGTGAAGAGAGACCAAATGTAGCTTCGGGGGGGGGGTTCTCTCACCAGCTCAGAACTATATTGCATAACTGCGGCCCAGTAGTAGAGCATAATGTTAGGGAAGGCCCACCCGCCCCGCTCTCTAGGAAGAGATAACTGCCTTAGAGCCCTCCTTGGTTGTGAATAGGCCCAAATAAATTGCGTAAAAATTTGCTGAAATTTCTGTAGATTAGCTTTGCTGAATTCCAAAGGTACGGTACGGAAAAAGTAAAGAAGTTTAGGGAAGTATGTCATCTTAATGACGTTGCATCTTCCAACGAGGGTCAGATGGAGGTTATCAATCTTTTTAAGGGCCTTCTTGGTTTCTACAGCGAGAGTAGTTAAGTTATCTGCTACGATTTCATCAATACTAGCAGATATAGAAACCCCCAAGTATTTAGCTTTTGGCACCACCCTTGCATCAGTCCAGGTAATTTCTTTATTTATAATTATTTGGGTTTTATTTTTGTTCAAGGCATAGCCCGAGATTTTCCCAAATGTTTGTGCCTCTAGCTCCAATGCAATTATGGTGTTTTCAGGATCAGGGGATGTTATGGCCAGGTCATCCGCGTAAGCCAAAATTTTGGTGTTAATGCCCTGGGTGCTGCTTGCTAAAATGGCGGGATTCCTTTCAATTTGTTTAATGAATGGGTCTAGGTATAAGGCGAATAACAGCGGGGAACAGGGACAGCCCTGTCTTGTTCCCCGGGAGATGCTAAATTGATCAGTAAGTCGCCCATTAATGGAGACACATGCCTTTGGTTGTAGATATAATGCCTGTACCGCCTGAGTGAGTCTCGTCCCAAAACCCATCCTGCCCATGACAGCCCACAGAAACCGCCAGGAGACCCGATCAAATGCTTTTTCCGCGTCTAGTAGTGTTAATGACATTGGGTCTCCTGCTGCCTGCGCTGCGTCAAACAGGGTAATGGCTCGCCTGACATGTTCTGTGGTGCCTTTTTTAGGAATAAAACCATATTGCCACTCAGAAACTAAGGACTCGATCACAGACGAAATTCTGGATGCCAGTTTTTTAGAGAAGGCTTTAGAGTCGCAATTAATAAGGGTGATGGGTCTGTAAGAACTCATCTCCAGTGGGGGCTTATCCTTTTTGGGGAATATAGAGATTCTAGCATTGGACCAGGAAGCAGGAGGAGAAGCCCCATTAAAGATAGACGTAACTACATCGGTGAATATAGTTTTGATTTGAGGGGCGAAGATCTTATAGAACTCTACAGGAATACCATCCATTCCTGCAGCTTTCCCATCTGGTAAACTAGATAAAGCTTCCAAGATTTCATCCCAGGTTGGAATAAGTTCTAGTAGTTCAGTGTTATCAGGGGTGAGCTGTCTAAGATCTATCTCGCTTAGGTAGCTGGCTATCTCGCTTTCGAGTGGGCCAGCTGCACTACAGTTCTCCTCAGTGTATAAATCGGAGTAGAATTCCTGAAATCCCTTCAGTATTTCGTTAGGATCATTGGTCTCGTTCCCTGTGATTAATTTGATTGTGTGTATATTTGTGTGTATATGTATGTAGATTTGTGCTGGCTTGAAAGGCGTGAGAATTTGACGCCTGCTGGTCAGAACACAGCTGTGTCAATAATACATGGCTATTCTTGGTCCCAAGCCACAAGGAAACTGCTGAGTCAACTAGATTTTAAGTTAGTGCAAACACGGTATAAAGACCTGCATTACAGACTGTTGATTTTAAAAGTTACAAAAGACAGTTTCATTATTTAGGATAACAGAGAAAAAGATTAAAAGTAGGGATTTTATTTCTTAATGCCTTTTTACATAAGCACATCTGTGGTTCTGATGTTAAATAATTACTGTCCTTTAAAAGTGACGCAAACTTTTCATGTTTCAGTAAGGCTTTTTTGCTTAGTGTTATAAATGAATGCATTTAAAGGTGATAGGAACGGCATGAGGCTTGCTTTTCATATGTGGAACCGTAAAAAGGGTTGGTGATCATTATAAAAAAAAAAGGGAATTTTGATTATATGAAAAAAAAGTTTATTGGGGGCGTGGCTTGGCGTCCGTCGGAGATGGCGGCGGTTCGCTGAGGCTCTCCGGAGGTCCCGAGGGAAATCGCGCTACACCACTGAGATAGCCTAAAAGGACAATGGTTTCCAGCAGATAAAGCCCTGGGGATCATTCTGGCATCCTTACAACCTGCATTTCTTACCAACAAGTATGTCTTTTAGCCTCCGTTGCGGTCGCGCTCTCCTGCTGCCGCCATTTTGTTTTTTACCGCGAATCGCGGTTGCGTGAATGCTTCCTCAAAGCTCCATATAATGTTAATTTTAAGCGCCCCAAACCTGCTTCCCAAGTATTTTCCACAAAAACTCACCTTATTTTGAGGAGATGTGCGCTTACAGACATACTATTAGAGGCTATCCAGGATTATGAGGTAATCGAGTTCGGCGGCCATTTTAAGACTCTGTGGATGTTTCTTGGAGATTCTCTGTGAGATTTCATTGTGCTGACTGAGGATTAACAGAGCGTTTTCCTTGTATTGAAATTCTCCTGGATTTTGCATCAATGCATTTCCCTACCTTTCCACTCAATCTGCTTTTGTTCTCTACTTACGCAGCCTTACAGTGTGCTGAGGGATATTTGAGCTACTTCCTCACTGCTATTTTTTCCTTTCGGGGTGAAGATCCGAGGCAGCGTTTGGGGACTCACGAGCTGCGACGCAAGTCTTTCACTTGATACACACTTTTTATGCGGTGGTGGTGGGTATTTTTGACCGACCTTCTATGGGAAGAACAAAAGGGACACGTACTTCTACACTAAAGAAGCACATTTTTATAAAGAATTCGAAGATCTTCACGGAATTCTCCAAACTTGATTCTCCCTTATTGTCTCCACCTTGCTGCTCAACTGCTACTATGGATCCTGCCTCTGGAGCTACCGGCAAATCCCAAACTAAACGCCTTAAAAGAGATCCTCCCTCGCCGACCAAGTCGACTACACCTGTGTCAATGGAGCTCTTACTTGAGGAGATTAGGGCCCTTCGACCTTTTATGGAAGAGACTAATACCAAGCTGCAATTCTTAACGGATAATTGGTCACAAATGGATGCACGGACTTCGACTGTTGAAGAGTCTGTTTCCTCACTGCGGGAGTCCTGCTCAAGTGTTTCTCATCTACACACCCAGGTCTCCGTGCTACAGAAGCAGGTTGAGGATTTGGAAAACCGCAACAGGCGTAATAATTTGCGTATTTATGGCTTGGGAGAGGGAATTGAGGGATCGGACCCTATCGCCTTTTTCAAATCCTTCTTGCCCAAAGTTCTTCATCTACCAGACGAGACACAGTTTAACATCCAACGGGCTCATAGGCTGGGTCGCGCCCCACCTCCTTCTAATTCCTCACAGAAACCACGAGGCGTCATCCTCTACTTCTTGGAATATACAGATCTGATGAAGGTGATTTCTGCAGTTAGAGCTTCTCCGAGGATTACATGGTCCGGCTCATCCTTATTTTTTGTGCAGGACTACGCTAAAGCTACAGCTAACAGGCGCAAGGCTTTCCTCAGCATGAGAGCTGACCTGCGCTCCTTAGGGGCTAGATTCGGCCTTTTCCACCCGTGCCTCTTCAAAGTCACACACAATAATAGAACAACGACATACGAAGACCCAGCTCGTCTTCAAAGCTTCATTAACTCTTGCAGAGCAGTTGCCATGGACTCATCGGATCCCTCCTCCTCATCGACCACTTAATTAATGTTCTTTTTTCTTCCACAGGTTCTTTGGACTTTGTTAAATTTTTAACTATTTTTAAAGTCTTCAGGAGCGTTTTCCTAGTGGAATTTGTTTATCTTGCCTTTGCTTCTACAAGGATATATTTTTCATGACTGGTTCTTTAATATTATTGTTGGTATTTTTGTCTTTGGTTGGTCTTGTGTTTGTCTTATTCACATGTTTTAGTGCTGGTTTTACAGGATTATGTTTTATGTTGTTCTTGCAGATGTTCTTCGCTGTAGCGTGGTTTCCTCCTGGTCCTTCGTCTGGCCGACGTCGAACGTGCTGCCTACTCCGTGTGATTCCACCCTTCCTCCACATATTCCCGTCTCTTCTTTTGTAGGTATGTTCACTTTCTGTTTTTCTTTCACTCTTTTCTTTCTTGAGATTTTTGTTTTGTACTTTTCCCTTTTTTCCATTTACATTAGTAGTTTTTTGTCTGTGGATGTTTTCTGTCTACTTATCTTACTCTATCTGACCTTTTCCACTACTCTTTATGTCACAGCTGTTCCTTCATTCACCGATTTTTCTTCCATTTGGCATAAACTTCTGTTTGTCATGTCCCTTGACTATCACTTCTTGCTTTGGTTATTTGATTTGTCTTCTTATTCTCTTTATGTTGATGGACATTTTACTTCCTCTATGTTTTACCTTCTTTTTACCCTACATTGCTCTTATGTTGAACTTAGCTTTTATATTATGGTTGCATTATGTTATGTTTTTGATTATCTATGTCTCTAAAATTGATTACATGGAACGTTAAGGGTTTAAATTCTCCCATCAAGCGGCAAAGAATTCTGACCCATCTAGCCAAGCTTGATGCGGATATTGTTTTTTTTACAAGAAACTCACCTCTCTGAGGTTGAATCTTTAAAACTGAAAAGAGGTTGGGTGGGGGAAGTTTGCTTTTCTCCAGGTGATGGTAAGAGAAATGGAGTGAAATTTTGTGCCGCAAGTCCCTCCCTTTTTTATTATTGTCTCAAGATTCAGATGTCAATGGTAGATGGCTGAATGTTAAACTGTCCCTGAGGGGAGTTCCCGTATCCCTTTTTAATGTCTATGCCCCTACATGTGGTGACCCCTCATTTTGGTCCCTGCTGGCTAGACAGATTGCATGGATGACAACTTTATTCTCGCGGGCGACTGTAACCAGATCTTTGACCCGTTTATAGACAGAAATTCTAAAGTTCCTTACATTCCTAATAAGTCCCAAAAATCATTTTTAAGAACTATATCCCAGTATAAACTTTTGGACGCTTGGCATCTCTGCAATCCGGTGACTAGAGAATATACTTTTTACTCCCCATCGCACCAGACGCAATCAAGAATTGATTATGTTTTTGTTTCTCATTCCATCTCGCAATCTCTCACTCATGCGGAGATCGGTCCAATTTTATTGTCAGATCACGCACCTGTTTCAGTTGGTCTCGAGATCTTACCTAAGGCCACAGGCCCCAAAAGGTGGCGTTTCAACAATGCTCTCCTTTTAGACCCGAAATTTACTGCCTCTTTTACTAACTTCTTTGAGGAATTCTTTGTTTTGAATCAAACTCAATCTATTCCCTTCTTAACTGTATGGGACGCTTTTAAGGCTTCTGCGAGGGATTTTATTATTGGCTTTGTTGCTAAGAGGTGGAAAATTTCCCGTAAATTTACTAAGGATCTTTTACAAGATATTAAAAAACTAGAGCATTCCTTTTACACCTCGCACTCGCAACAGACTCTCACAGCTCTAATTAATGCCAAGTTGCAATTTAATAAAAAATCAACAGAGGATACCTCATTGTATTTATTAAAATCCAGTGCTAAATTTTATGGGGGTAAAAACAAGGCGGGGAAAATATTGGCCAATTATCTAAAAGTGAAACATAATAAACTTAATATTGAATCGATTTACGATGAAGGTTTGAACCTAAAGTTCAAGGATGCTGATATTTTGCATGAATTTTCCCAGGTTTTATAAGTCTCTTTAAGCCTCGGAGTCACAACCCTTGGAGTATTCCTTATCCCACTTTTTCTCTAACCTTCAAAGATCTCCTCGCCCTATGCCGGATTTGGCCCTTTTGGAGTCAGATTTGACACTGCAAGAATTTTCAAATGCCCTCCAACAGCTTAAAAAAGACAAAGCACCAGGACCCGATGGGTTCACAGTAGAATTTTATCAGCATTTCTCCAAACTTCTATTACCTAAACTACACTCTTTATTCACTTTATTTAGTTCATTGGGTAGTTCCTCAGGATCCTTCTCAGAAGCGCACATTTGTCTCATACCTAAAGAGGGTAAAGATCATAGGTATTGTAAGAATTATAGACCCATCTCCCCGGTAAATATTGATTACAAAATTTTCTCCAAAGCTTTAGCCACGCGACTTGACTCTTACTTGCCTGATTTACTAGGTAAAGAACAATCGGGTTTTGTTAAGGGTAGGTTTATAACTGACAACACGAGACTTCTTTTCAATGTTCTTTCTAAATCTTCTCACGTTGAACACTCTCTTGCAGCAATTGCACTTGATGCTGAAAAAGCATTTGACAGGGTTGAGTGGGCCTATCTGTTTTACACTCTCAGATGGTTTGGATTTGGACCTAAATTTATATCTTTGATTTCTCTTCTTTATTCTAACCCACGTGCGGCTATCTGCGCTAATGGCTTAATCTCTTCTTTTTTTGCTTTGGGCAGAGGAGTACGCCAGGGTTGCCCTCTTTCTCCTTTCCTTTTTAATTTGGCTTTGGAGCCCTTTTTCTCTAAACTACGTCAGAACCCGAACTTGCATGGTTTTCAAACTACACATTCTCAGATCAAATTAGCTGCTTACGCGGATGACATCTTACTTTTTATTTCTAATCCCAGTGACTCGATTCCGGCCTTTCTGGCAGAGGTACAAGCTTACTCAGATATATCTGGGTATAAGTTAAACAATGACAAATGTGAGATCCTCCCCTTGACTAAGTACACCTTCAAAGCAGAATTTACTGCCTCAAACTTCACATGGAGCCCATCTCATATTAAGTATCTTGGCTTGCATGTTACTTCTTCAATATCGGACACGGTGGCGCTCTGCTTGAATAGATGTACACAAAAAATTGCTGATCTCGCGGCTAAGTGGCACCCCCTCTATTTATCGTGGTGGGGTCGCCTGGATACTATAAAAATGATGTTGTCATATATTGTACTATATACCATCTCTAACATTCCAGTTCCCATTCCTGCTAAATTTTTCAAAAAGATCAACTCTACCCTCTCTTCCTTTTTATGGAACTCGAAAAGATCTCGAATGTCCCTATCCAAACTAGCGCATCCTAACACTGAAGGAGGAGTTAATTTTCCTGATTTTCAGGTTTATCAAAAAGCTTTTCTCTTGCGTCAAGCCTCCCTCTGGCTGCATGATCCCTCGGTGGATGATCCCTTATGGCTCACAATTGAACGTTTTTTTTTATCTCCTTTCTCGTTCTCTGAATATCTTTCTTTTTCACGTAAGCCGCAGGCTGTGTCTACTCCCATATTAAAGCTGACTTCTAAACTTTTGATCTCTGTGCTTCCTCCTTCCCCCAACACTCTGGACTCTTTTTTGAGTTCAACAATTTGGCATAACAAGCATTTGGTTATTCGAGGCAGCCCAATCTATTGGAAGTCTTGGCGACAGAAAGGTTTAATATGGATACACCAGCTATTTTCGTACTCGAACTTCTTACCCTTCTCCTCACTCAGACAATTATTCAATTTATTTGCACACAACTATAATCTATTAAAGTTGGCCGTGATGGAGAAATACGTTCAATTGTCTAATACACCCACCGCTTCAGCTCCCTGCTCCCCCCCTTCACAACTTTCCACCCTGCTTAAAACTAAACCCACAGCCTCTATTGTATACAAACATTCACAAGGGAAAGACACTGTCAGGCAGAAATCTAAAATAGAAGAAACATGGGAGCATGATCTTCAACTCTTGTGGACGGTAACTTTATGGAATAATTTATGGGCTAAGTTGCGTAAATCCTCAAGGGCAGCTAGTATAACCCAAACGTTGTTTTTTGTGTATAATCGACTTTTGCTAACCCCCAAAGCTCTGTATAGTAGATTTCCGACTACCCCGGATGTTTGCTGGTCGTGCTCTTCTCCAAAAGCTGACCTATTACACATGTTATTTTCCTGTCCATTTGTAGACAGCTTTTGGAGACAAGTATGGTTCCAAATTAATGTAATTTTTGGCGCTAAATTCTCGTTCTCCATTATCAATGTTTTCTTAGGGAGTCTTTCACCTTGCTGGGAAAATGTTACAGCCAATGTTAAAATTTTTGATCTGTTACTAGCTGTTGCCTTTCAGCAAATCACTGCTAACTGGAAGGATTTCGCAAAAATTTCTTCTAAAGCGTGGTGGTAAGCTGTTTGTCATAATCATAGATTGGACACTTCTTTTGTGTATCCTATAGAGTTAGCTGCGAAACGCTTGGCTCTGTGGTCCCCTGTTACACTTTATCTTGATGTATGTGCTAAACGGTGTTTCCAGTTATCTCCATCTCAGCAGGAAGTTCAACAACCCCCTTGAGCTCCTTGTACGTTCCCAGATCATTTATTATTCTAATGCTTCTATAATTTTCTTTTAGTGTATCAATATCTATCTCTTATCCATAAGCCTGATTTGGCTTTGTGTAATGCAACCTATTGTAGTGAATTGCATTGTATTGACATGATTTAACGGTTGTAACTCTTGTAATGCCACTTTTTCTTTCTATAAAATACAATTTTTCTTTCTGAACTTAAAAAAAAAGTTAAAAAAAAGTTTATTAAAAATAAGTGCACTCAAATTGTTTTTTGATCTCTATAATGCCTAAGTATCATATTGTGAACTTCTAGCATCAAAGTTTAAATTTCAGAAGTGCTTTACCACAATGGGGGGAGTAAAATGTGAAATTTCACTTTACCCAGGTGTACAAAACTCATTTTTTAAGGGTGTACCTTATACATTTCTGATCCTCCATTCCTGGGATATCTAGGGGACACTCTGGGGATTACTAATATGCCAAAACATTGTTGGTTATTCATTTTTTAGTGCCCCTACTACCAAAGTAAAATTTGGGCAAAATGTACCTTTTAAAAGCAGTTCTGCCACTCAGAGCAGTTTTCAAACTGATCTTAGGCTTCAGTAAATGCACATATGTAAGTATAGAACAAACAGCTGACCTCTATACTGCTAGAAAAGCACTCCAAACACTGCACACAAATGAAAATAAGTATAAAGAAACCAGCAGAAGTTATTATCCTACCTCTAAATTACTGGCAAACAGGAACGGAATAGGACTGCTTTTCAGCTGTGAGTCTCCATAAGTTGCTTTGAATTGGAAGAGCCGCATGGAAAGCCTTGCACAAAATAGGACAGCTGGTAAGGGTTAAAGGTTGAGTTCTGCATTTAGCAGCCTAGCAGGGCTAAAAGCAGGGTTTTGCTTTGACACTTCCACCAAAAATTCTGAAAGACGAGATGACAGCGCAGGGAGAGAAAGAGAAGCTTTGCTTACTATTTTTGGCAAAAACATGTTTTTTGTGCAGTAATATGAACAGAAGGAAATATAGTGATATATGTGGGCCCTGATTAGAGCATAGCTCTGCCATGTATATAAAAATAATGCTTTTAGTTTAAAGATCACTATGCAAGGGCTACACTAAGGAGGCAATGGGATTCAGTTTGCATTCACGCACCGTCATGTTACACTAGTACAATTGCTAAAGGAATTGGTGGTTGGTTATTAATGTTTTCTAGCTAGCTCAATGTGCTATTTACCTCCTAACTTTACTACTCCTAAACTGAGAAAAATCCTAACTTTAAGACTTTCGGTATTCACAGAAAGCATCTAGGAGTCCTAAAGTTAGGAGTCCTAACTTTACTACTCCTAAACTGGGAAAAATCCTAATTTTAAGACTTTTGATATTCACAGAAGGCATTTAGGAGTCCTAAAGTTAGGAGTCCTAACTTTACTACTCCTAAACTGAGAAAAATCCTAACTTTAAGACTTATGGTATTCACAGAAGGCATTTAGTAGTCCTAAAGTTAGGACTCCTAACTTCTGTGAATACCGAAATGAGTAAGTGCCTTCTGTGAATACCAAAACGAGTAAGTGCCTTCTGTGAATACCATAATGGCAGTAAGTTTAGGATTTTATCTTAAGTTAGTTCTGTGAATCGGGCCCTATATGTTATTCTCATGTTATATACAGTTTTGCAAGGGCATTGTTAGTCTTTTATTAGCTAGTCTGTGTAATTGACCTGACAGCCCTTATTAGAGCTGGTGAATAGGGTTTTTTCCTTTGAAAATGATGTTTCATAGCCCACATCGTGAAAAGTAGAATGCATAAGGTTTATAATGTCAGGGAAGACGCCCATGTGATCCTCAGCTAACATTTTTAAAGGAAAAAATTGTTTTATAGGAGTTTGTTTGTTACAACATGTTCTGCTGGAGAAATCTATGTACCCACTACGTTGAGTTTTTTTTAGTTCTTTATGTAATAAGAATCCCTGTTAAATTAGCAGTTTTAGATTTTCCTGCTGCACCTATAACATGAGAGCATGATCCTAAGCGTACAATGTAGGTGTCTTTATGAAAGGAAAATCATTTTAGAAGTGTCTGCAGTCCTGTACAAGTAATGCAAGGTTTATGAGTAAAAGTGTAGAACATTTCCTTTTTTTCTTGAGGTTCTTCAGACGAATAATATAGGAATACACAAATGTAAGGTTTTGGAATATGTCTGTATTGTTTTTCTCTTTTCCTCAGAATTTAGAAAATGAACACAGACTTCCGTAGCTGCTTCAAATAGTGTAATAGGTTCAGGTTTTCTTACTCTCAGATAGATGAAGTGGTTCTTGGGTGCCTTGCTAATATATGGGGCGCCCCAAGACTAGGAAGTATTCTGAGACTATCCTCTCTGTTGATAGATTATTTGTATGCCTTGTCTTTTTTTCCTGTCCACCAATAGATATTTGCTGCCTTACAACCATTGCCAGAGGGGCCCAGACATCAGATCCAGCCTGAGGAGTCAGCACCAGTCCAGCTTGAAGCCAAGGTGAAAGCAAGCAGCACAGGCGTTGCTGACAACAAGAACCTCAGTGAAGGTAGAAGGCCGGAAGCACTGGGATGTGAAGTGTGTACCCCTGCCACTGTCTTGGGCGACAGATGGGGTCAAAAATCAGAAAGGAGAAGTTGTGGATCCAGTTTTTGATGCCCAGCTGAGAGTCACAGACCGACCAGAACGGCAAGGAGGCTTTTGCATTAGGTGACCCCCTTTGAAATAAGGGTTGCTTCAGGTACTTCAGCATTACGCCCCTGAATCCTGGCTGTAAAGTTTGCACCTTTGTTTGTTGATCAAGAGATACCTGAATACAATCTCTGGCCCCAACAAAAGAGCAGTGCGCCAGCGGAGCAATACAGGAGTTAGGGAAAAACTTGAGTTTAGGGTACAGGTGCTGTGCCTTTGGTGCCTGTTAGATTGAAGTGAAGAAAACTGGTGCACTGCCTGAGACTCTGGACAGGATCGTTGAAAGACTTTTTCTTCTCAAACTGGGCCGTGATTCCTGAGTTGCGAGTTGTGCAGCTCCACCGTGGGAACAAAAAAAGCCTGCCTGTGAGGCTCAAACGGACACAGGGAGAAGACTCCCCTCTGGCTGGTTGTACAGCGGCTTCAATTTCCCAAGGACTTCTTTTTGTTAGTAATGCACCCCTTTAGTCGTCCCATTTTTGAGGAGGAGCAGCCCTTTGCAGCTCCTCGTCCTAATTCCTATGGCCCTGTGTGGTCCTCCTGGTCCCCTGGAACCAGGATTATTTTTGACTATATTAATTGATACTCTAGCCCTCTTAAAAGGAACACTGGAAAAGTCTATTGTTTTTTACATAGAATTGGACTAGATGGTTCTAGGATATGCTTTCTGCTTGGGGTTGAAAAATATTGATGGTTCTGCTATCAGTATGTTAATTATGACCCAATGCTCTGTTCCCTTTGTACTCCTGCTTATACCTTATATATACCCGCTTAATGAAATATTTAGAATGAAAAATGCCCACCTAGCAATGAATTAGGATATTGATGAATTAATGAGAACAAATGTGCAAAATATTTTCTATGTTCCTTCTAGGTCATAGGAATGTCTTTAGCTCATGCTAAAAGGACTGGCTGTTAAAGATTGCAGGAATCACTTTTAGCATGAGCTGAACGCCATTTTGTTCTTGGCAGCCATTTTAGTTAGCCATGTGCTCGCCATGTGCTTTCTCCCTCTTCCAGAGTCTTGCACATGCTCAGAAAGGCCTAGCTGGTAGAATGCACCTGCTCCTAGTATGTAACTGTCAGGCTATTCTTACTGATGTAAGGAGAAATGTCTCCCCTCCCACTTTGTTGAGCAAGCAAATTTTGTATACCCATATTAGTCAATAAGCATGCTTGTAGTGCCAGGACCTCCCATTGGTTTTATGCTGGCTATGTAACCTATGCATATATAAGGCCCCTGTTCTCTGTACTCCTTAGAATGCCTCCTACAGTGGCCTGAGGGTGCTGCAGATCGGAGCTTATAAATTCTCCCTACTTCCACGGACAGAGTAATTTCACAGTCATACGCACATACACTCATCATACGCTGGGGCCCATCACACCAATATTCATTCTATTACTCTATCCACACTGAATATACGAGAGAACTCCTAAATCAATCCGCATCTAATCTGAGGTCAATGCAACCTAATTGATTTGTCTCGAGTCATGATTTAAACAATTAAACACATTTGAGATCTCAATAAATTGACAAAGAAATAACCACCCGACACTGTAATTCAAACAAAGGTTATTTTATCTAAATTAGTTCAAATGAAAGTCTTCTAATAGCAAAATCATTATTCTCATAGTTACCTATTCTAGCTAAATGTCGTATTTAGGTCAGGACAGGTCTCTCAGAGAGTCTCCCGAGTCGCCGTCCTCTTGATCAGCATCGATCCTCTCGAGCATAAGTTCGGGAAGAAGTGGCCTTAGACCCTCACTAGTCTAACAATATTTATACTAAAACTTACACATTAAAAGTTACAAACAAGCTCTAAACGTCCGTTGAGCAGAGCGAGCAGGAAAGGATGTTGGCTCGCAACATGCAGAAAAAACCTCCGCTCTCGAATATCTCAAAAATAAAACACGGAAAAAGGAAGCACAAACTAAATCCGCAACATTCATGGATGCTCTTCTCCGGAATTATAGTGAAGCCACCGCAAGTTTATCAAAATGTTCATTGTGACAATTGTTCTCTTCCAAGGATATCTGGCGATGAGCCCAGAGCTGCTGTCCTTTCATAACTTTTAGCTTCAGACAGAGGCCGAGGTCATGTTTTCAACCATATTCAGCGAGGCCTCTCTTCGTATTTCATCTACTCAAATGCAGGCTGTAAATGTCGGCCATTTCTCAATAGGCCAAAATGGACAATCTATTCTAAAAGAAACACAAAACAACGTTACTACATCGTATTGACTATACAGTGTTAATTCCCACTAATACCCTTATGTGTATGTAATTATCTAGCCTTTTGTGACATAAAGAAGCATTAAAGCACATTATTTTAAAGCGCAAACACATAACAAATAGCACATTAGCCACACGTATTTAATTAATTTGCTCACCAACTTAGTTCACTTATTAATTAAGCCATGCAATTGCATTTCCCCGTGTAATTCTTTCATTAGTAAGGTTGATTAGTCAAAACAGTCGACAAAATTTAATATTCAATAATTATTCATTAGTAATTTTAATTGTGACATATCGAAATATAAACTGAAGTTTGAGTTTAAATAGAAAACCCTGCTCCAGCACTGTGTGACGCAATCTCCCTCATGTGAGGTTAATAAATATGTTTTCTTGATATTACAGCTTCCGTGCCAATGTCTTCTTTGTTGGTTTTAAGGACCAGGTGTATCAGTGAACCCCTTAGAATGTTTTTATTTCTTCAGAGTCTCCCACTGTTTGTTGATTCCGGCACCCCCAGTATGCACAGGTTAGTTCTCCTCCCTCTTGCTTCCAAATCCTCAGTTTTCATGGCTAGTGTCTTTACCTGCCGTTCCAGCTTTTCTACCTTTTTGGACATTTGCGCTGCGCCATCTTCTAGATCCAACACTCTGCCTTCCACCACTTCCAACCTTTGCTCGTGACTCTCTAGGCTCTAATGCATTTTATCAAGACTTTTATTGAGTGCATTGAGCCTGCTATCCAGTGTCTTGAAGCTGGAACATATCTCCTTCAGAAGTGCTTCTGCGCTCGATCTTTCCGTGTCTTCCCCTGGTGCCATGTTGGGGTCTGTGGTTTCTTCTGTATGAGAGGTGGCTGCTTTGTCTTATGCCATGTCAAACAGCAGCTTGCGTTGCTTGGGGTCCCTCTTAGCCATGCTTGACCTGGGGGGGCGCCCATTACCAACCACTTCCATGTTGAAGATGTGTGTCCCTAGCTGTCTCGCCAACTGGCTTCAGGGATCAGCAGCACCGTCCAATAAATGGCCCTCTTCACTCAGTGCTGGATCATGGGGGTCTGCACGGCATGCAGTTCCCAGTACTCTGCAGATTACCCCTGCCTTGTAACCTATCCGGAGGCCCGGTGGTCAGCCACGCATGCCACAACCCCCGCGCGACAGAGCTCCAGCAATCAAGGGGGGAACACACTGCGCCAACGCCGTCCTGAGGGAGTAAATCCCTGCATCTCCCCAGTGCCAAGCCGGGCCCCAGGACCGCCCCTGGCACATGTGAACCACATTTCAAAGGTCCTGTTCTGGGTCTGGCGCCACACAGCAGCCAGCGCGGCTGTGCCCCTGGCCTGCAGATCTCAAGCTGCATCAGCAGCCCGCTGACACCAACCAGTTCACTGCTCCCAGTCTGCCGCAGGCTTCTGGCTGCAGCCCAACTTCATTGGCAGCTGGAGCTCCACCGTGGCGCTCCCAAATTGCTCCACTGCTATTATCCGTCCACCTGCCCCACAGTGTCCGCACTATATTAATTGATACTCTAGCCCTCTACCTACCTGCTTCGGTCTTGGCCGGCTAGCAAAGTTCTCCTTCGCCTTGCTACAATGTGGTCGTAGGCCCGATGCAGGTCGCCATTATGCTCCACCCCTGATATTACAATATGCCTTTCCAGGGGCCCGCAGTTGTCGGATCCTAACGCCGCTCGATCATGCCGTCAATACTTGTTTAATACATGGCTGTCACGACAATGTGTTCACACTACACGCAGCAAAAGGGGCTCGGATCTGCGGGACGCTGGCGGAGCTTCAACTCCGCGTGGCCGTTAGGGTCGGCGGCTTGGCCATGCCCCCCAAGTAAGCTCAAAGTTTGAGGGTATCAAATCTGCAGAATACAATAGGAATAAGGCACAAGAGGACAACTAATACAATCTGAATCATTTTATGAAAGCTCTGTCGAGAGTCTTCAGAGAGTTCAAGGAAAAGTGTTGGTGTAAACCCACACTCTAGGTAAAGTGACAGTATATGGGAAATTACTCTATTAGTATATTTTCAGGGCAAGGGGTTTTGGGAAAATGCTTCAAGTCGGATTCCAGGGAAGATTCTGCACAGAGTCTGCAGAAAAGGTTTGGTGAGGAAATTCAGCACACAGTCTGCAATTAAGTCTGAAGTAGTCTGCCACATCATCCAGGGCAAATGATAATTATAATCGGTAGACTCCGCTGGCAACTCCCCTTCGCTCGCGTAATCAATAGCAATCCATTGTATTTGTTGCAATCCTTGTATGGACCCATATGGTACATTTTTGGCAACATGGAGTAAAGTTCCCATACTGGCCATGGGAACATCGGTTAAGTCCCACACCCATGACAGAATACAGCAATCCTGTGTTTATTCACAAGTTTGCCATGTACTTGTCATTTGCCATTCAGTCTCAGGCAAAGTAGATAACATTATTACAAGAAAGTAGCATTTCTAACAGTAGCAAGTGTGAGAATACCTGCAAAGAGGAGCAAGCCATCAAAAAAAGTGCTGAACGCAGTTGGTTCCCACGAGGCAAAGATTCAGGCCTTTTGTGTGAAACCCTGCTAAGGTAAGAGATTAAATCAATAATGGCCACATTTTTATCGGTATGCATATTAAAAAATACATTGAGCATAAGGTTCTTAAGTACTTTTAGTCCATTTGGCATTATTTAATTAATACACATGTAATAATCATAATCACGTTCCAAAATGCTATATATGACTATATAACACATTTTTGAAAGTATATACTTGTAACATTAATGCATACATTGATAAAACATTTTCATTCATGCTCATTCAGCATCTTACACTTATATGGGTAATTTAAAGCAAAGATCAACATTTCTAGTAACTACACAGACAGAACTGCACATGTTTAGGAATCATGTGAAAAGCTTCAGAAGTGAAATCGAGATTATAGTCTTTAGGGTAAAATGCATTTGCCAATGTTAATAAATCCTTTAGTGATAACAAAGTGTATAATGTTTATTACTTTGCCAATCTATATGATTTTATTATCTCTAATTCATTTGAACTTAATATCTCTCTTCAATAGAGGCTATTTAAATGTTAAACATCAAATACACATCTTAAATCCACGATGGTGTGTATATGTACATACTAAACATTTAAAGCATTCTCTTTTAGTCACCATTTTATGTGAGTAACAAAAAATTCTATATTAACGACTCTCTGCATCAGCAGTGCCAGCTGTGACATGTGCTGGAAACATGAAGACAGGTAAAACCTATGTGCAAAGTGTACGCTAATATTGCATCAGGTATCAGACGTATTTAGATTTTAGTGACGTGTTAAGAGTAAACAACTATACTCTGCACCACTAACTAACGTCAAATCACCTGAAAACGAACCCAAGCATTCATGGCGAGGGATCACACGGTCCCTAGTCGTGAAACTCACTTACAGATGAAGCCGCCGAGACGGGTCAACACGTCCGCTTTTTGTTTAGAACTCCGCCATGCGCCTCTGCAGTAACAACTTGGTGTACTTAATTTGTATTGATCTGCGGCGCGCGAATGCCCGGGAGTGATTCCAGTAACATTTCCTGGAGAAATATGTACAATGACCCCCTCCTCCTCCGGTCACATCGCTCCTAACGCTTTACTCATAGCATTTTCTGCTTTTTCCAATTTACAGTTAACAGCCGCAGCCTCTCCCTGTCTATTTCAATCTCTTCTTATAAGAGCATTGCGTTGCTTGCTGCTCAGGATGTTAACCTGCTGACCTCGCTCACTGTCAACTTCCGGGAGCCTTCCTGGTGTGTGCGCGAGCACGGCTTCAGGGTCTGCTCTGCCGCGCGATCACCAGCGTCCAGAATGAAGGTTGCCTGGTGCAGAAGGGCTGCGTGCCCTTATGGTACCTTTTGTTTGTATGTGTGGAGTTGAAATTCTCAGAGTCAGTGCATGTGTTGCAGAGAGCTGTAAGCAAATTGAAGGCCTCATGATAAAATCACAGCGGGTCCACCCTGCCTTTCCACGTATGAGGTTTATAACATGAGTATCATTGCATTGGGTAATAATTAACACCTGGTATCAACACCTGGAGAGTAGACCACACAAATGGTAGAGTCAGCTATATGTGTGATAACAATTATGACGAATCACACACCATAAACTGAAATGTCTCTTGGCACCTGTGGAAAAAAGTGCTTTTATTTCCCAGTTCAGTTGTGCTGATTGCATTTGCACCTGGAGGTTGAATGACTGATTGAACCACATTAACGTTTGACATGTAGGCTGTAGAGAAATGCCTTAATTAATTATCTGCAATTTTCATTATCCTTAGTCCTTTTCATCCTTGTTAGATGCTTACTCATGAGGCGTTCTTCATCTCTATACAGGAGAAAGAAGACCTGGAAGTATGCTCTTAGCATGCCCCGCGAAAGCAAACCCACCCTAGTGATTGTTATAAACAGGCAGCGTAACCAGGATTGTTCCTGACTGTACCAAACCTGATCGGAGGCCGGAACCCAGGGATGGGTGGGTGTATCGCAATGACTGTTGCAGCGACAGAACGGTCTACCGGTAATGAAGAATGCCAGTGATTAATTAGTACATTATTCCTGTATCCATTGTCCTCGTCCCAGTCATTACTCATAAAGAAATACCAAAGCCAAGTTGCCTTCTATAACATATGATAAATTAAACATGCAACAGAACATTTAACGTTTGCAAAGATGATGTAAGAAAAACAGAAAAAACACATTTAGGAGAGAATTGAACTCAAGACAGCCTGTCCTAAAGTACAACCCTCCAATCCAAAACTATGAATGCAATATTGGTCCACAAAGGTGGGTGGAGAAGACCAAGTGGCTGCTCTACAGATTTCAGAAATAGATACTCTGCAGACTTCTGCCCAAGTAGTAGCAGTACATATTAGCTCTACCCTAAAGAGTTTGAAAGTGCGGGTTTCCAGAAAAAGAATAAGCCAAAAATTTGGTAGATCTACTACTACTCTTTTGGTGGTGCTAGCGAGCATGGTCTTCCCGTGCTTTGATGCAATATTACCACATTTCTAATGCAGTAATACCGCTTAGCACAGAAATGCATGCATACTCATATTTAATACAACTTTTTTCACACGTCTCAAGGGCTCTAAATAAGGCCAAAGGTTTGCTCTTTTTTTGCTAATACTTTATGATGCATTTTCCTCAAAATAAGAAAAGCTTGCTCTCGAGCAAAATTAACATTTGTGTGCAAATACCCCCACAGTGAAGTACTACAATGAAAGTTTAATACTTTGTGTACACCCAGGACAGCAACTGCTATTTAAGAAACACAATCAGTATGATCTTAATGTTCCTGAGGGTTTGAGGAAAGGAGCAGGGTGGTACAGGGGTAATGGAGTGGTACAAATGGGCCACCCCGAGAGCATGTAGCCTATGGAGGAATCACACAGGAATCCTCAGCTGCCCATCATGCAGAATCCTCCCCAAAAAGGCAATGCCCATGCAAAAATCTTGGGTGATGGTGTACTAGGAAGTGAGCTATGGTGAATGCTTAGGCCACCGTAGCAGAAGAGGAGAACGTGATCAATTAGGTATTTCCGTGGAATTTTATTTCCGACTTGCTTGAGGTGCAAAACAGATCAGAGGTAGGGGCCTTGCATTGCACAAGCAAGTACCCAGTCTGAGGTCAAATAACAAGTGATAAAAGGGGCCACATTCATAAATGTAAAGAAGGTATTTAAAGAAGACTATGGTAAGGTAAAGAGCATCAGTAGGTTGTGTGACTGTGATCTGAGGAAGCAACACAATTATAACAGACGTTCCCGTTAAGTAGAGAGAGGATATCTATTCCAAACACAAACTTTAAACAGGTGGAATATGTGCCAAGATCCCTCCAACCCACATGGCACTTGAAAAATAACAAAAGACACCCCACCAGTGGCATGGAGCTGGGATATGTAAGCATGCAGATACCTAATAGAGAAACAGAAACAAAGATGGAAACTGACCCCACCTATGAGCTGGGGGAGAGACGCGATCCCATTAACCATTGATGAGGCCAAGTTGTTCAAACAGGGGTGAGGCAAGCAAGCTAGCATATTGTGGCATCAATGCAGGTCTTTAGGTCCATGCCCAATCTAGTCCACAGGGATACATTAAAGGTTGCAATATTTTCTCTCTCCCAAATGGAAGCAATTAGAGGACATTTGGTGGTGCCATATTCTCAATAGTTCAATGTTAATGCCCCAAGAATAGTCCAGCAACATTTTCAATGACCTGGGACTCACCATTTACCTAGGACGTATGGAGTGATCTAGACATATCTCTGTCCTTTTCCTTGAGTTGCAATTTCTTTGATGAGTGATCTTTGTAGCCATAACATCCTGTGACAGATACAAGCCTATTCCATTCTCATATCATGTTGAGTGGTAGACCTTCTTCCGTCAAGTGCCATGGTCTGAGGATAAGGCAGCAGGTGCTCACTTAACTACTATCACTTGTGAATTGTCCTATTCTCTGGCTTCCATGTACTCCAAGTTGTTCTTCAACTCCTCCCATTCCTAAAACTTTCTATACTTTCCATCGATAATGATTAGCATGGTAGTTGGTTTTAACAAGCCATATCAGATGCCACATTTGCAGCTTAGGATGGAGGGCTAGAAATTTATTTCTCTTGACATTCATTTCGTGATAGAAATTGGACAATATGAAAATGTTATCATTGCCCTACATGAAAGATCACCCCATCCGGTGGAGGCATGCTAGTCCATGTCGAGGAAGTCGAGGAGGGTGAATGCCTCAAGGGCACCGTGTGTGCCCTTTGAAATTCTAAGTGAAAGTTAAAGGTGATAGCTAGGAGCTCAGTGACAAAAAGGGCCTATAAGGGAAACCATATTGCCTTTCTCAAGGTGTTCAGGGGAACCTAAAATCCTGTTGTTATATCTGTGACTTCTATCTTCCAAGTCCACTGCCTTCTTGTGTAGGCACCACAGTTCCTGTCACTAGTCTGACATGTTAGCAGTCTACTCCATCCAGTTGACTATTTGCCACAGATATACACTGCTCTATATTTAATGCAGCTAATTCCTTCAGTATTGAGTCAAGTTTCCAATATGGTGGTGGGGGTCATGTGCTTCTTCATCCTGCCTGAGAGTGCCTAGGAAGAGCATTTGTCTATGTTGCTTTTGGAGAGACATGAAAGGATCTTAGCATTAGAAGATAATGAATCATAGTGCGGCATGGTTCTCGGAACACCTCGGGTTCACAAGGTCGGGGGCTTTCTGTATGAGTTAAGGAAACCTAAGAGATGCTAGTTCCAAAAAGTGAAGTGAATCAAGATTAGCTCAATTCAAGAAAATGAATCCTATTGAATGGGGGTTCATGGGGCAAGAGTATTCTGAAGCTATTGAAACACTTTACATCTTCCCCATCAATGACAGTATGGGCAAATAGTCCTGGAGTCATGTATGTTTTGCAGGAGGGGGTAAAAGGTGTAGGTCCTGTGCACACCCCACACAACATAGGAGGCAAAGCCAAGGCTGCCAGTCACTTACAAGCGTCAGCACACCCCAGAAAGTCAGGTATTTTTACACCTGCTGCAGATGGAATGGGATGTTGCTTGAAACCAAGCATCCACTGTCTTGCAGGGCTCACCTGTGGTGGGGTCGCCTAGTAAAGAAGCTGCCCACTCCTTCTACTGCCTCAGGTCCCCCCAGTGCACGTCAATGGGAGGCTGGGTCTCCAGGCCTCGCTGCCTGCAGTGTGCTACTGCACATCCACTCTCTTTGAGGTGCTTGTCGGCAGCATCGTATCAGGCTATTGCTGCCTGGATGCTTCCTTGGTTGTGCTCTCCACCAGCCACATCCAGTCTTGCCTGGTACACCAACGTTAAGGTGGGCCCCAAGTACCTCATAGAGCAGGGCAAAATTATGCTTAGGAGTGTGTGTCTTCCATTTTGCCCCCGTTTGACTGGACCCATGATGCCACCCCGTAGTAAAGATCTAGCAGATGGTGTTCGGCAGGGTTAACCAGAGCCGGCGCTACAATCACCAGCGGCCATCTTGCATGCAGTCACACCTCCAGAGGTTTGCTCTTGTCATGCAACTGATGCCAGAAAATGAAAAAAGACAAAAAATGAGAAATGTACGGTAATCTACGTAGCAAGTAGTGAACACGACTTTTGAACACTTCTTAATTCCTCTAAATGTGGGCTTTTAATTAGTATTCGGCATACAACCAGCAACAGGGAATGTAGAAGAGACAAGTCAGTCTTCCACCAACAAAGGGATGGAAATTACATGAACCACACGCACACTCAATTAGTGTCGTTATTTGATGACAGATATATAGACAGTGGATAGGGATAAGAAGGACTTATGGCCTAGCTACCCAATTTGGTCTTCTAGAGTAATATTGTTTCACATAAAGTTGGCCTGTCAGGCCAGGGAAAGGAGCAATATGCTTGGGAGAGGCTGAATACTGTTTGTGAAAGTAAATTACTTTCCAAAATCGTTCACAGTTAGTGGAAGGGCCCTATGTGACCATAGTCAATATCACAAACTATCTCTACACCTTGTGAGACAGTCAGGTGACTAGCCTCAAGCACGAACAATGCCCCCTACCAGCCACTTCGTAAGCAAACACACAAGTCCTAGATGTACAGAAACACGAGCAGCGTTTAGCTTTTAAATGACTTGTGCATGAAGGTCTGTTGATTTGCTCATCTATCCCTTACTTAGAATTTGAACTTCTCTAACTTAAAATGTGCATGCTTGAGTATGGGGTGAGTATTGCAGATGACTATCTTTTTTATTTTCTGCTGATCTACAGATTCAGCACGTTCGTTATTGCAAATTGATTGATGACAGAGAGGCCAAGGCCATTTCCTCATTCGCTTATCAAGAAACTGAAGGTCAAGGTTTCATACAAATGCCACCATATGTGTTTTCCAACATATCAAATGCAAATAGTTTGTAAACCGAAAAATTCGCCGCATTCGCTCCTAGATAAACGGGAGAAAATGATATATTCAAGAAAAATACCCAGCACAAGAACAGAGGAAGGGTGCTGAATACATGTTATCGATTAACAAGCTATTGAAAGAGGGATAAGTTATGGAACAAAGTGCCTCAGTGATGTGATAGAGAAGGGAGAAAAGAACATATCTAAACCCAAAATACATGGGGGCAAATTTACAAGCCCCTTACGCCAGATTTGAGCCGCCGTTGCGTCACTTTTGTGACGCAGCGCAAAGCCAGCGCCATGCTGCGGGCTATTTACAACTTGACGCATCTAGGGAGATGCGTCACGTTGTAAAGCCCTGCGCCACATGTGGGTGTTCCTACACAGGGGGGGCGTTCCGCAGCAGGAACGCCTCCAAAAAGTGGCTGAGTGAAATCTACAAGATTTCACTCAGTCACTTTTCCGGCCATGCTGCGTCAAAACCCTGCGCCTGCTTGAAGCAGGCGTAAGGATTGACGCAGCATGTTAGGGATAGGGGCACCCCGAGCCTTTCTGGAGCTGCGACGCAACTCCAGCAATGCGTCACCTTTCCGTGGGGGGGATGCGACACGCATCTGCCCATCTGTGCACCACGGTGCACCGCATTGTAAATGCGGCGCATCAGCGGTAGCGCACAGGTGGGCAGATGCGTCGCAACTCTTCTGGCGCATCCCTGCTAATTAGCAGAGATGCGCCAGAAGTAGTAAATCTGCCCCATGTTTTATAAAAAGAAATCTTGAAGAGGGCCACAGAAATCAACCAAGACTTGTCATCATATTATGGTCACTGTGTTTTTCCTCCAGCTCTCCAGGGAGCTAGAGAGTTTGAAAGACAATTTCTGGCCCTGACATTGGTCTTCTAACTAAGCACTAATTGTAGATATGTCAAAATGAATCAATGCATGCGGTTCAAGGGCAAATGTAAAAACAAGTATTAGGAAAAAGAGGGGAAGATTTACATTAAAATGAGGAATCTGCCACTGTACATTAAAATCCAAAGAACAGTGTAAAAGGATACAGAATACACGTTTGTGAATCCTTAAAAAAATGACAACCCATGTCGAAAAGGGAACATCTTCCTATCGTAGTGAGAGTTCCATCCTTTCAGTTCAATGTCATTTGTAAAGTTTGATTTTTTTGAAGGTTTTTCGAAATCTGGGGATAAATACAAAGCATCCTTCTGCAGTACTGAGTTGCTGCATCTCTTCTCATGTAAGTAGTGCATGTTTCTGCATTGCACATGCCCTGGTGGTGAAGACATGTCACTCCTTTGCCTGAGAGGAACTGCGGAGTGAGCGGAGCCCGTCCGGGACACTCCTTCACCTGGGGGATAGTGGAACACCGCCCCCCTCACGTACCTGCTGTCTACGGCCTGGGCTGCATCTCCGGTGCCCTGCGCTGCCGCCCTCCGGTGCCTCCACTCTCCTCTGGCTCGCCTGGTGTTTGCCCCGGCTGCAGTGGACTCTGGGCCCGTGACGCCGCTTCCAGCCGCATTTCCCCCTTGAGCGGCATCGTCTGGAGTTTTCAGCACCACGCAGTCACGCTTCCCCAGGACGACGGGGAGCGTGCACGAATCGGAGGCAAGCCCGATGGACAACGCTGAAATTACACTCGGGTGAGTCAGCCCAGCTCCCGGGAACCGCAGTTGTGGTGCCTGGCAACACTGCAAGCCTCAGGCACCCAAAACATCAGCAGATATCGCCTCATGTGGCCAGTGCCCCCAAGTCAGCAGGGGATAGTCCAGCACAACAGAGAGAGCAAGTAGTCCTCTACTGCAATAAAACAAGCAAACAAAAAAAGAATTAGAAGAAAGAAGGCACTCAGCACACATTCAGCACACACCAAGGGGAGCCCTCAGGCCCAGTAAGCCCCACATTACTCGCACAGGATGCACACTGCCACAGACCAGGGGAAGACCGCACAGGGAGGCAACTCAGGCCACACAGCCTACAGAGCTATAGTGCCATCTCGCCCAGGAGGGAGGGACACGTACGTCGCACGTCCTCAGGCCCGCCAGTCACGTGGCTGCACGCCACTTCACACCAGCGTCCAAGGCCCCTAGAGGAGTCACCGCACCACCGCTGCTGCGCCCGAGCACGCCAACGCTATGAGCATGCCGGCTGTGAAAGGCGCTGATAGCCAGCAGGCTGGAGTGAGCGGACCACACAGAGGTGATGACAGCCCGCCACCAAGTCACAGCCACGTGGTCATTTCACCACTACAGCCTTTCAGCGAGACCCCTGACCCTGCCACGGCGGCCCCACGATGGAAAGCGTGGATCGGATGATTGAACCACTATTTTAGGTGCACCAGAGAGACAGATGGTGCTGTGAAAAGGTCGCTGCTCATATACTGTGGTCTCGCCGAGATCTATGATTTGTTTGAGACATTGCCCAACATAGGAAATGATGATGACTATAAAGCTGCGGTCGCCGGGCCCAACAGGCATTTCGATCCCCAGATCGACCCGGACTTCAAGCGTTTTAAGTTCAGACAAGCTTCACAGTCAGACACGGAGTCTGTGGACATGTTTTATGTGCGACGCGCAGGCTGGCAGGCACATGCACCTTCACGAACCAAAGGGAAGAAATTCGTGGACAAGTCATCTAGGGATTCCGCTCAGCGCTGTTATGGAAACTGATCCTTCGACAGCCAGGGATCTCTCTTGACGATATCCTCTTCCTGGCCAGATCCCACAAACTCTCAGATGCCCGGGCGGGCAAAATGGAAGCTGCCCTGCATAGGACCGCTGCAGCGCCAACACCACTGAAGTACGCGCCCATTAAGGAAGAGGGAGTCAAGGCCAATCAACAGCACCCGAGTACGGCCCGCCCTGCACCGCGGCCGTCTACAACTGGAGCGAGCGGCATCTGTGGGGTAGAACACCCGTCAACGTCAGTGTGCAGAGCAAGGGGGAAGACATGCTCCTGCTGCAGAAAGGTGAATCACTCCGCCAAGGTGTGTATAAGCGTACGGTCTCGACAGACCTACACAAGGCCTCAGGGAATGACACAACGTCTACACCAGGTGTCACTCGAAGATACACAATCACAAGATGACAAAGCGACGCGGGTTCGCTACCTCGCGCTTGAAGAAGATGACGACGATATGTTTGTCATATCCGTCGACAGCAGATCGGACAAGCACCGAAGGCCGCCGCTGATGTGCTATGTCCTGGTAGGAGGGTCTGCAGTCCAGGCGCTCATCGATGTGGGCGCATCGGTCAATGTCATTGACTCAGACAGTACGAACGGCTGTCACCACGGCCCCCTCTGATACCTACCAAGGCCCGGATCTACACCTATGGAGGCACACACCCTCTGCCCCTCATAGGAGTCATTGAGGTGGAAGTCACCAGTGATGAGCACGTCACGAGGGCCCGATTCCACAGAAGGGAGGAAAGGCACCCTTCTCAGTTGCCACACTGCAGAAGACCTTGGTCTGTTTTTTTTTGCTTGTCAAGGCCACGACTCCGACTCCGACGCCATCTTGCATGAATTCCTGGCACTGTTCACAGGGCTTGGCAAGCTGAAAGGAAAGCAGTTCAATCTCCACATTGACCCCACCATGAGGCCTATAGCCCGGAGACACCGGAGGGTGCCATTCAACCTCCGCCCGCAAGTAGAGGCCGAACTGAAGAAGATCGAGGACCTCAATGTCATCGAGAAGGTGTCTGGCCACACCCCGTGGATGTCCCTGTTGGTCGTGGCCCCCAAGTCAAAACAGCTGGGTGCCTTACGGCTGTGTGTGGACATGAGGCTCCCAAATATGGCTGTTAAAAGAAAACGTCATCTCACCCCCATCATGGATCACATTGTGGCGGACATGAACGGAGCCAAGTGGTCCTCCAAGCTGGACCTGAATGTGGGGTACCACCAACTGGAGCTGGTACATCACCACGTTTTCTACCCACGTCGGCATTCGGAGGTACAAGAGGCTGAGCTTCAGGGTGTCGTCTGCAGCCGAGGTCTTACAGAATGCCATCCAAGAAGCACTGTCCGGCCTGCAGGGTGTTATCAATTTGAGCGATGACATCCTGGTGTTCTCGAACACCCTGGAAGAACACTACAACCACCTCCGAGCCACCCTCCAGTGGCAAGAAGACTGAGGACTGACCCTCCACAGGGCTGAGTGCTTCTTTTACCAGGTGTCAGCCGACTTCTTCAGCTACATCTTCACCAGAGACGGCTTGAGAGTGGATCCCAAGAAAGCGATGGCCTTCCGGGCGGTGAGCACCCCGAAGTCCCACACAGAGGTCCGCAGTTTCCTTGGCATGGTCACCTACTGTGGCAGGTTCATTCCTCACCTGGCATCTCTGTCGGAGCCACTCCGTGCCCTCACCTGCAGTGACTGTCAGTGGGAATGGACCGTAGCTGCCAACGCAGCGTTCAATACCATCAAAACAGCCCTCTTGGACAAGACGTGATGCCCTACTTTCACCTGGGGCGACGCATGGAGATAGTGGTAGACGCCAGCCCAGAAGGCCTAGGAGCAGTTCTCCTACAGGAACGTGACTGAGAAACATGGAATCCCGTCACATACGCCTGCCGGGCGCTATCAGACACCGAGACCAGGTACGCCCAGATTGAGAGGGAAGCCCTGGCGATAAAATGGGCGTGTCAGCATTTTCACCTCTATCTGTATGGACAGGAGTTCCAAGTAGTGACAGACCACAAGCCACTGCTCCCACTATTTGCGGGTTCTTCAAGACTGGCGCCTCTCAGGATCGAACGGTGGGCCGTTCAGTTACAGGCATACAACTTCAAGGTCGCATTCTGCCCAGGGGCTCACAACCTGGCAGACTACCTTTCGTGGCACCCCGAGCCGTCGGTCACTAAGGCCTTGCCTGTAGACGTAGCATACTCGGAAGCATTTGTGAAGATGGTCTCCTACGTGGCGTGCCCAAAAGCCATGACGTTGGATGAGATTAGCCTAGCAACGGCTGAAGACGAGACGCTCGCCAGGGTGAAAAACACCCTACTGAACAACGAGTGGACCCACTTCCTTGATGATGCCCAGTTGCTCTGGGCGGAAGATAGACATGCTCGGCAACAGCTCTGGCAGATCCGACACGAGCTGAGCGAAGGTGAACAGGGAGTCGTCCTGAGAGGGCATGTAATTGTAATCCCCAAGGCACTGCAGAACGGCATCATCCAGCTGGCGCATGTGGGGCACCAAGGGATGGCGAAAACCAAAGCTTGCCTACGAAGCAAAGTCTGGTTCCCGGCGATGGATATCCGAGTGGAGGACATGGTGCAGCAATGTCACTCGTGCACCATCACTGGCGGTGACCCAGCACCAGCCCCAGTCATCACTGAAGAGCCAAGCGAACTTCCATGGTCCAAGGTCAGCATCAACTTCGGGAGTTTACCCGATGGCCGCCACACACTGGTGATAGCTGACTCGTTCTCAAAAATCCCGGTGGTGGAGGTGGTGGCGTCAAAGGCGTTCACGCACGTCAGAAAAATCCTGGACAAGACCTTCGCCCTCCTAGGCTTACCAGATGAAATCCTTTCAGACAACGTGCCCCCGTTCCAGGACCACAAATTCCAAGAGTACCTGGAGAGCAAAGCAATTCGCCACAGGAAGATCACCCCTCTGTGGCCTCAAGCCAACGGGGATGTGGAACGCTTCATGCAAACCCTCAACTGCGTTCTGCAAATCACCATGGATCAGGGGGAGGCACTCAATCAATTTCTAAATGCATACCGGCAAATGCCTCACAGCACTATCAGGTGTGCTCCCGCCCACCTGCTTTTCAAAAGAGCCCCGAGGGACAGCATTCCAGACGATCCAGCGTGGAAACCTCCTGAAAGAGACAATGTAGCCACACAGGCTAGGAGGACGGTGACCAACCAGAAGGCGAGTGATAACAGAGGAGAAAAAGAACCACAGCTGAAGGTGGGAGACAGCTTCATGGTTAAAGACAGACACCTGTGATGGAAATTCAGAACACTGTATGAACCAGAAGAATGGACCATTGTCATGGTGCAAGGAACCATGGTCACAGCGCAAAGAGGACAGCAAGTGGTCACCCGGAATGTATCATGTTTTAAGAGAGCTTATTGGCCGGACACCGGCTTAGGTGAGACAGATGGATGAAGCCCAGTATCACACGCCCGTCAGCTCGCCGGAACCTGTGACCTCCCCACCGAGACACCTGCAAACAGGAAGTAGAGAAGATGCAACTGCCACTCAAAGGCCCAGCCAAGACATTGTGACTCAAAATACCCGCACACCCAGGCAGATGCAGCGGCCACTTCCAGCTCCCGGAGCCAGAGGTATGGTCTCCGCCCGATCCCTGCACCCAGCCAGAAGCTGAAGGACTTCATGTGCACATCCCCCTAAGCATGCAGACTATGGTGGACAATCAATAAAGACAAGGAGGGATGTAGAGAGCCACCTGGGCTCTCAACGACAATGTATCAGGCATGCACTCCTCGGGCAGGCTCGACCCAAGGAGCTTTAATAGTTAGTTAGTTAGTTTTTAAACTTGTAATGCGCAACAGCTACCCAAAAAGGGTTTCCCGGCGCAAAGGACCACGTCAGAACAAAGGAACGAAAGAGAGGTAGAACAATTATCTGTTGAACAGCCAGGTTTTTAAAGACTTTCGGAATTTAGTATAGTTCATCTCATTTCGGAGTGATGCGGGTAAAGAGTTCCAGGATAAAGGGCCGAGGTAAGAAAAGGATCTGCCGCCCATCCGAGCTAGTTTGATCTTCGGGATGACAAACCTTGCTTGGGCGGCAGAGCGGAGATTTCGGGAGGGAAAATAGGGGCTGACCAAGGACTGAAGATAACTAGGAGCGCAACAAGATTTAATTTTATGCATATAACTCAGTGCCTTGAACTCTATACGATTTTCGATTTTAAGCCAATGCAACTTGCGTCGATAAGATGAAATGGAGGCGGTTTTCGGGACTCCACACAGGAGTCTGACTGCCGCGTTTTGTACAGTCTGTAGTCTTTGGACTACAGACTTGTTGGTGCCAAAATAAAGTATGTTTCCATAGTCAAGCCTGGATGTGATAAGAGCATTGACTACGGTCTTCCTAGTGGATTCTGGTAGCATCCAACAGATTTTTTTTAACCATTTAAGAATGGTGAAGCAAGTCGCTGCGACTTTGACGGATTGAGGGTGCATACTAAGTGAGTCGTCGATCGTGATGCCCAAGTTACGGACTTGGGGAGAGGGAGAAGGAAGGACACCCATTTCACAAGGCCAGTGTTGGGGGTTCCAGAGATCTTTGTCTTTTCCTAGTACCAATATTTCAGTTTTTTCACGGTTTAGTTTGAGAAAATTTTCTTGCATCCAAGAAGCTATTTTACTCAGTCCAATTTTGAGGGTAGAAGGCACATTAGTTTTGAGTGAGGAGAGGGATAAAATAATTTGTGAATCGTCCGCATAAGAAAAGAGAGACAGCCCTGAACTCTCAGCTACCACGGCCAGTGGTTTTACGTAAAGATTGAATAACAAGGGGCTGAGAATAGACCCCTGTGGCACCCCATGGGCAAACGAATGGACTTCTGAGCAGGCTCAGTGTGAAAAAACTTGGAAGGTGCGATTTGATAGGAAAGCAGTCAGCCAGTTTAAGGCGGGTCCGATTATGCCCAATGATTTGAGTGTCTTTATTAACACAGTGTGAGACACCGTGACAAAGGCGGCGCTCAGTTCGAGTAGGATGAGTGCGACTGTGTCCCCGTTGTCCAGATGGTGGCGTAAGTTTTCAGTGACCCCAAGTAGAGTGGTTTCGGTGGAAAAACCTGCTCTGAAGCCCGACTGGGAGGGGTGCAGTAGTCCGTGAGTAGTCACATACTGGGTGAGGTGCGAATGGATGTGTCTCTCCAGAATCTTAGAGAAGATCGGGAGCAGGGATATAGGACGGTAGTTACTCGATACATCTGGGTCAGCATTAGTCTTTTTAAGAAGGGGGTGGATCATAGCATGTTTCCATGTAGATGGAATGGAAGCTTCATGTAGTGAAGCATTTAGGAGATCCATTATTACTAGTAGAGGGGAAGAACTTAATTGTTTTAATACTGACACAGGCAATGGGTCATTAGGAGATCCTGATTTAATGTTGTTCAAGAGTGTAGTCAGACTTTCTGTGGTAAGTAAAGGCCAGGTGAGTGGTCAGGGGGATCAGGTATCTCAAATGTATTTATGAGTGGGTTCGAAGAGACGAGAGGAGGCTGGGATGTTAGAACAGTGGAAGGATTTTTGGCCTGTTTCAGCACAATGTCTTGATATATTGTGTCGACTTTTTGAATAAAAAAGGTGGCCAAAGCATCACATTTAGGTTTAGTTAGTGCAGGAGGTTGTGCTAGAGTTAGGGAGCCTGCGAGTTCCTTAACGGTGTTAAAAAGAGTCTTGGAACAGTTAGTTGCATTCGCAATAGTGATGGAAACAAAATCTGCTCGAGCGAGTTTGCAGAGTTTGTGATAGTTTTTTAAGGCACTTTTGTAGTTAGATTTAGATGAAGAAGTGTAGTTCTTTCTCCACTTTCTCTCCAAAATTTTACAGTTAGTTTTCTCCGTTTTCAGTGACTCAGTAAACCATGGGGCTGGCGGTCGGTGGTTTGCGAACTTTTTGTTTGTAAGAGGCAGACATGTGTTAATGGCATCACTAAGCCAGTTTTGTACTGAAGATGATAATTGATTTACTTGTTGCGAGGAACATGGTTTGTAGGCCTCTAAATGAGTATTAAGGGCAGTGATATCTAACTTTTTCCAATTTATAGATTGCAAAGAGGGTGTGCTGGAAGTTGATGAAAGATGTGCTGGGAGTGTTAAGTTAAATTTGACAAGATAGTGATCGGACCAGCTTATTGGGATGGCCAAAGAGCAAGAGATCTCAGTTAGATTTGAAAAAATAGGGTCGAGAAAATGTCCCGCTGTGTGTGTGGGCCCAGAGTTTAGTAGGTTTATATTCAAGGAAGCTAGGTCGGAAATAAGATTTGAGCTGTATTTGCAAGATTTCTTTTCTAAATGGAGATTAAGGTCTCCTAGAATGGAGAAGTTAGCTGATTTCATAGCCAAAGGAGCAATGAGTTCAGCAAAAGTCGAGATCTAAGAAAAGGAGGAGGACGGGGGGCGATAGACCAGTATACCAGAAATGGTGAATTTAGGGGAAAGAGTCAGTTTAAAAAGAGCAGCCTCACAGTCAGGGAAAGGGAGATGTTCAAAGTCACATTTGAACTCTTTCTTGAAAACAACAGCTATCCCACCACCTATTTTCTGACTACGATCTTTCCTTACTACAGCATAATTTAAAGGTAATGCAGCAGCAATATCAGGACCTGAACACTCCTGGAGCCAGGTTTCTGTGAGGAAAATCGCATCAGGTTGGTCGTTGGATAAAAGGTCGAAGATGTCTGATTTATGTTTGGATAAGGAGCGACAGTTAATACTGAAGAAGGAGTGAGGGTTATTATGAGTAACCAATGGGTTAGGATTAGATAATAGGCTTCCGGGTGTTTCTTTTAAATTAGATGAAAAGCAAAAACCGCAGTTTTCACAGGTTCTAACATCTCCTAATAGGTGAGCTTTTGAGCAGTTAGGAAGCGGGGGTGTGTAAAAGGCCAATAGCTGCGCAGATGTGTAGTTTACTCTGTTGGTTTGGATCATGGTATCGTGGTTCTGAGTGTGGAGAGATCCTGGGTGGTTTACCGGGCGACCAGGGGTTTCGGCCCTGGGCCCGAGCCAGGCGCGGACGGGCGCAGACGGGCTTGCCTTCGGTGCGCCTTTGGCGCGCCAGCGGCGCGCCCGCTGCGCGCGTCCGCTGCGCTTCGGGGCCAGCATCCAAATGTATGCAGTTTTTTGCAGCTAGACTGCTAACTACAGTGCGCGTTATGGGAAAAGCCCACACTTCCGGTTTTGCGTCCTAATTCCCTCCACAACAAACGGAAGAATCTGTGGTGGACCGGGGATGACGCTTTGGCCGGTTGAAAGAGCGTGTGCAGGTAAAATATACAATTATTAAAAATAGTGACAGTTTGTGGTTAAAAGTAGTATCCTGACATCAATTCCCAACAATGACTTTTAGTGACTTCAATGTTTAGTAATCAAACAGAAATCCAACAGAAATTGTGGAAAATGAAGCCCTTTACCAGGCGCTTCGTTTCGCTACGTTTACCAGCTCCTGAGAAGCCAGAGTTCGCTCTTCTCAACGCGTCCGCTGCGCTTCGGGGCCAGCATCCAAATTCATGCAGTTTTTTGCAGCTAGACTGCTAACTACAGTGCGCGTTACGGGAAAAGCCCACACTTCCGGTTTTGCGTCCTAATTCCCTCCACAACAAACGGAAGAATCCGTGGTGGACCGGGGATGATGCTTTGGCCGGTTGAAAGTGCCTGTGTGCAGGTAAGATATACAATTGATAAAATTAGTGACAGTTTGTGGTTAAAAGTAGTATCCTGACATCAATTCCCAACAATGACTTTTAGTGACTTCAATGTTTAGTAATCAAACAGAAATCCAAGAGAAATCGTGGAAAATGAAGCCCTTTACCAGGCGCTTCGTTTCGCTACGTTTACCAGCTCCTGAGAAGCCAGAGTTCGCTCTTCTCAACGCGTCCGCTGCGCTTCGGGGCCAGCATCCAAATTTATGCAGTTTTTTGCAGCTAGACTGCTAACTACAGTGAGCGTTACGGGAAAAGCCCACACTTCCGGTTTTGCGTCCTAATTCCCTCCACAACAAACGGAAGAATCCGTGGTGGACTGGGGATGACGCTTTGGCCGGTTGAAAGTGCGTGTGTGCAGGTAAAATATACAATTATTAAAATTAGTGACAGTTTGTGGTTAAAAGTAGTATCCTGACATCAATTCCCAACAATGACTTTTAGTGACTTCAATGTTTAGTAATCAAACAGAAATCCAACAGAAATCGTGGAAAATGAAGCCCTTTACCAGGCGCTTCGTTTCGCTACGTTTACCAGCTCCTGAGAAGCCAGAGTTCGCTCTTCTCAACGCGTCCGCTGCGCTTCGGGGCCAGCATCCAAATTTATGCAGTTTTTTGCAGCTAGACTGCTAACTACAGTGCGCGTTACGGGAAAAGCCCACACTTCCGGTTTTGCGTCCTAATTCCCTCCACAACAAACGGAAGAATCCTTGGTGGACCGGAGATGACGCTTTAGCCGGTTGAAAGTGCCTGTGTGCAGGTAAGATATACAATTATTAAAATTAGTGACAGTTTGTGGTTAAAAGTAGTATCCTGACATCAATTCCCAACAATGACTTTTAGTGACTTCAATGTATAGTAATCAAACAGAATCCAACAGAAATCGTGGAAAATGAAGCCCTTTACCAGGCGCTTAGTTTTGCTACGTTTACCAGCTCCTGAGAAGCCAGAGTTCGCTCTTCTCAACGCGTCCGCTGCGCTTCGGGGCCAGCATCCAAATGTATGCAGTTTTTTGCAGCTAGACTGCTAACTACAGTGCGCGTCACGGGAAAAGCCCACACTTCCGGTTTTGCGTCCCAATTCCCCCCACAACAAACGGAAGAATCCGTGGTGGACCGGGGATGACGCTTTGGCCGGTTGAAAGTGCGTGTGTGCAGGTAAAATATACAATTATTAAAATTAGTGACAGTTTGTGGTTAAAAGTAGTATCCTGACATCAATTCCCAACAATGACTTTTAGTGACTTCAATGTTTAGTAATCAAACAGAAATCCAACAGAAATCGTGGAAAATGAAGCCCTTTACCAGGCGCTTCGTTTTCCTACGTTTACCAGCTCCTAAGAAGCCAGAGTTCGCTCTTCTCAACGCGTCTGCTGCGCTTCGGGGCCAGCATCCAAATTTATGCAGTTTTTTGCAGCTAGACTGCTAACTACAGTGCGCGTTACGGGAAAAGCCCACACTTCCGGTTTTGCGTCCTAATTCCCTCCACAACAAACGGAAGAATCCGTGGTGGACCGGAGATGACGCTTTAGCCGGTTGAAAGTGCCTGTGTGCAGGTAAGATATACAAGTATTAAAATTAGTGACAGTTTGTGGTTAAAAGTAGTATCCTGACATCAATTCCCAACAATGACTTTTAGTGACTTCAATGTTTAGTAATCAAACAGAAATCCAACAGAAATCGTGGAAAATGAAGCCCTTTACCAGGCGCTTAGTTTTGCTACGTTTACCAGCTCCTGAGAAGCCAGAGTTCGCTCTTCTCAACGCGTCCGCTGCGCTTCGGGGCCAGCATCCAAATGTATGCAGTTTTTTGCAGCTAGACTGCTAACTACAGTGCGCGTTACGGGAAAAGCCCACACTTCCGGTTTTGCGTCCCAATTCCCTCCACAACAAACGGAAGAATCCGTGGTGGACCGGGGATGACGCTTTGGCCGGTTGAAAGTGCGTGTGTGCAGGTAAAATATACAATTATTAAAATTAGTGACAGTTTGTGGTTAAAAGTAGTATCCTGACATCAATTCCCAACAATGACTTTTAGTGACTTCAATGTTTAGTAATCAAACAGAAATCCAACAGAAATCGTGGAAAATGAAGCCCTTTACCAGGCGCTTCGTTTCGCTACGTTTACCAGCTCCTGAGAAGCCAGAGTTCGCTCTTCTCAACGCGTCCGCTGCGCTTCGGGGCCAGCATCCAAATTTATGCAGTTTTTTGCAGCTAGACTGCTAACTACAGTGCGCGTTACGGGAAAAGCCCACACTTCCGGTTTTGGGTCCTAATTCCCTCCACAACAAACGGAAGAATCCGTGGTGGACCGGGGATGACGCTTTGGCCGGTTGAAAGTTCGTGTGTGCAGGTAAAATATACAATTATTAAAATTAGTGACAGTTTGTGGTTAAAAGTAGTATCCTGACATCAATTCCCAACAATGACTTTTAGTGACTTCAATGTTTAGTAATCAAACAGAAATCCAACAGAAATCGTGGAAAATGAAGCCCTTTACCAGGCGCTTTGTTTCGCTACGTTTACCAGCTCCTGAGAAGCAGGAGTTCTCTCTTCTCAACGTGAGAGACCGCTCGGGGTCTTCCCGCCAGCACATAACCAACTGTGTAGTGTGTCCCTGTTTTAGCGCTGCATAGGCCCTGTCAACTCCCAGGCCCCGCCACACTACACCACCCTTTAAGCTTCCACAGAAGGGCAGGAATTGAGGGATCAGCACATTTCAGGTCTTCTGGACAAAGACTTACAAACAAGCAGTTGCTCTGCGAATTGTTTTGGTTTTAGTGCTCTTTGGGTTGTTTGAATTTTGTGAAAAGAGTTTATCAAACTCTGCTAACATTCAGAGCACAGGTGTTCCAGCAGCTACAGCAATTAAAAGTCCCCTCACATGCAGAACCAACTACACCCCACACAGCAGACATCCCTCACATGCAAAGAATACTTACTATACAGCAACGACGGTGGGGAGAGGGTGTGGCCTAACGGCTAGGATGGTGGACCTCAAATCTGGGGAACCGGGTTTGAGTCTGGGAAAGGAGACTCAACATCCTGTGATTCTGAGCAAATCACGTAATCTCCCCTTGCCTAACAAAAATGAATGCACCCTTGTGTAACGCAACTGGTGCTAATGTAATGTGCTCTGATACCTTCGGGTCAAGTTCACGCTATATAAACGTCCGGAAAAATAAATAAATAAATAAACAGTTAAAACCTCCAGTGTACAGTGTATCCTTCCCTTGTCATTGAGCATCTTTGAGTTCTTGTAACGCATTACGGCGGAGAGGGTAAACTTTATGACAATGCTGAACTGCCATTATAAAGAATTTGGGGTGCAGAGGAATAGGTAATAAAATCAGAGGAAAAGGCTGGCCGTTGTTAAAAATGGACACTACAGTAAATGGTATCATGGCTCCAGCCTCAGGAACATTCATCATCAGGCGGGCCTGCAGAGAAGACCCTGGAGCCCCGCAGAGGCATTTCAAGGTGTCAACCCAGAGGTAATGCTGGAGATTCACAGTGGTGGTGGGGAGATAACAACTCTGAGAGCAGACTGAAAAGGGCTTGTAAGTTCTCTGTTGTCTCTTAGGCTTTTGAGTTTACTGTTTTGCCCGTTTGTCATCCCTACCACTGAGAAAAACTAAAGAGTGAGTCCTAGGTTCTGGATTAAACCACTTATATAGCTTCCTTCCCTGACAAACAAGTTGGGGACATTTTCTTTCGTTCTCACTAATCATTTCATCCCTGAAAACTGCTGCATACTTACTTTCATCTTGTTTGAATTCATGCAGATTGTTTTAGGACAATGGTGGCTTCAAAGCCTAACACACTGAACACGCCCTCAATTAAAGATATCTTGCATAATCCAAAGGAAGCAAAGCAAATTTCCTCCGGCTGCAGAAGAACCCCTGGCACATGTTCTTTCACAACAGGAGATACACTCACCAGCTAGCAAAGGAGATATACAAAGTCTATTGTTTTTTTTTTTAACTATATCCATTCCCTCAGGCATGACTTTGCTAAGCTCCACTCTGGACCACTCTTGGACAACACATTGCAGAAAGTCGAGGTGAAAGCTGATCATTTGGAAGTGATGACAGCAGAACAGATCCACATGCAAGAGGGCTTAATAGTTAGAGTCACAGAGCTAGAGGATAGACATTAGCTGTTTCTTGACAAACAGGAAGACATCAAGATCAGATACCAGTATAACAACATAAATACCCAGGGTTGAATCCAGAAATTCCCAAAACCTATCTAGAACGCTAAGTACAGGTCCTGTTTATTGAAGTCCTTTAAAATCCGGACTCGGATAATGTCTTCAACAGTAATCCCATAGTTTTCACCCTTTATCAAATTCACAATAATCTCCCTGCGGGTGTGCTACATACTTTTTAAGTCTAGGAAACTATCCATGGACAGTCAGGAGCAAAGCTGACATTGATTTTAAGGGTGATATGCAGGAGAAAGCCATAACCTTTCAAAGAATCTAATGATATGGAAGTCCACAATCTAACTCTCTAAACCACAGGGCCAGGAACTCCCTTACCTCTCTACCTACTTCTAGGTTACTTCCTTTGTGATCACTTCTTTGAGGGACTAGGTTTATATCTTATTTATTGTAATTTCTTTTCCTTTGTTTTTCTCCTTGTGGCATCTTTGTTTTTCTTTATTATTGTTATCACCATGCAACATGCATCCATATCAGTCCTTCTTTTGAGAGGAAGTCATTAGAAGTTCTAAAGTTGTATACGACAAATCAGGTTAGGAGCTGTTGTGTGGGACCGACAAACGAATTAAGATTTGTCCTACATCTTTGCAGTGAAAGCCTCTTGACACTGCTTGCCATATTTGTTCATTGCCCTTCATCCAGTACCATTAGATTATTTTGTCTGTTGCACAGTGTTCAAAAGGTTGGACATTGCTTACTTTTTGGGATTTTTCATCTTTTTGTCGATATGTTCATGACATATTGTTTCAGGCATGCTTATGTATATTGAAGCTCTGATGTACTGGGATCTCATGAGACAATGTCTCTCTCAAGTAGAGGTTGGTTATACAGATATGGGTTCCTGTTCAGAGCTGGCATGCATAAACTCTTTAAAAAATACTGAATGCCACTTCAAGAATGAAGCATCTTGTGCCCAATTATGGTACAACATCTTAAGTGTTTTGTTCTTTTCTGGAGGCCACCTTTAGAATATTTCATCTAAATCAGAAGAATATCTCTGACATATTATGCAAAATTCCCTGAATGCTCCAACCAGTTTTGAACGCATCATGTGGTGGTGTATGTATTGTGTACCGCTCTGAAAACTCTACATACTGTAATAATATTCATGTAAACTAGAGGATGGTGTAGAAAGTGGCGGAAAGAGGTTTCTAAAACATACTTAGGGTACTAAAATCCAATCCAAAGTTGCTTTGAGAGAAGATTATTTAGGATTTCTGTTTATTTTTTGGGGTTTCAGTGTATTTATTTCATAGCGCGGACTAGACCTGAAGGTGTCATTTATTTTTATTGATACTTTATTGTTTGATTAATTAAAATCTTACAATATGTAAGCAATAGTTCCTATTATAAAATCCAGTTTTGAAAAAGGGAGAAAAAAGGTAATTAATACATGATTAGATGTAATACTCTTTCTTGTTATAAAAACAATTGGACTTAAGTATACTGCTTTCATAATACTATTTACATATTATATTCATCATACATTACATTCTATTTGATTTTGGTAGTCTAACTTTGTTCTTAATATTATTAAAACCTTTACAAAAGCTGAGGTCAATATTATATTGACAGTATGAAGACATCTTATCAATGCTTGTCCACAACTCCGCATTCCTGGCGCATTAAAATGTCTCCTAAGTATAGATTTTCCTTCAAGTTTCAGTTTCGGACATACACAAAGCAGGTGAATAATGTTCTCTTCTTGAGGTTTACATAAGTGGCAGGCCATCCGTTCCTCTGTTCTTAGCCATGGCATTACGTGGCATAAGCCTTGAAATACTCCAAAACAAGCTTTTATAAACATTTGTTTATGCTTTAGGGACCATGGGATTTCAAGATATGGTTGAACTTTCACGTTGGTATAACCATTAATTAGAGGCCATGCATGTTTTCTTTTTAGAAAAGAGTCTTTATCCAAAAGAAGTGATACATGTTTTGTTGTATTATTGATGGCTTTTTTAAATGAATCTATGGTTATTGTCATTTCCCAAATCAAATTCACCGAATATTCATGTAATGAAGCGTGAAGGTATTTCGAGGCCTGGGATTTCCAGTTTGGGTTTATTTCCTGCCACAGTAGTTTAGACATTTGGTTTACAGTATCCATTTTTATTCTTTTCCACACTTTCATAAATTGGCTTTTTTCGTGTGAGTAATTGGTTAGTTAACCCAAATTCCATTTGTATCTGTCCAGGCGATTCATTATGTGGCAAGTAAAAGAAGGTTTTACATTTTTTTATAACAGCATTATTAATTGTTACCAAATCTTTTCCACACAATGCTTTACTACCATACATTAGGGTAGCTTTCCATAGCACCAGTTGCGTTACATGAGGACACATACATTTTTGTTAGGTACAGGGAGATTAAGTGATTTGCCCAGAATCACAGAATGTTCAGCGTCATTGCCGAGACTCGAACCCAGTCCCCCAGATTCAAGGTCACCTCATTCAAGGCCCTAGCCATTAGGCCAACTCCTCCTTGTAAATTAAGGTGTTTTTTTCATTGTTTCCCAGTGTTTAAAAACGTGTAAAAATCAGTGACTATCTCTGTTTACACATTTTGGTCCCTGAAATATTACAGCAGCATTGCTTGTTCCTGTGTGCACAGAAAACTTTGCTTTTATCACTCTGCGTATTCTGTACTGTGCACAGACATTTCATGATATTTATTGGTATATGAGGTTCCTCAGTCCAAAGCCCAAGACTAATGCCTGGATTACATTCCCACCGGGCGACAACAAGCACAGCTGACAAAGGAGGAATCACGGAAATTCACTATACGTCGACGTGGGAGCAATGAGGGAATCGAATCTCCTGAATTTCCCTTTTGTCAAATGTGGTATGGTGATCTAGGAAGATAGTTTGCAAATTATAGCTTTGCTGTGGAGTTTGATCACAGCTGCAGCGAATGGATGTCTATTCATCAAAATGCTAGGGGTAGCGGAAGTGAAATCACACGCCCTTTGACCTTCACCTTCACTCATCTTCACACTTACATACACTGTCCTTCAGGTAAACAGACTCTCACCTGCAGGAACACACGCAATAGACATTTTAAAGTATTTTGTTACTCACCTCAGCTCCTACAGAAGGTCATGTTCCACCTGATTGTACTACATGTTTTGTTACACTAATAGTGACTAATGTGTTATTCACTATTAGTGTAATAAAAAGTGACTGAAAACAAAGCGAGCGGAGCCCCAGCCAACGTCCCTAAAGACAAGGGGGCAGATTTACAAGTCCGCGCGCCACTTTTGCACTGCCGTTGCGTCACTTTTGTTACACAGCGGCGGCGCAAAGCTAGTGCCATGCTGAGACAGATTTACAACGCCACATTAAACCGGCGTCAGGTTTAATGTATGCAGGGTGGGCGTTACGTCGGAAAAAGCCTCGGAACAGTGACAAAGTGAAATCTACAAGATTTCATGCAGTCACTTTTCCGACGCTGGTGCGTCAAATCCTTACGCCTGCTTCAAACAGGCGTAAGGCATGACGCACCATGTTAGGGATAGGGCAGGTTGGAACAGTGCTGGAGTTGCGTCGCGCTTGCGACACAACTTCAGCACTGCGCCAACCTTACGCCAGCAGATGTGTCATGCATCTGCTTGTCCTTGCGCCACGATGCACCGCATTGTAAATGCGGCGCATCTGCGTTGGCGCAAGGGCAAACTTGCGTAATGCACCTTCCCTGTCGCATCCCCGCTGATTTGCAGGTATGCGCCAGGGAACATAAATCTGCCCCAAGGTGTCACTGCATTCCTGGTACTGATTTTGCCATATTTGAAGCCAGGGGGCACAAAGGCAGTGCCAGGGGTTACAAGGGGCAAGTTAAGGGTCGCAGTCACGACCCCTAAATGACAACCATGCTGCAGCGCCCAGAAGCAAAAGGGCCATCGGCCTGCTGAGCATGTGGAATATTTGTTATTTTAGGGATACCATTAGGTCAGTGCCGCTGAAAGGACAGAAGGGCTGGGGAAGCATCAGTCTGATATCAAGTCGCTGTTTAAAGTGTGACTGACTCTAACCAAGCCTTGCTCAGGCCTCGAAAAATCTTTTAAAAATTGCTAAACCGACAGGGCTAATAACTTCAATGATTTACTCGCCCGAACAGTAACGCTTATGCAGCATTTCTCCACTTCCTTTTCATATATATTCAGAGTAGCACGACATCTTTTGCTTTCTCAATTTGCACTTCACAATCTTTTTGTTTCTTCTATTATTTCTTGTCACACTTTTAGGAGCTATGCCCTCCCACAATCCAACTTATCCTATCCTCAAGACTGAGCACCCCCTTTAAACAAATAAACTCCTGTATTAGCCCAACATGGATTGATCACAATTGTGTTCATCGTGCGACAAATCTGCGCGAGGTGGAAATGTCCACTTTCCAGAAAGTCGAATTTGCCAACCAAAAACAGTGTGCAGCCCAGGATAAGTCTCGCAGAGCAGTGTAAATGACCACTTCACTTAAAGGAGTCGCGATCTGGGGAAATCTTTTCTTTTAAAATTAAACTTCTAGAGGGAAACCCGAAATTGTGTCTTCTGTGAAACCCTGCACCGGAAATCAAACATTTTCTGCTTTTCAGGAAGACGTACTGCAGGGAACAAATGAGTCCCAGCTCTCTACATTATCAGAATATGTCAAATTAACACACATCTTTCTAAGACGATAAATGCACATATATAATAGTGTCCAACAACAGTTCTCAAATACATCCAACGTGATCAGTTCAGAGCAACTATATTCAATTTACAAATTAATTGAGTTATCTTTGTGTGTCACAGTTTCACTCACTACCCTAATGACTGTAGCACCGACTTTATTGTACTGAATACTAGATCCGGCAATTGCAATGGCAAAATTATAATTCAAATTATCACTGATCTCTGGGCTAAATATACATGCATGTGTCACTTATTTTACATTACCCCCAAAAAAGTGTATTATTATTCAGGAAAGCACTACAAGTGAATAGGCAAGCAATATGTATTAGAGTCAAACCCATCTGAAGGTAGTCAATGGTGCAAAGGTGACAGCCAGTCTAGCCACATAATGGTGCACACTTCAGCCAGATGCCGCGGCATTGACATAAAAGAAGTAGACACAATGAAGCCTCCCAGGCATCATGATGACCTCCAGATTCCTGTGCACTGCTAAGTGAAATACACAAAACCAAGATACTGAACCCCAAATTTCTAATTGGCCGAGACAATATATCCAACAATATAACAACTAAGATACTGCGCAGACCAAATATCAATAAGGCAGAGATCCTACAACATGAACCAGAACAGGGAAGAATCTCTGCACAACAATTGAAACCCTGACAGAGCATAACTATTACACAAAAAACATAATGGGACAGACCCCTCTGGGGGGCACTCGAATGCCACAAGGTAATAAAAGGTCTCCAGTAAACTACAATTGGTCGAAACTCGGCAGTGGGACAAAGATCAAGCACCTCAAATTACATCAGGTTAGACAGGGTACAGTATCTAGTACCACTGCCAATGTGGCAGACAGACTGGAGTCTGTAAGTGAACAACAGCTGCCAATGCTTTAATATACTAGGAGGAGGAATGGCCTCACCTTTAGAGCAGGATCTGGTTGCGATGAGACTGTACTTTGGGCGAGAAAGCAAAAGACACACAATTGATGGACGGAATGCAGAACAAATCAAAACATTCACCCCCAGTCAAGAGATCTGGGTTGAATCTATCATTCTTTTGCTCACTCACCATGCCACTCCAGTTTAGACCTGGCCATATGCAAATCAGTCTTGACCCTGTGCCTAATGGGAACAGTCCAGCCCGAACTGACAAGCCAGGTCCTCCCTGGACCGGAAACAAGCATCCTAGAACCGGTTTCGGGGTTTCACCCCTCATCAGCCAGGATAGCTCGATTCCATTGGCACAGTGAGCCCGGGACGAACGTCTGGGCATACCCGGCGCACTTAGGGCGACAAAGCAAAAGACACACAATTGATGGACGGAATGCAGAACAAATCAAAACATTCACCCCCAGTCAAGAGATCTGGGTTAAATTCATCATTCTTTTGCTCACCATGCCACCCCAGTTTAGACCTGGCCATATGCAAATCAGTCTTGACCCTGTGACTCATGGGAACTCCAGCCCAATCTGCCAAGCCAGGTCCTCCCTGGACCGGAAGCAAGCATCCTAGGACCGGTTTCAGGGTTACACCACCCATCAGCCAGTATAGCTTGATTCCAGTGGCACAGTGAGCCCGAGACCCACGTCTGGGCATACCAGGCGCACTTAGAGCGAGAAAGCAACAGACACACAATTGATGGACGGAATGCAGAACGAATCAAAACATTCATCCACAGTCAAGAGATCTGGGTTAAATCCATCATTATTTTGCTCACCAAGCCACCCCAGTTTAGGGCTGGCCATATGCAAATGGAGGCCATGTATAGCATCCAGTCCTCCGTGTCACCTCATTCTGGTGTTCTAACACCTGTTCTGGGTGTTACATAATCTGATTCCTGCACCTTTCACCCAACTCTGTCCAGTCAGTGCGAGTTTGGGATTCATTCAGAACCATATCATGTGCAAGGATCTCCACCTCCCATCATGGCATCAGACATTGAGAAAGGCGTTGGTAGGTCACTGCATAACTGCTATTGCCATGGCCCTCTAGAGTAGGCACCTTAACAAAAACATTGGTTGAGTTAAGAGTGTCAAGGTCTGCTCTTACTCACTAACCTGCTTTCCCACCGAGGTGAGACATCAGTCCTGGTCGCTTGCTCCCGATTCCTCCTCTGCACCCATGTCCCAGCCACGTTAGCACATGAACTGAACAGGGATTCAAAAGGGAAATGGGATGACAAGAGAGAGAGTGGTGGAAGACGGCAAACGTGATGTTTTCTTCGACTGAGGAAATGCCCAATCGTTTCTTTATTCAGGGCGTTCACTTCCTTGTTTTTTCTGCACCTCTCTAATCAGAGAATACATCAACGGTATGGTTGGACTAACAATTGTGCCTTTTCCCTCTTCTTCCCAGTGACAGCCTGGCGTGCCTGATAGTGTCCCCTTTCCCACCTTTGATGTTTCCACTCTCTTGTGGGTGCTGGGATAGGATCCTAAATCTTGAAAAACAAGGAATATTTTAATGAATGCACTCTACTTGTTTACTCCCCAAATAGCCAGTAGGTTAGTAATAGTGTACATACCGAAACCTTGTAGACCCTTGGGTTACGGTTAGTTCTGGTTAAGACAATTGGTTTTGTCATCTGGTTAGGATTCACTATGTGCCTCTTAGAGCTGGATGACTGTTGAGAATTTGCGCAATAACATAGGCATGCTAATGAACTTAACTGTTGCGATTTGGCACCCAAGGTTAGATACACTCAATTCGCAATCTGACTTAGGGCATTGAAATGCACTCTAAGACATGTTCAACTCACACCCTCAGAGATCCGAAGTCAGGTTCACATATCACACTCACGTCACGTCACACACATGTCAAGATTATCAGTTCAAACAATGTTATTGTCAATGAAAAGTTAAATAAATTGCAGCCTTTCCCGTTATGGGTTCAATTGGCATACAAACAAGGTAAGTAGGAATCTGTGTTTGTACACACAAGGTAAGTAAGATTCTGAGTTTGTGCACTGTCTCGCAAGTGCGTTACCACATTCTATTGTTATGAAGTGCTTTGTGTTTCCTTTGCAGGCTCGAGGATGAAGACTCACGGCAGTGTAAAGAGCCCTCGGGCATGGAGACCAATGTGGAGATGGTGCTCGGATGTGGTGCAAAATAGCAAGCAGGTTCTGGAAGGTGGGCACAGCTTAAATTGGAGCCACACTCAACGTGAGAGATGGTTATCTTATAAGAGTTTGAGCTAAATGATTGTCAGATTCACACTTTCACAGTTGGGAAGTTCAAATGCTCCTTTTGGTGTGCCCAATGATGTAGGTGGCACCCTACCCCCAGAGGCAAGGGAGAGTGCAGGAGTTTCCATGGTGCTTGGGTTGGGAGAGCGACAGGCCCAACAGTACAGTCCTCCCAAGAATCTCCTGACTGGTTTGGGGTTTTAAGGATTTCTTTGATGAGAGAGGAGTACTAAAGGGCATGTACATGACCAACTGGTTCCCAAGTTCTGTTTTCAGGTCCATATCCTTTCCAGTCGATCAAGTTTTATAACTTTCAAACTTTTTTCAAGTCCAGAATAACCTTATCCTCATATTCAGGATAATTATCTACTATTAGAGGGGGAGGTCCTTTAGGAACATGCATGCCTCTGGATACTTGTTTCAACAGTGATATGTGGAACACTAGATGAACAGGTAATGTACAGGGTGGTTCCAACTTCATAGCAACGTCTTTGACTCTATTCAGAATCTTGAAAGGACCCACATAATGTGGTTGTAATTTCTGTGGACCTTTCAAGCAGAGATGTTTGGTAGATAACTATATTGACTGTCCCTCAACCATTTCAGCATAAAAACAGCAGTGTTCATCACCGTACAATTTGGATTACATTTTTGCAGAATTCAAGTTGTCTTGTGTAAAACCATCTATGTGAATCAAGTGTTCTAAAATACCATAAACTGCTGGTGTTGATGACTTCGATACAAAGGCCACCTCAAGCATTCATGGTTGGTAGCTATAATTATTGTAAAAATTATAGAATTTAGAGGAGACATTAATAGTATTAATTTATAGGTGTATTCTGCAGCCCTCAATCAATCTGTTCAATCTTGATCAGATTGCATAGGTTGACATCATATAGATTGAATTACTCTTTTGGCCTGCCCGTCTGTCTGTGAAAGATGACTGCAGACAACTGCACATCCATTTCCATGAGATTACAAAGAGATTTCCAAAAGTTGGAAATAAATTGAATCTCAGTCCGAGATGAGGACATTTGGGAGACTGTGTAACATACCACAGCTTGTAGGAAGATGATTGCTAATTTCTTGGAAGTGGGTAACACCTTTAGTGGAATAAAATGCACTATTTTGGTAAAATGGTCTACTGTGACCAGTACAGTAGTGTAACCTTCTGTATATCTAGGCAAATCCATTAAAAATATAGGGAAACTGTGTGCCAGGGTCTGGATGGTTCTGGTATTGGTAACAGTAATCAGGAAGGGAGTTGATGAGAACTTTTTCTTTGTGGACAAATGGCACAATTCTCTACAAATCTCTTGGCATCCATGGAAATAACTGGCTACCAAAAGTAGCGCTGTAACAATTGCACAGTTTTCTTTTCTCTGGGCTGTCGTTCCCTTCCTTGTTTTTTTTTTGCGATTCTGTAAACAGAGATGAAATTGTAGGTATGGATGGACTACCAACTGTGTCTTTTCCCTCTTATTCACATAAAACCCTGGTGTACCTGATAGTGGGGAAAGGACAGGAGTGGCCCGTGCAGGTAAAAGTGGTGGGCCGGGGTGGAGGTGGACTCAACATATTTGTTTAATTTTCCCTTGTTGCCATCTGTAGAGTCCCGACCCCCCACCCGCCCCACCGCCCACCACTCTTACCTGTACAGTACGCTCCTGGTAAAGTATCCTGAATCTTGAAACACAAAGAAGATTATAATGTATGAGCTCTACTTGCCTACTACCCAAATAGATAGTAGGCTAGTAGTAGTGTACATACCAAAACCTTCCAGACCCTTGGGTTATGATTAGTTCTGATTACGACAATTCGTCTTGTCAACTAGTTAGGATTCACTATGTACCTATGGATGATTGTTTTGAATTTGCGCAGTAACATAGGCATGCTACTGAATGGAGCTGTAGTGATTTGTCAACCAGGGTAAATACACTAAATTCTCACTCTCACTGAAGGCATTAAAATACACTCTAAGACAGGTTAAACTCACACTCTCAGCGATCAGAGTTTAGGTTCATATTTCACGCTCACATTGTAAACTTGTCAAGCTTTGCAGTTCAACAAATGTTATTTTCAATGGAAAATGTGCAGTTAAATACATTCAATATAATAAACAATAATGGCTAGGCCAAATATCTGCACAAACATGTGTGTTCCTAATTTGTAAGTCAAGACAATTCTTGTGGGTGGTGGGAGGAGATGAAATGGCCACCACACTCCAAAGCAAGGAAGCAATGCTATCAGCAGTCATAGGTAATTCTCCTGAGAGCCAAGATTGAATGAAAAAGTCCCAATTGTTCCATTGTTTTCTTTAATTTTCCTTATTCTGGTCTTCTCATACATCCAGCAATTAGTACAATTTGTTTCGTAGCCAACACATGTTTAGTATTGATGTAACTACCATTGACTTCATCAGGGCTGCAAAGGACAAATCAAAGTTGTACATCAGTACACAATCATACTATTATAATTTCACCCATTACCGCACATATTCTGTCAAGTATTTGAAATTTTCCCATATTGAGAGAACATGATCAACCCAATTTAGGGCATGAGGGTGCAATCCAAAAGAAAGAGATGTAGAATAGAAAAGGAAAGTACTAGAAAGCAGAGTAGCAAAGTTGTAGAGAAGCATGCCATCTGTGTAGCTTTATATCCCTAAAACCAATCTTGTAAAATAGGCAATGGCCTGGATTATATGAACCATTTGATAACATAAAGTATAAACCATATTTTTACCACTAAAAAAACAACTCAATCTTACCCAAACTCTTATTACAGTTGGGCACACTTTGCAACAGTCTCCACACACAGTTGTATTCATCAAAAATAACCTGGAATATTACAAAATCCTGTTCCAATTTCTCAGAAACAAAATAATAATATCTGCATAAAAAATATAAACTTGTCCATCAATATCACCTAGTACGTCCCATCCTAGGTGTGTCATAAATATTAATATAAAGGCACTCGAAAATCCATTCATCTGCAATGTAAATTAAAATTGTAATAAATAACTATCCATAATGTAGCCCAGTTTACATTGTCCATATTCTTATGTTACTTCAATCCTTAATAAATCATATTCCATATAGATTGGGAATATTCCCTTTTACGCATAAACACACATTGCCTTGCTTGGTATTGTACCATATTAGTACGATAACCTGTAAGTACAGTCATAGAAGTTTTAATAACCTCCACATCAGTCTCAGTAGCTGGGGCTCTTTACACTGCGGCAAATCTTCAACCTCGAGCCTGCAAAGGAAACACAAAGAACTTCAGAACAAAATGTTGATAAAAATGATACCATTAGTTGCCATATTAGTTTTAGGATTTGCGATTAATTTACATAATTGCTGTCAAATTCACCCAAGGTGACCTCCATATCAAGAGATACGTAGTCACACAGGTCCTGTGTCCCATGCCCATGCTTATTGAGTAATAGGTAACAGGTGAGGTCCCCCATAAAATACAGTCAAACACGCACCCAGAAAAACCCTGATCAATTCCACAGATAGATTGTTGCAACACAAACAAGTCAGAGGTAATTGGCCCAATAGAACCTGTTTGGCCAAAGGCCCGCGTTCCTTAGAAATACCACAAAGCTATATACCTTCTTGGGAAAAACGTATATAATTGAAAACGAACTCCCGTCAGCGAGGGAGCGCCTGCTGGCTAGATCACATAACACCCCACCTCCTGTACTGTCTGCTGATCCTATTGATCACCCTTGGCATTCCCTCAAAAATAATGCCTTTTGGTGCACATTCACACCCCACTAAACGAAAGTGACATTCACAACATGCTTCAAGCATTGAAACCATCTCATCACTTTCATCGACCATTTACCACCACCACCACATATCTTCAAGGAGATCAGATCCTCCATTCTCCCTTTATAGACCAATATCATAAATGCATCACTCTGCTAAGGCATCATCCCTGACTGCCTAAAAGTAGGACAGGTAACCCCCATTTTGAAAAAAAACAACAACTGATTTCTCAGACCTCAACAACTACCGACCAATCTCCAACATTCCCACTCTAGCAAAGCTTCTTGAAAAATGTACCCCGATCCAACACTGCAACTACATAGATCATTTCCAACTCCTTGAACAATGCCAATCAGGCTTCTGTCAAGATCACAGTACAGAATCCACACTCACCCACATAGTGGATGACATTTTAAAAATGCTGGACCAGAATGAATGGTGTCTCCTTATCTTCCTTGACTTATCATCTGCTTTGGATACTGTCCAACAAGACTGCCTACTGAAATTACTTGAATGGTGGATGGGTCTATCAGGGTCTATCATGGTCCGTCCTTCACTGGTTTACCTCATTCCTCCACAACAGAAACAAAAGAGTCAAGGCCAATAAATCCCTGTTCAAACCTACTGCAGTCACCATTGGGGTCCTACAAGGATACGATCTCTCACCGATTCTCTTCAACCTATTCTTGGAACCCCTAGCAGATGCATTGCATCTTCTAGCATTCTTGATCACATGTATGTAGACGACATCCAATTGTATCCGAAATTTTTCTCCCAAGATGATGTCATGTCCCTCAATACTTTTCTACAAAATACTAAGAATTGGATTACTTGCAATCACCTCAAACTGAATGCAGCCAAAACGGAATTCCAGCTCATTAACCCCTCATCCACAATCTCAAGATCGACCTATGAATGAAGCAGCTAACAGATTTCAACTGCTCTCCTCACATCCTTTACTCTGCAAGATCCTTAGGAATTACCCTATACAAATACCTAGACATGCAGAATCACATCAGCTCTTCCATCAAAGAAACAAATTATCAGATGGGCATTTTAAGGAAACTAAAATCCTTCCTTCCGCAGGACGACTTTACATTTGTAGTCCAGGTTCTCATCTTGCCTAAACTTGACTACGGAAGTGTTACACTTGTGGGCTTACCTAGCTACAAGCTGGCCCCTCTCAGGGCCTCCTTTAACTTTGTTGCCAGACTCATCACTGGAACAAAAAGAAACAAGCACATCTTCCCAGAACTGAAATCATTGAATTGGCTCCCTTAAGAGGCAAGAATTCAACCATATAATCAGTGCACAATGTATAAAACCTTACATTTTAATACCCCTAGGTATTCAGCACCAAAACTAGAACTATCAGGCAGATGCAGAACATCGCGCGGTACCAGCTCCCTGCTGCAGAAACCACAGATTTTCCATAAAAAGAAAACGTGCAGCAGAGCTTTCTCCTGGATCACCCCGAAGATTTAGAATTCTTTGCCTCCAGAAATCCGTCTAATTCTTTTTACCGCCTCTTTAAAAAAGAAGTGAAAACACTTTTGATGAACAAATTCTTGCCCTAAGATCACTCCTGTTGCTTTCATGACCTTTTTGATGACTAGGACTCATTTGCTGACCATGACCAGTTTATTACTGACTTCCTATGGAGGTCAAACTTGTTCACCCTTTAGTTTCAAACTCTTTGTTTTCACCTTTCTCATATTTCTTGACCAGTGGTGTAGCTAGAGCATTTGCTGCCCAGGGGGATTCCTTAGTTTGCCACCTAGTGATACCCAGAGCAGATAAAACCGGGGGGAGGAGGAGGGGTGCCGGCGACAGACGATGACGAAGAGGGGAGGCGACAGACGATGAGGGAGAATAAATTAAAAAAGAAAAAATGTAAAAAGAAAACTTACCCTGGGCTCGCCGCCGCACCCAAAAAGTGCCGCTCGGGGGGGGCTGCTCCCCCTAGCTACACTACTGTTGTTGACAGTTTTCTCTTGTGTCCTACTTATCGCATTCGTCCCATAATGTAAAGTGCCATCCGATGCCGTCATGTTCGCACTATAGAAAACTTTATAAATAAATAAATGTAGATAGGTACACTCAATCAATCAGGACACATAATATACACCACATATAGTGATCGTGCACTCCTCACGCAAGACATCTGGGCATATTCACCCTGGCCCACATTAGCTCTCCCCGAGGTCAAAAGCCATCTGTGCCCTTATCAGATGCACACATGTGATTGGTTTATGACTAAGAAGTTCTTTTGGAATTCAGAGAACATTTTATTGTACCTCATGAACTGCATAAATTGACGGCCTAAACTTTGTAGAATGAGAGATTTTGAGCAGACGCATTCTGTCCAAGCTCTCCTGGCCACACCGCTTAATTAAACGAACATATTGCTGTTTTGCCAATTGCCTCTTGTCTTTTCATTTATTTAAGGTAAATTCATGTCTGAGCAGCAAACAAACACAATCTAATGAAACAAAAACAAAAAAAAAAACATTTATAACAGCCAGGACTTATTAAAATAAATATTGTTCCATGAAATTCAATAGAAACTCAAAAATCGAGTCTGAATCTATATGATACAGTTGAATTGGAATTAGGAACTTTCTGAAGCCAACTGGTAATGGAAGGAAGTCACATTCAATCTGAAGGTTGACTCTTGTCAGGTGTTGTGAAGGACCATGAGTTAGGGCCTGATTACGATCTTAGCAGATTGGATACTGTCACAAATGTGCCAGATATCTCATCCGTCGTAATTCCATTAGATACAATGGAACTTGTAATACGGCGAACAAGATATCCGTCAAATTTGTGATAGAGTATCCCATCTTCCAAGATCGTAATTAGGCCGTTAGTAACCCTACCCAGCTGCCTGACAGTGTTGCACTGCATTAAGAGCAACACTCAATGCAGAAAAATAGTGAAAACATCACACCACAATAATCCAAACCAGGTTAGAAAAATAGAGCTTAATTGAATGAACAGAACAAGATGGACGCAAACATCCAATAAGAAAAACCCTGAGTTATGGATTTTTAAAGAGACATATTACTTAAAAACATAAAGCGACAACCGGCTCTATCTGGATGCGCTGGACCGGGTCAAATCTGAAAAATCAGGCCGAGAGCGATGGAGCATGGGTCGGATACAGGAGCCATGCAGCACCCGCTGCAAACAGGAACTTTACGGAGGAAGCGTCTACAGTGAGGAGCAGGATGCGAGTAGCAGTCAGGAGCAATGCGTCGTCATTCATCCTTAGGATTGTTAACAATATGTTGGTTCTGTGTAGCGCAGTTGGGAAATGCGTCATCGTCAAACCCCTGGTGAGGCAGGCAATGCATCATCGTTGGTGAGCCATGCAGCCGGCACTGTGAGGCCTTCAAAGCGTCGATGCGTCAAAGCAAATGCGTCAATTCCAACTGACGCAAAGTCGATGATGCATGGATTGTGGTGCTGCAGCACAGGAAAACCCGCTTCCATGGGCGCAGAACTGGATTGGCACCACTTGGCAGGGTTCTACTCACAGATGGCAGAGTCCAGGTGCTGCTTCAAGAGGTGCAAGCAGTCTTTGAAGTCCCTAAGACTGCAGAATAGGAGACAAGCAAACAAGGCCTTGGAGTCACTCTTGGTTCAAGTAGTGTAGGTACAATCATTTTCTTCCAGGCAGAGAGGGCAGCAGGCAGGCCAGCACAGCACAAAAACAGTTCTTCCATAGCAACAGTCCAGCAGAGTGGCAGTCCTTCAGCAGCACAGCAGTCCTTCTTCCTACAAGAGTATCAACAGGCCCAGAAGTGTACTTATTTGGTAGGGTCAGAGGTCCAGTTCTTATACCCAATGGTGCCTTTAAAGTGGGGGGAACTTAAAAGAGAGGCTTGGAAGTGCACAGAGGTTCCCTCTTTCCTGCCCAGGATGCGAATGGCCCATCAGGTACACCTACGCTGTCTTTGTGAGTGACTGTCTAAAGGGAATGCACAAAGCCCAGCTGTCACCTAACCCAGACGTGTAATGGAAACAGGCACACATGGCTTAAGAACAGACAAATGCCAACTTTCTAAAAGTGGCATTTTAAAAGTTGTAATCATAAATCCAACTTTACCACTTGAAGAGGATTTATTACTTCAAGTCCATAAGTACCAAACATGGTGATTTCACACCTTCTCAATCAGAAATTACATTTAATAAATGTATTAAGGAATCTTCAATGTTAACCTATGAGGGAGGTAGACATCACAGTAGTGAAAAATGAATTTGGGAGTTTTTGACTACTTGAACATGGACATTTAAAAATGTTTATGCCCTGCTTTTTACTTACACAGCACCCTGATCTATGTGCTATCTAGGGACTACCTTAGGAGTGACTTATGTGTAATAAATGGGGAGTTAAAGGCTTGGCAATAAGCTTTAAATGCAAAGTCAACATGACAGTAAAACTGCACATATAGGCTCTGCAGTGACAGGCTTGAGACATGTTTAAAGTGCTACATAGGTGAGTGGCACAATCAGTAATGCAGGTCCACCAGCAGCATTTAATTTACAGGCCCTGGACACTTATAAAGCACTTTACTAGGGACTTATAAGTAAATAAAATATGCCAATTGGGGATAAACCAATATTCCCATGTCTATGGGAGTGAGCACATGTACTTTAAGACTGGTTAGCAGTGATACAGAGCCCAGAGTTCCAAGGGCAACAAAAACAGTTCAGCAAAATCTGTGGCAAAACAGGCAAAACATTTGGGGAAAGTCCACCCTAACGCTGACAGGTCTAGCATGTAGTTTAAGGTTTGCGTTTCATTCTGTTTCAAAGGTTTACCTTGTGACTCTGAAACATTTCTGGAAGTCAAAAATCTTCCATTGAAGTGATCCACTTTTAACTGGGTCCTGGTTTACCTTGAACGACCAATTCCCTTAGGGTGCAGGGTCTTGTATGCTCCTTTAATGCAGGAGATGTGTTTTACTTAAGATTGTTGAAGAAAATGTCAAATTGTCTCTTGTTTACTGGTTCTCTTCCAGGTGGAAATTGCTTGCTTTTTCAAGGACTTTCTACACCCACCAGTCTTAGAAGACATGTTCCAACTGCAAGCATGCTTTTTCTGAACATAATAAAACAGAGAGTTTAACTAGAATGTTGGAGATGTGCTCTCCACAGTCAGTCCGCTTTGTTCCTTGAAAGTGCTTTTGAGCAGATTTTAAAAGGTAAAATCAGCTTGGAAAGTGAAACCGCCTAAATAAATGAAGCTAAAATACTTGTACATTTCCACCAACGTTTCACTACAGTATGACACACAGATTCTTCCAAGTGAAACATGCAGCGGTTACTCGACATAGTTCACTAGACCTTCCGAAGACTTCTCACCATCTGTGTCTGTGTGTTAGCTAAACTGTTGGAAAGCCCGTTGTTCTGAGGAACTCTTGAAGTTTTTGCTGCCGAACACCTGATTTCAAGGATGATAATGTGTGAATGATGCCAGTTAACTTCGAGGCACATAAGTCCCTTACACAGAAAAGTTGTTAAACTGTTTAGGAAGATAATATGACCACTTTACAAAAGTCATGTAAGCATTGTCAGAACTTGAAACTATGTGTCTGTTGTTGATGTTATATATATATATATATATATATATTCACTGAAAAAACCATGGGTTTCACACACGTTATAGTTAGGAATTAGCATTTAAAAAACCTTGCAAATTCAGTGAAAAAACCATAGGTTTCACAGACGTTATAGTTAGCTGGACATTTCACTCGTAAAAAACCAATGAAATTCCCCCGTTATAGTTAGTTAAGCTAACTATAACTCGCGCACCCGCAATCCACTGCTGATGACGTCACATATAACATCACTCATGACATGGTCACTGACATCACTCATGACATCACTGATGACATCTCAAATGACATCATTGATGACATCACTGACATCACTTAAATGCTAATTCCTAACTATAACGTGTGTGAAACCCATGGTTTTTTCAGTGAATTTGTATGGTTTTTTAAATGCTAATTATTATATTTATCGTGTGTGAAACATTTCTTTTTTTTTATCTTTGCAAGGTTTTTTACATCTTTTTTTTTAACTTTTTTTTCCCTTTAAACACTATAGTAAAATTTAATGCATTCTGCAATATATAAATTTTCACCTTTGTTTTGAAAAACAGGTAAGATATAGTAGTATAACATAGTGAATCTTTTTTACAAATTTGTATTTTTTTTTTTATTTTTTTTTACCGTGCGCGTACGGTAAGCTTACCGTAAGCGCACGTTTTGCTGTATGGTTACGCAATTTGCGTAGACGTTCGTAATTCCTACGCGACGCGTAAGCGCATACTTTACACGCGTACGCGCGCGCGCACGTTACGTGGAAGTGTTCGAGCGTGCCTGTTATGCGCATGCGCACGTGCGCGTGTCTTTCGTACGCGCATGCGTACTTTTACCGTAAGCGCTCCGTAAGCGCTCCGTAAGCGTAACGTACGCGCACGGTTGGTCATGTGATCAAGAAACAATACTTTTGATTGGTTTAAACTACTTTCAGTTCTAGAACCTTCCAACACCACACCCATTTCCCTCATTACTGCTTGTGACCCCTTAGGAGAAGGAGCTGAGTTGTCTTTGTGATACGATGGCAGAACAGCAGTCCTCTTCTGAGAGTGAGCCTGGTAGCAGCATCATCAGAGAGAGAAGGAGGAAACAAAAGACTTCTTTTGTATGGGAATATTTTACCTATCCAGAGGGGCAGAAAAAGGTAAATGCTCCTTTAGTCACCTGCTCACTTTGTGAGCGTGTCTTATCTAGAGGGAATCCAAGGAAGAAGTATTCCTTTGGAAATCACTCTATGGTTAGACACATTAAGGATAAACATCCCAGGACTTATGCTCGACATACTGGAGAAACATCTCCAGTAAGTCACCCGAGCACACCTGCAGAAGCTCAGCCGAGTACATCTTCAGCAGCTCAGCTGAGTCCTTCCTCTGCGGTGGGAGCATCACCCTTTTCTGCTCCTCTGGATATAAACCCTCGTTTTGGGAGGGTTACAATGAGGTGCACAAGATGTCATGGCCTTATTGTTCATGCGGAGACCAGTGTTTCCCTCATAAACAATAGGATAGACCAGCACATCTGTGCTCCTTGTTAGTATTCCCATTCTTTCTTTCCTCTTTCCCTTTATGAACACAACGGTTCTTTTAAGAGCCAACCTTACCTCTTAACTTTTTAAAAACAAATTTAATGTCTTTTTTTTTTTTTTTTACCATACGCGTACGGTACGCGCATTTTTTTTATTTTTTTTAAAACAAAATGTTTTTAATCACCCTACAAGGTCCTTGAGGGACTACTACAGAAATGAGAAAAGTATAGAGAAGAGTAGTGAAAAAAAGTGAGCATTAAAGTAAATGTGTGATAATTCCAGAAATTTCACACTTACCTGACAATGAAAATAACTTAATTAAAAATAAGTGATTTATTTAACTTTATATAAAGAAGTTTATTTTTCATATTTTTCCTTTCTCAATCTGTAAAAAAAGAAAAAGGTATTAATACTTAACAATGCATTTTAGAATACAGTGCACATATTTTCATATTTCAACAAACATTTTTTTGCCCTTTTTTTGCTGTTTTCAGAATATATTGCATTTCACTGTAAATCGTAAAAGCAATTGCATTCATCACTTAACAGCGGGCAAAAAAAAAAACAATCTGAAAGATTGTTTAAAAAAAGCCCAGAATCTCTTCTCACTAAAACATACCGTAATAGAAATGTAACATTTGCAATAAAAATCTCACCTAAGAACAATAACTAATTCCAGTAAATATCGTCTGAAAATTGTGTTGCATAAGCATAATCACCAAAATAATTTGTGTCAAAGAAGTCCACAATGCAAATTATTACCTTTCCTTTAGGCCAAATGGTAATTTTTTAAATATTTTTTGATGAGATTTCCATGGTAATCCAATTAAATTGTAATAATGTTTTGTACAGATGTTGCAATTTCTGTCTAAAATTTTGGTTTCAGAAAAATTAAATAGGAATTTGCTAAATCAAAAGGCAAACGTTGCTTGTAACCGATTGAGAATCATTACACAGTGTCCAGCCTTTTTCACATTTAAGAAAAACTGTGTAATGACCAGAAGTTACAATAGGCCCATCATGGAAAATGATTGCAACTGTGACAAAAGTTTTTCCAGAAATTGATAATTGCTGTCCTGTAAATTTCTTTATTAAAGAGTCCAATTTTGTTCCATCAGCTCTACAACGTTGCATCATTAAAATTACATACTGTCCATATTTCTTTAAAAATAACGTTGAAAACATGTCTGATTTACATTTGGAACATTCCATGTTGTGATTGGCATCTTTAACTAATTTACTAAAAGTCACTGATTTAGTCTCTGACAATGTTAAATAGATAAACCTTTCTGAATCAACATTAGAGCTGCATGTGTAGAAACAGTTTTCACAACTATGTTCCCATTTATAACAGAGACCAAACAAATTTTCAATTTCTATCCCTTCATCTTCAAGTACCAAAAGGATGTACATCAAGAATTCCTGTGCATCTTGCTGGACATTTTGAGAAAACTGTGTTCGTCCTGAACAAACATCTAATAGATTTCTAATTTCAGTCGCACTTTCTATTTTAGCTTTATCAACACTCAGCTTCTCATAAAGAAGACTTAGCACAGAACAGAATCTTTTTTCATGATTTTCTATTATCTGCTCTTGCAAACTTTTAAGATAAAATACAACATTCAGCACTACATTTGCGTAGCAGTTGACACCAGAGCTATTTTCAAAATGGCAACCAACAACCTCTTCAACATTGTCCTTTTTCTTTTTGCTTGCAATCACATGACTCTCTTTTTGTTTTCTCTTCTGTACATCCTCATTACAGATCTTCTCAATTCTCCTTTTCCGACAAACAACACGTTTCTCCAACACAGGATACTGACCTAAATGAGGAGCATAGGTTCTTCTTAATCTATTATACTCCTTAACACAATTTGCATCAGCACTAACTTTTGAGTCATCAAAGTCTATCATGAATAAACCAGATAATGTTTTCACTCGTGACAAAGCAACATATGCCATACCTTCTATGAACACAGTAGATCCAATGTTTACAAATGCACTATCAACAGTTAATCCTTGACACTTGTGAATAGTTACAGCATATGCTAGAGAAAATGGAAACTGCTTCCTACGTACATATAAGTCTTTCACAAGCAAATAACGGACTGAACAACGACTAATGTCTTTTATAGGGGTGGGCGGAATTTGCGGAATTAACCTCCGCAAATTATCGCGAGATTGCAGAAAATCTCCGCAAACACGCCGGAAATATCGCGAAGATGCGGAAGTTTTTTGCCGCCTGTTCGCGGTATTTTTTGCGTGTTCGCGGGTCGCCAACTTACCCATGCGGTCGCTCATGGGCGCGGCCATCTTGTTTTCACTTGTCCCGCCCTCTGGCGTTGTTTACTTCCTGTTCCGGGTCGCGCAATGCATGTTCGCGGTCGATATTTCCTGTTCGCGATCGCTTTTACTTGATCGCGTTGCTTTTTGCTTGCTCAGGGAGAAAATATCGCGCGAACTTGCCCACGTGGTCGCAACGGGCGCGGCCATCTTGTTTTCCACTCTATTGCATGGTTCTGGGGCCTGATTTTCAATCCTCCCTAAATCTTTTCAATCCTTTGTTTATAGCCACTTTTTTCGGATCTTTATTACTTATTATTTCTCTAACTATTTTCCTGCCTCTATATTTTTGGTTTTTGTGTACCTTTTTTTTTGTTTTTTAGCTACTTTTTCTCTTTGTATTGCCTGCTATTTATTTCCTTTACTCCTTTATTTATTTTACCTTTTCTTTCCCGCCCCGTCCCCAGAACCATGTCCAAGGGCAGGGCTGTTCGCCGGCGCAGCCAGAGCCGCGACCGCCTTCCTTGCGGAAGGCGGCGCCCACAAGGGGTGCATGCACGGGCCTTATTTGGGGAGGCGGAGTTGGCTGCACTAATTTTCTTTGTGCAGCGCCACCTCCCCTCAACCCTGGCAGCAGGTGGCAGGCCTGGGTCCGGGTACGGCCTCCGGGAGCGTCGGCAGCGGTGGGGGAAGGTGCGCCGGGCAGTGTCTCGCATCTCTGGGGTCCGGCGCACCCAGGCACAGCTGACGCACCGGTGGTCCGACATCCTGGACCGTGAGCAGGACCTGCTGGACCTGCTAGGAGTGGAGGTCCCGGGGCTTGGTGAGTACCTATTTAATTATTACAACTTTGTGTCTGTTCTTCTGCTCTATGTTATATATTGCGAATATCTTTTTTTCCTTCCAACCAGATAGAATGTTGCTGCTTGCAATACATTCCAGGTTAATAATGTTTAAAAGTCTTCTGTGATTATGACACAGGTGCTCTTCTGCGCTACTACTAATCTTACTTGTTTGCAGCTTTGCGTTTGCGCTTGCTTAGCGTGATTCTTTACGAGTTTATTTTAGAGAAATTAAGTTACGTAATGCTACAGTGACTCATGTCCACTCCTTACTTTGTCCTGTCACTAATAGATAGGGGCGGATTGATACATAGGTTTAGGTACTTTGTATGAGCTTCTAATTGGTTAGTGGTATGCGTGATGCCCCCTCACTCAGTTACGTGACGTGCTGCTAGTACGCCAGTCTTTAGAACCTTTCTAGTTTGTTCAATGAGTGGAGGTAGGCTTTGCAGTTACTTAGCAGTAGCAGATGAGCATCAATCAAACCAAAATTGTGTATATACAAAAAATGTAGTCATGTTAATGTGTCCTCCATGATTGGATCATACACATTGTTGAGGAATACAGTCGAAATGCATACTTAATGTACAATTGGCATGCCTGGAATAGGTGGGCTAGGTTGGGTGGTAGGTTGTACTAATACTTAGGCTTACTTGTAACTTAGTTTTCTGGAATCAGAATGGAAGAATGGATTACTGTTGATAAATAGTAACTTAAGTAGTCGAACTGCGAATCCCCCGATATTACATGTTGACCAGATGAGATCGGTCAATGTAGTTATTGCAATTGTTTAGATAAGTGTTTTTTGACCGTTGTTGAAAAAAATTGTATTTGCTTAAGTTGACACCATCCATCAATGTTTGTCTTTCTTATATCTTTCCTGTTCATCAGCACCCAGGGGCAGACGGGCAGGGACTGGGCAGTCGGCGGGACAGGAACACCACGAGGAGGACACCGCTGAGGGCTCCTCTGCTGGCCCCAGTAAGTCTTCTTGTTTTTAATAATATTTCTTATTCCATAACTTTTACTGCCCCATTTCTCCCGAACTATAGTGTGTTTCCAAATGCTATTTTTTTACCACCAATTATCCTTCGATCTGTACGGTTTCAAAAAGCTTATCCCTGCCTCCGCTACGATGACTGAGTACTACTACATACTATCAGTCTGTCTGTCTGTACTGTAGTAGCTAGTCTTGCCCAGTGGCACTCTTTGTGAAAGGTTGTAATATAAAACTCATATTCACCAGTAGCTCGTACAATCCGTTGGGTCGTTGTCTTGTACTACTTTTTACTCTTGTTGATGTTTAGGCTTTGAAAATTCACAGCAACAGCCCTACCAGATTTCTTAATATTTTGATATGATACCCTATAGGACATACAACTGTTGTAGGGATCTTGCACATACATTTGCACCAGAAAATAGGATGTTGGTGATGGTAGGTTGGACCTTCCTTGCACACCTCAATCAGAAATTCCGCACCCACCACAATTCCACTGCTTGACTATAGTACTGTCTTGTCATACCTATTAGGTCTCGGAACCCTCCCCCCAAGACAACCAACAAGTAGACAACCCAGAACATTAACACACCCAACCTCTGTCGTGGAAGCAATTCACATGCACACCCTTACTTTAATTTGCTCAATCGTGTAAGTTAGTCCACTCCACACCAAATACCACGAAGTCTATGTAAGTTTAAAATTTTTATTTCAATTTGAGAAGGTCTGTACACTGTTATCTTAGCAGCACCAACCGGCAAATCAATAACATTAAAACAAAATACATTGTTACACTAATACAGTTGGGAATTAAATCATGATAACTGAAGTGGTGGAAGGCAGCACCACCATCCCATAGCAATTTAGTTTATATACATTTATAAATGAAGATGTGAGTGAAGGGACCCCTCACCTCAGAAGAACCTAGTACTGGTAGTTGGTGCATCGTTCAGAAGCTCTGGTTCGTAGAAGCGAATCTTGCGTCTGTAATGCGAAAAAAGAAATGGTGTGCGTTAGTATATTGCAACTTGCAAGCATTTCTCAGCCGTGCCAAAAAGTGTAGCATCTATGGATAAGCAATATGGACTAACAGTAACAGTAGTACACCAGTTCTTCCTAAAAAAGTGGCTGGTTAATGTTTGTTGACCGCCTGTACGCAGCGCGTAGACTAGACAGTAGCAGTGTGAGGCAGGTCATGTGGGCTCAAAGGTGTCTTAAGAAGCTGCAAGGTAAAGGTAACGTCACATGTGCATGGCTAGGGCTAATCAAGCAAATGCTACAATGATCATATAACTTAGTGTCTACTCTACTACTACCTGATTTGTACTAGTGATTTATGTTAGTATTAACTCATTTTTCAACCTTGCTACTGATCAATAGGGGGGAGGTGTATATGTTGCCTAATAAATGTGTAATGTTTTCTAGGCGCACTACCGACCACCATTGCTGGGGCCAGCGAAGGCGACGCCGAGGGCGAGGATGCGGCAGTTGCAGATAGCAACGGAGGGGGAGTGGCAGCACCAGTGGCAGGCGGTGGTAAGTTAGATTCATAATCTTTAACTATTGTTGAACTTGACAGCACACTCACTGCAAAGGTGTACTGTATGTCTATGTATACTGTAAAGTTGTGAATTAGGGCCCCATTAGGATGGTGGGCGTATTGCCCCCGCCGGGCTGGCTGGAATTCACTGCCGTCACAGCAGGGGCAAACCTCCCGCCATCCCTGTAGAAAATATTCAGACATGTCTAGGCGGAAAAGGGTTCAATATGGCGGTGGTGTCTCTCTCACCACACCGGCAGCCATATAATCTGCATTTTGGAATGCCTTTGCGTGGCGGCATTACCGTCCGCCACGGAAAGGCATGCACACATTGCAGAGTATGCTTGGGGGCCCCCATGGAGGGTACCTACCGATGCTATGGTACCCCCCGACTTTCAAAGCAAAACGTGACAGGCTCCGTGCGAGGCCCGTCATGTTGTGCTTGGAAAAGCAGCACAACATTTTAGCATTGCTTTCAGCAAAGCCAACCAGAATTTAAAATTAAAATAACAGGGTGCGCCCGCCACTGTGCCGGGCGCATCATCCTAATTAATTGTCCCCACGGGACCCCCACCCTTTTTAGCAGTCGGATGGCGGGCGGACAAAGTCCGCCCGCTATCCGATGTCGTAAGTAAGTATGAGTTCTTGGGGACGTTTGAAGAGTGAACTAGAAGACTAGAATTCCCTTTAATTGGTATAGGACTAGGAGCCAGAGTATTGAGTAACCAATGGCCTCATCTATCTGATTTCAACTCCGCTTTGAAAGTTTTATGGAGAAGAGCACCTGGTGCACTGTTCAACTAAAAAGTGTAAGACAGGTGGAAGGAAGAAGGACGGGCGACATTTAAAATGTTATGTACTACTGTGCTTTATTTTATAGTGCTACTCTACCATGCCACTATGTGTATAAATAATTACCTTGTCCTACTGTTTTATTAAGACTATATTTTACAATTGTCGTGTTTTTTTCTTTTTGATACACAGCTACTCCGAAAATCAACCGCAAGGAGTTGGCCGCCAAGGCACGGCGCCGGAAGCTGGAGGCAATCCAGCAGGAATACCGGCGGCTGGTGGTCCTAGCCGAGGAGGAGGAGGAGAGTGCAGCAGCAATTGAAGCCTCCTCCAGTGCCCCGGGCCCCAGCCACCGCCCTCCAGCGGTACGGCGCCACCGTCTGGCGGCTGCCCGCCGCCACCGTGCCATCTCCGGTGCCCCCCCCCACTGTGGTTGCAACTGCCGCGGCCTTAGACGCCGCGTCGCCCATTTAGAGGACCAGATTCGTGTCCTCCTCCAGTCCCGCCCCACCAGTTAGTCCCTGTCACTGCCCCTTTTTTAATTCCTGTTTGTTTCCTCACTCGTTTGGGCGTTCTCTATTTCTATGGACAGTCGTTGGGGTTAGGGAGGGGGGTGGGTCAGCTTTTGTGGGTTTAGTTTATTTGTTAGGGTCAATTAAATATATTTTTCTATGTTACATGCAATGTTGTTAATGTTTTGTAGGTGGGGTAACTGTTTTACATCACACTGTTTCTTTGCTGGTGCATGGCCGCCCATAGCGTGTGTTTGATTTCAATAATTTGCTGACTGTATAAGACACAAACAGATAGATGCGACACACCTCACTCATTGACTGGTCCTACTATGCATTCTTTGGAGTGGTGTTTGAAACTGACATCATTGACATGTCCATTATTGATTCTGCCTCCCCCAAACTTCTCTCTTACCGGTGCTTGATGTTTATGTCCAACTGTGGCACAGCACTGGCTGCATGGTGAAGATGGTTTCCTTTTTCATACATGCCATGATTGGGGTGGTGGTGGTAGTATAGTAGTAGTATACACTGGCAGGGTAGCAGCATTTCCAAAAAAAGAAAAGGAGATAGTCAATCGCCTTTGAGAGACTGTTAGAGGAGTAGTTGAATGAAGTACATCACAGAATTTACCGAGCAACAATTATATGTTCAAATATTTGACAAAAAAAATGAATGCTGGATATTATGAGGATAGCCTACTAGACAGAGTTACAAACTATAGTTTTGTCGACTTGGCTATGCCTACAGTCTAACAGTTAGTGCTGTATATGAGGAATGACAACAAACAAATCAAATCAATGCCGGCAATTCATGCTGAGGTATATGTTCCTTTGTTAAATAAAATAACCTGTGAAATATCCTACTCATGGGTGGGCAAGCAGAAGAAGATCATCGCTCTGCATTGAAATTGAAGTAGTGTTGCTTTCACCACATCCGCCCCAGCAAGTGTGTGATTAAGTATTGGTGTACTTTTAATTTAGTTACACCTCGACAATAAGTCACACAGCCCGGGGGAAGAGGGTTAGGGTCCGTTGATTGGATGGGAAGGGGGATTTTGGGAAAGGTTTGACATAGAAAAACAGTATGCATACATAGACAAACAAACGACAATCATTGAAGACTACCATACCATATCCATTCCATATGTTAAGGTATAAAAAAGGAAATGCATGCATGATGAGACCCGGATTACATACACTTCTATTTCTTGTTCTGTTCCGGCCTTAAAACTTTAACAGATAGCAAATAGAAATTTTAAATATTGGTAGTGAAGAATCGTAAACACAGAGAAAACGTAATGATGATTGATAATAACAACTCCAAGAACACACTGTTGTAAAGAATGTATACAAGATATTAATCAAATTTTTTAAAAGAAGTGAAAAGTGGATACTGTTACTGTCTTATCCTGGTCAAAAATGTGGACTGGTTTTTTGCATCTCGGCATTCCTCTTGCTCCTCTCGTCCATCAATCTAGGGTGTGTCGCCTCACCACTCGCCACTGCCCGGCTGGAATAAAAAGGTGATTGATTGGTAAGGTAATTAATATGCATTGTAATGTTTTACAAAGTTTTGGACAAGGCCCGGCCTGTAATTTTAGATTGAAAACCAAAGGGGATATTCAGAAAGAAAGTGAAAACAAATGCACAAGTGATGGTGTAGTGCAACAAGAACACTTTCCGAGGTGGCATGTATGCATATGCATCATCTCTACTGTAGTCTGTTTCCAGCATAGACCTTCAACAGTAACAGGAGAGATCAGGCCCACAGTGCTTACCATTAGCACATCCTACGTTACCACTTTAGAGTCCTTTTTTTTTTCTCTCAAAGAGTTGGACAAACGCAAAGCACATTATCCATTCCAGACATAGCATTTTACAGTTAAAGTTAGTAAAATCAATGCACTGCAGTCATCCCACCGCTACACTCTATTCAACTTCTACACAGACATTTGGGTGTGCTGTGGTTGTGGTTCACGTGTTTACCTTTAGGCTTTTCCGTTTTATGCCACTCATGAAACATCCTCCTGACTTCATCATCAGCTCTGATACTTCTACTGACTGAAGATCGGCCTGCAGTACAAGTGTAATTTTTAGAACACAACAAGAGTAGAAATATAAATATTACTGACTTGAGTCATTCTTTATTGTGTACAGAAAGATAGATTAACACTAGTACACTTTGACATCATTCACTTTGTGCACAACAAACAACGCCAACACAAAGATCAATAGCTCAGAGTCAGGTGTCCAATGCATGCCATTAATTATCATCATTTATTACCTGTTACTTCTCATCTTAAGTTAACGGGCCGTCTCTTTCGCCATCATCATGACGGACGGTGCTGTTTAAGTCACAGTCATTTGCATTGCGCAGCAGATTGAGTGAGTGCCCTTCCTGTATTGAATTAAAAGCAATGTATCACCAAGATGCAGGAGAGAAGTACACATTTCTTGTTTGCCAGAAGAGGAAAATTAGTAATTACTAGTGTGTTCTGTAGAAAGTTGATTAGTGGCAGTGCACAATTACATCAATTCATGCGAAACACACCACAAAATCTACATCATTCAGTCTGCTATTCTGCGGCCAATGCATGGCATCAATCATTACCTGTTGCATCTCATCTCGTTAACGCTGCAGGCCGTCTCTTTCGCCATCATCATGATGGACGGTGCTGTTAAGTCACAGTCATTTGCATTGCGCAGCAGATTGAGTGAGTGCCCTTCCTGTATTGAATTAAAAGCAATGTATCACCAAGATGCAGGAGAGAAGTACACATTTCTTGTTTGCCAGAAGAGGAAAATTAGTAATTACTAGTGTGTTCTGTAGAAAGTTGATTAGTGGCAGTGCACAATTACATCAATTCATGCGAAACACACCACAAAATCTACATCATTCAGTCTGCTATTCTGCGGCCAATGCATGGCATCAATCATTACCTGTTGCATCTCATCTCGTTAACGCTGCAGGCCGTCTCTTTCGCCATCATCATGATGGACGGTGCTGTTAAGTCACAGTCATTTGCATTGCGCAGCAGATTGAGTGAGTGCCCTTCCTGTATTGAATTAAAAGCAATGTATCACCAAGATGCAGGAGAGAAGTACACATTTCTTGTTTGCCAGAAGAGGAAAATTAGTAATTACTAGTGTGTTCTGTAGAAAGTTGATTAGTGGCAGTGCACAATTACATCAATTCATGCGAAACACACCACAAAATCTACATCATTCAGTCTGCTATTCTGCGGCCAATGCATGGCATCAATCATTACCTGTTGCATCTCATCTCGTTAACGCTGCAGGCCGTCTCTTTCGCCATCATCATGATGGACGGTGCTGTTAAGTCACAGTCATTTGCATTGCGCAGCAGATTGAGTGAGTGCCCTTCCTGTATTGAATTAAAAGCAATGTATCACCAAGATGCAGGAGAGAAGTACACATTTCTTGTTTGCCAGAAGAGGAAAATTAGTAATTACTAGTGTGTTCTGTAGAAAGTTGATTAGTGGCAGTGCACAATTACATCAATTCATTCATGCGCAACACACACAACAAAATCTACATCACTCAGTCTGCTTTTCTGCGGACAATGCATGGCATCAATCATTACCTGTTGCATCTTATTTTCAGTTAATGGCCAGTCTCTCTCGGCTCTGAAGGAGGATAGCTATAGAAGTCATCAGATTCATGGTCCACTTGTTTTGGAAGGACGAGGAAAGTTTGAATTTGTTGTTACCATCATCCAATCATCATTCATGAGGGAAATGGAATTGACCAGGAGATGCAGTATGATCGAGCGGAGGAGCTGGATTCTGAGGACTGTAGTGTCAAATGGCAGACACCTGAAACTTGTATCTTAAATTAGAAGATTAGAAGACGGTGATAATGCATTGGTTGCGATTCACAAGTTTATAACCGGAACAACAGACACAAACAAAGGGGGAAAAAAGGGAGGAAGACAGTAAGTGCGAGCCTAATTGTCAGGGAAGTATAGCTCGTCCTCAAACTCTGGGGGATCTTCCAGTAGTAGGTAATCATCTGACACAATACTACCGTCACCTGAGCCGCTGTCCTCATCTTCCTCTGTTGATTCATGCATTGTGTAATTCGGTGGTATGAAGTGCTGATTCATTTTGATCATTGTTAACCTCTCCACGTTTTTGGGAGATAGACTGGTCCTTCTCAAGGTTACAATGGAACCAGCAGCACTGAAAACACGTTCGGAAGAGACACTTGCGACAGGGCAAGCCAGATAGCTTATCGCCAGCCTGCTGAGCTGTGGCCATTCAGACCTTTTCCTATACCAATACTGCACTGGGTTTTGATCAACGTACACCTCTGTTGGATCGTCCAGATAGGCCTGGACCATCCGCTCAATGTTCAGGGTTGCTGCTGGTAAGCTTTTGTGCTGTTTTTTCTGTGCATCAGCACTGTGCTTACGGCCCATCTTTACATACCAATCTGATAATGATTGTACTCGGCCGAATGATCCAGTTATTGTTTTTGTAGTCGATGGTGATGGTGAGTGTTGCGATTGTGAGCCAACCGCACTGCCCTCAGCCGACGAAGTTGCACTTGATTCTGCATGGCCTGCTTCAGTATCAGTACTTGTTGTGGGTTGATGTGGCGGGCTTTTAATTAGCAGCCCTTCGTTTTCAAACTTGATGGCTGCTTCAGCTATACAACTTTTGTAGCGGGCAACATCAGTGTCGGAAAAAGAACGGAACAGTCCTAATTTTGCACGTGGATCCAGAATTGTGGCACAAATGTAATGGTCTTGTGACAAAATTTTATTTTGTATCCTTACATTTTCTGATAAGCGCCTGGATAAGCTCTCCACCAAGTCATGGGCTTGCCTTCTGTCCTCTACACCTTTGTAGGATTCAGACACATTATTCAGCTCATGCTCTAGCATTTGCAACAATGGGATCGCTTGGCCCATTGTACAGTCCTCCTTGCTGACTTCACGTGTGAAGACCTCAAAAGGAGACAGCATCTCAGTCAGGCATTGAATTAGGGTCCATTGCTCCCTCTGAAGGGTCATGCCTTTAACACTAGCATCACTGCCTTTGTACCAGACATAATCATTGAGTGACCTGTGCTGTTCGTACAGACGATCAAGCATGTAATACGTTGAGTTCCAACGTGTTGCCACCTCCTGGATGAGTGCCTTGACTGGCACCCTACGCTCACGTTGGAAGATCCTCAGCTGCTTCCGAGCTTTAAAAGAATGGCTGAAATGAGTGCATATTCTTCGGCAGATGGACAGTAAATTGCTTACTATGGGTTCTTTTTTCAGAAAGTCTTGCACTATAATGTTTATGCAGTGTGCCAAACACGGAACCCTGAAATAGGAACCAAGTTCCATGGCCTTAAGTACATTACTGCCATTGTCTGTGGCAACAAAACCAATACCAAGCCCTCTGGGCTGCAGCCATTCCAAAACCTTGGTGCGAAACTCTTCTAAAATGTTTTCAGCCGTATGAGATTTCTCCATGGCGAACATGGCTACAGTTGCATGTTTCCGAGTACCTTCAAAAATCGCAGCTGTGTCAACAACACCTCGTGCAGATAGTAGATCTTTAACCCCCACAAAAGAGATCCAGTGTGCAGTGATACACATGTAATCTGTGGCTTGGCAACTGGTCCACATGTCTGTTGTCAGGTGGATATTGTGCACAGCACTCTTCTGCAAAGCTTGTCCAACCAATTCCAGCACATCATGATGTAGTGCCGGAACAGCAATTCTTGCGAAATAGGACCGGCTTGGAACTTTCCATTTCGGGCAGATGGCAGACACAAATTCAAGGAAACCCACCCCTTCCACAAATGAAAAAGGAAGAAGGTCCAGCGCTAACATTTTAGCCAGCTTCGCATTGTACAATCGTGCCGTTGGGTGGTTGCGTTGGAACTGCCCCTCCAACCTAAACATGCTGTCAATGGTAGGCTGGCTTACTTTCCTTAGTGGTGCCATTAACCCACTAAGGCTCAACGACACAGATTGTCTCATTGAGGTACTCGCCGCCGGTCGCCTTGGTGTCTCACCCACACTCTGAGTATGGCTCTTACTGCGGTGCCACTCTGATGTTACTGAGGAGGATGTGGGCGTTACCACTGCAGTGACTGCACTACTGGAGACAGGGCTAGAAATGCCTCCCTGTTCTTCACCTGCCACCACAATAATATCGCTCCCTGATTCCTGACCAACTTCAAAGGGTTTAGTTTTCCTACTTTCTTTTAACTTAAGTAGGTGATCCTCCCACACAATAGTGTGGTGTGTTCTGAGATGACTTGCTTGTCCTCCGGTACCATAGTTTGTACCAAGCTTACCACGCCGAACACCTTGCCGACAAATTGCGCATATAGCAACGTTCTCCTCCTTGGCGCTAACAGAAAAGAAGTCCCAAACTGGGGAGGAGAACTTTCTGGCACTGCTGGATGTGCCACTTTCAACACCAGATGAACTTGAGGGGGTCCTTGAAAATATGTGACCCTGTCCACCTACACTGTGACTTTTACTACCACTTCCTACTGAGGTGGTTGAGCTGGATGTAGGTCCCTGCCGGGCCTTGGAAAATATGGCAGCTGGAGGTAGTGGTGGTGTAACCTGTGTTGGTGAGATCCGTGCTGCATCCCGCTCAGTAGCAGCCTTTCTGGATAGGGTTAGAATGTCGGTCTCCAATCCCTTTGGGGCGGGAGTAATGTGCGTGATGACTGGCTCGTCTTCATCAACATCATCACCCCCCTCTTCTACATCTACCTCCATAACTCTAAGTTTTTCTGGGACCTTCCTTTTCAGAAGCAATGTCTTGTGGCGTACTTCACTCTCAGACCGAGCTGGTGGGACCCAAGTGTCATCACGATCATCAGAAGCGGGGCTTGAAGAAGAAGATGATGGACTAAGCCTCCTTTTCCTTGCTGGTGGTCTGGAAGACAATAGATGTTCTGGAACAGTGGTTTGACTTCGCTCCGCTTTGTCTGCAGGAAGCTCGATTTCCTGAAATGCCCCTACGTCAGGAGCAACAACTACTATGGTGGGCTGTTGTGGCGGCTGCTGCTGTTCTGGTTGCGGCGGCTGCTGCTGCTGGTCTGGTTGCGGCGGCTGCTGCTGCTGGTCTGGTTGCGGCGGCTGCTGCTGCTGGTCTGGTTGCGGCGGCTGCTGCTGCTGTTCTGGTTGCGGCGGCTGCTGCTGCTGTTCTGGTTGCGCCGGCTGCTGCTGCTGTTCTGGTTGCGCCGGCTGCTGCTGCTGTTCTGGTTGCGCCGGCTGCTGCTGCTGTTCTGGTTGCGCCGGCTGCTGCTGCTGTTCTGGTTGCGCCGGCTGCTGCTGCTGTTCTGGTTGCGCCGGCTGCACACTGATCTGCTGAGTTTGCGCCTGCGTTGAACTTGATTGTGTACTACTTTGCGGTAATGACATTTCTTCAACACCGCTGCCCGTTAGTAGACTGGCTACCTCTGCGACAGTAAAGCCCTTGGGCCTAGGTTGGTGGGGTTGCTGGACCGCTGTGCTGCTCCCAGCTTGGTTCCCGGACAACGCTTTGGTGCCAAAAAAAACCTTGGCCGGCACACCACCAGTCGTGGTTAATGGCACTTCCTTTTTCTGTTCCTTCTTCTCACCAGCAACTTTCTTGGTACTGGACCTGGTACCTTTCTTTGGGGCCATCTTATTCCGACGTCAGGCAGGAGGCAGATGCACAACAAGTTCTGGTCACACGTGGGCGTGATGCGCAGCAGGACTTCTGTCTGGCTGGCAGTACAACGGGTAGCCAGGTGATGCCGATGACACCTCCTACTCTGTCTTTTGTGCACCTAAAAGCAAAGAAGACAGGAGAAGAACATCAGTGAAATGTTGCATTTGTTTTTGTGGTTCAGTTACTTAGTACTGTACTAGTGCAAACAAAAGATAGTCTAGCCATTTATGAATTTTTTTTAACTAGAGCTATGTTATACTACTAGTACTGTGTACAGCCACACTACACTCTCAGGAAGGTGATGTCTAAAAATTCAACAGATCACATAGAAAACACTTGATCAATAAAGCTGTGGCTACCTGCTCTGGTAGCAGTGGATGAAAGCAGGCCTGCTGGCAGACAAGGCCAGGCAAGCTTGCAGGCCTAGGCCTCAAAATGGCCACCAGCCACATGTCCAGGCCCAACAACATCAGCAAGGCCACCCCAAAAAACACACTTCCCCAACTCAATCCAATGCCATCCATGCCCAAAATGATGTCTAAAATCAACAGAACACACAGAAAACAGTAGATTACTAAAGCTGTGGCTACCTGCTCTGGTAGCAGTGGATGAAAGCAGGCCTGTTGGCAGACAAGGCCAGGCAAGCTTGCAGGCCTAGGCCTCAAAATGGCCACCAGCCACATGGCGAGCCCCAACAGCATCAGCAAGGCCACCCCAAAAAACACACTTCCCCAACTCAATCCAATGCCATCCATGCCCAAAATGATGTCTAAAATCAACAGAACACACAGAAAACAGTAGATTACTAAAGCTGTGGCTACCTGCTCTGGTAGCAGTGGATGAAAGCAGGCCTGTTGGCAGACAAGGCCAGGCAAGCTTGCAGGCCTAGGCCTCAAAATGGCCACCAGCCACATGGAGAGCCCCAACAGCATCAGCAAGGCCACCCCAAAATACACACTTCCCCAACTCAATCCAATGCCATCCATGCCCAAAATGATGTCTAAAATCAACAGAACACACAGAAAACAGTAGATTACTAAAGCTGTGGCTACCTGCTCTGGTAGTAGTGGATGAAAGCAGCCCTGCTGGCAGACAAGGCCAGGCAAGCTTGCAGGCCTAGGCCTCAAAATGGCCACCAGCCACATGGCGAGCCCCAACAGCATCAGCAAGGCCACCCCAAAATACACACTTCCCCAACTCAATCCAATGGCATCCATGCCCAAAATGATGTCTAAAATCAACAGAACACACAGAAAACAGTAGATTACTAAAGCTGTGGCTACCTGCTCTGGTAGCAGTGGATGAAAGCAGGCCTGCTGGCAGACAAGGGCAGGCAAGCTTGCAGGCCTAGGCCTCAAAATGGCCACCAGCCACATGGAGAGCCCCAACAACATCAGCAAGGCCACCCCAAAATACACACTTCCCCAACTCAATCCAATGGCATCCATGCCCAAAATGATGTCTAAAATCAACAGAACACAGAAAACAGTAGATTACTAAAGCTGTGGCTACCTGCTCTGGTAGCAGTGGATGAAAGCAGGCCTGCTGGCAGACAAGGCCAGGCAAGCTTGCAGGCCTAGGCCTCAAAATGGCCACCAGCCACATGGCGAGCCCCAACAACATCAGCAAGGCCACCCCAAAATACACACTTCCCCAACTCAATCCAATGCCATCCATGCCCAAAATGATGTCTAAAATCAACAGAACACACCGAAAACAGTAGATTACTAAAGCTGTGGCTACCTGCTCTGGTAGCAGTGGATGAAAGCAGGCCTGCTGGCAGACAAGGCCAGGCAAGCTTGCAGGCCTAGGCCTCAAAATGGCCACCAGCCACATGGCGAGCCCCAACAACATCAGCAAGGCCACCCCAAAATACACACTTCCCCAACTCAATCCAATGCCATCCATGCCCAAAATGATGTCTAAAATCAACAGAACACACAGAAAACAGTAGATTACTAAAGCTGTGGCTACCTGCTCTGGTAGCAGTGGATGAAAGCAGGCCTGCTGGCAGACAAGGGCAGGCAAGCTTGCAGGCCTAGGCCTCAAAATGGCCACCAGCCACATGGCGAGCCCCAACAACATCAGCAAGGCCACCCCAAAATACACACTTCCCCAACTCAATCCAATGGCATCCATGCCCAAAATGATGTCTAAAATCAACAGAACACACAGAAAACAGTAGATTACTAAAGCTGTGGCTACCTGCTCTGGTAGCAGTGGATGAAAGCAGGCCTGCTGGCAGACAAGGCCAGGCAAGCTTGCAGGCCTAGGCCTCAAAATGGCCACCAGCCACATGGAGAGCCCCAACAACATCAGCAAGGCCACCCCAAAATACACACTTCCCCAACTCAATCCAATGGCATCCATGCCCAAAATGATGTCTAAAATCAACAGAACACACAGAAAACAGTAGATTACTAAAGCTGTGGCTACCTGCTCTGGTAGCAGTGGATGAAAGCAGGCCTGCTGGCAGACAAGGCCAGGCAAGCTTGCAGGCCTAGGCCTCAAAATGGCCACCAGCCACATGGCGAGCCCCAACAACATCAGCAAGGCCACCCCAAAATACACACTTCCCCAACTCAATCCAATGGCATCCATGCCCAAAATGATGTCTAAAATCAACAGAACACACAGAAAACAGTAGATTACTAAAGCTGTGGCTACCTGCTCTGGTAGCAGTGGATGAAAGCAGGCCTGCTGGCAGACAAGGCCAGGCAAGCTTGCAGGCCTAGGCCTCAAAATGGCCACCAGCCACATGGCGAGCCCCAACAACATCAGCAAGGCCACCCCAAAATACACACTTCCCCAACTCAATCCAATGCCATCCATGCCCAAAATGATGTCTAAAATCAACAGAACACACAGAAAACAGTAGATTACTAAAGCTGTGGCTACCTGCTCTGGTAGCAGTGGATGAAAGCAGGCCTGCTGGCAGACAAGGCCAGGCAAGCTTGCAGGCCTAGGCCTCAAAATGGCCACCAGCCACATGGAGAGCCCCAACAACATCAGCAAGGCCACCCCAAAATACACACTTCCCCAACTCAATCCAATGCCATCCATGCCCTAAATGTGATTGAAAATGAAATATATTCAAAAAACAAAAGGAACAGTTGCTTCATCATGCACACACACACCCATGAGGCCATGCCCATGGCTAGCTCGGGCCTACTACTACAACCCACAAAATTAAAATAAATTAAAAAAAAAAAAAGGAATGATGATAATTAATTATCAAAAATAAATTGTAGTTACACAACAACTGCAATGCCCACAATCAAACACAACAACCACTTACTTGTAAAATATCCTATTCCAAAAATCCTGAAATCCAATTGCAATGATGCAGCAGACAAAAAGAGAGATCTTTCCAGCTCCAAATCCAAAGGCAGAATGAGCAGGAGATGGACAAAGCACTGGGAGGAGCCTGCTGGACAGGAACAGGAAGTTGGAGAATCTGTGTCACTTCCTCCCTCTCTCCACTTTGTAAAAAAAAAATGAATCCTGGAGTCCTTGCACAAAAAAGGAAAGCCAAATGTGAATGTAAGGAGTTCTTTTCATCCAAAATCAGTATTTGCAGATGGTTTCATGCTGCTAGAGCCGATATTCCTCTCCAAATTGTAAATTTTACATTGTTGAGTTCTCCAGCTTCACATTACTTCCGCCGGCGTGTCGAAAACGATATGATCGCGTTCTCTTCTTTGTCCCTGTCGCGTTGGATATGACGTGTTCGCGGTCTCTTTCTCCTGTTCGCGTTCGATTTCATGTGCCCGCGTCCTCATTCTCTGGCTCGCGATGTAGAATGACATGTTCGAGATCTCAATCTTCTCATACTCGCGCGGTGCATGATCGCGAGAAGAAATACCTGATCGCGCGACAAATGACGTGATCGCGTGAAAAATGACTTGAATGCGGCCGCGAACTCTCGCGAGACAGCGCAAAATGGCTACCAAAATCCAACATCTCGTGGAGAACGCGACCGGGTCAAGAAAACTTGTCGGAGAACGCAGGGATTCAGGTAAGGCGATCGCGCGCGCGCGAGAATGTATTGTTTTACAGCGCGAGCAAGAAAAAAATTATCGCTAAGCTGCGGAATGCGGAAATTTTGACATTTTCGCGCTTTCCGCGGAACGCGAGAATGCCAAAATATCGCAACTTCCGCGAACGGAACGGAATTTTGGCCCAGGCCTAGTCTTTTACCTCTTCAATCTGATCAAATTTTATTTTTTAAAACTCAATTCCTTCTTTTTTCTGGTAGTTAACAAAACCCACAACTTTACCCATAGCTCCATTTACTAAACCTTTTTCAACATCCAAATTTCTCCTTAAAAATACTCGACAGTTCATGCAAAGATATAGATTTTTTTCTAATCCAGCTGTTTTCAAAATGTTCTTCTCTAGAGAATCCAATTTATTTTTCAGTTCGCCTGTTAATGTAATAGTAATTCTTTCATGTTGGATTTTGTCCACTGCTTCCATTTTCTTAATCTCTTCCTTTTCCAATTTCAAAAGTTCCTCAATGAATATTGAGCATTCACGTAGTGTTGGCATTAAGCAGATTACAGTATTTTTTTCTGCAATGTTCTTGTATATTTTCTCTGCAACTATTTCTTCACTTGGAAATAAATTATGTAGCAACCGACTCTGTAATGCTTTTCTGCCAACTTCTGTGAGTAGTCCAATTCTGATATCTTTCAGAATACTTCCATATTCTTCATCATTTGCTTGCCTCATATTGGTAGTGAGTTCTTTGTATTCAAAGAATGACCAAATATTCACATTACCAATGCTTCCTAATGACTTCTTCGTGTCCTCATGTGTCACAGTATTAAACACTGGTTGTCCTTTAACTGGAGTGAGCTGCAGTAGATCCCCAGAAACTATAACATGTTTTCCACCAAATAACACGTCATAGTCTCTTTTTAGAATTTGCTGCATTCTTAAATGCACAAAGGCAAGCATTAAGTTTGATACCATGCTTACCTCATCAATAATGAGAACTTGCATCTTCTTCAACACTCTTGAAACTTCGAAACATGCTTCGCCAGTTAGCTTGTGATATTCTATTTTGTTGTCATGCTCCACTGGTAACATTAGCAAGCGATGGAGAGTAATTCCTTTAATATTATAAGCTGCTAACCCAGTTGGAGCAGTAACAACACAAGATAAAGTTGAATCAGTTTTTTGCTGTAGGTAGCTTCTGATGACTTTAATTAAGAAACTTTTCCCAGTTCCAGCTTGTCCACTCACATACAACCTAATTGGTTCAAATGATGTGCATGTGCACTCTTTATTTTCACGTAGTAATCCGTGATCAATTTTTTTTCTGACTTCTTCATAAATTTGTTGTTGTTCTTCATTCAGTTGTTGTTCCAAATCTGGTAAGTCTATTAAATCTTCCTGAGCTTGATTCATAGCCGTTTCCACTTCAGTCATGGCTATTGCAGCTTCATTTTCTAAGATTGGCTGTCCTAGTGGATCTTGACTGAGCGTTCCAGAACTTTGGCTGTCTTGAGAACTGTCTCTAGCTACTTCAGCTGCAATTGTAGCTTCCTGTTCAATTTCTTCGTTTAACATTTGGACATAATTCCTGAAAATACTGCATTCAATGGTATCTTTACATGCATTAAATGAATCCTCATAGCTTTGAAATTCTCCAAGTAGTTCGTCCTCTGAACGCCATGGTTTAACAGCTGTAAAAGTGCCAAGTAGTAAAATTCCTTTTTGTCAGTAGTGTCACAACTCAGCTTCCTGTGATTAATCAAACTTCCTTTTGTTTGCTTCACTAAACATCCTTCCTCACCAATGACTTTATATTTTCCATTGTTGATGTCTTCTGTGGATTTCCGTGAAAAAATGTAGTTCTGCAGCACTTCATAGAGACACATGTTCTCAAGATGATGACTTCTTTTTGGGTAATATGTGTCCAACATGTTTGTTTTCAAAATATCTGTACTTTCTGGGTCGTTCTCGGCCAAATATTCAATTTCTCCAACAGATTTCAGTACCCGATTTCGCATTCCTGCCAGGCCTAAACTGACCCAAATTATTCTTCTTGATTTCGAGTACAGACTTGCAGATGATAACCTATCTGAACATTCGTAGGATCCAATTTCTCGATGTGATAACATCTTTAAACTGAAACTGTACAGCTTCTTACTGACAGTCTTCTCGTGAGAAATCTCTTCCCACATTTCCTTCAATTCTGTTTTCTCAGATTTAGTGATGTAAGATGTGACATACCGAGCAACAGCAATAGAATTGTCTGCCACATACTGAATATCCATGTTAGCATTCCACATGGATAAAATGACTGGGTTGTAGTCATTTATATATTTTGACTCTTCTTTTCTTCTTAGGTTGTACGTATTTTTGGGAGATTTTCTTGTAATAGTATGTCGCACAGCTGACATAAAACTGTTGACTCTTCCTTTTGAAAGAACAGGTCTAGGAAATCCAAATCGACATTTTGTGTAGAATTTATCTTTGGTCTTGTACTTCCGTCGACAGTATTTTCCACACCGATGACTTTGGAAACGTAAAATTTGCTCTTTTAACTTTTTCTCTTCTGTGCTTTTAGGTATAGCACATGTTTCATATTCTTCAATGAAAGATAACACTGCTTCATCAGCATCTTTTCCAAATTTTGGAGCATCCTTGATCCACAACAGCATATGAATGTGAGGAGCACCTCTTGCTTGGTACTCTTTTCTCCAAAAGAAATCCACAACTTCTCCAAGTGGTGGATTTTTTTTATTGCAGATGAAGGACATCATAGCCTCAAATCTATGATTGAAATATCTGCAAACATTAACCGGATCCAATGAGCACAGTTCTCCTGCTGTCTTGTATTCGATGTTTTTAATGTTTGAATTTGCCTCTCGTAGAAAATCCAGTAAATCATCCCAAGCGTACTCGGCACAGCTTAGGGTTAGGAACCATGTTGGAGTTCCTAAATTCCGTAACATACATTTCAATTCTCCATGGCGTCGGTACCAATATTCATTCGTCCCACGCTGACAAGCCATCAGATTGATCAATTGTGATTCCAAATGATCATCTCGCTGCTGCACTTTGTTCATAAAATCCTTAGCAGACACATTATGTAGATGTGTTCCACTTTTTAAAATGTGGTTTACTGCATAAGATAGTGCAGACAAGTCACTTTCAAATAACAGATGGAACAAATAAGGAATACTTTGACGAAATCTGGGATCTTCTGCATATAATCTTGTAGTCCGATACTCAGAAGCAGGAATCTGGACTGGACGTTCATCGTATCGTCCACCTTCTCCTGTAGGAAACAGCTGGGGAAAACAACGAGCTTCCAAGCTCTCCTCCCATACACTCACGGGAGTTCCTTGTGCTTTTTTCATTTGAAACAGATCAATGGTATTTGCCATTACTTCTTTTGAATGAAGAGGATGTATGCTGAAATGTTCATAAATTTCTTCTTCTTTTGACTTGTCAACTTTTTCAATTTGCCCAGTTGGTGTTTCTGTGTCTCCTAGTACATCTTCTTCATCTTCATCTATATAAATTGATTCATACCATTTATTATTTTTTTTCAAATACAAATTTGCTCTTTGTACTTTTCGTACATCTACCAGCTCCTGACAAATTTTCTTACTCTTTGTAGGTACACCATTAACCAGAATAACTAATGGTTCAGTTTCCAAAGTATCTGTATCAATAGTTTCCATATTTTTTTTCAAATCCAACGGCAAATAGACAACTCTTCCTTTTAAACCTCTCTGTAAATCTGAAGGAGGTAATTTGCCTGTTTTTGGCTCCATACGTACTATGGTCTGGAACGGATGAACTCGTTGAATGAGTATAGACTCATACGTATTTAAATCAGAAAGTTCTGCAGGAACTTCAACCAATTCTAAATTATTATGCACAGCTCTAGCTGGCATTTTATTTTCTTCTAACTTGTTGTAACAGTATTTACAAATACGATGATCTTCACCCAAATCAAAACAATTTTCAAGAAATATATATGTTGCAAAATCCTTCCACTTATAATTATCTTCTTCTTCACTTTTTTTGTAGAGATCAACATTCCTTGTTTGGATTTTATAATGGCTTCTCCGGCAACAAATACAAGTAATATTTGGTCTTTCATTAGAGACGATAGCAAATTTTGTTATTTGATCTTAAAATTTCTTATTTACGGAGAGTTCTACATTCTCTTCCACATTTTCCTCAATAACTGTGTCATTCCCTGCACTTTCTTGTTCTGGACCAAAGTAACAAAACTGTATCTCATCAGTAACCTTCTCAACATCTGATACAGATCCACAAAACAGAGCCTTATTCAACTCATTTAACTTTAGTGCTGGACTTTTAGCAAAATACAATCTTCTCACAAATGTTCTAATTTCTGTATGATGAACTGCCAGCATCCTAAAATGGTGAAAAACACTTTGACAAACTTTCCTAGATAGACAAGCCAGAGAGTGTCCTTGCAAACCAGTATTCTCTCTCACTCTGCATGGATCTAGTCCTTGAAGCACCTTAATCTTCTGTTTAACACTTTTTACTATATTCTCTTAAAACCTTACGTAATTTATCAATAGATTCCTGTCGCAAAGTACAAATACTACTACAATTCCAAGTATACACTGGGGCTTTAGGACGTCTCCCCATAACCTCATCCGCAATCACTTCTTCCTCATTTCTTGGAACCATTTTCTCCTTTTCCATTATACAACCATCTTTTACTTCATATGCTTGTCCACTGGTGTCAACTGCATGCAGCAAACTATTACTTTGAAGATAACTCTCTTCATTAAAAAATGGTTCAGTACTTGAACTATGCATCCATTCTCCTAAAAACACTTTACAAAAGTTATTTCTTTTTACTACTCTTTTCGTTTTGCTTTGTGACTTCATTACATTAACTATTTTTTCTAATGTACGCATCCTGTTCAAAATTAAAATGAATAGTTTTCTTTTTAAATCTAAAGCCTTAGCTACAATGGCTTCAATATCTTTTTTTCTCTTGTAAAATTTAGCTCTTTTCTTATATTTTTTCACATCCTTTAGCAAATTGGACATCACTCTTCTCTGAAACATTTTCCTACGGATCTCTTTAAATGCTGATTTTCTTTTCAAGTTAATTTTTATAGCTTCTGCTTGTACATTAGCATTTAGTAAATTCTCACTATTCTCCTGTTGTTTTCTACTTGAAACAGTTTTTCCAATGGGGGCATTTTTTAAATTTTTCCTTTTTTTGAATATATTTTTAAAGAATTCCTTTGTCTGCTTCCCAGAAGACTTTTTCTTTTTCCCAACATGAGCATCTTCAACTAACTTGGGTCCTCCAGTTGTCTTCAAATATACATGTTTTTTTTCTGTTTTTTTCGCTGTCTTGATTTTATAGGCATCTTATATTTCCTTCACTGCTCTGCAGCAATACCTGAAAGTAAGTAAAAAAAAATACCTTTTTGTAATTTTAATATATTACTATATTTGTTATGATCTTTTCTTTTCTTATAACACTATCTACCCCTTTCCTACAAGTGAAAAACACAAAAAAACCAACACAAATTTAATCTCTAAGAACAATTCCTGTGTGCACACAGACTCTTGGTGTGATTCTAGGCAGAACACGATATTTCATTTGCAAATCAAAAGCACACTTATTTTTTTTTTTTGCAACTGTTAATTACTCTAACAGTCTGACACATTGTCTTTATATTTTAGAGAGGCAGAAAAGAGCACATGTCCAATCAGCTTTTGTAGAGCATGTACATGTGTAACCTGGCTGACTGAATACACTCCAGCAAAGATAATGATCCTTGGTGATGTTCAATGCATTAGCGTTCCTCGCTCCTACCTAAAACACCACACAGTGCTGATTAGTAAGCATGAGTGTACAGGAAAAACAGCTAGCTCTCTGCTAAGAGTGTGGTTCTGAAGACTGTCTACTGTCAGGTGCAAGAGAGACTTGAATGGACCCTTACATAACTGCATAAACACTGTAAACATGTATGTAAAACTACATGTGTGGTAAGGGTTAATATGAGTTTTTAACATGTAGCAACTACATGACCCATTGCAAGAGTGGAAGAAAAATCTACCATGTTGATTTCAAATATGTTAGCATTTGCCTCTTATTTGAGAAACTGTTTTGGGCTGAATGCTAACCACCACATTTCCAGAAAACAAGCTTCCCCTTTCACACGAAATACATCTCTGACAGCAATTCCTCTGTGCTCACAGACTCATGCTGTGATTTTACGCAGAAAATGAAATTTGCTTGCCAATTTCAAAGCACACTTACTACTGTTTTCTGTGAATTTAGGCAGAAAATGAAATTTGCTTGCCAATTTCAAAGCACACTTACTACTGTTTTTTCCTCCAAGTGTTAAGTACTCTAACAGTCGCATACATTTTCATTACAGTTTTCAGATACAGAAAACAGCACATGTGCAAACAGTTTTTTGATACCATGAACATGTGTGACCTTGGTGACTGACTACACTCCAGCAAAAGAAATCAGCCTTAGTGATGTTGAATGTATTAGCGTTACTCACTGCTACCTGAAACACCACTCACTTGTGAATACTCAGCATGATTCTACAGGATAAACTGCTGGGTGTGTGCTAACAGTCTGCTTATGCAGACTGTGTATTTTCAGTTGCAAGAGACATATGCATGGATACTTCCAAAAAGAACCAGAGAGACACAAAATACATCTCTGACAGCAATTCCTCTGTGCTCACAGACTCATGCTGTGATTTTACGCAGAAAATGAAATTTGCTTGCCAATTTCAAAGCACACTTACTACTGTTTTCTGTGATTTTAGGCAGAAAATGAAATTTGCTTGCCAATTTCAAAGCACACTTACTACTGGTTTTTCCTCCAAGTGTTAAGTACTCTAACAGTCGCATACATTTTCATTACAGTTTTCAGATACAGAAAATAGCACATGTGCAAACAGCTTTTTGAGACCATGAACATGTGTGACCTTGGTGACTGACTACACTCCAGCAAAAGAAATCAGCCTTAGTGATGTTGAATGTATTAGCGTTACTCACTGCTACCTGAAACACCACTCACTTGTGAATACTCAGCATGATTCTACAGGATAAACTGCTGGGTGTGTGCTAACAATCTGCTTATGCAGACTGTGTATTTTCAGTTGCAAGAGACATATGCATGGATACTTCCAAAAAGAACCAGAGAGACACGAAATACATCTCTGACAGCAATTCCTCTGTGCTCACAGACTCATGCTGTGATTTTACGCAGAAAATGAAATTTGCTTGCCAATTTCAAAGCACCCTTACTACTGTTTTCTGTGATTTTAGGCAGAAAATGAAATTTGCTTGCCAATTTCAAAGCACACTTACTACTGTTTTTTCCTCCAAGTGTTAAGTACTCTAACAGTCGCATACATGTTCATTACAGTTTTCAGATACAGAAAATAGCACATGTGCAAACAGCTTTTTGAGACCATGAACATGTGTGACCTTGGTGACTGACTACACTCCAGCAAAAGAAATCAGCCTTAGTGATGTTGAATGTATTAGCGTTACTCACTGCTACCTGAAACACCACTCACTTGTGAATACTCAGCATGATTGTACAGGATAAACTGCTGGGTGTGTGCTAACAATCTGCTTATGCAGACTGTGTATTTTCAGTTGCAAGAGACATATGCATGGTTACTTCCAAAAAGAACCAGAGAGACACGAAATACATCTCTGACAGTAATCCCTCTGTGCTCACAGACTCATGCTGTGATTTTACGCAGAAAATGAAATTTGCTTGCCAATTTCAAAGCACACTTACTACTGTTTTCTGTGATTTTAGGCAGAAAATGAAATTTGCTTGCCAATTTCAAAGCACACTTACTACTGTTTTTTCCTCCAAGTGTTAAGTACTCCAACAGTCGCATACATTTTCATTACAGTTTTCAGATACAGAAAACAGCACATGTGCAAACAGCTTTTTGAGACCATGAATGCTTCTTTGATTTTGTTGCAAATACACTATTGCAAAGGAGGGGTCTCTGTATATGGCCTTCATGGACCTCTCCTCAGCTTTTGACCTGGTCAACAGGTCAAAATTGTGGAGTATTCTCTTAGACATAGGGGTTGATCCCCCTCTGGTTGGATTTTTGGCAGATCTCCATCGTGGCTTATCAGCCTCGGTGAGAGTCACTCAAGGGGGAAGGTGCACCAGCTGCTTTAAGTCAGAGAGGGGTGTTAGGCAGGGGTGCATATTGGCACCTCTCCTTTTTACACTATATATAAATGCCTTGGACCTATCCCTGGCCAATGCAGTGGCAGACGTACCACGTGTAGGAGACACTAAGATCCCAGTTCTCCTATACGCAGATGACGCCGTGCTTTTGGCGCGTTCAGGGGTGGCTCTTGATAGACTATTGGCCTCTTTCGGTGATTTTATGACATCATTAGACCTGAAAATTAATATTAAAAAATCACAGGTTATGGTCACTGGCCAGGTCAGTAGGAAAAAGAAATCCAAATCCTTTTTTTGTCTAGGCCATGAGGTCAAAAGGGTCCCAATTTTCACTTACTTAGGGGTCATTTTTGATGAGAAAGGCACATGGGGCCCGCAACATAAACAAAAAGGCAATTCTGTAGCAAGATCGGCTACAGCTATACTTGGTTTTGCCAAACGGTTGGGAGCTCGCCCCCTGGAGGCCATTTTGAAAGTTTATTAAAGCTAAATCTTTGGCAATAGCCACTTATGGCTCTGCCATTTGGGGCTATACTAACATCGACACCATACAGAGGATGGAAAACAAGTTTTTAAGATCCTTGCTGTCTGTTCCCCAGTCCACACCCACTTTTACAATACACTCAGAACTGGGTATGGGGTTTGTTATAGACTTAATCAAAGTGGCACCTGTCATTTGTTGGTTAAAAACTTGGCTTAACCAGGAAATTCCCCTAACCCATCTAATACTCAAGGATTGCCTTGCCCCGGATAGGGCCCATAGAATTCCATGGTTGGTATATGTTAAAAAGATGTTGGCAATAGTAGGCAGACCAGAGCTATTTAACTCCCCTGACTGTATTAACAAGAAGGACATCATGGGGATTAAGACCGCACTATTGACACGATTCATGGCCGAGAGGGAGGACATGGAACTAAAAAAGCCGTTAGTGAGAAGGAACTATGGGTTAATAACTGTTCCTGGTCTTGAACCTTACCTGGCATTTGTAACCAGCCCACTTCACAGGTCTCTCCTAATCAAATTCTGTTTAAACTTGATACATTTTGTGCTAGGTTTTAATACCACATGGGCTATCCCTGATAATGCTACCCCATGTGATTGTGATAATTTTTCCTGTCAAGACACACTACATTTTATTATGTTTTGTGAACATTATGCACAGATTAGGACAAAATACTTGTTACCTTTACTTAAAGGGGCTGGTTTTGTCCAGGTTCGGCCAGCGCTTCTGTTCTTGCAACTTCTGCCCAATATTACTATTGCTTTTTATGTAGCAAACTTTTTAGTTGCAGCTGTTCGCATCAACAAGAAGCGTGTCAGAGTACGGCCTGGTCTTAACATAACTGACGTGCTGTGATGGATGGTGGTCTTTAGTCGTGGAGTATTCTATTCCTGTTAGATTTTTTAAATTGCAATTTTATCTTTTATATCTTATTTATTCTTTTTAACTTAGAATTGAACCTATGAAATATGTTCTCTTCAAACTTTTTAAATTCTGATAATGTTATTTATAATTATTTTTGTAATTGATGAATTCTTGCCCTGTATCTTATGTAATGTGACTATCTGTTTGTATTGTCTCTTTTTTTGATCTTTAATTGATCGAATAAAAGTAATTGACTGACTGACTGACTGACTGAGACCATGAACATGTGTGACCTTGTTGACTGACTACACTCCAGCAAAAGAAATCAGCCTTAGTGATGTTGAATGTATTAGCGTTACTCACTGCTACCTGAAACACCACTCACTTGTGAATACTAAGCATGATTCTACAGGATAAACTGCTGGGTGTGTGCTAACAGTCTGCTTATGCAGACTGTGTATTTTCAGTTGCAAGAGACATATGCATGGATACTTCCAAAAAGAACCAGAGAGACACAAAATACATCTCTGACAGCAATTCCTCTGTGCTCACAGACTCATGCAAAAATCACCACATACATCCCCTCTCAAACTCATAACTCACCTTTAAAATTAATTAGTTGAGAAAGAAATGTGGCACTCAAACAGCAGACTATCAGAGTCAGAATATCAGAGCTGTACACCTCGCTCCTCTGAGCAGAATCAATTAATGGCAAAGTTTCCCTCTCTTTTTTCACACATATACATGTTAATTACAAATCTCAGTGCTTCCAACTTTTTTTCAAATGAAATCATACATTTCTATTGGTTGAAAACTTCAACCCTTTTCCAAATGTACCCTTCCCCCAACTTGACTCCTGCCTGCTACCATAGCAACAGCTCATGGAACACTGCTGTGAGGAGAGAGGTCAGAAGTTCACCACACAATGTTTCAAATCGAAAGACCAAGAGTGCTTCACCTGTCCAACCTAACAGCAAATCCAAACTATTCTTCTGTGGGAACACAATTTTCTGAACCAATACAAAACATGCTTCTAAAAATGTACACATACAGCCTACTTTTTACTGTAAAAAGATTTGAATCAGCCAATGAGTTCTTTTTATTTAAAAAAAAATATGTATGCCTCCATTTTCCAACTGTCTTTCATTTCATATTGCCATTCTACTGAAAGACACCTTCTGAGTGCATCCAGATCTCCTTGAAAGATGTTCACAGTGTGGATTGTAGGTCACAGCTATGTCTTCTGGAGTGAAAAGTATGCAGAAAACAGGGGTATGGTGAGAGACCTTGCTTTGCCAAATGTAGACATTAAATGGATTGGTCAGAGAGGGTTAAAATGGCACCAATTATTGCCTTTGGTGAAAACCTTTCAACATCTCCCACAGCCTAACCTTATTATTGTGCACTGTGGTGGAAATGACCTAGGCACTTTAACTGGTGTAGGTCTGGAAATGCTTATTAAGGACACCTTTGTGCAATTGATGTCGCTTTTTCCTCAATCTGCCTTTGTATATTCTAACATATGCCAAAGGCAAAAGTGGAACTGGTCCAACCAATTTTGTCCGCAGATTGACAAAGCAAGAAAGCACGTCAACAAATCTGTTTCTGCTTTCCTCAGAGACTATGGAATGGGTTCTATATACCACAACAACTTGCTTTACAACATGCAAGACATTTATAGAGGAGACGGTGTACATTTCAATGATGAAGGGAACAGAGTCTTCCTCTTGAACTTTAGACTCTGCATCGGTACTTACTTGTAGGTACCAAAAAACACTCAATGAACACAACGGCTCTTTTTAGAGCCCCCTAATATCTTAACACTTAAATTTGTTTTTTTCTTCTTTTTTTTTTATTTTCTACCGTACGTGTACGGTAAGCTTACCGTATGCGCACCCCGCGATTTTTAAAAAAAAAATTTAAATGTATTTTTCATACTTTTATGGCCTTCTTGGACCCCCTGACAAACGCTAGGGGGTCTGCAACTCTCTTCGTTGCCCCCTTTCCACGTTCTCCTCCTTTGTTTATCAGTGTGAGACACACAAAATGGAGGCCGACACTTCCTGATTTCGACCGATTCGAATGTTTACAGTCATGTATCCACCAATCAGAATTAACCTCGCGCATGGCAGCGTGCGCGTACGGTAAGCTTACCGTACTTGCTCGGAGCGCGCCTATAGATATATATATTGATTTAAATGCTATTTTCTCAGGAAATACTGAACACATTTACACCAGACCTACAAAAGGCACATCCCTGACCTGAGGACTACCTCTCTGCCAAATTTCAAGTAATTCTGTTCAGCCGTTCGGGCTGTAGCTTGGACTAAAGGTCCTATGGAAAAATGCATGGGGAAAACACGTTTTGGGACCCCCCCTTTTTCTCAGCCCCCGCTTGATGAATCCCCCCGAGACTTTCAGGGTAGGAGCGGAGTGGTGCGCCCCACCTATTTTGAAAATTTGGCCAGGATTCGTCAATCTGCGCCAAAGTTATTCAAAATTAGAATGTTGCGGATTTCCTATGGAAACACGGTCCTAACTATAACTAACTACTGGCGACCACCAGTAGGTAATATATATATATATATATATATATATATATATATATATATATATATATATATATATATATATATACTACTGGCGGTTGCCAGTAGGTAGTTATAGTTAGAACCTTGTTTCTACTCAAAAAGCGTTTTTTCTTTTGCCAATATCTTTGGTGCCGGTTGACGAATCTTCCCAAACTTTTCAAAACTAATGGTTCACTCAGGTCAGCTCCTGTCATGGAAAGTTTCGGGGTGATTCGTCAAGTGGGGGCTGAGAAAAAAGGGGGGGGTCCCAAAACGCGTTTTCACCATGGTAATTAAGGTAGCTCTTGGTTCAGAAAGCGACCTTTTTTTTAACTAGTGTAAATCCGTTCAGTAGTTCCTGAGAAATTCAATAAATAAAAATATTGATATCTGAGCACCGAGGAGGGTTCGCGAACCCTTCTGAGCACAAGCTTCATTCTGATTGGCTGCCAAAACTCCAAACCAGGAAGTGTTGGCAGCCATCTTGTGACTCGGTAACCGAGTCACAAGAAAAGAGTAAGGAAAAAGAAATACAAGAAAAGGGGGCAGGGTAGAAACACCATGACCCGCTAGACCTGCTCAGGGGGTCCCACAAGGACCCCCAGGGCCAAAAAAAGCATTAAAAAAAATGGCTAACTTCGCGATGGGTGCACAAATCCGGACAAATTTTCGTTAAGCCCCTGGGTGGGCCAGGTCCTGGAGCAATGTGGAATTATATAGCAGGGGCCCATGGGGCCCCCCGTAGCCCTGGGATCCACCACCTCCCTGGGGCTTTATGAATAATATGCGGGGGCACGCTGCCCCACTGCTGACCCGGGGACCGCCACGTCCCCGGGGCTTGTAAAATAATGCATGGGGGGCTCCTGCCTTCCATGCTGCTCCGGGGACCGCCACCTCCCCGGGGCATTCATTATTATCGCCGGGGGGCCTCATGGGCCCCCAAAGCCATGGGGACCACCAACTTTCCGGGGCTTAAATTAATATTAAAAAGTGTGGGGGGCTCCTGCCCCTCCCACACTGCCCCAGAGACCACCACCTCCCCCGGGGCATACACTAATTTCAATGTGGGGGTACGTAGCGGGCCCCAGGCCCCGAGGACCACCACTTTCCCAAGGCTTTGAAAATGTAGGGAGGGAGTCCGCACGGCCCCCCTCCTGGAGCCCTCGATGGCCCTGGGGACCACCACCCACCAGAGCTGGCTCCTGCAATGTCCCAGGGTCCCCACCCTGGGACATTGCCATTTGCTATGGCAGGGCAGGAGCACAGCTCCCGCCCTGCCATAGCATACACTGCTTTGCTTTGTTGAAGCGAGAGCAGGAAACCTGCTATCACTTCAGCAAAACAAAGTAGAATTGCTTTTGGGCAAGCTGAGCTGCATGTTTGCAGCTCCCCTTTCCCAAAAGCAATGCTGGCTCCCACGGGAGGTGGGGAGCCGGCAGGGACCGTGTGGGCATTGGGGCTCCAATGAGGGCTAGCCCCAGGGATGGGGTCCCTGGGGCCAGAAGTGGCCCGGGAGGGTACCACTTGGCACCCCTCCCCTTTATTTTCAAATTAATAAATGGCCGGGCCCCGGGGATGGGATCCACGGGCCCCCTCCTAAAAAAAACATATAAAATGGCCAAGCCCCGGGGATGGACCAGGGAAAAGGAGCCACGCGGCCCCCCTTCCCTATATATATTCTTTTTAAAAGGTGCTATGCCCCAGGGGATGGGGTCCTCGGGCCAAAAGTGGTCCAGGGATGGGGGGCCCCCTTCCCTATAAATACATACAAAAAAAGAAGGCCATGCCCCTGGGGTCCCCAAATCGGCCTCGGGAGGGGGCCCCCTTCCTGTTTAGAAAAAACCTCTTTTTTAAAAAAAGGGTCAGGCCCTAGGGGATGGGGTCCCCAGGGCCCCAAAAATACTAAAAGAAGTGTTGCCACACAGCCCCCCTTCTAAAAATATATTTTCAAAAGCCAGCATCTCGAAGGAGGTCCCGCCCCCTCCCTGCACCACTCTGCAAACGCACCACCTGGCGCATTCTAAGTTGGGGAATTCAGTCCCCTTGAATAGTGAAGGTCCCTGGGGGCCAACTAGCCCACCAGGTACCTCCAATAAGCGCCACACAGCTGGATTGCTGCGAGGTGGTCCAAGCACACTGCTGGTGGCGCGATGAGGTCCTCTTGTGCTCTGAGGACCTCAGGACACAAGTGGACTTCATCCCCCGAGCAGCAGTGCACCAGGAGGCGCGTTTGCAGAGTGGTGTAAAAAGGGGGCATGGCCTCGGACCACTCTCAGCAATCCAGCTCTGTGGGGCTTACTGAATGTACCTGGTGGGCTAGTTGGCCCACAGGGACCCTCATGAGGAAAGGGGACTTCATCCCCCAACCAAGAGCGCTCTGGGAGGCGCATTTGCAGAGTGGTGGAGAAAGGGGGCATGGCCTCTGTCCACCTCTCAACAATCCCACTGTTTGGGGCTTACTGGAGGTAAGAGGTAGGGTAGTTGGCCCCTGAGGACCCCCAGCAGTGAAGGGGACTTCAATCCCCATCCAAGAGGACGCCAGGGAGCGCGTTTGCAGAGTTATGGGCAAAGGGGGCATGGCCTGCTATGAGAACTTAGCAATCCTGCTGTGGGGAACTTACTGGAGGTAATAGGAGGGATACTTGACCCCCAAGGATGTCATTGGGAGCCAATGACCCCTGTTGTTACCTACAATAAGTCCCACACAGTAGAATTGCTAAGACGTCTTCGGAGGCCATGTCCCCTTTCTCCACCACTCTGCAAACGCACCTCTTGGTAGACTACGGGATGGGGGATAAAGTCCACTTTACTCCTGAGGACCTTGGGGGCCAAGAAACCCTCCTGGTACCTCCTGTAAGTCCTACGCAGAGGAATTACTGAGCGCTGGTCGGAAGCCCAGCACCCTTTCTCTACCACTCTGCAAATGCGACTATTAGTTAAAGAAGCATCTTTCTGCACCCCTGACTTAGAGGTAGTTTTAACCCCCTGCCCTATTATGTACTAGGGCCTTACAGAGGAGGTCATGCCAACCACAGGGGTACCCCAACCCATAGTATACCCTAGTGTATGAAGGTGTTTTCACTGTATTCTTAAGTGTCTTTTCGCATAGCACTGGCTCTAGGCCTGGTTAGTCATACTCAGTTACCACCAGTACCTGTCAGCAAACAGTTGGGGGCACAGGATGACTTTGCAAAAAGGCCTCTTTCTGCCCCTCTGTTGGTTCTTTCTGTATATCTCTTGCTTCTTTCTGCACCTTTCTTTGTCTTTCTGGACTTCTGTTTCCTCTTCATGCATTTCTCTTGCTTGTTTCTGTGCCTTTCTTCCTCTTTCTGCATATATCCTACCTATGTAGGCATAGTTTGAAATTAGCATTTAACAAAACTTTGAAATTCACTGAAAAAAACATAAGTTTCAGGGTTGTTAAAGTTAGAAATTATCATTTAAAAAACCTTTGAAATTCACTTAAAAAAACCATAGGTCTCAGGGTCGTTATAGTTGGAAATTAGCATTTATTAAAGCTTTGAAATTCACTGAAAACGACATAGGTTTCAGCGTCGCTATAGTTAGAAATTAGCATTTAAAAAACCTTTGGAATTCACTGAAAAAACCATAGGTTTCAGGGACGTTATAGCTAGTTGGACATTTTACTCATACAAAACCAGAGAAATTCGGCCGTTATAGTTAGTTGAGATAACTATAACTCGGGCCCCAGCAATTCACTGCTGATGACGTCACATATTACATCATTCATGACATGGTCAGTTACATCACTGATGACATCACTGATGCTGCCTGTAGACAGATCAACAAAAAGGTTTCTCTTTCCAGTGGTGCCCTGCCATCCCATTGCTGTGCTTTCTGGCAAGCACTGGAAAAAAAAAATTCAGACAGGAGTCAAATCCTGCTGAACTGAGCCAGTTTCGGGGGTTCGCTTTGAGAATATTTGCAGGCTATCCAATTTTTCCGAGAGAACACATGAATATTCAGCCTTTTCTTCATCTGTTGAGAGCCACCTCAAAGGAAAATCATCAGTTATGTGTACATTGGACTAAATCTTCACCCTTGAACCACAGTCCAGAAGTTGGTTTGAGAAAAAAAGATTTATTTTCCTCAAATGCCATAAATGATAATCGATTAAACCCTTCATTTTCAAGGTAGTTGCAAAGTGTTCGGCCTGGCCCTTTTTTGCAGGATTCTCCCCTAACTTTTTGCGTTTTTCCATCTATTTTTTCTAATCTGTTTTTATTAGCCTTAGGACACTGGGCACTTTACTACTGCTAGCCAGTGTCAAGATGCATAGGCTCTCTTTCTGAATTGCCTGGATGATTGGTTTATCCATGATTTGCATTTTTTTTGTTTTACTAGTAAGTCACTGATTGTGTAACTCACACGAGTACCCCTCCTAACATGTCTCAGGTCTACCACTGAAGTGTCTGTGAGTGCAGTTGTAAACTGCCATTTTGACCAAGCAAGTGCACCCACTTGCCAGGCCCAAACCTTCCCTTTAACTACATATAAGTCACCCCTAAGGTAGGCCCATGGCACCTCTATGGACAGGGTGCTGTGTATTTGAAAAGGTTAGACATGTACTGGTGTGTTTTACATGTCCTAAGAGTGAAATATTGCTAATTTTGTTTTTCACTATTTCAAGGGCTATCTCTCTAATGGGGTAACATGGGGATTGGCTTGAAATATCCTTTATGTGTAATGTCACATTGGGAGCAGATAGAGATTTGGGGTTGAAGGTCTCTGAACTCATCATTTAAAAACACATATTTTGGTGAAGTTCGTTTTTAAACTGCATGTTTGAAAATGCCACTTTTTAGAAAGTGGGCATTTTCTTGCTTAACCATTGTGTGCCTCTGCCTGTCTGTGAAATACATGTCTGGGTAGGCTGACAGTTGGGCTCTTGTGCATTCACTCTAGACAGTCACACAACGGGAGCTTAGGTGTACCTTACCTTGCATTTTCTGATGGCCCATCACCATATTGATGGGTCTTCCTGAGCTAGAGTGGTGTCCCTGACACCTGAATAGGGCTGTGCCTGTCCTCGCACAAAGCTGTCTCCACCCCCCCTGTAGTGTGTCTGGAGCCAGGTCAGGAAAAGGCAGGGTCTTGTGCACTACAAAGACTTTCCTTTGAAGTTTGCCTACTTCAAAGGCAGAAAGGGAATATTGGACTTCTGACACCCCAAAATCAAAATACTTCTGGGTTGAGGACATTCTGCCAGGAAGTAATGCTGGATTACAGTAGGGGGACTGCCACTCTGCCTGTTGCTTTGATGCGCTGGCTTGCTGCTTGCTGCTTCTTTCCTGGAAGTAAAAGGACTGGACTCTGCTTTCTGTATCCTGCTTCCAAGGTTTTCCAAGGGCCTGTGTGTGCTTGCCTTCTGTTAAGAAGTTTCTGGGCCATCAAAGACTTAACCAGCCATATCCTGGGCTCTTCTGCTGATTGTCCTGACCTGCTAAGTGGTGCCAAATCCAGTTCCTGGGCCCTTGGAAGTGTAACCTGGTGATCTTAAGGAGAAAATCCACGCATCGACTACCAGCGCCTGTTTTTGACGCATCTAAGGGACTTTGTGCGTAAACGAATGCATCCATTGATTTTTATGGACTAAACTTGCTTAATCTTTTTAAATTCTTATTTTGACATGTGTATGTTGAATTTTTGTCATTTTGGTCGTGTTTCATTCAGATAAATATTGGCTATTCTTATCAACTGAGGTGGGCTCCGTTTGTATTGTTTTCACTGTGTTACTCTGTATGTGCGTGTGTGTGTACAAATATTTTACACATTGCCTCTAAGATAAGACTGACTGCTCGTGTAAACCTACTACGGGGGTCAGCAGGGGGTTATTTTAGCTGTGTGACTACCTTACCCTGACTAGAGTGAGGGTCCCTACTTGGAAAGGGAGAAAACCAATGCCAAATAGTAACCCAATTTCTAACACAAAGGAACTGCAAAAATCTACTGCGATTTTAATACTACATATTTTTGCTGTTTACAATGGTTTTCAGAAATGATGGGCACTATACTTCTATAAGTAGTGATATCGTCTAGTAATATAATTAAGACTAGAGGGCAATATTACTGTATTTAGTACCCACATTTAAATGAGGGCTTGTATTTGCAATGATGTGCGAGGAAACGGCTAGGCCTTGCAAATCAGTGCTCACATAATACCTTCTTAGCCTGCTTGAAGTGGCTCAGTGTCCAATCGATGCCGCAATAGTACTGTTGGACAGCCTTTTAAGCTATAACCAGGGCCACGGGAATTATAAGGGAGAGGAGGACCAAAATATATGGCAGGGTTGACTGAACTATGCTGGAAGTAAAGTCAAATTATGCAGCATAATGCATCACATTTTGTGATAGTGTTACCTCGTTATTTTAACATTTTCACACATGTTAACACTATTTGGGCAGAGGTTTTACCTCTTTAGTACCAGTTTGACACCCAAATAAAGCAACAAGTAACTGAATGGCGACCAGTCAACCTATGCGAAAGGGCTTCCACGGCGTGGCACCTCATGTTGCAGGTTTTTTAATAACCTTTGATCCATTTGAGCTAGAATCATTTTTTTTTATATCTGCAGATTATGCGGGCAGATGAGGGATTATGTGGCAAATGCGACACTGATAATTATGCAGAGAACGCTGCAGTCGGAAAATCACATATTTACAGTGGCCCTGGCTATAACCCTTAGTCAATATAAAATATTTACACTATGCCTTCATGGTAAAGGCAGGAATAATAATTTCTATTTGTGAAGCGCGAACATGTCACCCCCTTAAGTGGTTCAAGGCACTGGAGGCCGTGGGGGAGATTAAGGGGCATATCATCAACTGCAGCGATAATTATCTCTGGCCGTGTTTAGCGTGCAGGAAATTAACGCCGCCTATCGCCGGATTCTATCACCCGGTGAGCGCACTATCATTAGCGCATGAGGCTCTTCAATCACGATCAGGGGGACTTACCGAATGTCTGGAGGAGGTGAAGACATGGATGACTCAGTCATCATTAAAACTTAAGGGTGACAAAATGGAGCTCATGCTCCTGGGCCCTGCCGACCCCACAATTGTCAACTCACTGTGGCCCCCCTGTCTAGGTCTCCCCCCGGCCCCGAAGGATAACATCAAAAGCCTAGGGGTATGGCTGGACAGGAGTCTCTCACTCAACACCCAGGCCACAAAGCTCTCAGCCACCTGCTTTGGGATACTCAGGACACTGAAGAAAGTTCTTCCGTTGCTCCCAATGGAGGCAAAGCAGGTAGCCATACAGGGCCTGATACAATCACGGCTGGACTCCAACAACGTCCTATATCTGGGCGCACCAGAGTACACCTTAAAAAGACTTCAGCTGGTACAAAACTGTGCGGCGCGTACTCTGTTGCAGATTCCTCGAAGATTGTCAGTAAAGGCGGCTCTGTTCAATCTTCACTGGCTCCCAGTGCGTAAGAGAGTCTCTTTTAAAGCAATGTGTATTGCCCACCAGGCTTTCTGGGATTCGGGTCCTCCAATCACCCGTGATCTAGTAAGCCAGTATCACCCAGGTAGAAATCTGCGTTCTAGTCAGGCCTTTATGGCAGCAGTCCCCAGAGTCAAAAGATCTAGATCTGGCGGAAGGACGTATGCTTTTAACGCCGCCAAGATCTGGAACTCCCTCCCGTTGCACTTGAGATCCAATCCTGATCTCGTTTCTTTCCGTAAACAATTAAAAACACACCTATTCAATTCTGTTTAATTTAACTCAGTTTTTCCTCTTTTTCTGGTTCTCAACCTCTCTCTTCCACACTGGTTCCTTTTTTTAGCGCTTGGACGCCTCAGGGCAGCAATCGCGCTGTTATAAATTCACTTTCATTCATTCATTCATTCATCAGCAACGCGCATCGCCGAGGTGATAGAAATCCAAGCAATATCGGCAAAGAGGGGCAATATTGCATAATTACCTGCGATAAAAAAGAGAGTTACACAAAAACAGTGCTGATAGGGAAATGTGGATTCAGCATATTAATCCACCTCCCATTATGAACACAGCCAAGTCATAAAAATAGCAGGCGTAAGGAACCTGCGATAATGCCTGATAGCGCTAGTTTAAATCTCGCTAGGCCGGCTAGCGATTTCTTTGCTGATAGGGAGAACCTCTGTCAGCAAATATTTTCGCTGTATTTCGTGTGTCTTTCACACGGGAACGCCTACCTCGCATCTCATTAGCGATGCGAAGCAAGGCGAAAGGATAATGGGCCCTACAGCATGGATTCACGCGTTAGTGTGCCCATGCTGATAGGGCGTTAAAATTATTGCCGCTTTTCGCTCAAGAACGAACGCAAAAGCGGCGATAATTTTAACTCCGGCCGTTGATGATATGCCCCTAAGTGATTTATTGTCCAGAGTCACATGATGCTGGGCTGAGTTGTCATGGGCGCTGGGGTTCGAACCGTTAGTTTCTCACTACTTATCGATTGCATTTACATATCCCTCATTGCAGATACTTATTGTCACGGGAAGTTGAAATTTCTTTCTGAAACTTTTCGGCACCCTTCAAATGTAAATTTTGATGCCGCACGCTGTCTTGAAGAATAAACGGAGCGTATTTTTTAAGGCTCAGGTTCTGGACCCGAGAGCAAAGCACACACAATTAGCACTGGTTCTATACGTGAGCCACAAAGGGGCTCTTGCTGCATGCAAATTTACGAGGAACAGCTCAGCAGGTGCTGTTAAAATGAGAGGGAAATAAAAGATTCCAAGGGGAGTCAATTAAAATGAGCAAATTAGACCTGGCGCTATGGGAAAAATAATGGTGTGTGGGAAGACAGGGGAGCGTGTTCACCACAAGTTTGTAAATAAGCATCGCTCCTTCAGCAACAGTGCCTTTTATGGTCACAGCTGGTCTTGTTATGGTAAAATGCGACCTGGCAGTATTTTATTTTTACAGTCTCTGATGTTTTTCTAAGCTGTGCCTCAGTTTCCTCTAACTACACTGCTTTTCGTTTGGTTTATGTGACTTAAAAGCATCAGAAATCGCAAGTCTTTGCTGAAAGTGAGGCGTGTCCACAAGCCCATTAGAAGCTTTGCTAACCTGGTGAGTATTTTGTATTTTCATAGTACCATTTTCACTGTCTTCTCATCATTATCATCATTACCATCACATTGCTTAATGTTTTAGATATGTCCTCACCTGAGTTATCACTGTTGCTGATACAGTGAGTGCACTTTTACCACAAATAGATGCTTATAGGGTGGCATGTTATTTGCCACTTGGTCCATTCATCATCTTTTTTTGATTTTCACAAATAAATGGCCAAATTAGGAGTATGGTTGTTAAAAGCAAAAAACAATGACCCTAATGCTCAGGGAATTGTACCCCTACACATGGAGCAAAGTCTGTTTTCCTGCCAAGTATTGGCCATGCCTGACACAGCAGACCAAGGCAGGGGAAATGTGCCTTTCCCTAAACAGCCTGAAGCATGAATGGTTGTGGCCCTTGTCAGCTTTGACTGACAGTCACCTGTAGGAGGAGGAGACTCCACGTGTAGTTAATCGGGAGTACCGCATCTCTAAATAAAGCAGGCTAGTAGTAGTGAGCTCATTTGTGACTTTTTCCCATCCTCATAAGCTCCAAATGACCCCGTAATCTGTAGCTTCCTTGCAATTCATCCACTCCTCCCAATCACGCTGAACACCATGCACCCGTGCCCCCTAAGAGACTGATATGCCTTCTTGTTCTTATTGGAACTTATTGAAACTCTGCCAATACTGCCCCCTTTCATTCAAACTGCCAAATCCAAGTTTCCTTCAAGCAAGAATAGATTAGCATGTCACAGCAAGCCTTCTGTTAATGTCCTCAGTCCCAGGGGTGCCAGTTCAAACTTTCCACACTCATTTATGATGTCTGACCTCGGCACATACATTGTCAGCTGCTTGCTGGGTACCTTGGTTGGGGGTTCCTTGGATTTGGAAGTGGAATCACCCATTACCTTATTCGTTACCTTAGGTTACCCTGAGTTCCTTTTTTTAGGACTATCTTTTTTTCAAGAGTTCTGTCTCTTTCTTTCTTTCTTTCTTTGTTTCTTTCTTTCTTTCTTTCGTCTCAATACCTTTTCTTCTCTTCCGAGGCCCATGCCTATTCCTTTGACCCTCTTCATCTGCCTGGCCAGCCAATCTAAGTTTCTCACACTCACACTTCCAACCTTTCTTCTCAAATAATTGAAGTTCCACGTCTGCCTCGAGTTTCAGGCCTTCTGGTAGGTTTGGTCCATCCTTAGAGGCAAATCCAGTGGCAGCAGAAATGTTAACCCTTGAAAAGAAGGGGGATTTGCCCTATGGATAATGGAGAGCCTGTGCTAATAATACTTTCCTCTGGAGCTTCTCACCATACCTCTCTCCTCAGTTTTCCACAATTGCTTCCTCCCATTCTGGAGGTGCTTTCTTCTCACCGAGGAACTAGCATCCACCAAATTTTGAGATGACTGATGGCCCAGCGTGCTTCTCTGTATGTTCAAAGGAAATGTCACCACATTGGTTCCCCACAAGGTACAAAACGTTTTGTGGATGGCCACCCCCAATTTCAATGGCCATCTACCAAACTTCAAACTTTTCTTTTCTCAAAACAACTCGAAAGGTGGAAGGTTTTTTTAAAAAAAATGAAAAACTAAAGACCCACACAACCTGAAAGTGTTTTTTTTAATGCTGCTCAGTGAAGCGCTGCTGCTCAATCTCCTTCCACCGGCTGTCTGGCCTTTTATGTAAGGGTGGGCGTAGTTCGCGAAGTAGCACTTCGCGAAGCTACGCAAAGTGAAGTTCGCACTACGCGAGCTACGCGTAGCACTTCGCGAACTGCGAAGTAACATGTTCGCACTGTGCAAGATGTTGTTTTCAATGATTGCACAGTGCGGACAAGCAACCGGCACTGTGCAATCATTGAAAATGGCATCTTGCACAGTGCGAGCTGTAGTTTTCTGCTGCTCGAGTAGATTTTTACTCGAGCTGCAGCTTTCTCAACGCGAACTGGTAGTTTCTCATCGCGAGCGGTCGCGAGCATACGCGACCCCTCGCAATGAGAAACCTGACCTTCTCGCGTTGGGAATCTCGCCGGGAGGTTTATTTTCCATGCTCGCGATCGCGAACAAGGAAAAAGTCTCGCCAGGATGTCATTTTGCTTGCTCGCGGTCGCCAACTTGACGTTGAGGACCGCGAGCAAGCAAAAAATGACCGCAGCACTACGCAACACTACGCTACGCGTGTTCGCACTGTGCTACGTGCAGTTCGCGTAGTGCGAAGTAGCGCGAACTTCGCAAACTACGCGAGCGTAGCGTAGTGCTTCGCCCAGGCCTACTTTTATGTAGAGGCACCGGGTACAATAACAAAACTTACCAAGAGACGTCAGTGCCCATTAGAACTGGAATTTAATGATCTGCCAAAGCCTGAAAGCGTGTGCCACGAATGTTCGACGTGTTTCGAGGTTCCCAGGGCAGTGAGCTTGTGTGAGCCCCAAGTGTAACAACTGGAGTTGTTTATCACTGGTAAAGTGGGTTCACGTTACTGTTCGGCCAAGCAAAACCCTAAAACACTTGACTCTCAGGACAGTGAGACGGCTCAGTTAAGGTTTACTCATGGGGGTGATGCGACACTCTGAACTCAGAAATACAATGAAAAGATCAAATAAAGCAATGTCCAGTTAGTGTTTTTTTTTTCAGAAAGCAAAAGTACTTTAATGCACGCAAAACACTATAGATTGAATAAAATATAGATATGCACAATGAATAACAAGAGTTTTCTAGCCCCTACACTGCTAGAATTCTCTGTACGAAAAGCCTTTTTTGCTACTCAAAGATGGCAAATAATACTAAGCACAATCCACATTTAAAAAACAAATTTAACGTGGTTCAATACACGATGCTTTCTTATGCTGCACTTGAGCAACACTGAGTTTGGGAATCTGAGTTCTGCTCTGCAAGAATGACAGGCTATCATGCTTGCTCACACACAGTTTTCTTTTAGCTGCTGCTCAGCTGTGCAGTTATGGATAAATCAATGGAGGCTGCCACAGAGCTTTGGTGATGATTCTACATTTCTGCACAGTTTTGCAGGTGTCAAAACTGCTTGCAACATAAATGGTACCAAAGAGACTTCTCACACTGAAACACAGGTCCTCAACATACATAGCGGGCAGGTAGGTCAATGAGAATCACAATGTAGGGATTCCACACACACACACACACATACACACACACGCACGCACGCGCACACATACACACACACACATATATACATACATCTGGGCAATGTCAACTTTTTCAGATACCCACACTTCTGGGACATGAGAAAGGGAAACAAAGCAGTCTCAAGTTGGGAATTCAACAGCTGATACCTTTCCCACTCCAAGGATCTAGAAGAATTTTGCAGCATTCAACTCAGCTAAGACTTATCTAGCTACCTTATTGACAAGGGAAATGGCCAATTGTGGCCATACTGGAGAGAGACTCAACAAAACAAGTCTTCGAAGACACTGGTCCTTCGCTTCGGTTACAGACAATGTAGATGGATGATCAATGATTGCCCTTCCTGAATCACTGCCACCCTATTCAGTCAGCTTGGTTGATAAGATCCAAAGGCAAGCAATGTTCTGTGGTGGTACAGTCCATCACACCCTTATCCTCAGTTGTGATGGTAGTCCAATAGCTGTCATATCAGGAATCTGGACTTGCTTCCAGCCTAATGGGAAACACAAAACCAGAGAGCCTGGCCTTGAAACACAGCAATCATTTCAACTACACTGGTGAGCAGTTCTTACTTGATCAGTAAGAACATTCTCATACAGTCAAGTGGGCAAAGTTCACAGTATTTATCCCCAGAGGTGAAGTGCCATCTGTAGTACATTGTTCAAACTTTGGGCTGAGGCTAGGGGGATTTTAATAGACAATAACTTTAAGGCCCATGCATGAACAGTGCATGAGCTGGCTTCAACCAGTTCAGGTGTAGGTGTGAAGTGGACCTAGACAGTTCAGTCTAAATATTTCTGACCGAGATGAGGCAGGAAGAAGGAGCTGAGCACGAATCATTCTGAAAGGGGATTCTGAAGGTAAATGAAAAGGGAGGAATCCAATACATCAAAGTGAGGATACTACAACTCTCTTCAGTAAAACCTCAAAACTCTGGGGGAAGGGTAGGCATGTGTCAAAAACGATTCCTAGGTTAAACAAAGATGTAAGCATCCTTAACCAAGGCCTGGACCATTCTGTCTTGAGTAAACACACAAAGGGAGGCCTAAATGGAGCCATGCAGCACCTAGCAGGGTATAACACGGGATCCTGACCCATCCCGTGTGATACACACAGTTTACATAGGGGCGGCTCCTCGGTTTGAGCGGAGGTACGTTGCCCCACAGGCCAGAGCTGAAAAATAAAATGGTAATAAAGTTTATGTATTACCATTTTATTTTTCAGCAATCAACCCATCCTGAACTGAGTGACAGGATGGGGCTGGGCCAATGCTGCCCAGTGTCAGCAGAAGGGGGCTATGCACTCTAAAATGCGCATGTCTCTTTGGCTGGCTGTCTTGGGACTTCCAGCGAGACTTGCACATTTAATGTTCTCTAACCTAGGTGTCTTAGACAGCTTTGTTAGTGGAAGCACAGGCCTCTGGTGCTCTTGAGAGCGCTAAGTGAGTCCGCTCCAACCAATCCTGCGGCTGCTCTCATGCTGGTGAGAGCAGCGCCAGGATTGGTTAATTCTTTTTCCTGAGTCCTGGAGCCTGCCTGGAAGAGAGATGACGGTGGAGGAGTACACCGTGTTGTGCCTCAAGGAAAGTGTTTTATTTAAAAAAAAAAATGAAATTTGCTTTACCCCCTTCCACCCCACCACCCTTGGTTCATGGTAGCCACCATTGAGTTGACATATGTCTTTTACTGAAATGAAAGTGAAAGTCACTGGGTTAGTGGGACCAGAAGAATCTATTTAAACAGAGGAGGCCAGTAGGCATCTCTCTAAAAAGGAGGCAGGTAAAGTACTGCCCCTTTTACCACATATTACTACATATCATGCTGACACCAGCATCAGTCTTACAAAGCCCCCACAGAAAGGGCAATATTCACTCTCTTAAAGAAGGCCAGCTTTTATAATCTTATGACCCCAAAGCCACATCTTGCGGTCCAGTTGCAGTTAAACACCATTACTTTAAGTTTTCTCTGTCTCATCACATTGCGTTTTCCTACAAATCGTATCAAGCAGATTTATTATGGTATAAGGACTTCCTACTTGGGCCTGCTAATGGGAGGTGTAGTGAGTTAAACAGTGCACAAATAAGAGGCACTGTGGTGTTCTGTATCTAAGTTGTGATGTAAAGATCTGGAACGAAAGGTGGTTGCTTATGTGGAAAGTGTTGGGAGTAGATTCTATGTACCTTGATGTGGTTGGGGTCTCTGCAGATACTATCTTAATAAAGAAGATCAACACCACTTGGACTCTTGTGTGGCCTCATCTATGGATTTCACAGGCACCTGCAAAATTAATACATTTTGTGCATAAACGTAACAATAAGTACTAAGACCGGATACGAATACTAGGCAGACTCTCTTTACTCGACTTAAATATATTACAATTGTACTTTTATGATGTTCCTTAGTTGACCCTCCTATTTTATAATGTTTACATACATATACTTTATTTTTGCTGACCACATTTATTTTATCATGTACATTTCAAGCTTAGTTCATTTTCATATTAAAAATAAGTGTCTTAAGTATGCTTTGCATAGTTAACATTATCAACATTTCAGGAGACGATGCAGTGCTCTAAGAGGACCAGGTCATACCAGGACTTAGCCCTGGTGCAGTGTGCAGATGGTCATTGAAACAGGGCCACCAGGATCCCTTTATTGCTGTCTTTTCACCGACTGAAGAAAAAAATAAAATCTACCTGCCTTTATGTCGAATGGCGGCATGCAAAGCATGGGTACAAAGCGAAAAGATGGATTTTGTAATTTACCATTGTATACCCAGTACCCAAGATTCTATTTCATTCCGATTAAATAACTCAGTTGCAACCAATGTACACTTGAATCTCCTGGGGGAGAGACAGGAAGCAGTCAAAGAGCTGCTGACTTTTAAATGCACCTTTTCAACTGTAGTTTTGCTTACTAGCCAGAGTAAAGGTTATAGCTCACTTGTTAAATCAATATTGTGTTGTTTGCTGAAATTGGTTAATTATTGTCTTGTAGCACTATGGGCCTGATTCAAAAAGATAATCTTACACTTTTAAACCACAAGTCTAACTTTACTACTTTTTGGTATTCACAAAGGTAACCTTAGACCAAAAGTCCAACTTTACTACTTAGCAGTATTCACAAAGGTATTCACAAAGGTAAACTTAGACTAAAAGTCTAACTTTACTAGTTAGCAGTATTCACAAATGTATTCACAAAGGTAAACTTAGACTAAAAGTCTTACTTTACCACTTTTCGGTATTCACAAAGGTAAACTTGGACCAAAAGTCTAACTTTACTAATAGTGACTTATCTTTGTGAATACTGAACAGTAGTAAAGTTAGACTTTTGGTCTAACATTATCTTTCTGAATACTAAAAAGAAGTAAAGTTGGAATTTTTGTCTAACTTTACCTTTATAAATCGGGCCCTATTATTATAAATTTGTCAAACAGGATTCCATTGCACGTTTAGGCTCTACACTTAGTAACACATGCTATGCTTCTTATGGAGATTTGTTTTAGAGATGCGTCCTTGTCACAATTTATTTTAAAGACTCCTACCTTTTAAATCACACTTAAGGCACTGGGTAAAGGCATGTCTGAAAACCTCATTATTATAAAACAATTGCAAGCATGCTCTGCCCCCAGTGCAGGCACAAACTCTGACTGCATTGGGGACAACACAGCTTTGAAAGGACCAACATCAAAGCAGAGGCACAGGTATCAGCGAATAGTGCTGTTAGGTGCTGACTATAAAATTTTAGGCAAGGTCCTGTCAGCTCAGTACCCACAAGCGCTCCCCATTCTGATCCACGCTGATCAGAATGGCTTTGTACTGTGAGAGCACGTCCAACAACAAAGACATTTGTTCCATATCACCGACCAGGCCTCATTGCGGTTTGCACAGGCAGTGAGTCTCATAGTGGACCTTGAAAAGGCCTTTGACTCCCTGTCCTGGGACCATCTGTCACGATTCCACACATCCATAACGTTAGTCGGGTATGTACACTCCCCCACACTTCCTTTAAAGTAAGAAAGCACTGGTGTAAATGGCGAAGGGGGCCGCGGCACTACAAATCCCAGAAGGTCAAGGGAAAGTACACCTCCAAGCCGATTGGAGGACACAGGATCAAACATTCATATAAGCACCTCCCCCGTAGGGGGAAGGTGCTTGACAATCTTTAACGCTTTTCCTCGAGACTGCGGACGCTTTCCTACCCGCTGAGGGATTACAGAATGGCGTCGTGGAAGGAAGATTGACTCCCCGCCGAGATAACCTCCGCGGACGACAAGCTGAGACGAGAGACTCCAGTTCCCGTCACGCAAGTACTTCATTCAAATTGTGAATCCGCAACGAGCGTGAATCCGCTCGCAACAGAGAGACTTCGTAGTCTTCCCTTAACACCCCGTGAAGAGGTTGCGCGGAGAATTAACCCGACGGCAACTCCGTTATTCTTGGTGCCGCTTCCGCTGACAGTAATTACCTCTAATCTTCAAACGCCAGGAGCGTAGAATCCTTGCCCGGATCCCCGGAGGTACAGACATTGGTGCCATTTCCAGGGGAAGCTGCTCACACACCACGGAACAAAGCTGTGAAGACAAACAGCGACGTGGGTAATCACTATCAAGGGATAGTGCGAACTTTTGTGCAACGTCTTTCCATTCTTTTTGCCCTCGAGAATAGGGAAACGGTTTGATGCTGAAATAGACCGTCGACTCACCTAGAGCTACTGATAGAGGGTCGTGTATACACAGACTACTACTGCCGGGCTCCTCGTAAGTGCTTGGTGCGCCTGCCTTGTTTAATGGCATGTGTGTGTGAAAGTAGTATAAATGCATTTCACACTTGTGTTCCTTCTTGTCTCCAAATCTATAGAGCATGCACGCTAGAGGGAAACGAGTACAGACCAGACTCAGGCCAGACGCTCTTCCGGCAGTTGCCTTTATTATTTTGTCCCCTTCCCTTTTCCCCGGGGTGCTGACTTCCATAGTTGCACTCCATAGCACTGTGGGGTTTATCATTTCGGAGAGTTGGGAGGCTCCTCAGCGCGCCATCGTTCCCACTGGCTGATGCGGAAAAGGTTAGTGGTGTCCAACTCTGTCTAGTGCCACTATCACCCTGACACTATCTCTTTGAGGTCCTACAGGTAGTAGGCATCGGCCAACGTCTCTTAGCTTTTACAAAGCTACTGTACAAGAGCCCATCTTCCAGAGTACGCATCGGCTATTTAAGCTTGCCCCATTTCCAATTGCCCGTGGGACATGCCAAGGTTGCCCCCTCTCCTCCATTCTCTTACCATTACTTTGGAACCACTGTCGCACCTGCTACACCAGGAGGACCAGCAATGGGGCATTCCTCTGGATGGAGTCACACATGCAGTGTCGCTCTATGCAGACTTCCTGTTGGTATATGTTTGTGATGCAACCCTGGACATATCATCCATTGCAACTACCTACCAGGACTTTGAGAATGCTAAGGGCCCTCAGGAGAATTGGCAGTAGTTCAAGCAGTGTTCAAAGGCGGACAACGGCGGACACTATGACCGCACTCTCCCTGCTGTGTTCCCTTTGTATAAGGATAAATGGTCAATCTGATTGGGTGTGCACTGACTACTCCAGCACCTGCCGTTGTTTGGTGCTAACTGCGATGCAGAGAGATACTGTGCCCAAAAGTGGAGTGGTGCACCACCCGTATCTGTAGAGAGTGATGATTTTTCAAAAAGTCTTATAGTCTTTTTTAATTTCTTAAACAGTCCTTTATTGCAAAAATCCAATACAGGAAATTGTCAGCCAACGCGTTTCGTTCATAACAATGAACTTCTTCAGGGCATAAGAATATCTGGCGTCTGAGTAGGAGCAAGCGTGTACAGAGCGGCTGCGTGGGTCTCCTTGATAAGGGCTGGCATACACAATCTGGTGAGCAAATGAAGACAGCCGATAGCTCTGTAGAGTCGAATCGGCAGTAGTTGTATGCTTTTCCACTCTGTCATTATGAGCCCCCACAGGAGATCTGCATGGGAGGCTCCTCCCTGACCTGAACAACTGTGGCGGTCTGCTACTTAGAAATCAGACTTTACCATTCCCAAAAAGACTTGTTTGATGGTTACCTACCTGAGCTTTAAAAGCCCTTACATCGTAGTTACGGTTCTGGCAAAAACTACCATTCGCTCTTCCTGGTAGGATAGCACTATCAAAAATGATCATCCTTACCTGTCTTTCATGTTACTTTGTTAATGTCCCGGTGTTTCCATACCGTACCGCCGTTTCTTCAAAGAACTAGATCAATTACTGAGTGACCTCTTGTGGGATGGCAGAAGATGACAAGAGCCCCTTCGCAAACTCTAACTACCAGTTGGCCAAGGGGGACGAAGTGTGCTGTCATAAAGAAACGACTATCTTGCGTCACAACTACAATGGGTCTCCTGATGGTTTGCAGGTAGGAATCTATATGAGACAAGTAAAAGGGACGGGCACCTCTGCATGCTTTGCCAAATTCTCCATCCTAAATTTCAGATATGACAGTCATGGTCTCTACACGTATAGGTAACCCAGAAATGTCGAGGGCATTGCAGCTGACCACAGATCATCTCATACTCCCCAGTTGCCCCTCTCCAGAGCCTACCAGAGTGGCTCTCCCACTCCCTATTCATGGTTGGCCACCTTTTCCAGGACTCTCAACTTCTCACATTTGAATAGCTACGCCTCAACTATAATATTACCCCGGTCAGTTCCTGACACATTGGAACAGAAAGCAACACTGTGCTTTCTTTGAGGAATTACTGTCCAAAAACCCGCGACACATGCTGTGATCCATACCCTGCACACCATGGTAAAGGGACGGCATATGGTCACCTGGTTTTATAAAGGCTCAGGGAACACACAGGTCTCTCACTAACACATTTCTGACAGCTGTGGGAAGAGGACCTGGAGAGACCACTCCATGACACAGAGTGGGCCAGGATGCTGGAATCCCCCGGCAAGGAGGTAACATCGGAGCCCTCCTACTTAAAGAGAAAAAACCTGGGTCTACATAGATGACCACATCCGATCCTGGAACACCTGTGAAAAAAGAAAGGAACGGGTTAAAGAAGGTGAACTCCAGCAACCAACAACACTAATGAAGGACTGCTGTGTTTCTGGACAGGTAGGCAGGACTCCTGCATGCGAGGACCAATCCAATGGGCTGCGAGGCAGAGAAAAGGACACTACCGAATGTTGAGGGAGCAACTTGGATAAGAGCGGAAAGCAGGAAGAAGAAGTAACCCACAGTTGACCCACGAGAGACCCACCTAGCAGATCAGAATCTGCTGAGGATGTCACCGGCAATGACAGGACCCCTGAGACCTGGAGCGAGGAGTGGTGGATGCCGCCAGAGGATGCCAATGAGTACATAAGCACACCCACCACCTCCCCCGCAGAAGCTGGAACAAAGTCACCCAAGACCAGCTCACCTCCGCCCTCTTAATCACCCCACCACTGACTACGTCAGATGCAAACACCGCAGTATGCAACCTCCACCGCTGCATCATGAACTGCACCAACACACTCGCCCCCCTCAAGAAAGACACTGGAAGACACATCAAGAAAGCAAGCTGGTTCACTCCTGCCCTCCAAGAATCCAGACACTCCTGCAGACAACTCCAAAAAACATGGAGGAACAACAAACACCCAGAAACATGCACTGCCTACAAAGCAGCCACTACTGCACACCACCAACTCATAAAATTCACAAGGAAGAAATGTTTCCAAGACAAAATCCTCACTAATATACACAACACCAAGGAGTTTTACTCCATCATCAAGAAATTTGCCAAACCCTGCAGTAAAACAACAGATTTCCCACCCTCCCAAGACCTCTGCAACAGACTCAGCACCTTCTTCCACCACAAGATTAAGATGATCTATGACAACTTCAACAACCAAGACCACCTCACTGCTCCAGCTCCCCCCCTCATGTGACGCCACCCAACAGACCCTGGTCAAATGGACCCCGCTCACGACAGAAACACCTTGAAGACCATGAAAAGCATCCAGGCCATGAAAAGCATCCATGCAGTTCACAGCACATCTTCCACAGAGCCCCCTCTGCCATCGCACCCTAACTACGTCAGATGATCAACTGCTCTTTCAAGACCACCACCTTCCCCGATGACCAGAAACACACCAAAGTCAACCTCCTCCTGAAGAAACCCTCAGCGGACCAGACGGACCTCAAGAACTTTAGGCCCTGCTTCCATTCGCAGCCAAGGTCATCTAGTGCCCCAAGGCTCCTCCCTCAGCCCCACCCTCTTCAACATCTACATGGCCCCCTCGCAACCATCGCCATGAACCACAGGCTCAACATCGTCTCTTATGCCGATGACACCCAGCTGATTTTCTCCCTCACCAATGTACCCAACATCACCAAACACAACTTCCAAGAAGGGATGAAAGTTGTTGCCACCTGGATTAAGAACAGCTACCTGGAACTCAACTCAGAAAACACAGAAGTCCTCATCCTTGGCTCCACCCACTCTGCATGGAATGGCTCCTGGTGGCCCTCCGCCCTCGGTAATCCCCCCACCTTGACGGACCACGCACGGAACGTCGGCATCATATTAGGCTCATCGCTCACAATGAACTGCCAGATCAACGCCGTATCCACGACCTACTTCAATACCCTCCGCATGCTTCAAAAGACTTTCAGATGGATCCCAACTGAATCCAGAAAAACTGTCACGCACGCACTCATCATCAGCAGACTGGACTATGGCAATGTTCTCTATGCTGGAACCAACAAGAAACTCCTTCTAAAACTCCAGACTGTCCAGAACACCACAGCCAGACTGATCCTCAACATACCCCCTTGCAGTCACATCACCTAACACCTCCGTGATCTCCACTGGCTTCCAGTTGAAAGAAGAAAAACCATCAATCTCCTCACCCACGAATACATGGCCCTTCACAACACTGGACACGCATACCTGAACAGCCGCCCAAAAAGACACCTCCAATCAGCCCAGCTCTCTCTGGCCACTGTCCCACGTTTCAAAAAGACCAGAACGGGAGGAAAGTCCTCCTCCTACCTTGTAGCCAAAGCCTAGAACACCCTCCTTCTCCATCTCTGGCAATCTTTCACATTGCCCCAGTTCAGGAAGGACCTCAAGACCTTGCTTTTTGGATGGACCCCATCACTGAACTGAGCCTCCCGCCTCCCCCAGCGCCTTGAGACCCTCACAGGTGAGTAGTTGCGTTTTACCAACCCTGATTGATTGTTGTATCATGAATAAATATCATCATTTTGAAGCCTGACGAGCCTCCAAGTTTGAATTTGCACCCAGCCCTCCTACACCTCCCAAAATGCTTCTTCTTTAATAGCCATAATTTACCGAAAGGATTAACCATGTCTCTGGGCACTATGTGTTGCTTTCATATCTCATGTGTTTATTTTCTTTTGTCAATTAACTCTTTCATGCAATTTTGAATTCAGTGTATCATCACTGTAATGCAGCTACCAGATGCTCTTCTTATTCTTGCATCTATTAGTGTTATAGTTATTACTATATTATGCAAAAACCCAATAAAGATTATTTTAATAGAAAAAAGAGGCCCCGGTACGAGTTTAAGGAGTGGGCACAAATCGTTCACGAGCCGGTGCAGTGTATGACTACACACAATTGCCCCACTGCAAAGGACACCTAGATGGGTTCCATTGAACTTCCGATCTCCCTCCACTTGTGAGGAGCACTAGCTGTGTGCCACATGTTATATATAGCGGACAGCAAATTCACCTCCCAACAGCCTTGTTGTCCCTGCAAGGACATTTGTAATATGGCGTGGCTGCAGGAGCAAAGGTATTCCCTTATTTGCATGTGAACCATTCCTACTTTGAAACGAAGAAACTCTCTTACGATCGAGCAGGTGCAAAATGTGTATGTGCATGATCAGTATTAAAGAGGTTACTGCTCAGGCATTTGCTCCCTATGTAATAGGAGGGCCTTCTGCCCCACAACAGGTGCTAATGCCAGCTAGAGCCCATGTGCACTCTTCTTTACCTTCCCTGAACTCCGTTTAGACCAATTCTCTCTCGTATTCAGTAAAACATATGGTAAATAGTCAAGTGGATTGAAGCATCTGCTACAGAAATCTGTATGCAAACTTTAGGTTTGAGTTCTTGAAAATTCACTTTAGCCTTTCATTCTCTCAAGATCTCTTTAACAACTATAAGTTTAGTAATAGGCCTACCTGTTTTCACCAAACAGTGGAACCCCAAGAGACTGTGATTAGAAGCATTATATATATCTTTTTTTAAGTCATTTTTTTTCTTCTTAAGGTGTACGCAGAATAATAGCTTGAGTGCAAAACGCACTGAGAGTAGCAATGAGCAAAATTAGCTTTTTTTCAGTCGATGATACACGCATGAGCAACTTTATTCAATTTCTCCCATTTCCACTAGTTTAACATACACGTGCACCAGATTAAAACAAGCATTTGCAAAGCAAATAGGTCTCGTCAATGCAAGAGTTTTTGGCTTTGGCGATATGTTTCAGCTATGTTGTGGCTGCTATTCAGTATGACTAAAAGCTAGTGGGGCAAAGGAGAGTGATGTGTTGGGGAGTGTCATAAAGTGGAGTAGAGTGGAGTGTTATGGAGTGGCGTGGAGTAGTGCAGAGTGGTGTAGGGTATAGTTGCGTGGTGTGGAGTGTCATGGAGTGATGTGGAGTGTTGTACAGTTTTTGTGGAGGGTTGTGGAGGGAGTATTGTGTTGTAGAGTGGAAGGGCGTATAGTGGAGTAGAGTTGAGTGGCATGGAGTGTAGTAGTGTGTCAGAATGGCGTAGAGTGCCATTAAGTGGAGTGGCATAAAGTGTTGTGGCGTGGTGTGGAGCAGAATGGATTGGCATAGAGAGTTGTGCATGGAATAGAGTAAAGTGTTGTAGAGTCGAGAGGAGTGTAGTGGCATAGAGTGTAATAGAGAGGAGTGGCATGGAGTGGCTACACCGTAGAGTGGAGTGGAGTGGTGTGTCATAGAATAGAGTTGAGTAAAGTGGCAGAGTGGAGTGTCGTGGCGGAGTGGAGTGGCATAGATGGAGTTGAGTAGAGCGTTATAGAGTGTTGTAGAGTGGCATAGAGTGGAGTGCATGGTCATAGAGTTTAATGGAGTAGAGCATGATAGAGTGGAGTATATCATAGAGTATAGTTTTGTAAGAGTGGAGTGTCATGGAGTTGATTAGAGTGGCCTAAAGTGAAGTTGTGTAAGTACAGTGGTGCAGTGGTGTAGAGTAGATTGGTGTAGAGTGAATCATTTCCAGTAAAGTGGTTTAGAGTGCATTGCTGTACAGTGCAGTGGCATAGATTGTTTCAGAGTAGAGTGAAGTGGCATATGGGGAGTGGTGCAGGGTACAGTGGAGTGATGCAGGGTACACTACAGTGGTATAGAGTAGAGGGGAGATGAGTACAGTGGTATAGAGTAAAGTAGTGTGGAGTGCAGTGGCGTGGAGTGCAGAAGTGCAGAATAGATCAGAGTGCATTGAGGTTATGTAGGGTGCAGTAGTTTAGAGTGCATTGGTGCAGTGTAGAGTGATGCAGTTTGGTGGAGAAGAGTGGTGCAGAGAGCAGTGGTGCAGAGTAGACTAGAGTGGCGTAACGTGCAGATGATGTAGAACGCAATGGTTTAGAATGGCATAGCATGCAGTGGTGTAGTGTGCAGTGACGTAGAGTACAGTGGTGCAGAGAAGAGGGGCATTGAGTACAGTTCAAGAGAGTGCAGCCTTGCAGAGTAGAGTGTTGTAGAGAGCAGTGGCCCAGAGTATAGTGGCACAGAGTAAAGTGGTGCAGAGAACAGTTGTGTAGAGTACAGTGGTGCAGAGTAGAATAGAGTGGCGTAGAGTGCTGTGACAAAGATTGGAATGGTGTAGAGTGCCGTTACATGCAGTGGCGTAGAGTGAAGAGGCGTAGGGTGTTGCAGAGTAGAGTATAGTGGCATAGAGTGCAGTGTTTCAGAGCAGTTGGCATAGAGTGAAGCGGTTTTGAGAAAATTGGTTTTGAGTGCATTGGTGAAGACTGCAGTGGTTTAGAGAAGAGTGGTGTTGTGCACAGTGCCATATAGTAGAGTGGTGCAGAATAGAAAAGGGTGGCACAGAGTGGTACAGCATAGAGTGCAGTGGCATAGAGTGTTTGGCATAAAGTAGATTGTTTCAGAGTAGAGTGAGGTGGAATGGAGTGGAGTGGCGCAGGGTAGAGTATAGTGGCACAGATTAGTGGCGTAGAGTGCAGAGGCGTAGAGTAGAGTGGTACAGATTGGAGTAGAGTGGCATAGACTGCAGTGACGTGGAGTAGATTGTTTCAGAGTAAAGTGAAAGGGCGCAGATTTGAGTGGTGCATGGTAGAGTGCAGTGGCTTAGAGTAGTGGTGTAGAGTGCATTGATGTAGAGTGCAGTGGCAGAAAGTGGAGTGTTTCAGAGTAGACTGGCATAGAATGGAGTGGTGCAGAGTAGAGGGGAGTGGCCTAGACTGGAGTGGTATAGAGTGCAGTGGTGAAGATGCAGAGGCTCATAGTAGACTGGGGTAGAGTGCACTGGAATAGAGTAGAGTGGTGCAGAGTAGAGCGGTGTAGATTATAGTACTGCAGAGTGCTTTGGCATGGAGTGCATTGGCATAGAGTGCATTGGCATAGAGTGCAGTAGAATGGTGCAGAGCAGAGTGGTGCAGAGCAGAGTGCAGTGGCATAGAGTGCACTGGCACAGAGTGGAGGAGTGCAGAGGACAGTGACAAAGGTCAGGGGAGGAGAGGTCAGTGTTGCAGGGTAGAGTGTGGAATGCAGTGGTGTAGAGTAGAGAGGCATGGAGTGCATTGGTGTAGAGTGCAGTGGCATAGAGGGGTGCAGAGTAAAGTGATGTAGAGCACAATGGTGTATAATAGAGTGGCATTGAGTGCAGTGGGGTAAAGTAGAGTGTGACAGAGTAGTGTATAGAGGCATACAGTGCAGTGTGCAGCGTAGATTAGCATAAAGTGCAGTGGCGGCGAGTGTATTGGTTTTGAGTAAAGTGGTTTAGAGTGCATTGGCGTTGAGTACAGTTGCATAGAGTGCAGGGGGATAGAATAGAGTGGCATGGAGTGGCATAGGGTAGATTGCAGTGACATAGAGTGGAATGGTGCTCACTGGAATGCATTGGTGCAGTGCCATAGAGTGCAGTGGTGTAAAGAAGAGTGGCATAGAGTTCAGTGGCAGAGAGTGCAATGTTGCAGAGTAGAGTGGCGTAGAGTGAAGTATCGTAGAGTACAGTGATGCAGGGTGTAGTGATGCAGGGCAGAGTCCAGTGGCATAGAGTGAAGTGCTGCAGAGTGTAGCGGTGTAGAGTGTAATTACATAGAGTGGATTGGCATAAAGTGGGACAGAGTGCTGCAGAGTAGAGTGCAGTGGTGTAGAGTGGCATAGAGAGGTGTAGAGTAGAGTGGCAGAGCGTGCAGTGTTGCACAGTAGACTGTCATAAATTGCATTGGCATTGAGTGTAGTGGCATAGAGTGGTGCAAAGTAGAGTTGAGAGAGCAGTGGCACATACTAAAGTGGTGCAGAGTAGAATAAAGTGGCACAGAGTGCAGAAAACAATGGCATAGAGTTCAGTGTCTTATAGTACTCTAGTGTATAGTGTTGCAGAATAGAGTATAGTGATATAGAGTGCAGTAGTGCAGAGTAGATTGCTATAAAGTGCAGTGGCATAGGGCACACTGGTTAGAGTAAAGTGGTGTAGAGTACATTGGCGTAGAGTGCAGTGATGCAGAGTAGAGTGCAGTGGCGCAGAGTAGAGTTCAGTGGTGCAGAGCAGAGTGCAGTGGTGTCAAGTGGAGTGCTGATGAGTGCAGTGGCACTAAGTGCAGTGGTGTAGAGTAGATTGTTTCAGAGCAGAGTGGAGTAGTGCACGGTAGAGTGCAATGGAATAGAGTAGAGTGGCGTAGAGTGGATTGGCATAGAGTGCACTGAAGAGGAGGGGAGTGGTACAGAGTAGAGTGCAGTGGCACGGAGCGCAGTGTTGCAGAGTAGAGTGGCATAGAGTGGACTAGCACAGAGTGGAGTGGAGTAGAGTACAGTGGCAAAGGGAGCAGTGGTGCATAGTAGAGTAATGTGGGGTAGAGTGTATTGGCATAGAGTAGAGTAGTGCATAGTAGTGAGGCATAGAGTGAAGTTATTTATAGCAGAGTGGTACAGAGTAGAATTCAGTGATGTGTTGTTGAGTGGAGTGGCATAGTGTTGAGTGGTGCAGAGTAGATTGTAGTGGTGTGGAGTGATGCAGAGTAGAGTGAAGTGCGCTAAAGGGAAGTATGCACGATGTGGTGGTGTACTGACATTACAGACAACGCATCTTCAATTGAAATTACTAATACATTTGCACAGAAATGCGGTTTTACTGATAAAAGTATACAGCACACAAACGATAATGTATGAAAATGTCATCACCCAGTGTATTGATTTTTTTTTATAGTATTAACATGTTTGTTGCCCCCACACTTCAGAATTTCCCAAAAATGTGCTTCATTTGTGCTTTTCTAATTCTGATATATTCTGAAAATGTTTACACAGTTCATTTAGAGACATTTAGATTTTGTTTTGTGCTAGAACAAAATAACACATTACAGCCTTCTTCAAGCACACTCCCAGTAGGATTATTGTCCCATAAACCCTCTCATTTTGAAGTAAAAAAACAGAAAAGTAAACACCAAGGCCCCTGTAAGACAGAGCCTGACTTTTGACCCCGGTCTTTGAATGCACAGCAAATGTGACAAGATAAGAACAAGATTTAAAGGCCTGTTTACATAAATCCAGTACTGGTGTAAGAATACAGTAAATAGGTGCTGGGAAACTGAAGGGATAAACTCACGCTGGGCAGCCTAAAACAAATAGTGCCAGCAAAGAGAAAGCAAGCAAATGTGAGTTACATTCCACAAAGCCGATGGCAAGCAACAGGGGGAGCGCATTCCCAGGGGTGCTTTCAGAACGTCCCCAAGATGTCATTAGCAGTGCTGTCTGGTAGGTGTCGACCTAAAAAAAGGCAGAATTCAGGTGGAAAAGCACTGTAGCACAAGAGTACCTTGTTCCATGCTGTGAGGACTGCACAGAACATGGAATAATTGTGCTGTCCGGCACTGTCAGAAGAAGGACAATGCATATACCTCAATGATTGCATTAAGTTATATACACTGTATGATTCCTGAAAGTGCGTGAATGCCAGTTTCTCAGCAAGGGCGCTAGGGTGTGGCTTTTGGTTGCTACAGTGCCATGAGGACCCTGTAGTCAAGAGCTGCACACAAATCTTTTCCACTCCACACTCAGAGAAAATACATTGAATTTTGCCTGATACGTAACTCAACCAAAAATGTCACACCCCCTTAACTGAGAGTTTCTGAGATCTTAATATCAGTGTAGTTATCCCATGTTTCGGGTAACACATTTTTATGTCAGGGGGTCAGATGTACTTTGAGAGTCTGATTCCCTAGGAGGGGTTGTTGAGAGGGGTTACAGAGGGTGAAGGGCACAACAGGGATGGCAGAGGTGTGATTGCCACTCTGTAGACTCTATCATACCTATATCACCTCATCTCTCTGCAAGTGTCAACAAGCCTGTATAAATTTGACAGGTGTACTCCCTCCAAAATCTTAATACATATGCTCCGAAAATAGGTGTGAGACGCACACCTCCGCTCCTGTATGCAGATGATGCAGTCCTAATTTCAAGACCTGCAAATGGATTGCAAAATCTGATTGAAGCTTTTGATTCATACATGGAGCAGAGAGTTTTAAGATTAAACCTCTCCAAAACGTTTGTGATGACATCGGGCAAAGGTAGGGCTAAGAAAAAGACCTATAACATAAGGGACTATAAGCTAACTGAAGTTAAGAGTTTCTCCTATTTTGGTGTTTTATTCACTTTTAACTGCAACTGGACCTCCCATATAGATCAGACCAGACTCAAACTTATTCGAAGTATAGAGGCGATTTTTAGATTTTGCAATAAGATAGGCAGTAAACCTATTCGGGATATGCTAAAAATATGTGTCACAGCTCAAGCCTCTCGTACCATCAAATGGCCCCACTGTTAGTCAGGGGTAGCAATGCTTGCTCTGCAGAGATAGAGAACGTTTTGCGAGATTCCCTTGCCATGCTGAAGAAGGACAGGAATTTATACACGCTCCCTTAAGGGACTGAAGAAGGACAGGAATTTATACATGCTCCCTTAAGGGTATAAATGCAGGCCAACAGATGGACCCAGTGCTTGGCTTCTGGAAACTTCACCCTTGAGACCACGCCCACTTCCTGTTCCTTCGTGGAGATCATCCTTGCTGTGGCCGAAACCTGTTTTTCTGTGGAGGTATTAAATCCTATTTCTTTTTGGCTGCCAATCCTTTTTGTTCCTTTTCTTTTGCCAGCTGGCACGCTACTGCTCCCTGATTCTTTTTGTGGATGGAGCGTTTGCCTGTTATTGCGCAGTAGCGCTAAAGGCATTTAATGAGCAGCACCTATTTTTTTATTTGAGCAGTGTGTGACTCCGCGGCCGCATTTGAAGGTAATTCGTGGCCGCGTCCTTTTTCTCGCTGCAACCGAGGTCGCGTATTTATCTAATGCGCGACCATGTTTATTACAATAGCACCTCTCTGATTTTTTTTTGGGCTTAAGCGCCAATTCATGAACATTCCTGGCCCCCAATATCAAGTGGCAACATTGGGCTGAATAAACGCCCCCGAAATAAAAGACCTTTTGGGAAATTGAACCATACTCCAGCTTTTTATTTTGTGCCAAAGTCCCTATGTTTGGAAATCTCCATATGTCCTCAGTAATAGACTGTGAATGCTCTTTAGAGGCCTACGAATTTGTAAAGTCAGACTTTTTGTGGAACTTACGCCTTTAAACATGTTTGGACATTGAAAGCAAACCTTTTTGGATTTATCTGCTTCTTCTTCTTCGGATCTTCTGCGGACTGTAAAGGAAATAACTGATGTGCCTGATTTACCTTGTTCTCCGAATCACTCACACAGTTCATACGTTCCTTATCAAATCTGGCTGGTAAGTGGAACGACTGTCTCTGCGGGACAGGCATAATATCCTTACGAAGTTTTTGAGATTTACATAAGGGGATAGAATTTCATTTGGGGCATTTCTTGATTTCTCTCCTAGGACACTCACTTTGAATTTGCTTTCCTTGAACCTTTTGGGGATTCAGTAGAGGCTACCTGGATTGGATATCATTCCCCACATCTCCCTGGGCTAGCCTTCCTGTATGAGAGAATCTCTTTTCCATATCAGGGGGGCTGTCTTTGGGGAGTGTGGAGAGCTCTCTTCGTTCCCGTGGACTGGGCATCACTTCAGGTCAGTGGATTCGGCAACAATATGGCAGCAAATGCGTACCTGTAGATACTTACGGCTCTCTAGTGTGGGGTAATGCCAACTGTAATGCTCTGCAATCTTGAGAAAATTCCTTGCTCTGTCTTACGCTGGCTGTACCAAGATCCACAACAACATATCTCCTACACAAAGAATTGGATGTATCATATGTCACTGATCTAATTCAAGTAAGAGCTCTTTGCGCCTGGCAAAACATCTAGTGTAAGGAGGGACTACAATTTACCCGGGATATCATTAAGGATTGCTTAGCTTTGGATAATACAAATAAGATTCCCTGGATAGCACATATGGACAGCTTATTAAAGAATATCAACAGAGATCTATCAGTAAAATAAACACACAGCCATATTACAATTTGGTAAAAAAGATGTGAAAAAACTTGTATCTGGAGAAAGTAATTCTAGTAGGAGCCAGGTGAGAGTAAGAGAAAATTAGTGTATCAAGATATGTGGCTAATATTGAGCCATTTGGCCTCCCAAACTATTTGGTAAAAGTTACAAACACTCAAAACAGATTCTATCTGACAAAAATGCATCTGGGCATAGTCCATGAATTAGTGGCTTTCCCAAAACTTAATAAATGGCAGAAAAGAGAACATAAATGCTCATATGAGGGAAAAGCTAACTAGACCTAATCCACTTTATGCTGTTTTGCAAGTTTTGCCACGACAATAGAAAAATATTTTTACGTCCAATTTTTATTACACAGACATTATTCTTTTATAAAGAAGTGATGAAATTCTTATGTACCCTTGAGAATGAATTAGCCTGTAGTGCTGTTGTTGGTTTCATAACCCGGCCATACAAAGAACTAAATCTCTAAACATTTTAGACCAACCTATTTATGAAACCGAATGAAAGATGGACCTGGTCCAAAAAACAATATTATTGATTGGGATTACTTAAAAATGTGTACTGATGAAGATTTTAATGTTATTATATGTAATCTTTTAAACATAAGATTAAAGATCATATTATATTTTATTATACTGAAAATGATTTTTAAACTGTTTGTACTTTCATGAATCAACAAAGATTCGAATAAAGATTTATGATGATGATAATGACAGGTGTACTCATTTTTTACAAAGATATTTTCCTTCATATTCACACTACATCAATTATTAATTAGACAATTGTTGGCAGAGAAAGCAGCCAAGCAGAGATTAATAATATAGAGCACTGCTTCAGCCGGGGAGTTCATGTCACCAGTTTGTAGCTTTTAAATAAATTAAATGGGTCTTCAACAATATTCAAGTGCAAGTTGTGATATTTGTGCATTTTACTTAAAAGGGCAATGACTGTGTATCAGTTGCTTAGGATATTCACTGGCATGGATATTGTTGGACTTGGCCCTTTTTGCAGGGTCATCACTGAACTTTTTTGCCTTTCTCCTGGTATTTTTTCTGACCTGGTGTTGGTGGTTTTAGGACTCTGGGCACTTTTGCACTGCTGTTCCTTGTAAAGTGCATGTGCTCTCTAGTTTAAACGTGGTAAGATTGGTCTACATCTGTTTGGCGTATTTAATTTACCTATCAGTCCCCTGTAAAGTGTTATCTCATATACCCGGGCCAGTAAATTAAATGCCACTAGTGGGCTTGCAGCACTGCTTGTGCCATCCACCAAAGTAGCCTTTCAAACCTGTTTCAGGCCACTGCCAATGCAGGGCCTGCACACGCAGTTTACTGCCGCTGTGACGTGGCACATAAAGTGGGTGCCAAGTCTGTGACTCCCCTTTTACTACATATCAGTCACCTCTAAGGTAGGCCCTAGCTAGTCCTATGGGCAGGGTGCACTGTAGTTAAAAGGTAAGACATGTGCCTTAACTGTGTGGCATGTCCTGGTAGTGACAAACAGCCATTTTGGTTTCTCACTACTGTGAGGCTACCCTCTCATAGGAATGCATTGGGGATTCCCTGATATGTGTTTCAGTGGTAATTCCTGATTTGAGAGGAGTAGCGTGATCAAGTTTGGTATGTTTGGAATAGTGGTAATAAATGCTGCGTGACGGTGTTCTCAGATTTATGATCACTATTTTAGGAATGCCACTATTACAAGTGGGCATTTCTGTGTGCTATGTGTCTTTGTGCCTGCCTGTTGTGTATTGCATGTCTGGCTCTGGATGACAGGGGCTGGGGAGGTGTAGTGGCTCCAGAGAGGCTGGGTGAGTCAGCGTTAGGCTGAATAGGCCAATCAGTATTTGGATTAGTGAGAGGAGTAACACCTGGACCTGAATAGGACTATGCCTGCCTCACACAATGCTGGCTCCGCCCCCCATGGTGTGTCTGGGGCCAGAGACTACACTAATAATGAGGGCGTTTGTGTACTGTAAAGAAATGTTTAAGTGCCCCCAGAACTGGTTTGGACCAGGCACAGAGCAAGGTGCCAAGTGGAGAACAAAGACATGGGTGGTATAAGTACTGGGGCTGTGACACCATTCTGTGCTGTGTGTGCTTACTTTGGACTTGTGACCGGAAGGCTGGCGGACTGCCAGGAGGAACCGCCGCTGGGGACTGATATGCTGCCCTGCTAGGTAGCTTATGGGTCTGCTGTTCTGTCTGGCGACCCAGTGTGCTGACCTGCCTGTGCCACCTCTGCCTTTGCCCCTTTCCTGGAGAAAAGCGCTGCCTGCTCCCTGCTGGTATCTGGAAGTGGGAGAGAGGCAGAGTGCTGCACGTTTTGCTGATTGCCCTGGACCTCGGCTTGGAGCGCAACAAGGGCTCCCATGTGCTCGAGCCCCTGACAGGGGCTCGTGTTGCAGTAGCGCATGGTGAGCGCTGCTGCCTGCTTGCAGTTGGATCCCCTAAGGAGGTGTTTACCTGTGTCCCTGAGGCGCAGAGACCTTGCGGTGTCCGCCCGCCAGAGGCGTGTGGGGGCACTTCCTCATTTTGCATGCTGAGCCTAAGGAGTTGGCTAAAATCCTGAACGTGGTGAAAAACAGGTGAAACAGCCGCAGACACGAACAGGAAGTCATGCTGAGGACGCCTACCTTTGGTGGGGCTCCCGTGTGAAGGGGAGAGCCCCACGGGCGTCGTCCATCGTCATTAGGGGCAATGCCAGCTACTAAGGAGAGCCCGCCGAAAGTCAGGAAAAGTCTATGCCTGATTGTGGGCGGGGACCACTACAACGAGACGATGGAGACTTCGCTCCGTAGAAGGAGAGGCCAGCCTGTCTCCCCCGCGAGGGGAGTCCGGCCTGGCCAGAGTACACCGCCGGAGGCACAGGGGGAGCAAAGTGCCTCATGGGCCCCATGAGACTGCCCCGGAGGAGACCAGGTGAGTGCCCCTTTCCCCAAGCTGCACTGTTGTTTCTCATTCCCGAGGGACCATTGGGTTAACTTGCCGAAGTGCCTTCGTAGCACCAACGTCATTCCCACATTTTTTCCACCTCACTGCAGCTGTTCCGCATGGTCGTGGGCAGCTGCGTGCTGCCTGATATGGGGGGCAAGTTGGTCATAAGTGGCATTGTGGGGCGAGCCCAGGACAGGGCCCCCGCTTCAGAAAGCACTGACTTGGGGACACACAAGAGCAGGATGGGGTGGCAACCCTCGGCAGAGGTCCCGTTCCTGCCATTGCTATGCAGCCCACACCGTAAGCGTTGAAGCACTGGGACTGCCATTTGGGGGCCAGTGGGCTCCCGGGGATATAGTGGCATATTGTTGCCTGTAGGCAATTATGTTTACGCCCAAGAGGGGTTAATGAGATATGCACTGCGGCAGGGGAGACTGTGGTACACCGGTGCTAATTTAGGATGTATGCCTAATATGTTTATGCTTAATGCTGTGGTGCACTATTGCTGATACTTTGGCCTAATATGTTTATGCTAAGTGTACCTTGCCAGTAGTTACGGGTTGCTTTTGCCAATTGTGAGTTCTAATGGTTATGACAGTGGTCCGATTTGCCCTGTAAGTGTATATAATGCCTGTAAAGTAATACCTAGTGCCAGGTGGCACAGTGTAAATATGTGATTAAGTTCTAATATGTTTTCTGAGTAATACAAAGGCTATTTTTTTTTATATAACCTTGTGTGGAGTTTCTTTTGAATTGTGCCTAGTGTGTTGCTGCTATGTGTGTGTGTGTTGCACAAACGCTTTACACATTGCTTTCGGGATAAGCCTGACTGCTCTTGCCAAGCTACCAAGGGGGTGAGCAGGGGTTATCTTCGGCGTGTAACTCCCTTGCCCTGACTAGAGTGGTGGTTTCTGCCTGGCTTAGGTGCAAGTCCTAGCCAACCAGAAATCCAATTTCTAACAGATATCATTTACGGGTTGCCAAGGGTCGCATCTGTGGGTCCTGCCTTGCCCATGGAGACCATTTCCAGTACAAAAACTATGCTTTAAGGAATTTCTCACTTTGCATGTACGCTGTGAATGCAACACACATGCAAAGTTGGAAAACAAGAAGAAATGAAAACAATTTTTGTTATGCCTGTCAATGTTTCTAGAACCCCCATTTTCCATGAAACACTGATACAAATTAATGCAAATCAGTGCGTAGCACAATTTTGCATTACTTTTTCATACTATCCAACACAAATCCTGAATTGTTGTGATGTTGGGTCATGTGACAAGACTTCCTGCAAACAATAATGGTCATGGAGTTATATGATATCACTTCCTGTGATAATATTGAAGTCAAAGGGTATGTTGTGTAATTTCCACTACCCCTGGTATCTTGGTAAAATTGATGCCAATCTTTACTGAGTGACTAGTCAACAGTCTAACAGGTGCTTTTAAAGTTTGATAAAATGGTAAATCCACCATAAAATACTGGCTACACAGTTGCAATAAACTGCTACTTTCCCTTGTCATACGGCTTGTCCTTTCTCAAGTAAAACTGTGTGTTTGTTGAACAACATAAACGTTGGACTGGTGGGAGACAGATTTTGAGCACCCCTCAGGATATATTTGCCTATAGTCCTGCTAGCTCACAGTGCACCATCGGCACCCATAACCCTACAGGGTAACAAATACATGTACAACCTCAGAACATGACAACCCTGATATCCCAAGGAAATCATGGGAACAGATCTAGAACCCTTTTGCTCAGCCACTCATGCATACCCAAAGAGGTACACAAGAAATACACAATGTGCAGTTTCAATATTTATTAAAGTATTGTGATTCTTGAGTAAAATACGTGCAATGATTAATAGAAAGAAATAGAATTATGTTATTAGCATCATGAGAATGGAGAAAAAGATAAACAATGTAACCATTTAACAGATAACAGAAAACTATATGCTTGTATACACACAAGTACTATAATATAGTGTACTCCTACCTAGCGCATTCTACCATATCATGTCTAAGGTTAGTGGATCTATCAAATCCCTATCTGGGTGGTCTAACTCCCAATTACTTGTGGGTAAGTGTCAGCAAGCTCCCTGTCTAGGTGTAGAGTAGAACAGCATTTCTCGCAAGAGGTGACAGGAATCAGCTGAACTAGAATTCCCGCATTTGTCATGCCAAGAAAAAAAAGCTGCTGACCTGACCTCTGAAACCCACAGGAGCGAAGATGTACCTCCTATTTCCCAAGGGAAAAAACCTGCTTGTGAATAGAGAACAATACACACAATAACAGGCCAATTTCCCCTGAAGGGTAGAAGGAGATTTAACGACTGGACCACTGCACGTGGATCCCAAAGACAGGACCGTTCCCAGTGCGGAAATGTGTCCTCTGTCAACAAGGTCATCAGGAAATATCTAGAGGGTAAAAGAATAAAAAAATAACAGAAAAGAAACACCTATTAGTAGACTGTTCTAACACCACAGGCTACCTCCTCCCGCTCTGTGTGGATAGCCAATATCAACCCACCAAATAATAAGTCTTAGGTGCATTCCACAAAACAGTTCATGAGTTTATATTCACTCATGAATGGTAAATAATTCTCTTCCTCCAGAGACTTAAGAATCAAAAGATTCCTTGAAAAGAATAATCCACAACCAATAAAAAGTATTTTCATTAGTAGTTTTTTGCCCACACCTAGGAAGCAAAAAAGCGAAATCCCTGTGGAAGAATGTCTTCATAGCGCAGGACTCATGCGCTGCACAGAGTCGTGGTATCTTCCTTCGCAAAAGAAAAAACAATAAGTGGGAGAAGTCCAGTCCATAATTCTGAGAATATCTTACATATGCGTTCTCACAACCCGACTCGAAATGCCGGCCGCGGAAAGCAGGAACCGGAACAAAGGCTGAGTCTAACAACTAGACCGCACAGGTAATAGACTTGATCACAAGGCAGAAGTTGGAGAAAACAGCAAGGGGAGTGGTCCAGGATGTCAGCAGAAATCGTTGAAGCCAAGCGCCGAGTCAAGGTTACAGTGAGGTTTAAGTACGGGTTTCCACATGATACACAGGCCTGGCCCATTACTCCTGCTGTCGTGGCACAAAAAAGGTAAGAAACGATACCACACAAAGAATTGTCCACTATGGTTAAAAAAAAGAAACAGGGATACGTCTTGAATGCCCTGTGCTGACAGATACTGATATCCCCTAACCAGGCATGAAGCCTGAACCATAACAGTTCTCCCATCCAATGGTCTATTCACCGGGCGAGGCTTGGTATGGTGTAGGGCATGAAATTGACATCCTAGTGTAGGTTCCCAGGATCTCTCTCCTGGACCATATCCCACCCTATCAATCAGATATTGCAGTTTGTCATAAAATCTCCTGAAATCTAGGATACATCGAACTTCGTACTCAAGTTCTCTTTGTACGCTTATAAGGGGTGGAGGGAGTTCAGGGGCAGACAAAGGATTGCAAACCTTCAACAATGAGGTGTGAAAAACAGGATGGATTTGCATTTCTGTGGGTAGGTCTAACTTCATACCTATGGGGTTTACTACTTTAGTTATCTGATAGGGTCCTGTTGGAAAACCACACTCCCACTCTGAAAGGGTGGTGGTGGTCTTCCGGACACACTGTGGTAGCTTGGCTCGAGTGGTCAGGAAACAGGCGCAGTGCTAAGCATACAATATACCCATACAATAACCATGCGTGCATCCGTTCCAAAAACGACTCTACACCGTAAAAATTATGAAAATATTCTTTCTTTATCTTTTTCTCTTAGTTGCTGATTGGAAAAATAAATAGGTCAATCACAATATACAAGTTTCAATTAGTGCAGGTCAAATAAATATTGGCTGTTTGATGAAATAAATAGGGGTGATCATAAATAACAGGGCATAAATACAAGTGCAATATATACAGACAATTAAATACTTTGAGGCAATAAATACTGTACCAATAAATATTGTACACCATCAAGTCCTGTGGACCTATAAATATAGTGCAGCAATAAATAGGTAAAAATTCAATAAATACCGTATCCCCAATAAATAATTAAAAGTATACCGCAACCCTCATATAATCAGATGACACTTCAATTCTTAAGGGCTGATTTGGCCCAGGCACAGCTTGTAGGGTTGTGGAAGGCTTGAGGGGGGCTACTCCCTGGCTGGGACAAGGCTGAGGCCTAAACTGAGGTAGATCAAAGGGGGGAATACCAGTGCCCTGGCTTTCTCTCTCCACACAACCTCTCTAGGTTAGTCCCAGTTCACCCCAGGCACAGTCAGGTTGGTTTCAGCACCTCCCTAGCCCCTTAGAGTAGTCTCTCAGGTCTCCACAGGGCCTTAGGCGCCCTCTACTCCACTTACTGCCCTTTTTCTGATGTTCCGACGCCGCTGGAGTCGTGTCGACGCCGTGAGGCGGTTCCGGTTCGGTCTCGGCGGCCTCGGCACAATGTCAGTTCTTTGACGACGCCGGCAGGCGGTTCCGGTCCGATGTCGGTGGCCTCGGTTCGATCTCGACCTCCGATTCGACGGCGTCGGGCAGTCTCTTCACGATGTCGACTTCGGGCGGCTCCGGTCCGATGGCGCTCTCGGCTCCGATGACGTCGGCCGGCCTGGCCTCGATGTCGACTTCCGGCGACTCCGGGGTGCGATCCTCACCCCCGACCTCCGGTGCTCCTCCTCACAGGCTCCGGGCGACTCCGGAGTGCGATCCTCACTCCCGACCTCCGGTGCTCCTCTACCTCGGTCTCCGACGACTCCGGAGGGCGGACTTCACTCCTCCGATGACGCCGCTCGCTCGACCTCGGTTCACTTCCTCCTCGACCTCTGGTATTCCTCACGACCTCCGTCGGCGCCCTCTCACGACCTCAGGCGGCTCCGGGTACGACGTCTGCTACTTCAGTCAGCGCCGCTTCTCCACCTCGGGCTCCAGGTCTTCAGGCTACTCGACGCCGGACTCCAGGGAAACCAGTTCTCAGGTCAGAATCTTGCTGTTTTCTTGGTTCTAAGGCCTGTTCCTGCTGTCCAGGTCCTTAGGATAAGTTTCCTCTGTCTTCTTCCCACACAGGGCTATAGGCTGGGATCCATCAGTAGGGACAAGTATCAAGGGTGGGTTTATGGACCCCACTCCAGGCACAAGTTTCCACCCCTGCTGCTTCACTCCTTCCTCCTTCACTGTTGTGCTCCTCTCTCTTCACCAGTCAGGTGCCAACTGCCAGCTCCAACTGCCAACTGCCTCTCTTATCCTCCCAACATTCTAAACGGTCTCCAACTGTCACAGAGTTCTGGAATCTCCTGGAATGTTCTGGAAGGTGCTGGTAGGTTCCAGTGGATGCTGGTGATGTCACAGGTGGCCACCATCTTGTGCTCCAGGCCCTCAGACAGAAGTTTCAGGGGTAGCTAAAATGGCTCCCTGAATCTGCAGCAACACGAAAAAGTCTGGTGGTTCCCAAAAAGGAAAAATTCAAACAGGGTTTGAGGCAAAAGTGGGACAAAATAAATAATGATGAGGAGGGACCACCCAAAGGGCTGACAGGTCTAACACGCGTCCCCCCCAGCTGAAAGTGGGGAGAGCTACCCAACCCCTTGGGAGTTCTCATCACTAAGGCGGAAATACCTTGAGAGACCGTCTGCATTGGCGTGGTCCACTCCAGGCCGATGTTCCACCTGAAAGTCTATCCCCTGTAGGGAAATAGACCACCTCAATAACTTGGGATTCTCCCCCTTCATTTGCATCAGCCAACGAAGGGGTCGGTGGTCGGTCTGAACTAGGAAGTGCTAGCCAAACAGGTATGGCCGCAACTTCTTCAGAGCCCATACCACTGCAAAGGCTTCACGCTCTATTGCACTCCACTTCTGTTCCCTGGGAAGTAGTCTCCTGGATAGGAAGACCACGGGTTGATCCAGACCCTCTTCGTTGAGTTGCGATAACACTGCCCCAATGCCATGTTCTGATGCATCTGTCTGGACAATGAACTTCTTGGAAAAGTCTGGGGCCCTTAAGACCGGGGCCTCGCACATGGCTTTCTTCAATTTCTCAAAGGCTTGCTGACAAGCCTCCGTCCAGACTACCCGTCGAGGTTGTTTCTTGGACGTGAGCTCCGTGAGAGGGGCTACGATGGTACCGTACCCCTTCACGAAGCGGCGATAGTATCCCGTGAGGCCCAAAAATGCTCGGACCTCAGTCTGTGTCTTGGGGGGTTCCCAGGCCATGATGGCCTCGATCTTCGCCTGGAGGGGTTGCACCGTTCCCCTACCCACCAAGTGTCCAAGGTACACTACCGACCCCTGCCCGATCTGGCACTTGCTGGCCTTGATCGTCAATCCAGCTTGTCTCAGGGCCTGGAGAACAGCTTGCAGGTGACGCAAGTGATCCTCCCAGCTGCTACTGAAGACGGCTATGTCATCCAGATAAGCAGCAGAGAAACTCTCCATTCCGGTGAGGATCTGGTTTACCAGGCGCTGAAACGTGGCAGGTGCGTTCTTGAGCCCAAAGGGCATCACACAGAACTGGTAGTGGCCATTGGGCGTGGAGAAGGCTGACCTTTCCCTTGCTCCATCAGTCAAAGAGATCTGCCAGTACCCAGAGGTAAGGTCAAAGGTACTTAGATATTGGGCAGCTCCCAGCCGGTCAATTAATTCATCCGCCCTAGGGATCGGATGTGCATCAGTCTTTGTCACTGAATTCAGTCCCCGGTAGTCCACACAGAACCTCAGTTCTGGTTGGGCACCCGGTGGTGCAGCTTTCGGTACTAACACCACCGGACTGGACCAGGGGCTGCTAGAAGGTTCAATCACTCCTAGCTCCAGCATCTTAGTGACTTCACTATGAATGCTGGCCTTCACCTTGTCTGACATCCGGTAGATCTTGGACTTCACAGGTGGGCTGTCTCCTGTGTCCACGTCATGGACGCACAGGTGAGTCCTACCCGGGACAAGGGAGAACAACGCAGAGTACTGCCCCAGGGCCTGGCGACAGTCCTCCTGCTGTTCAGGAGTTAGAGATGGGGAGAGAATCACTCCCTCCACCGACCCATCCTTTTCCTGAGACGCAAACAGATCAGGGAGAGGCTCGCTTTCCACGTCCTCTCCTCCGTCAGTCACCATCATCAAGATGACTTCGGGCCTCTCGTGGTGGGGTTTGAGGCGGTTGGCATGCAGCACCCGCAGGGGCTGACGAGGGGTCTTCAGGTCCACCAAGTAGGTAGCCTTACCCTTCTTTTCCAACACCTCAAAGGGTCCTGACCAGCGATCCTGGAGGGCACTAAGCTCTCCTGGTTCGATCACCCACACCTTCTGGCCAGGCTCCAACTCCACCGGGTGAGCGTTGTGGTCATACCACGCCTTCATTACTGCTTGGCTGGCTTCCAAGTTGTCAGAAGCTTGCTTCCACAACTTAGCCATTTGGCTCCGGAAGGCCAGCATGTAGCTCACCACATCCTGGGGGAGCTTTCTGGGAGTTCTTTCCCATCCGTCTCTCACCAGGTTAAGAGGTCCACGTACAGGGTGCCCATACAGAAGCTCGAAGGGGCTGAAGCCCACTCCCTTCTGTGGCACTTCCCTGTATGAAAAGAGTAAACAGGGTAGGAGGACGTCCCATTTCCTCCGCAGGCTTTCAGGCAGACTTCTGATCATGCCTTTTAAGGTTTTGTTAAACCTTTCCACCAGACCATTGGTCTGGGGGTGGTAAGGAGTTGTGAACCGGTAGGTCACTCCACACTCCTTCCACATTGCCCGCATATATGCTGACATGAAGTTGGTCCCCCTGTCGGACACAACTTCCTTGGGAAAACCCACTCGGGTAAAGATTCCCATCAGGGCCCTAGCCACAACAGGTGCTGTTATGGTCCTCAGAGGTATTGCCTCTGGGTACCGTGTGGCATGATCCACCAGAACCAGGATAAACCTGTGACCAGCTGTAGTCGGTGGATCTAATGGACCCACAATGTCGATGCCCACCCTTTCAAAGGGGGTGCTAACGACAGGAAGTGGTTCCAGGGGAGCTTTCAGCTTCACCCCTGTTTTCCCACTGGCTTGGCAAGACACACATGTCCGGCAGTAGGTATCGGACGACACTTTCATCTGAGGCCAATAAAAGTGTGGGACAAGACGGGCGAAGGTCTTGTCTTGCCCCAGGTGTCCTGCCAATGGTATCTCGTGAGCCAACTCTAAAAGGAAGGCTCGATAACGTTGAGGAACTACCAAGGCTCGTGACGATCCATGTAGGGGTGCCTTGGGTTCACTGTAGAGGAGGCCATCCTCCCAGTAAACACTGTAGTTCCCTTCAACGTTCCCTGCTGCCTGGGCTTCGGCCTGTCGCCTCAGCCCCTCAAGGGTAGGGCACTCCCTCTGGCCCTGGCAGAATTCCTCCCTGGACGGGCCTCCCTCCACGTGCCACTCGGCCGGGATGGGTAAGTCCTCCAGGTTGGTAACGTCCCCCTCCGCAGACTCCTGGCCCACCACCTCCGGTGGCCTATCCGTCCTACGGGGTGGAGACGCCGAGGCAGGCTCCTCCTGTCCTCGGTTCTTCCCTTGACTGGCAGCTGGCTGGGCCTTTGTTCCAGGCTCCAGCCGGAATGAACTCCCTCTTCGGGTAGTCTCGGACCTTGTGCTAACACAGGCCCAGTCAGGTGTACCCAGCATCTCGGTGTGAGTCCGGTATTCCACCTCCTTCCAAGCGTTGTGCTCCATGTCATTGCCCAGCAGACAATCGACTGGCACGGCAGGGCTTACGGCAACTCGAAGTGAACCTGCAACCCCCCCCCATTCAAAGGGAACCTCGGCCACGGGATAGTGGCCTGTTCTGCCGTCAGCCATCGCGGCTGGGTGGAGTACATCGGGAATTACCTGCTCTGGAGACACCAGCTGGCTACGCACCATAGTCATACTGGCTCCTGTGTCTCTCAGAGCCTCCCCTCTTTGGCCGTTGATGGTGATCCACTGCCCATACTTTGCGGTATTTGCGGGCACCTGGATCTTAGGAACCATCTCCCGTTCTCCCAGGGACACTAAAGTGACACCCGCCCACTCCCTTCCCTTAGTTAAGGGCATCTCCTCCCCGAGCACTACACTAGCTACTCCGGGGGGCTTTCCTCCAGTGGGAGGGGGTGATCGTTTCTGACACTTCGGATCTCCTTTATAGTGTCCAACGCCACCGCACTCGTAGCAATGGACAACCCTTGGCTGCTGACTCTGGCCAGGATTAGGGTTTCTGGGTGGGTTAGCCTTAGAGGTGAATCCTGTTCCCTTCCCTTGGAAGTTATTTTGGGGGCCTTTGGAGAACTCCTTTTTCTTTTCCCCTCCCTCTTTCTTCTGGGGGGCGCCCTGTCCGGCCTTTTGAGTATCCCCTCCAGTCCCCCTTGTGGACACCCGGGTACTAGCCCAAATGTCCGCCTCCTCAGCAAGCTTCCGGGGGCTGGTCAGCTTGCTATCCACCAGGTGTTGCCGCAGTTCAGGGAAACATTTCTCGAGTAGGTGTTCCTTCAGTACTAGGTCAACCAGCTCCTCGTAGTTCCTTACTTCACTGCCCTGAATCCAACCTTCCAGTGCCTTCTTTGCATAGTCCAGGAAGTCCACCCAATTCTGTGTGCCCAGTTTGTGACTACCCCTGAACTTCTGTCTGTACTTTTCAGGTGTTAGTCCAAACTTTCTGATGAGCGCCAGTTTCATGGTGGGGTAGTGGGTCTGCTCATCCTCTTCGAGGGCCAATAAAGCATCCCTACCAGCTGGAGGCATGTACCTATACAATCCTCCTCCCCAATACTTCACTGGAACCCCATGGGCCCTCAACGAGACCTCATAGGCTGCTAGCCACTTGGCGATGTCGTCACCCGCCCCATAGCTAGCTACTATGTCCTTTGGCAGGTAAGGTTTGGATTCCCTGGTGATTTCTTGGTCTTTGCTGCCACCATTAGGAACAGTTGGTGCCCCAATTCTTAAGATCTGAAGCTCTATCTCTTTCAGCCTTATCTCATGAGCCATCCTCTCTTTCTCCGTCTCATGAGCCAACCTCTGTTCCTCCTTCTCCTTCTCCAGCTTTGCTAAATCCCATGTGAGCTGTCTTTTCTCTCTCCGATCTGCTAACTCCACGCTGGATAAGCCCCCGCTAGAGACAGTGCTGCCCTTCCTAGAAAGTGTCCTGGGCCCTGCTGACAGGTTCCCCACCTCAGGTTGGTACATCTCAGCCCCCTCGGGGTCAGGCTCTCCATCCCTGTCTTCCTCCTCAGCCTTGCTTTCTCGGCGTGCCTCCCCCCAAGCCCTTAAGCTGGTTTGGAGTGCACCCTTCTTTGCTCCTGGGGGACAGTACACCCCCTCCCGCTGGCAAAACTCCCTGAGTTGGGCCACAGTGTACGTTTCTAGATTTTCTAGTACAAACTCCATCTTGCCCACTCAGGTTAGAGGACAGGTTTTGTGCAGTAACAATGCAGGGGGGTACCTTTAGTAATACCTCCTCCCACCACCAGAGTAAATTTGGAAAAAACAAAAACCCACAATTAGGAAGGCCGCTGTGAGAAAACTCCCGGTGTAGGCCTATGGACTACCCACAGTTATTGTTGAGTATATGTAGGCACAGCTCTATCCCACCACTGAACACCAATTTATGTTGGAAAACCACACTCCCACTCTGAAAGGGTGGTGGTGGTCTTCCGGACACACTGTGGTAGCTTGGCTCGAGTGGTCAGGAAACAGGCGCAGTGCTAAGCATACAATATACCCATACAATAACCATGCGTGCATCCGTTCCAAAAACGACTCTACACCGTAAAAATTATGAAAATATTCTTTCTTTATCTTTTTCTCTTAGTTGCTGATTGGAAAAATAAATAGGTCAATCACAATATACAAGTTTCAATTAGTGCAGGTCAAATAAATATTGGCTGTTTGATGAAATAAATAGGGGTGATCATAAATAACAGGGCATAAATACAAGTGCAATATATACAGACAATTAAATACTTTGAGGCAATAAATACTGTACCAATAAATATTGTACACCATCAAGTCCTGTGGACCTATAAATATAGTGCAGCAATAAATAGGTAAAAATTCAATAAATACCGTATCCCCAATAAATAATTAAAAGTATACCGCAACCCTCATATAATCAGATGACACTTCAATTCTTAAGGGCTGATTTGGCCCAGGCACAGCTTGTAGGGTTGTGGAAGGCTTGAGGGGGGCTACTCCCTGGCTGGGACAAGGCTGAGGCCTAAACTGAGGTAGATCAAAGGGGGGAATACCAGTGCCCTGGCTTTCTCTCTCCACACAACCTCTCTAGGTTAGTCCCAGTTCACCCCAGGCACAGTCAGGTTGGTTTCAGCACCTCCCTAGCCCCTTAGAGTAGTCTCTCAGGTCTCCACAGGGCCTTAGGCGCCCTCTACTCCACTTACTGCCCTTTTTCTGATGTTCCGACGCCGCTGGAGTCGTGTCGACGCCGTGAGGCGGTTCCGGTTCGGTCTCGGCGGCCTCGGCACAATGTCAGTTCTTTGACGACGCCGGCAGGCGGTTCCGGTCCGATGTCGGTGGCCTCGGTTCGATCTCGACCTCCGATTCGACGGCGTCGGGCAGTCTCTTCACGATGTCGACTTCGGGCGGCTCCGGTCCGATGGCGCTCTCGGCTCCGATGACGTCGGCCGGCCTGGCCTCGATGTCGACTTCCGGCGACTCCGGGGTGCGATCCTCACCCCCGACCTCCGGTGCTCCTCCTCACAGGCTCCGGGCGACTCCGGAGTGCGATCCTCACTCCCGACCTCCGGTGCTCCTCTACCTCGGTCTCCGACGACTCCGGAGGGCGGACTTCACTCCTCCGATGACGCCGCTCGCTCGACCTCGGTTCACTTCCTCCTCGACCTCTGGTATTCCTCACGACCTCCGTCGGCGCCCTCTCACGACCTCAGGCGGCTCCGGGTACGACGTCTGCTACTTCAGTCAGCGCCGCTTCTCCACCTCGGGCTCCAGGTCTTCAGGCTACTCGACGCCGGACTCCAGGGAAACCAGTTCTCAGGTCAGAATCTTGCTGTTTTCTTGGTTCTAAGGCCTGTTCCTGCTGTCCAGGTCCTTAGGATAAGTTTCCTCTGTCTTCTTCCCACACAGGGCTATAGGCTGGGATCCATCAGTAGGGACAAGTATCAAGGGTGGGTTTATGGACCCCACTCCAGGCACAAGTTTCCACCCCTGCTGCTTCACTCCTTCCTCCTTCACTGTTGTGCTCCTCTCTCTTCACCAGTCAGGTGCCAACTGCCAGCTCCAACTGCCAACTGCCTCTCTTATCCTCCCAACATTCTAAACGGTCTCCAACTGTCACAGAGTTCTGGAATCTCCTGGAATGTTCTGGAAGGTGCTGGTAGGTTCCAGTGGATGCTGGTGATGTCACAGGTGGCCACCATCTTGTGCTCCAGGCCCTCAGACAGAAGTTTCAGGGGTAGCTAAAATGGCTCCCTGAATCTGCAGCAACACGAAAAAGTCTGGTGGTTCCCAAAAAGGAAAAATTCAAACAGGGTTTGAGGCAAAAGTGGGACAAAATAAATAATGATGAGGAGGGACCACCCAAAGGGCTGACAGGTCTAACAGGTCCTATGTACCGGGGTTGCAATTTACGTGGACCTGATCATCTGAGATTCTTTGCAGCTTACCAGACTTTCTCTACAACTACATAAGCAGGGGCTGGATGTCTGTGTTTATCAGCTTGTTTCTTCATGGTCTCTTTTGTGTGTTGAAATTCTTGTTTCCCTCCATTCCAAACCTGCATTAGGTTCTCATGATGTGTTTTAACTGCCGGTATCTCGAGCAATAGTTTTGGCATATGTAAAGGTATGTATTGTGAATGATACCCAAAAGAAAAGAAGAAAGGGCATATTTTAGTAGCAGAATGTGTTGTGTTATTATATGCGAACTCTGCCACGGGAGGGCCTGAACACAGTCACTAGTGGTTATACTCATTAAACAGCGTAAATATTGTTCTAGTGTCTGGTTGGTTCTTTCCGCTTGCCCATCCGTTTGAGGATGGTATGCTGAAGCTAAATGATGATCAATGTGCAAAGCAGAGCATACATCTTGCCAGAATCTCCAAAGAAACTGTGGTTACCTGTCTGATATTATAGTTAAGGGAATGCCATGTAGGCGAACCACCTGTCCTATCAATATGTCCAATAGGTCCCTTGCCGTGGGAATTTTTTTGTGGAACAAAATGGGTCATTTTTGTAAGCATATCCACCACTACTAATATAGCCATGCAGTTCTGAGCTACTGGAAGATTAGTTATGAAGTCCTTGCTTATGGAATGCCAAGGTGTTTGTGGAATAGGTAAGGGTTGTAGTAACCGTGCAGGAGCACAATGAGATGTCTTTTGTCTAGCACATGTGGTGCATGTCTAAACAAACGTCTGTACATCTCTTGACATGCCCTCCCACCAGAACAATCGTTGACAGTGTTGTAAGGTTTCCTTTTCCCCTGGGTGTCCTGCCAGTGGAGTTTTATGACACCACTGCAACATCTGATGTCGCAATTCTGTGTAGGAATATACAGTTTGTTTTTTATAGAAATGGGGGTCTCTAGTTGGCAGGGGTAGGTACCTTTGTTCAAATAGGGACCCTTGTTTCTAGTCAGGGTAAGGGGATACACTTCTAAAATAACCGCTGCTTACCCCCTTGTTAGCTTGGCACAAGCAAACAGGCTTATCTCAGAGGCTGTGTGTAAAGCATTTGTGAACATATACAGTAATACATTGAATACCCTACAAATGGACATCACACCAGTTTAGAAAAATAAGTAATCTTTATCTAAACCAAAACAAGACCAAACAACAAAATTCCACAATACAGTAATAAAAATATGACTTTCAGATGGTAGAAATAGTTCAGTTCAAAACACTTTGCAGATGCAACACTTTTCACACAAAGTATCTTGGATGCGTCACGCAAACAAACAAAATGGGCCACAGGGAAGGTGATGTGTCGGGTCCTTACACTCAGGGAAGGTGATGCGTTGGTTCCTTGCTCCGGGGTAGGTGAAGTGTCGGTTACTTACTGGAGAGGAGGTGATGTGTCGGTTTCTTACTGCATGGAGAGGTGATGTGTCGGGTTCTTACTGCATTCCCCAATGATGCGACAGACTTGGCACCTCGATCTGATGCGACGATCCAGGACGATGCATGGATTCATGTAGACGCACAGCAGGGCTTGCGTCGGAACTGGTGTGGTGATCTCAGACTTCGGAGATCATTGCACTCGATGCGGCGTGCAGCGATTTCTCGAGCCGGGAAAGGCACTGCAACGTTTCAAGCTCAGTTTCAAGCCCTTGGAGATCTTCCTCAAGCAGGGGACACAGCAAACAGCAAGGTCCTTTTCTCCTTTCCTTGGCAGCAATTAGCCACTGTAGGCACACCCCAGACAGCAAACAGCACAGGGGCAGTATTCCTCCTCAGCTTCTCCAGCTCTTCTCCTTGGCAAAGGTTCCTCTTGATTCCCAGAAGTGATCTAAAGTTCTGGGGTCTTGGCCCAATTTTTATACTACAACATCCTTTGTTCTCTGGTGGCAGAGAAGCCCTGTTTTTGATCAAAACCAGTTCTGTCCTCTCTGGTGCAGCTTCCTGGCAGGAGGTGGACACCGCATTGTGGAAGGCAGACTAGACCCCTTCAGGTGAAAGGAAATCTCCCCCCCTACTCTAAACGCAGCCCAGGTCTATTCAGCCCAGCCCTGACTCATCAGGCTTTCCGGAGCCACTGCTCCCAGGGGTAGATATGTTTATAAGATGTTATAAGCAAACTCCCCATTCTATCCTATGGGAACAGGTAGCCTTGCAATAGTGAAAAACGAAATTGGCAGCATTTCACTATCAGGACCTGCCACGCACACACACCAGGGCAAGTCCTACCTTTCACATGCACTGCACCCTGCTCACAGGGGTACCTTGGACCTACCTTAGGGGTACTAACATGTAAGAAAAGGGAAGGGTAGGGCCTGGAAAGTGAGTGCACTTGCCAGGTCAACATTGCAGCACTAGACTCAACACAGGCTCTGCAATGGCAGGCCAGAGTTACATTTGCAGACTGCTTATGTGGGTGGCACAATCAGTGCTGCAGCCCACTAGCAGCATTTGATTTACAGGCCCTCGGAACACACAGTGCACGGCACTAGGAACTGACTAGTAAATCAAATATGCCTATCATGGAAACACCAATCCATTACAAAAATGTACAAAGGGAGCACTTGCACTTTTGCACTGAACAGCAGTGGCAAAGTGACCAAAGCATCTAGACTAACAAAACGGAGTCCAACACACAGCAAAAACACAGGAGGTCAATGCAAAAAATGCAGGGGAGACCCAAGCCAATGGTGCCAGGTCTAACAGTTTTCATGCTAAAGCTGGTGTTTTATGCCATACGGTTACCAGGAGTAGTCAACCATTCTTGTGTTTCTGAGTTATAACAGGCCTTTGCTAATTATTGCAAAAAGGTAGTAGACGCATCCTCCTCTTTATTGCCAAGACCTCTTACACTCCGTGTAGGTATGATGTGCACCAAATGATCAAGGGATGTGTTTTGTTCTTTTCCCAATCATGACAAAGCGCCTGCTTTGCCTTGTCATGTGCCAGGACGATACATGATAACAAAATCGTACTCACTAAAAAACAACACCCACCTCATATGACATGGTGTAAGAGCCTTAGGGGCCTTGAAGAATTGTAGATTTCTATGGTCTGAATAGATCGTGATGGTATGTGGTGACCCCAGAAGATATTGTCTCCATTCCCGAAAGGCTAGTTTAATGGCCAATAATTTGCATGCACCTATCGTGTAGTTTTGTTCTGCTGGCCAAAGCGTTTTGGAGTAATAGGCTATGGGATGTAGCCTACCTGTCTTTTCATCTCTCAATTGAGAAGAGTCTGCTTCAAGAAAATAGGGTTGTGTATTTTCCGCATGTTTTATCGCCGGGACTGATGAGAACCTTTCTTTTAATTCAACAAAGGGTTGTACAGCTTGCTGGGACCAAATGAATGTTTTACCCTTATGCAACAACTTGGTGATGGGAGAGATAATATCTGAAAAGTGGTCAATGAATCTCCTATAGAAATTTGCAAGTCCTATAAAGGATTTCACCTCTCGAACCGAACAAGGACTGGGCCACTATGGCTTCTACTTTCTTAGGTTTCATGTGTATACCCTCAAGGGACAGAACAAAATCCCAAAATTCTGCCTGAGTGCTATGAAACATACATATATCCATTTTGGCAAATAGGTGATTATCTCTTACGCTCTGTATAACCTTTCTTACATGGCCAATGTGTTATTCCTCAGTTTGAAAATACATTTAAATATCGTCTATATAACTACAATAACAAAGATATCCAGATATTCTCATAGAATCTTGTTCACAAAGAACTTGGAATGCAGCAGGAGCATTACAGAGCCCAAACAGTATTACACAATATTCAAAAAGTCCACACTTTGTGAGCAGTTTTCCATTCATCACTTCCTCTGGCGCGGATCAAATGATAGGCACCTCTGAGATCCACTTTAGTATATACCTTGGCCTGTTTCACTTGATCTAATAGTACTGATATGAGAGGTAGAGGGTATTTATTCTTGACAGTTACTTTATTTAGTGCTCTGTAGTCTAAACAAGCACTCAAACACCCTCCTTGTTCAGGTTTAAAGAAAATAAGGGAAATGATCCTGGAGAGGTTGAGTGTATGATGAAACCACAAGCCAACATATCTTTGATATAGTTTCTCAGTTATTCAGTTTCAGGATCGGTCAGGGCTTATATGAGACTGACTGGTAATTGTACCAGGATAAAATAAATTCTTCAGTCGTAGCTTCTACATGGAGGTAAATCTGAAGCTTTGGCTTCATCAAACACATTAGAAAACTCTGTATACGCCGATGGGAGATACGTGAGGTCTCAAGGGTCAGTTAGAGCACAACATAAAGGAGTGATCCATTCAGTGGCTTCTTGGTAGCAATGTAGTAAACCGCAAGGAGACCTTAATGTTACCAGCCGTGACACCCAATCAATGTGAGGGTTGTGTAACTGTAGCATGGGAACCCCTAACATAGCTTGAAATCAGGGGCATCAATTAGATCAAACTGCAATACCTCAAAATCCCCATTGTCACACAACATTACTATATCATTGGTGTGATAAATAATGAGCCCTGATGATAATTTTGACCCCGTTAACAGCGCTAACAAGCTCTGACTGAGGTTTACGGATAAATTCCACTCCCATAGCTCTTGCGAGTGTAAGGTCTAGAACATTTCCTGTTGTCCCTGAATCCAACAGTATGGCTAGTGTCTTTCTCAGTTGTGTGGTTATTATTAAGGTGACTGTGATAAGAAAACATTTTGGTTCAGAAGGTATGGTATTGGCCAGTGATTTTGAGATCTTGTAACTCGCTACTCAAAGGGCCGACCTCTGTGACCGTTGAGCTTTTTAGTTTTCAGACCTTGTTGCTCTAGAGTCTTGATTAGCAGCAGGCCGTCTGACTACCTTGGGTATTACCAGACATTCACGAGCGTAATGTCCCTCTTTTCCACAGTACAAACATAAATCTAGCCTCCTTCTTTTTTATTTTTTACCAAAAAAAGAGGACTGAGAATAACAACTACCTCCATAGGTTCGCTACCATCCTTTTTTCTGGTGTATCCTTCTCTCACCCCGATATATCAAGCTCATGAGAATTCACTCCGTGATTTCTCTCCTTCTCTTTCACCCATCCTGTGATCTAATTTTACTACTAGACCTATAAAGGAGGGACAGTCTTCCGGGGGATCTATAATCTGAGATAATATACATTTGAGTTTGCCTCGAAGACCTTGGTAAAAAAGTGATGTACTCTGGCCAATGTGTTTCTGCCACTAACCTGTTGAAATTGGTAATGTACGTAAGTAAATCTTTGGACCCTTGTTTCATCCCCAATAACTGATTATCACTGGCTTGCATGAAGGTATAGTTTGCAAACAAATAACGCAACATCTCCTTGAATGAACCAAAGTCGTAAAAAATGGGATCCTCATTTTCTACAAGGGGAACTGCCCAGGTAGCAGCATTACCTATTAAGTAGATGACAAAGGCCACTTTAGCAGAATCATCTGGAAAAGAAGCGGGCTTACAAAGAAATTGTAGATGGGATTGGTTCATAAACACGCTATACTTTGAGTTATCTGTTACTCTGAAATCTGCGCCTCTGTGTGTAGCTATTTGCGTTCATTTGTTTTTTAACAGTTGATTTTCTGCCCTAAGTGTCTGTTCCTCTATTTGTAGTTTGAGCAGTGATGTGGGCCCTTCCTTTGTAGATACATGCCTGACTTATAAGGTGTTGGTATAAACCATTGTGTATTAAGTTAGACTTTTCTTTGGGTATCAATTCTGGTATCTCTTTGGGCCTATGGAGTGAGCACGATGGGGCTTTTTTAATGGACAGAGGGGTAGTTGGCATTTGACACAAGAGGCTTCATGTATATTTTTATGCTAATGATGTTTGTTTACCTTTATTGATACTATCTGTTACTTAAGGGGTTGTCAACGGGTAAGACATAATAATACCATATGATGTTGAAATTAGACCCTAACTCTGCACCATATTTTTGCTCCACCGTATAAAGTATAGATCATCACATGAGGTTATATGTTTTGATCACTCACTCGTGCATGAAAGCTGCTGATGCATGGGTTTCCACCAGACTTTGACAACATGTTATATTATATGTTATGTCATGGGCCATTTATATAGCGCATGCTCACCAAAAGGTCTCTTGGCGCTGGGTTAGGAGCCATCATTTGATCAAGGATTTAGCTAATGTATGCCTGAGAAAAAAGCCACATTTACAGCATTCTCCTAAAGCACGTATAGTTGTCTGCTAGTCTAATTGCGGTAGGGAGCGAGTTCTAGACCTGGGGACCTTGAACCGAGAAGCAAAGCCCTCCCAGTCTCTTTCGTTTGAATCTTGGGGTCATTAGAAGGTTCATTTGGGAGGACCTGAGATTGTGTTTTGGCGAATTCTTTTGAATTTTGGTAGATATGTACTTGGGGCATTTGTGATGGAGAGATTTGTTTTGAAGGTGATGCAACCTGTTTTGAATATGGTGTGTTGGGTCACTGGGAGCCAGAGTAACTTCTTCATTAAAGGTTTAATGTGGCAGGGTTGTAGGTGTTGAAAAATTATTCTTGCTGCATGGGTTTGCGCCATTTGGAGTCTATAATTTAGATTTTTGGGGAGTCCCAGATATAAAGCGTTAGAATAGTCAATTCTAGATAAGATTAGCGCAATGACTAGCCTCCATTAAAAAGAATCTCCTGACTTTCCAGATTTTCGCTAAGTTAAAGGAAACAGGAAGACGTTACAGCGCCTATCTAAGGTTTCATGGACAGATTATTATCAATCTGGACGCCTAAACTTTTAATGCCAGTCCTGGGGTCATGGGGGTCCCATATTTGTTGGCCAATAGGCAAGGTTACAACGGTTTACTTTGTTGCTGGTTATGACAATCTCTGTTTAATCATAGTTGAGTTTTAGCTGATTGCCGTTAAGTGTCTGATGTACAGCATTGCATTTTGAAAGAACTCCCTCGAGTCCAGTGTCTCTTAGATGGCAAAAATCAGTTGCATGTCATCAGCATAATTATATATTTTCACCTTCTTCTGCTGGAGAGTGTTTAAAAAGGGACGAATATAGTGATTAAAAAGGTGAGGGACCCTGGGGTACTCCGCAGTACACGTGGACTTTGGATGAGCAGTATGAGGAGAGACGAACTGATTGAGTGCGGTTTCTCAGGAAGGATGTCATCCATTGTAGGGCCGGCCCTTTTAAGCCTTCAGAATGCTATGATCCTCGGTGTCAAATGTCGTGGATAGATCCTGCAAGACCAGTGCTTGGATGCTGCCCTTGTCTGCCCTATTCATCATATCATCTACCACTGAGAGAATAACTGATTCAGTAGGTCAAAAACCTGCTGTCAGAAATGGGGGTCTCTAGTTGGCAATGGCTGGCCACTGTCCAAGTAGGGACCCTTCTTCCTAAGTCAGAGTAAGAGGGCTCCACCCTTTGATAACCCCTGTTCACCCCTGTGGTAACGTAGCACGAGCAGCTAGGCTTATCTCAGAGGCGGTGTGTGAAACATTTATGACCATACACAGTAACACAGTGAAGAACACTAAAAAGGGACACCACACAAGTAGTTATAAAAAATAAGTATCTTTATATATAGACTTAACACAAGACCAATAACGATAAAAAGCCACAATACTGTAAAATAGGATTACTCTTGAAAGGCTGCAAAAATAGTTCAAAGTGTGCAAAGGGAAATCAGTTCAAAGCAGTGGTCTCTGCGACCCTTTTACTTACAAAGTACCTGTATTTCGTAGCAATACAAACCAAATGTTGCAAAGAAGCTGTAGCGATTATTTTCTGCACGCGAGGCCGGCGTTGCGATGAATCCTTGCCGTGAGTGAGGAGACGAGGCACCGATCTGCTGATGCGTGCGGGGACAAGGCGACAAACTTCTGCATGCTAGGCCATTGATGCGATGACTCCTTGCCGCGAGGGGGGAGACGAGGCGACGATCCTGTTGCGTGTGCGATCAGGTTGTGATGCGAAGAAATGGCGCTCCGCGAGGAAGCGACGATCCTGATGAGATGAAAATGGCGGCCCCTCCGCGTCCGTGCTGCGATGATCTTGATGCAGTGATCTTTGGAGTTAGCGAGCACTTGGCAGCCCGCAAACGTGCGATGCAATGATCTTTGGAGTTAGCGAGCACTTGGCAGCGCGCAAACGTGCGATGCGATGATCTTTGGTTGCGAGCGCTCAGCGGCAGCAGCGCGATGATTTTCCGGTGCGCTTTCAGCTGCGGCGGCTCTCAAACGTGCGTTAGTGGCGATTTCAGCACTCTCTTCTCTGCAGTCGAACTAGAGGCCCTGGAACTCACAGGAGCCTCACCTGCAGATAGAAACCATTGCTGGGAGGAATCAGGAGGCTGATGGTGAAGTCTGATGTGCCTGAGACTTCAGCAGGAGGCTAGCTCTCTCCTAGCCCTTGGGTGATTGCTTTAGCAAGATTAATAAAAGTTCTCTCAAAGTCCTTTTCCCTCTTCTTCCAAGTCCAATGCTAACCACTGCAGGCCAATCCAAGAAACAGCACACAAGCACAAGGATAGTCACCTCCTGCAGATTCCTTTGGTTACACGGACAGAGGTTCATCTTGATGTCCAGGAGCAATACAAATTGTAGGGGTTTGGGCACAGGTATTTATACCCCAAAAGTCTTTGTTCTAAAGGGTCACAAGTAACTGAACCCAGCCAGAACCAGTTCTGCTCAGTCCTGGAGCACTTTGTTTACCAGGCTGCATCCTTCCTTTCAGAGAGAGGGGGTCTGCCATCAGACGCACAGTAGGAGGTGGAGCCAGCATTCACCTTGCCAAGCACAACCCTATTCAGGTCAAGGAGCTATCCCTCCCCATACTCCAAATGCAGATCTCTCTATTCAACCCAGGTCTGCCTCAGCCCGCCCTGTCCCTCCAAAACCAGACAGCCAATAAACATAACAGCAGAGCACACTGGAAGGCTTAGGCAAGAAAATACCAACTTTCTAAAAATTGTATTTTCAAACACAGAATAGAAAGATAAACTTTACTAAAAGATGTATTTTAACATCCTGAGCTCAGGCATACTAAATTCGTTTTTCTACCATGTTCCTTGGGTCAGTTAGGATTATAGAATGTAATAGTCAAACTGCCCATTCTGGCCTATGGAGAACAGGTAGTCTTACAGTAGTGAAAAACGAAATTGGGTGTAATTCACTACCAGGACATGCCACACATACCAAGGCATGTCCTACCTTACACATACAATGCATCCTACCATGGGGGTGACATATGATGCCAAGGGAAGGTTCAGGGGCTGGGAAGTGTGGGAACTTCACAGCCAAGATGGCAGTTCTGGACTGCACACAGACTCTTCAGTGGCAGGTCTGAGGTACACTTTACAAGCTGCTTCTGTGGGTGGCGCAAACCAGTGCTGCAGGCCCACCAGCAGCATTTGGTTTATCAGACCTGGGCACACACAGGCCACACTACTAGGGACTAACAGATAAACCAAATAGGCCAATCATGGATATACCAATTCACATATCATATTTACACAGGGAGCATTCGCACTGTGGCACTGAATGGCAGTGGCACAGCGCCCAGAGCATCTAACACCAGCAAAAACAGAGGAGACAACAGCGAAAAATGGAAGGGAGACCCACGCCAATGGTGCCAGGTCTAACACCTGCCTGATGGAGGTCAAGATAATTTGTCTCTTCTAAGAAGGAACAGAGATGTTTTGCTACATGTACTCCTACATTTTTTGCTGGGTAGGGGAGGAGGGAGATAGGTCTGTAGTTTTTTTTGCAGCTGTGGGTCCTCTCTGTATGTTTTTTGTAGCAGGATAACTACTTCTTCTTTGAATGATTGGGGAACATAACCTTGCACGAGGGAAGAATTTAACAGTGAAAGGATCACCTCTGGGTATGTCGAGAAGATGATTTTTTGTATTTGAGGGGGGCATACATTCCTATGTAACAAGGCCAAGATGTATTATGTCACTGAATGATTGTTGTTCACTCTGTGGACATACCTTTTGTCTATGTCAAATTGAGAATTTCTGTTTTGTTTTAGCCCTGGCGAAGTTCTGTGGCAAAAGGCCCTCCGGCAAAACGTGTTGGCTAAGGGCACAGGACCAATAAAGAATGAACTTTTGATATGAACGGACTTTTGGAGACTTTCTATGAGAAATGTGCATTTAATTGTGTGTGTGCTTTAAGGCTCTGTTATGTGAAGAAATCCAAGTCCACTCTATGCATATTGCTTGTAATGGGTACGTTTGACAGATGTGCTATCAATAGCCATACCTAAAAATATCAGAAAATTCAGTTGCATAAACAAAGTAAGCACTGGGAGTCATAGGTGCAAGCCTGACAGTAAGTAAAATGTTTGCTCATGCTTTACTAAGATGCACTCCATAGTGTGCAAACCGATGTCTCTCTGTTACTGGGAACACTAGTGTTTAGTCCAGCTCTTTTCTTTTAGAGGCTTTTGGAGTTTTCAGTTTGATGTGAGTTGTTCAATTTACTTGAATAACGACTACAACCCCCAGATTATTACACATTTTGACATTAATTACCAAGATTGGAACATCGGGTCCTCAGTACCATGGAGTCATTAATACCGTAATAATTTATCACAATTTTAAGAAAATGATAAAAGAAAAAGCCTGACAGACCTTTGCCTACTCCAAATCTGTAGACCCTACATTGTCCACACTTCAAAACTTACATCAGCTGATCTACTTTATGTGAGATCTCAGATTTTTTATAATGTTGTTACTTTGCTGGCCCCCAAATCTACATATAGTGCATTTTTGTAGCAACTAAAGTTTGCCTCTTTCCTCCATGCTAAGAAGACTAATCTCCTGTGGAGGATTCTTCCCATGGGATCTCTTCATGCGTGTGCAATGCAACCAAGTTTGATGTGTGTTCCAATTGGCCAATTTACCAGTGCTTGCAAGCGGCACTAGCACTTTGATGCACCCATGAATTAGGACTGCAGAAATACACATTTGAATGAATGAGAATTTACATTGTGAGAAAATAGCTACAAAACAAGGGGGCACTGTACATGGGTTGGCACAAAGACGTGGAATTTGAGAGACAGGATTCAGGCAGGACATGGAGTATTACCTGCTGGGATTCATCTTTCAGCGGGGTTCACATGGATGATGTTTTGATTGAAAAGAAGAAAATGAGTAGAGAATGGCCAGGTAGCGCAACCTCTCTATCTAAGCATAGCCAACGAAGACCTAGCAAGTGGCAAACATCACCACATATTTGTCTTCATTTCCTGTCCTAGCACGTGTCTGATAAGATAACAACCTTTCCGCCTTGCACTTGCACGAGCTCCCTACTCCCCAAAGCTGCATTATTTGACCCCATACTATTAATTATACTTATTATGCAAGTCAACAGCATCTTTGTGCTCTGGTGTCTGGGTCATTTAGCAGAGCCAGTCTAATTTATATTAAAGCCTTCGAGGAAAAAAGGATGCTGCCCTCTGACATGATGTGAATGCAAATAGCACAAGCCTAAAAATAATAAATTGTTTTACCGAGAATTAAACAAAAGGCGGAAAAAAGCGCAGTGGCAAGGAAAGGATATTGCTGATCCCTCTGAATCTGCCTCAAGAACAGCATCTTTCTTTTGTTAACTCTCACCATAAAGAGTCTGAAGACAATGGAGGGAGATGATGAACGGCTGCTATAGAAAGGGCCTTTTCTTTTCAAGATTTCTTCTGCTGAGCGAAAATTGCGAGAAAATCGTCTAAAAACACTGCGTACAGAGCTTAGGGCCCCCGTGTTTGAGGTTTCAGCAAAGTGTTTTTAGGTCTACAGAAGATGGTTTGGCTGTCTGGAAGTCAGTTCTTTAGAAAAATGTATTTGGAAGTACAGAGAGAGTGTGGACTTTGGTTCAGCCGCCTCCAGCAATTTGATTTGATGTGCTTTGTTTTTCATGGTTTGCCTTTGCTGGGATGGGCTGTCCATCAAAGCTATGGCATTTTGTGGATGGTGGCATTGAACCACTTGTGGTCGTATAAGGTTCTGTTGCAGGGGCATCAAGTAGTTAGTATGAGAGGCTGCAAAATCACCATGCCATGCTGCTTGCAATCGAGCCTTTGTTGCTTTTTAGGTCTCGCCTGACCCAGCGCATGCGCTGGTCTGGCAAGACTTATTGAGGGCTCCAAACAGTGCTACCAGGCCAGCCTAGAGCTACAGTGCATGTGGGCGGGCGCGCGCCGCGCTTTACCGCGATTACTTTCACTTTTATGGCCACACGGCCGTTTTCATGTTTGATCGTGATCGCGATGCCATCACTTTCACGGCCGTACGGCCGCTTTGCATAGCCAATAGGTCTCGCTTTTGGAACCTTATAAGTATTTAGTTATGCAACTGTTGCATAGCTAAACACTTATAAGGTACCAAAGGCGAGACCTGTTGGCTATGCCAATGCTTGTTGGACTTATGTAGGTACTCTTATTGTAAAGAAAATAATATTTGTTGCAGGCATGGTTAAGCAGTGGGCACGGCAGAGTATTTTGCTGGAAGCCATATATACAGTTGCGCTCAACTGCCCAATAGCCTTTCCTGTACCACGTAAGACTGGGTGTATCAAGTACGTGTGTGCTCTTATAGACAGAAATGCACTAACTTGTTGAGGCAAGGTGTTGTTGTGCACAGATAGTAGTGGCACGTATAGGGATGCTCATGAGGTACGTGACAAAGCGGCTTGGAGAACTTGATATCAGGGCTCACAAAGACAGGAAGGGGGAAGAGATGTCGGAGGTGGAGACACTGCATATTTCAATCAGTTTGCTTCTAAAAATCCCTGAATGTTGAAAGTAAATAAACAGTGAGTGCAGTTCGATGTACTTTTTTATTTTGTCGTAATATGCAGAAACGCTAATGTACATTTTTACCATCCGTTGAGGAGATATCAAGGGTTTACCCTGCAGTTTCCCCCATATTTTAGCCTTAAAAGGTAACCTTTTTGGCCACCAAAGGTCCGCTCGTGCATGGCAGTTTGAATCAACCCGTCTTTGTTTCGTAGGCTGGGCACCCATACATTCACTTTTCCTTAGCAGGTGACTAGATGAAGAAAGAAATGACCCCAAAAAAGCAGCCACAGTTGGTGAGCTATTGGAGAAGAAATGGGGGCTTGGGTATGAAATCTTTGTGATGAGGGAGGGAGGGAGCTGAAAAGAAATGTCTGAAATTGCACAACAGCCGAGAAATTGTCTTTCTTCCACCCAGCCTGCCCGGCATCAGCCGCTTGAGGATCTTTTAATTGAGCTTGTGTTTAACTCTTCAGACAGCACCAACAAGTTCTGTTAGGGTGATACGGGGTTCTACAAATTTTTTTTTTAAATAGCATAACACAGACAAGGAGATCATCAAATGATTAAAGTCCAAAGCAGCAGGATTTCCAAACCAACGACACCACATCCAAAGTTTCACACATATTCATGCAGTACATTAGCACTAGTCTGGCAGAAATAGTGCCGACGTCTTCTCCACACCTGATGTGAAGACACCCCATGTGATGGTGGACAAATACTCAGAATTCTCCAGAGTGGAGTTTTTGGACACCACCATTCCTGAGACTGTGATTCCAAAGCTCAAGAAAACAACAGCCCCAGCTATTTGCTGTAATAGAAATGTATCATCCTTTCAAGAAGGGGAAATACAAAGATTCCAACAAAGAAGAATACATAATAAATGGATAACATGCCATATGACCCCAGGCCATTTGAGAGGATGAACAATTCATTAGCCCCCACAGAAAGTGCTATGAATACCTATTGAATAGCAATAAAACACCAAACTACCATGTGAGGATATTGAAATACACGGTATGTCATACCTTAGACAGTGCATGTTCTATTCTGATGAAGACCATGCCCAAATGTCCATCACAACCCCGCCATCTTGTTTTTCTCTGACCATAACCACCCAACCATGCAGCACAGCGTTGCATGCATGTCTATCACTAGACGAGTCATGTAGAGGTGCCATAAAGTGCAACAACTAGGTGGCTAACTGGTGCTTCTCAAGCACAGCTATACAGGCAACTTATCCCAGTCCCACGGTGGATGTCCACTGGACACAGAGGTGCTATATGAACTGTTTAATTAATATCAAGCCACATGCTTGATTACAAAGGCATTGCCCCTTATAAAACATCTTTCTGTATACGTCTTAGACCACATCCCACCCTTTAAAAGGTTCCCCCCTTCTTCATCCCACTGAAAGTACTGACCAAGCAGTTGAAACTTTGGCCTTCTGGACAAATGATATATTTGACCCCTCTGCTTACATTACAGATCATGCATGTGGTGGTAGATTGTAGGTTTCCATGTCAGCCTTTACTGCAAGACATATCTCCAGGTGTTTGTTTACAATGTAACGTGACATTTAAATGAATAACCTTCAATGAGAAATGCTGCTGAGTGCAAAATGCAGCTTGTAGATAACCCAAACTACAAAGAACAGTGGTGGTGTTCCATTTTAGATACCTAACAGCCTAGTTTAAATATAGGAAATGTGTAAGGACTGTGAGGAGGATTGAGGACGTATTGACAGTAGTATGATTACTTACAGATGATAATCTTTACAATGAGTCCTAGTATTCGTCGTCGCTGTACTGTATCGTCTCCCACCCACTGGTAAGGTGAGTAATATCATCTTTAGGATAACTCTGGCGTAAGGTGCACAGGCAGAATTGTGGAAAGGTGCCACTTTATTGATGGAAAGGAGTGAAAAGGGTACATTTAGGATGCAAAAGCGGGTCCGTCTAGGGTAGTTGGTCAGATTCATTGATAAGGGACCAGGTAAGGAAGAGCAGATCTAAGTATACAGAAGAGCATCACAAGTAATCAAGTCATTCCCTTCACTTGATACAGCAAGCATTGCCAAAGCCAACAGGTCTCGCCTATGTGAGCTATTGGCTTTGGCAATGATTTGTAGCCATGCTGTATAGCAGTGTGGTGGCTGTACAGTGTTGTAAAGGAGATACAGAGTCCATCTGTACATGTAGGTTACTTCTTTATTTGTAGCTTAGTTCCATCATAGGTGGTCAGGATAGTAGGATAAGGTAGATGGTACAAAGATAGCCCCACCAGGAGCAAGCTCCTTACAGCTCAGCCTGAGTAGACCAACTGACAATCTCACACAGAGAGGCACTCAGGCATTCTATGATGTCATGCAACATTCTAACAGAGCAGTACAGTGGAGAATAGCTGACTTGTAATTTACAACACATCCTCTTTCCTTAGGGAACAACAGAAGTAAAAGTAAAGACACCTAAGATACCCCAATAAATCTTTAACAAGAAGGTGCAACAATGAGGTACACCTATCCACAAGAGTATTGCATGAGGTATCATGAATTTCACTGGCATGAACAGAAATGTGTTAAGATGTTAAACATTAAAATCGCAAACTACATTACTACACGCCCCATCCCCCTCCCTGAGGGAAAACACAGCAGCTTAGATAAAAAACACTGCAACAAAGAAGGGCGGTCACCCACACAACCTCCCCATACTCGGGTACACCACAGGGTAGACACCCAGTTAAACAAAAGTGGGTGTAAAACACAGACCCTTGGGAGAAAACAACATCCCCAACAAAGGGATACAATAGTGGCTAGATACACTCTAGATAGCAAGAAAAGCACCACCACCACAACAAATATACTCAAGAGAGGAAACACTCAGTAAAAAAACACGAGGTCCCTTGGTAGAAGACATGCTGACACACAAAGAGGCCTAAACACTGACGAAAAAACTTACCACTCAAAGTTGTACAAGCGTGAAACCCTTGGCCACGAATTCCACGCAGGTAGACTTTGACCGGAGCATGGTGTCCACATGAAATAAGACTCAAGATAACATTAGGAATCAACCAAAAACTTCACCAAGAAACACGACAGGGTACTAACTCATGAAAACCAAACAACCTCCCCTAGATAGGGTACACCATAGGGTATACGCACCCAAGAAAAAAAAACTGAAAACTAAAATAGAGGCATTGCCTACCCCACAACCTCCCCAAAGAAATGGGTACACTCTATGTACAGAGACTACGAAATTAAAGACATTGACTACCCCAACAACCTCCCCAAAGAAATGGGTACACTCTATGTATGAAGAAAACAACTTAAAGGCAATGACTACCTACAAACGCAAATTGAACCACATCCCCTAACTAGTTTACACTTAGAAGGGTACACAGGGTACTAACCCTGGAACACCGAAAACTAGATTAGAGGCATAGATTACCCCCACAACCTCCCCAAATAAATGGGTACACTCTATGTATATAGACTGAGAAATTACTGACATCAACTACCACCACAACCTCCCCAAAGGGACAGATACACTGCATGTTAAACACTACGGAAAACAACACGACTACACCTAGGTAGGATACACCCACAGAGCAGTCAGCCTAAAAACTGACATGAGGCATCGACTACCCCCCAAAGACAACCTAGGTTACACCCCAGTACACCACAAGTGTACACAACGTGAAAGACACACAACTTCCCCTTAGTAGGGTACAACAGAAGGTACATAGACTAAGCAACAACAACAGACCTCCCCATGACAGGGTAGAGCAAAAGATATACATCAGCCTAAAAAAACTTTAACCTCCATTCAAAACAGTGTTAAGACATGAATTGATACATAGAGTTCCCCATGCCTCTCACAAGCCAATACAAGCAGTGCTATATGAGAGAAGGCAAGAAGAAATGCTAGGCACCGGTGATCGGTCTATCACCCGAGAACTCCACATAAGATCTCCCACAGCTGCCAGCATACTGTGTAGAACACTTGAGTCCCTTTTTTTTTCTGAATTCCGCCGTTGAAATTAACGTTCAAAGCTCCATCACACGCTTGTTCACAAGATCCATTACCTCATCGTAAATTGCAGAATGTCCTCCCCTTTCGGTGCCGCTCTACTCTTTGACCACGTGTGAATCAGGCCGACCGGGTGATTTTGTCCTCGAAGCTTTATTGGCAACACGGTTGGCAAAAAGAGCACACCTCAATGCAGATTTCCAATAGAGAGGAAAATTTTCCAAACAGAAAATGGCGGCACGCAATCCTGACGCTGTGCAGGGTGGCTTGCGGCAGGAGCGTGCACCAAAACGTGCACCGCAGAAAGTCACTGGAAGGAGAGAGGGACGTCACAGAAGCAAGATTGCAGGCATGACGGTAAGGTTGCACGCGTCGAGTGTATGCGAGTGGTGAAGCTCGTGGGGCATTTGAAAGGCAGTGGTCAAACTGCCATGAAGCAAAGACAATGTCCAAACATCCCAAAACAACAATGTAAAGTGCCCACTAACGGTATAACGCAGCACCGGTCTTTGCTTCTCCACACATGAGCGTCAGCCCGTCAAAGATACTCCCCGCAGCACAACAGCACACCACAATACGCCGGGACCGCCAGCAAAGCAGCCAGAGACACTGGACAGCTTGTCCCAGAATGCGCATAGGCTTACCAACGGTGCCGCTTTCTGGATGCTTTCTAGTCCTCTGCAGCTCTGACGGTTGCTCTCGAGCAAGCTTCACAGGCAGACCACTAAGTAACGTCGTCTGTGGAGAGAATGTCAAACAGAGAAACTCGTAGCGCTTGTGAGAAGTGTGTAGCTGGGCACTGTTGAAAGCACTGTTGAAAACTCCCAGGTGACAGCAGACAGATGGGTGACAGACTAAACGCCCAGGCTGCAGGCTGTCCAGGTGGAACAGGACACTGGTGGGGCTGGCCAGGGCGTTACCTCCGACTTTCAATTGACATTTTGAAAGTCCTTAAAGTCCTTAAAGTCTTTAGTTACTAGTCCTTAGGTTCCTTGATTGACTCTTTCCCTTTGTTGCACATGTAGGTTCAAAATCGCCGCCAAAATGTTGTAAAGGAGATACAGAGTCCATCTGTACATGTAGGTTACTTCTTTATTTGTAGCTTAGTTCCATCATAGGTGGTCAGGATAGTAGGATAAGGTAGATGGTACAAAGATAGCCCCACCAGGAGCAAGCTCCTTACAGCTCAGCCTGAGTAGACCAACTGACAATCTCACACAGAGAGGCACTCAGGCATTCTATGATGTCATGCAACATTCTAACAGAACAGTACAGTGGAGAATAGCTGACTTGTAATTTACAACATGCAGCATGTCTAAAAATATATATTTTAAAGCGCTATGATGTAGCTAGTGCTAATGTGTACTTTTTATTAAAAAACAAACACATGGGAGTAGATTTGGAATGAGACAACGCAAAGGGAAGGAAAGAGAGAAATGTGGGTTGAGAAGACACATGTGAGGCAATGGGGAAGCACATGGAAATAGGTGGTTGGGCAGGAGGGGCTGGGGAGACAAATAAATAATAAACAAATAACGAAGGGTGGCTGGGGAGGCAGATAGACAGCAGGGGATAGAGGGGCTGGGGAGGCAAGAGGACAACTGAGCATGGACCGGCAGGTTTGGGGAAGCAGACTGGCAATGGAGGGCAGGTGGGAGAGCCTGGGGCAGCAAGCTTACCTTGGAAGGATGGTGGGAGGGGCTGGAAGATCAAGCTGTAGAAAGAGGGCGGGCTGGTAGAGTTGGTGAGGCAAGCTGACTACAATGGGCTGTTGGGTGGGGCTGGAGAAGCAAGCTGACAGAGGATGGCAGGCGGGCGGGAGGAGATCGGGCAGCAAGCTGATGGAGGCCAGGCGGGAGGGCTGGGAAAGCAAGCTGACAACGGAGGGCTGGCTGAAGAGCCTGGGGAAGCAAGCTGTCAACGGTCTGGGGCAGAAAGCTGATGATGGAGAGAAGGAGGGAGGGCCTGGGAGAGCAATCTGGGAAGAAGCAAGAATAACAAATGAGAGAAGGTGATAAAGAGGGGCATGGATAGAGTAAAGTACACGAGGGGAACCGCTGGAAAACACATGCACTCTCATGGACTGCTTAAACAAAAAGAAAAAATAATGACTGAAAAATTAGCAGTGTGAGGACACAAGTAATAAATACATTCATGCTCCAGGGAAGGGACAAACACAAGAAGAGGAATGAAAGCCTACAGGAAGCTGATGAAAAAAAGCAAGCAAATGAGAGTGGCATTTAAACTAGTGACTGGTAAGCAGTGGCCAGGCTCTAAGCCCACTCTGAGACTTACAAAGTGAGCCACTTTCACCCTTATTCCGAGCATCATATACTTATCTGACGTACCAGGTGGTACAATTGTCACTTCCAAATATTGTAGTTTCCCCAAAGGCAAATTTACAGACCAAAAATGAGTTTTGGACTTTGGAATGGGGCATAAGGCACGGTGCGGGGTGGGAATAAAACCGCACATACTGCCTGGTTCTAACCTGTTTTAACCCTCACGAAGTCCTCCCGTTAATATGAATTTTAACAGGAATGTATTACCTGGAAAACATTGTGCGTGATAAAAAATAGTAGACCAGAATGAAAATGTGTGCTCAACTCAGACGGGGGGAGGGGGGTTTTTATTCTCAAGTTAGGCCCCAACTGGATAGCAGAGCAGTCAGACCTGCTGCGAACAGGGAAGGGAAACCAGAGGACACTTCCTTCTCAGAGGGGACTTGCTTTGCGTTTCTAGTGAGGGCGTGCAGGAGGGGACTCTCGAAGGTTCTGTGACATCCAGGATGGACGCGTGTGAAGTGTGGACGTGAATGGAACGCACAGCTGACACAGGTGCAATCTTCGGAACGCGCGCGCAGATACAGTGCGTGGCGCGACCTTGGAAAGGTTAGCGGCATCCTATTTCTTTTTCTGAAAGCTGGCAATTCGTTTTCTGTTTACAGAGTCCTCCGGTGGCCTGAACTTTGCCATTCCCGGGGGAAAGTCAGTGTCCTCTAAAACATTTAACTTCCAATATTCTGTAGCATTCAAGACTTAAGGACAGTGCGCGCTTTAACGGTAAACCCAAGTACATACATGGATAGAGGGGGAACATACATGACCAAGTGACAGGTGGTTATCTCGCATGTCCGATGTGCGTGACGTTTTAGTGCTCGACTAAAACCGTTTATCAGATACTGGGTACCCTTGCACCAGGCCGTCACTACACCTTTTTCTTTTTAAGATATGAACGCATGCTGTGTGGAATGCTCTTCTCCTTAGTGTCAATTTGATTGAATGCCGTCTGATGTTGACATACTGCAAACCACTTCTTGATGTTTTTAGTATGCGCTATCCAAAAAACTGTGGCGCTATGCCATTTCTTTTCTTCTCACTCTCTTCCTCCATTCTTCATAGGTTTTCTGTTCCACCTCCTTCTTTCGTTCCCCCATCTTCCTCAAGATGTGTTTACTCAACCCACCATGTCCCTCTCTTAATGGCAGGCTCTCCGTGCCTTTTCATACCGCCCCTCTGTTAATCACATGATCACAAGCTGTCTCTGCCTTATTGTAACTCTGACCCTCTGTTCACCAGATTCTCTGTGCGGTACAACTTTATTGTATGATTAATTAAAATCCTTTACAAAAGCGGAGGAAAATACAATTTAGAGAACGTTAAAAATAAGATGCATAAAATCTAAATAAAACAACAAGAGGTTAAAATGCAATAATGCTATGAAGTAACTGTACATTAGTAACTTTGTACCAAAAAAAAAAAAAAGTCCGTTTAGAAACAGCTCATGTGGAGATTTGACATGCGGGGGATTCGTGAGTTGCAGAGGGCATACTATTCCTAGTAAAAATTAGTATAGACATGAATAGTGTTAAAAAGTGCCATGCTAAGTGATTGCAAGCGCCAGTAGTCCTTTGAACATGATTTATTCAACTGTCACTTCTCTGGCCGATCGTAAGAACATTCCAGCAGCAGCGTAAAACTTCCCAATTAGTGCCAGCTCCATCGGGACTATGGTGATGGTGGTGTAGATGTGCCTCCTTGCATGTTCTTACGCCGAGATGTATGAACATGGATCTTAAATACATACACCTTGGAGACAGCAAAGCTGAGCAACAGCAAATTACATGTTCCGCAGATTCTGTGTGATGTTTTGGCACAGACAGCTACCGGACCCACTTGACGACCAGTTTTTCCAGTGGGCTCTATAGTCTTGTATTGGCAAAGTTAAGAGCCTCACCATCGTGACATTTTGTAGGGCTTGCCTTCAAAGACCTGCTTTTAAATAGGGCTGGCATGCAGTAGTTTCATGTGAATTGATAAGGCCTTCTGCACCCAGAACTGATCTGATCCGTTGCAGGTCTTGATATCTCGAGATGTTCTTGACACATTTTTTTAACAGGTTCTTAAGACTGCACTTTGTTAATGATATGTCTGTTGAAAATTCAGTAGATAGACCCAGTGTTTCTTTGGCCATCAAGAAATAACTCGCCCAGCGACTATTGTTATCTGTAAAAAACACATGTAGCGCTGCCCTGAATGAGCCCGGATATGCATTGATCACATTATGTTGGAATTTGACTATGTCTTTTTTGCATTCAATGTCCATTGCTGTGATGTTGAACTCTAGTCGGATCAGTGAACACATGGTCGTGTGAGGGAGATTGAAGACTTTTCTGTATGCCATTGTGTATAGGCCCTCCAATTTTTTGGTCAGCAAACCAGGGAGGGTGAGGTGGCCATAGCTGAGTGTAGGCATTAGCTTGGCTTGCATTACTCGTTGGATCCCCTCCGTTGAGTGACTTACAAGTTTGTGATGTAATTTACACAAGCCGTATGTTAGTTTAGCTGCTTTTGCCTCTAGTGCTTTAACCTGCAGTGCTGGTCTGTAGGTATCTATAAATTGTACTCCCAGGTAGGTGTATTTATTGGTCGTGGTTATCCTAAGAGGACCCAACTGCCATGCCAATGTTCGTTTTTTTAACTTGTGGCCAAAAATCAGCACTTTTGTTTTTGATGCATTAGCTATGAGCTTGTTTTCCATGTTGTAGTTATGTAGCGTCTCTAATGCCCTTTTCAGGCCAATTCTTGTGTGATCCAATAAGACAAGATCGTCCGCATACTACATAATTGGCAGTCTGAGGTGGCCAAATTTTGGAGGAAAGATGTTCGTTTTTAACAGTGCTTCTCCCAGTCTGCGGTGTATAAGTTAAACAGGGTAGGGGCGATCACGCAGCCCTGTTTTAGCCCCCTGTTCGTGAAGATCTTTGCAGTTGCACATGAACTAGTGAGCTTAACTCGCACCCACGTGCCAGTGTAGAGTGATAAGATGGCCGCAAGGAGTTTCCTTGATATACCCCACTTAGCCAATTTTGCCCACAGAATGTTTCAATCGACCCCATAAAAGGCGGCACTGTAGTCCACAAAACATGCGTATAATGGGGGGGAGGTGGCCCCAGTAGCCTTCATTGCCAGGTATGAAAGTGCGATGGCGTTGTCCATGGTCGACGAGTTTGGCCGAAAGCCAGTCTGGTATTGCGGGATTACATGTTTTTCCTTGATCCGTAACTCTAGCTCTTTCAAGAGCATTTTGGCGAATGCCTTGCCTTCCACATCCAGTAGTGCAATCAGTCTATAGTTCCCCGGGTCGGAGGTGTCCCCTTTTTTATGAATGGGTTGTAGGATGGAGCCTTTCCATGAATCCGGAACTGCAGAGCTGTTGTAGCAATGATTGAATAAGCCCTGAATGTGGTCCAGATTCGTTCTATACTCGGTTCTACACAGACTGATGGTCTGTTCTTATCACTCTTTCAATCATCCCATCACAGTTTCTCTGCTTCTCATTTACAGGTTTTCCACATATGCATCACAGGCTCGCTTCTTATGAGCCATGCCCCTTTTCAACATATTCTATATGACCCCCGCCCCCTTCAGGTCCGGCCACTCCCTCTCTTCACCTGCTTCTGTATTCAACAATATCACAAGGCCCTATCGACGTATATCTATCCTATAGAGGTAGTTAGAACAAGTAGCGAGGCACTATCAGTTACATTACATGTGATCTTGTGTTATGTACGGATTTATTTATTTAATGCGATTTTGTATTGCGCGAACATTACCCGAAGTTGTCAGAGCGCTTTACAAAATAACCATTTGCGTTACATAAGGACTTTGGACGGCACAATAAAAGATATAATGAGGGGATTCGTCCAGTGGCTGGGGAGAAAAAAATATCACAACTTCTCTTGTGAAAAGATTGGCATAATAGACGTGCATGCTACATGTAGAGGGGACATAAGCAGCAAGAATGTGTAGGTATTCCTCTGAATTATGAGAAAAAGTTTATCAAGTGTTTCATAAGAGAAGTCAAAACACTAAAATAGATTTCAAAAAGAAAATATTTCTTAAGAGGGTGGTTCAAAAACAAATGTCAAAAAGAGAATCATGTTCAAAAGGCTGATGTATGGTAAGTAAAGTCACAAATGGTGAAAGTAGAGTGTAGGAAGCTGGCTCTGTATATTCTATACCAAAGTGAGGTGTAGTGTGCACTGAGTCCAGTGGAACCCAAAAGGTCAACAGAGGTAAAGAAGATAGCACCTCACTCTCTATTTGTGGTAGTGTGGCCGAGCAGTAAGGCTTTATCAGAAGACAGTGTTAAGCATTTGTTGTACACAGTCAGCAAATGAATTCACACACTCAAAGACTGAACTTCAGCACAATTGTTTTTGTATAAAAATATACTTTTAGTTATTTTATTTTCTAGAACCAAGCAAACCTGGCACAGGTAAGCAATACATACTTTACAGTAGTAATGCAGTTTGTAAATAGTTTGAATTGCAATTGAAAATGTACTTTGATTTGATTACAGTAGTGTTACTGATAATGCAATACTTTTCAGAATACATTACATATTCTTTGTAAAGGATTTTTAGTAAAATTACAGGTAAGTTTCTTTTTAGATTACTTTTCTTACACAGTGCAGAATACCTGGATACTGCACTGGGACATTGCCTGTAAACAAGTAAGTAAAAGCGTTTTGTCATGCACACATGTCGAGGCACACTAAAGTATTAGTCCAAGCTGTAAAAAAGGCAGTGACCCATATAGTAATCAAGGAAGTCCAATAAGGTATTTCTTTCTCTTTATTCTTTTAGTCTTTTCTTCTCAGCGATTCATAAAAAAATATACACTGGCAGCCGACACATGTTTCGTCCAATGGACTTTTTCAAGGCTATGAAGCATTGGCCGAGAAACTCAAAACCCCAAAGCACAGCGTACCGGATGGCGGGTATGAGAACACAAATTCTGAATGTTAACAGTAGACGTTTTAGTGGAACTCAGTCATCCGTTCCTTCGCTATTTAATACCAGAATCACATATCATTACGTATTGTCAAAAAAATACCAATCTCTGTTTCCACAACGAGCACCCACAGATATGCTCAGTATAGCGTGCACGTTGTAAGGGGATACCGTCTCAAAAATCTGACATTACAATAGTGGATGATCGTACCTGCAGATATTTACAAACATTTTTGTGGGCGTCCGTCTTATGGTAAGGTTTGGCAAGCACTGTGTAGCATGGACACCTTTTCCGAAACTTAACAAACACTACCAATGATGCACATCCCGAGTAAAATCAATAAAGTTGTATTGAGGGTATCAACCGTGCAATTCCACGGCGGACCACTTTTTACAAGCCCCTGATAAGCCTGTCACGAAGGAGAACCAGCGTGCGTCCACCCTCCGAGCAGTCAAAAAGCATTTTTGTTAGTTAGTACAATTTTAAAGAATTTCTTTAGGTTTTCCAACTCCACACTTAGAAACTTTTCATAGAAAAATAGTCAATGTTATCCTATGGAGGAAAATAGTGTTATCAGTTTTAAGGTAAGTACTTTGTTGTGGGAGTTGGTGTTCTGGGGTTAGACTCAGGGATCCCCCAGGGTCAAGGATGCACTCTTGTTACACCCTCAGCGGCCCTAGGGCAGCCGTGTACAGAGTGCTGAGGCCCAATGTTAACCAATGGGGGATGGGGGCCTCCGCTTGGTGGCTGCTGATGAGCAGGCCACTGGGTTGTGGGAGCAAAGCTCCTGGATATAAGCTCAGGGCAAATGGGGGTTTAGGCCAGCACAAAAGATGCACCCTCAGCGACACTGGGGCAGCAGGGTGTAGAGTGCTGTTTTGGCTTTGGAAGCCCTGTAGCTTTCAATGGGGAGTCTCCGGTTTGCAAAAGCACTGCAGGATCGACAAAGGTCTTCTGGGTGCGACCACCACTTGGAGAGGTAAGTTGGGATTTTGGGGGTTGGCTAGGCACCATTGGTAGGGCCACACAAGGCTGTGGGGCATCGGGTGCAGGGGTGCCTTTTAGGGTCGGATCTTCTTACCAACTCCTGGTCGTGGTTGGGGTACCTTCCGGTTTGAGGCTGCAGGTGTCGGCTGGAGGCTTGAGGCAGGTCAGGGGTCACCGGATCTCGGGTCAAGATTACCGGGGGAACCTCCTCTTGGTGTTGGGCCACTCGAACTCTGGCCATTGACATCAGGTGCAGAGTGGTGCAGAACCGCGGATCCTTGAGGGACTGGAGTCTGTTGTTTGAACAAATCCGGTGTTCATGGGAAACAGAGTCTTTGAGATTGAAGGCAGGCAGGTCCTCCGGGTTTGTTGAGGTTGCTGACTGCAGGATACACCGGGATTTCACTGGAATAGGTTCGAGGTGGGGACAGGCCGGTAGGGCTGGGGCCAAGTCAGTGGGCGTCCTCCTTTTGTTAGCTTTGGCAAAGCTGTTCAGTCCTTCTTCTTCTTTTCTTCTTGCAGGTTCTTCTCTGTGGAAGCAAGGTTCAGGGGTGCCCCTAAATACCAGATTTAGGGGTGTTACAGGTAGGTAAAAGGTTGGTCCCTTCCCTGGGCTTGGTACACTCCCTATTATGCCACTCTCCATTGGGAGGGGGCATAAGCCTTTCCCTAGTTGGCTGAGTCCCCCCATCTGCAAGATTGCGGGGACTGAGAGCTGTGCTTCACCTTGCCTCCCCCACCTAAGGAGTGGAGTTGGCAGAGGTGGGCACACCTCTCTTCCTCACTTGTTTTTCCCACCGGTTCTCCCACCCAAAGTGGGGGTCAGAACCAATGGGGCCCAGTTGCTGAAAGCAGCAAGTGGCCTGGGGAAGCTCACAATGGCGGCAAGCCTTTGAAGCGTCCCCTTTGTGGACCCTGCCCATCCAGGGGGAGGAGGCTTGGCACCTCGTCCCAGGATGTGCATTATTTCAGGCCCCTGAGAACAGCAAACGCTTGACCCAGGGGTCCAGAAACATGTCTGGTGATGGCAGCTACAAGCACCCACTCAGCCTGGACACTAGTGGTAGGTAATTTTTCAGGGCGCATCTCTAAGATGCCCTCTGTGTGCATTTTTCATTAACTCCCACACTGGCATCAGTGTGGGTTTCATGTGCTGAGAAGTTTGATACCAAACTTCTCAGTTTTCAGTGTAGCCATTATGGTGCTGTGGAGTTCGTACTGACAAACTCCCTGCACCATGTACTCTTAATGGCAGCACTGCACTTACAATGTCTAAGAATGGACTCAGACACTGTAGGGGTGCAGGGCTCATGCACCTGTACCCTCACCACTGGGATAAGGCACCCAGCTATAGGGGTAACTGATCTATGTCAGGGCAGTGGGCTGTAGGCATGGCACACAGGGATGTGTGCCATGTCGACTCTTCACTTTGTTGTGCACCAAGACACACAGCTTGCAAAGGCAGTTTAAGTGTGTAATGGTACAGGGCCTCTAAGAGTGGCACAATAAGTGCTGCAGCCCTTAGAGGGCTTCCCTGGTCACAGTGCCCTGAGTACCTATGGCACCATTTAACCAGGGGCTGACCTGTGGCCAGAGATGCCAATTGGGTTTTAGTTTCAATGCAGTTTTAGGGAAAGAACATAGGCCCTGCGTACCTGATTAGCAGGTGCCCAGGGCACACTCAGTCAAAGCACATCAGCAAATCAGCAAAAAGTGGGGGCAACCATGCAGAAAGAGGGCACTTTCTCACAAAGAGGCAATGATGTTATAGAATGAGCCAAACTAGGACTTCATTCAGGTTCTCAAGGCTCCATAATTAATGGAAATATCACAGATGAAGTCTGGGGATTATAGAGACACTAAAGAAGCTGAGGTCCAGAGGCTGGACAGCATGACCAGATGCGAATGATGATGCAGATTTTGACAACACCAAAGTCCTTTGAGATGCACCTCACTCTGAGATAAATGATGATGTTGCAGACGATGAGCAGGATGATGAACAAAGTCTGATGAGTTGTTTGAAAAAGAGGTGTGGTCGAGGGCTGGGACAAGAGCACAGATGAGAAGACAGCACAGATCAGAATTGGGTTTCCAAATTTGTGTAAACAATTAAGTTAAAGTCAAAGTCGCAGACTGTTGAATTACAGAAAGGAAAGAAGGAACAATTTATCGAGATTGTTGGTGCACATCAGAGGCAGAGATTTTAATGAGATGAAAACTGTTCTGGTGATTGCAAAAATGGCTATGTGAGGTCCGCCCCCCTGAAGGAAGGACAGGCATGAAGACCAGAGGTCAAAAATCTCTGATCGCTCTACTGCCGCTTCAGAAGAAGAGACGCGGGGGGAGTGGTTTGCACCCCACGTCCCCAACAGTCCAGAATCCACAGTCCAGGTCACAGACACATGATGTCCAGCCAAAGGGGGTAGTGCCGAATGCGAGCATAGTGGGTCTCGGAACAGGTGCGCAGGGCAGAAACTCTGCCGCAGTCTGGGTCCCGACATCGGAGCGGATATAAAATAGGTGAGCTCTCTTGAGCATGGCTGAACTAACGTCTAACGAGCCCGCTACCACCAGAGCCCGCTACCGCAGGGCTGCAAAAAATAAAACACACGATGGCCGCTAGTCACAAGGTGGGGGGTAAACCCAGTGTATAAGCCTGCTTGTGCAGGGCCTCTTCCCCAGGGCAGTGGGACCTGCAGGACAGGACATCGCCCTCACTTACCTGAAACACCCTCTGAAGAATCTGCAGCGCAGAACAGAAGAAACAGGAAGTGGGCCGGGTCGACCCTCTCCTTATACTGGGTCAAGGATGACGGAGGTCGGCCAAGTTTGGGAGGGATGGGAGGCATGGGATGCTAATTTGTTTTGGTGGGTTCTGATGTGGAGCAAATGCTCACTATGTAAATCTGGTGGCGAAGAAGACTTACGAGGCGGTAATGAATAGATAAATGTAACACAGCAGTGACCACAGGGAAGCAAGTACTGTGTTGATGTAGACAGAGGTCCTGGGATGAGCGAGCCAGTGCATGAGACCAAAGTGGAGACGAAGATCAGCAAGTTGAGTTTGTCAGTTGACTCAAAAGCAGACAGCAGTCAAGGCATTCACATGAAGGCCCTGCATATGTGCCTCGGTACCAGCAGTGATGACAGAAGTGATGAATGGTGAAGGTGCAGTGAGTATTCTGGTCTTAGATATGTGGAGCTACCATCTAGCAAGTCAGCTGCAGTATGTTTTAGATTAGTTAGCTGACGATGTGGGACTGGACAAGAAATATTCGGAGGTAATCTTTGGATAAGGGGATTTGAGTGAACTTCTCTGGTTGAGAGATGTGGGACAGTTTATTCTTCTATTTTTGGTGACAGTGACTAGACAGATATGATGAAATATGCAAGAGTGACATGTTCATGCTCTTTATGCACAATAAATGTTATTATGGGGTACGCCTAATTTTATGGGTAATTACAGTTCACTTCTTACATGACAATGCCTGCAGCCAGAGCCTTAGTCCGGGAGAAAGGCAGGTGAGAAAGCATAAGTGCAGCCTCAGTTTAAACAAGGGAAAAGGATCTGGCTTTCCCTTCTCTAATATAATTCTCTATAAAAAGAAAGGAGAGCAACAAAAAGTGCAAATTAATGACTGCATGTTTTTATTTTTCCACAATATAGGTCATTTCAGGATAGATAGGTCCTCATTTATGGGATTGGTGGCACAGGGCAGCACAACAAGTAACCTTGCTGCGCAACACTGCACCACAGGGAACGGGCAGGATTGCAACGTATTTATCCATTTTACAGCACACATAGAAAGAGTAAAAAACGAGCAGAAAAATATATTTTTCTTAATTAACCTGGCCTGAGGAGGTGCAAAACTTTGACACATTGCCAGGTTTGCAAGTTCGTGTAAATCTGGGAGTGTGTCAAAACCCAAATAAGGTGTTAGAAATGGGGGTCTCTAGTTGGCAGAGGTAGGCTCCTTTGTACAAATAGGGACCCTTGCTTCTAGTAAGGGGGATACACTTCTAAAATAATCCTTGCTCACCCCCCTGGTAGCTTGGCACAAGCAAACAGGCTTATCTCAGTGGCAGTGTTTAAAGCATTTGTGAACACATACAGTAATACAGTGAAAACACTACAAATGGACACCACACCAGTTTAGAAAAATAAGTAATCTTTATCTAAACCAAACAAGACCAAAATTACAGAAATCCACAATACAGTAATACAAATATGACTTTAAAATGGTAGAAATAGTCCAGTTCAAAGCAAATTGCAAATACAACACTTTTCACACAAAGTACATTGGATACCACGCGCACATAATCAAAAAGGGACGATGGGAAGGTGATGCATCGGTTTCTTACACTCAGGGAAGGTGATGCGTCGGTTCCTTGTTCCGGGGGAGGTGATGCGTCGGTTCCTTACTGCTGCGCAGGGGAGGTGATGCATCAGTTCCTTACCGGAGAGGTGATGCGTCGGTTTCTTACTGCATGGGGAGATGATGCGTCGGTTTATTACTGCGTCTCCCAATGATGTGACAGACTTAGCGCCTCAATGCCGTGCGATGATCCGGGACGATGCTTGGGTTCTTGCAGCCTCACAGCAGGGCTTGCGTCGGAATCGGTGCTGTGATCTTGGACTTCGGAGACCGGTGCGTTTTTTTAGCCGCGGGCAGGCGCTGCGTCGATTTCTTCAGCGATGCATCGGAAGCAGGTGCGAATGTATCACGCTTCTCGATGTTGTGCTACTTTTCCAGCTCCCAGAGGCAAACAACCTCCAGAGGTCCAAAACAATAGCAGGCACCTCTTAGCAGATCAGAACTCCCTGCAAGAAAGATCACGGGAACTGGTGGTGAAGTCTTTGTGTCCCTGAGACTTCAAAACAGGAGGCAAGCTCAGTTTCAAGCCCTTGTAGATCTTTCTCAAGCAGGTGACACAGCAAACAGCAAAGTCTTTTTTCCTTTCCTTGGGCAGAAAGTAGCCACTGCAGGCCAACCCCAGACAGCAAACAGCACAGGGGCAGTACTCCTCCTCAGATTCTCCAGCTTTTCTCCTTGGCAAAGGTTCCTCTTGATTTCCCACAAGTGATCTAAAAGTCTGGGCTCCAGGCCCCTCTTTTTATACAGCAAAACCCTTTGTTCTCTGGTGGCAGAGAAGCCCTGTGCTTAGTCAAAACCAGTTCTGTCCTCTCTGGTGCAGCTTCCTGGCAGGAGGTGGAGACAGCATTGTGGAAGGGAGACCAGGCCCATTCAGGTGAAAGAAAATCTCCTTACCATACTCTAAATGCAGCCCAGGTCCATTCAGCCCAGCCCGGACTCATCCAGTCTCCCTGGAGCCACTGCACCCCCCAGCCCCTGTCACTCCAAAGCTAGACAGCCAATACACATCTTAGCAGAGGCACACTGGATGGCTAAGAAAGAAAATACCTACTTTCTAAAAGTGGTATTTTCAAACAAAGAATGTAAAAATCACCAGCAATAAAGGATGCATTTTAACATGCATACTGAACTTTATTTTCCTACCTTGTTCCCAGGGGTAGTTATGTTTATAAGATGGTATAAGCAAACTCCCCATTCTATCCTATGGGAACAGGTAGCCATGCATAGTGAAAAATGAAATTGGCAGTATTTCACTAGCAGGACATGCCACACACATCAGGGCATATCCTACCTTTCTCATACACTGCACCCTACCCACAGGGGTACTTTGGGTCTATCTTGGGGGTGACTAACATGTAAGGAAATGGAAGGTTAGGGCCTGGCAAGTGTGTGCACTTGCCAGTTCAACATGGCAGTACTAGACTGCACACAGGCTCTACAATGACAGGCCTGAGACCTTGTTGCAAGGCTGCTTGTATAGGTGGCACAATCAGTGCTGCAAGCCACTGCCCCTCCCCAGCCCCTGACACTCCAAACCCAGAAAGTAAATCCACATCCTAGCACAGGCACACTAGATGGCTAAGCAAGAAAATACCTACTTTCTAAAAGTGGTATTTTCAAACACAAAATGTAAAAATCGTCCTCACTAAAAGATGCATTGTAACATTCTGAGTTCAGGCATACTAAACTTTATTTTACTACCTTGTTCCCAGGGGTAGATATGTTTATAAGATGTTATAAGCAAACTCCTCATTCTATCCTATGGGAACAGGTAGCCTTGCAATAGTGAAAAATGAAATTGGCAGCATTTCACTATCAGGACATGCCACACACACACACCCGGGCTAGTCCTACCTTTCACATGCACTGCACCCTCCTCACAGGAGTACCTTGGGCCTACCATAGGGGTGACTAACATGTAAGAAAAGGGAAGGGTAGGGCCTGGAAAGTGAGTGCACTTGCCAGGTCAACATTTCAGCACTAGACTCAACACAGGCTCTGCAATGGCAGGCCAGAGTTATATTTACAGACTGCTTATGTGGGTGGCACAATCAGTGATGCAGCCCACTAGCAGCATTTGATTTACAGGCCCTGGCAACTCACAGTGCACTTTACTAGGGACTGACTAGTAAATCAAATATGCCAATCATGGAATCACCAATCCATAACAACAATTTACAAAGGGAGCACTTGCATTTTGGCACTGAACAGCAGTGTCAAATTGCCCTAAGCATCTAGACCAGCAAAACGAAGTCCAAAACATAGCAAAAACACAGGAGGAAAAACCAATATTTCAGAGGAAACCCATGCTAATGATGCCAGGCCAAACATGTGTCCCCTCCAGCTGAAATGTGGGGAAAACTACCCACCCTCTTGGGAGTTCTCTTCACTAAGGTGGAAAAATCTGGATAGACCATCAGCATTGGTGTGTTCTATACCAGGGCAGTGTTCCACCATGAAGCCCATCCCCTGTAGGGAACTGGACCACCTCAACAACTTTTGATTCTCACCTCTCATCTGTATGAGCCATCTGAGAGGCCAGTGGTCAGTCTGAACCCGGAAGTGAGTCCCAAACAAGTCGGGCCTCAGCTTCTTCAGCGCCCAGACCACATCAAAAGCCTCACACTCATTTGCACTCCACCTCTGTTTCTGTGGAAGTAACCTCCAACTAATGAAGGCTACGGGTTGGTCTAGGCCCTCCTCATTTAGTTGTGAGAGCACAGCCCCCACACCATGCTCTGAAGCATCTGTCTGCACAACAAATTCCTGTGAGAAGTTGGGTGCCTTGAGCACAGGTGCCATGCACATGGCGGATTTCAGGGCATCAAAAGCTTTTTGGCGGGTGTCAGTCCAGTTTACCTTCCTGTGCTGCTTCCTGGAAGTCAGCTCTTTCAAGGGGACAACAATTGTGCCATACCCATTGATGAATCTCCTATAATACCCGGTGAGTCCCAAGAAGGCTCTCACTTCTGTCTGGGTCTTGGGGGGTTCCCAAGCCAGAATGGTATAAATCTGTAGGGGTGCCACCTGGCCACTCCCAACCTGGTGTCCCAAGTACACCACTGAACCCTGCCCGATCTGGCAGATGTTCCTCCCAAGTGACACTGAACACTGCAATATCATCCAGGTAGGCAGTGCTGTAATCCTTCAGTCCAGCCAACACCTGGTTGACCAACCTCTGAAAGGGGGCAGGGGCATTCTTCAACCCAATGGGCGTCACCTGGATAGTGCCCCCCTGGCGTTGGGAAAGCTGGCCTCTCCTTTGCCCCACTAGTTAAGGCCATCTGCCAGTACTCAGATGTTAAGTCAAACGTACTGAGGTTCTTGACAGCTCCCAACCGATTGATGAGCTCATCAGCTCTGGGGATGGGGTGTGCATCAGTTCTGGTGACCAAATTGAGTCCTCGGTAGTCTTCACAGAACCGGAGTTCTGTCGTGGCACCGAGTACGGCAGCCTTTGGGACCATGACCACTGGGCTGGCCTAAAGGCTGTTTGAGGGCTCAATCACCCCTAGCACTAACATCTTAGAAACCTCCTCCTAGATGCAAGCCTTGCCCCTGTCAGTCACCCTGTACATTTTGTGCTTCACAGAAGGACTGTCCCCAGTGTTAACATCATGGACACACCACTGAGTGACACCTGTGGTCAGGGAGAACAGAGCAGCAAACTGTCCCAACAGTTGGCGGCAGTCACTCCGCTGTTCAGGCATCAGGGCAGGGGAGAGGGTTACACCCTCCACTGACTCATCATGTTCCTAGCAGAAAGGAGGTCAGGCAGAGGCTCAGTCTCCCCTTCTATTCCAGCATCTGTCGCCAGGAGCATACCCACTTCGGACCTCTCCAAGGGGGGCTTAAGGCGGTTCACATGCAGGACCCAGAAAGGGCTCCTTGCAGACTGCAAGTCCACCAGGTAGGTGACTTCACTCTTGTGCTCCACCACCTCAAATGGCCCGATCCACTTATCTTGGAGCACGTAAGGCTCCACTGGAGCCATAACCCACACTTCCTTGCCAGGCTGAAAACTCAACCAGAGTGGCATTCTGATCATACCACCGTTTCATCTCCTCCTGGCTGGCTTCCAGATTTGCCTGAGTGAGTTCCCTGAAGAGCTTAGTCTGGTTGTGGAAGGCCAGCATGTTGCTATATACATACTGGGGAGGTTTACTGGGAGCTTTCTCCCAGCCTTCTTTGACCAGACTTAGAGGTCCTCTTACAGGATGCCCATACAAGAGGTCAAAGGGACTGAACCCTGAGGACTTCTGCGGTACCTCTCTGTACGCAAACAAAAGGCATGGTAAGAGGACATCCCACTTATGCCTCATGGGCTCACCAAGAACCATAATCATGCTTTTCATGGTCCAGTGAAATCTCTCAACCATCCCATTACCTTGAGGGTGGTAAGGAGTGGTGAACTTGTAGGTAACACTGTAGAGAGGACGGGGTTTTATGTACACACATTGCTATGTTAGCATAAGCATTTTAGAAACTAAATGCCATCTTGCCACTTTGCGGCTTTTGCACACGGCACTACAGGTAGCTGTTATCACAAGTAAAACTGCTTGCTTGCTTTTTCTTCACATGAGAACGGTCTGTTGTTCACATCCCTAAATGTGCACCGCAACCTTAGTCTGAACACTGTGTGCAGAATCCGTCATGGTCAAATAACAATGTATGCTGTTGAATTCAGGTTGATCGGCCCACGCTCTAGACACAATACGCACACAGCTGCAAATATCTAAAACTCGGGTGCCTTTAATATTGCATTTGCATGCATGATTCAGACACTTTGAGAAAACCTTTCCAGACACAGAGAGCAGAGCTGATCCTGTGATGTGATTCACCTAAGCTGATCTTTGAGGTATGGGGTTCCCCATTCAAACCTAGAGACCTTCTATTAGTTTATAAAACTAATTTACTAGCCAAGGGAGGGTGGTTCACAAAGTATTATAGGACTTGTTTTTCACTATCATTTTAACATGATTTCTCCCTTCATTTTTTATGGTATTGTAACAATGCTGATGGTTTTGTTTTTAATCATTTGCCTGCTTATATTAGCCAAAGTACTGCACCTTAGAGCACGTAGTTAAAAATAAACATTTTAAACTTTACTGTGTCTCTGAATACTCTTGTTGTGGACTGATATGAGAATAATAACGAAAAGGTGTTTCTGATTCCCACCATTCCTGAGAGTACTCTAAGTTGCTTGTTCTGGGTTGTCTAATCATTGGTAGCTTCGAGATGATACGGAGAACGAATGAGACACTGATGCTAGTCGGATAGGGGTTCTGGGTACTGAGGTGATTTTTTTGGTACACTACAATTCACTGAGGTCCTGGTTTCCTGTGCATAGTTTTGTGCATGAGCAGAATCCCCGCAACAACCCCACACTCCTGCCACAGGAACTTCATAAACTTAGATAGGAAATTGGTACCAAAGTCGGACACCACCACTCTGGGGAACCCCACACAGGAGAAAATCCCCATCATGCACAACCCACCACGGGGCCATCACAGTCCAGAGAGGGATGGCTTCTGGGTACCGGGTGGCATGGTCCACCAAAACCGGGATGAACCTGTTTCCATGGCTGTCTTGGGATTCAGAGGCCCCACAATGTCAATACCCACCCTCTCAAAGGGGGTGCTGACCACAGGGAAAGGCTGGAGATGAGGCTTGCACTTCCTCCCACTCTTACCACTTGCCTGGCAAGTCTGGCGAGACCTACAATGAGTGTCAGAGTTCTTACACATTTGGGGCCAGTAAAAATGGGTGACAAGCCTTTCAAAGATCTTGTCTTGCCCCAAATGCCCTGCCAATGGCACATCATGAGCCAGACCCAGTAGGAATGCTCTGAAGTGCTCGGGTACCACCAGCACACAGGCTGACCCAGGCTCAGCAACATTAGGCTCACTATGCAGGAGACCATTCTCCCAGTAAATCCAATGTAATCCAGACTGATCACCTGCTGCCTGGTTTGCAGCCTGTTGCCTCAAACCAACCGGATTAGGGCATTTCTGTTTCTCATGGCAGAATTTCTCCCTGGAGGGGCCCCCTTCTTGCTGCCAATGGGTCATCTCATGCAGGTCCCCCAGTTCACCCACTTGCTCCCCTGTATGCTACAGGGCATCCCCTTCAAAGTTTACCTCCTCCTGAATCGTGGGAAATGCAGGGGCCGGTTTCCAGCGCCCTCTGCCTCTGGGCCCCTGATTCAGGCTCCAGGGCCTCTTGAATGCCCTTACCAGCTGCCATAGACCGAGTGGGCACACGCACTAACTCAGGCAGACCCAACATCTCCAAATGAAACTTGCACTCTACCTTCTCCCAAGGGGAACTCTCCAAATCGTTGCCGAGCAGACAGCCAACAGGCATGGCTGGCCTCACAGCTACTTTCAAGGTACCTGAGACTCCCCCCCACTCAAAGGGAACCTGTGCCACTTTTCAGAGGCACTCAGAGTTGTCAGCTGCTGCTACTACTGGGCAGAATGTGTTGGGCACCACCTGCTCCTCAGACACCAGCCGGCAACTGACAGCTGTCCCACTGACTCCAGTGTCTCTCAGAGCTTCCATACTATGGCCATTGATGGTCACCCACTACCTGTATGTTTTAGTGTTATCAGGCAGGTGAGCTCTTGGGACCATCTCACTGTCTCCTAAAGAGACCAGGGTCATCTCTGTGGACCCCCACCCCTCTTGGACAACCTACTCCTCCCCCAAGGGTCCACTAGCCATCTCCCGGGGCAGTGCAGCAGTGGGTGCGGTGGTAATCTTTTTGGGACACTTAGGGTCCCCCTGGAAGTGACCCACCTGGCCACAATCATAACATGCCCTGGATCCCTTCTGACCAGGCTTACCTGTAGGGACCCATGATTCCTTTTCAGTGGGAGGCTGGGAACCTTTCCTTTGGAAATTACGTTGGGGCTCTTTCTGGAGCTCCTTCTGTTTACCCTTGTCCCTCCCTCTCTTTTGCGGGGGACCCTGCCCACCTTTGGCAGAGTCTCCCTCATGACCTTTGTGAACCCTGGTACTGACCCAGAGGTTTGCCTCCACAGCAACCTTCCGGGGTCAGTCAGCTTACAGTCAATCAAATGCTGGCGTAGCTCTGGAAAACAACCAGACAAGCGCTCCCATGCAACCAAATCATAGCCCCCCTGTAAGCCCTTCACCTATCTACTCTTCACCCAACCATCCAGTGCTCTGCAAAAATAGGACAAACGCTCCACCCGGGTCTTGACTCCAGCTTCTTACAGTTTCTAAACTTTTGTCTTTACAGCTCTGGGGTAAAACCAAACCTCACTACCAAGGAGTCTTTCATGGGGGCATAAGACATCTGATCCTCAGTGGGCAATGCTTGCAAGGTTTCCCTCACCTCAGACAGGAATCAGCTCCACAACCCCGCTCCGCAGTCTCTCTCAGGGATTCCATAGGAACTCATTGCTACCTGATAAGCTTTGAACCACTGACCAATGTCCTCAAGCTTTGTGAAATCGTTAACAACCTCCTTGGGGATGTATACTCTCCCTTCTCCAGGCACTAAAGGTGCGCTGCCACCATGGGGGTTGGACTCTATACTCTTCGCCTTTAGATCCAACTCCCTCAAACCTCTTTCATGCTCCAAGAGCATCTTTTTCTCTTCCAGGGCTAACGTTTCCCTCTGAAGCGCCAACTCCTTGTCCTCTTCCACCAACTTGAGCTTTGTGAGCTCAACTCATGCATCCTGTTTTTTTCCCTGTCCTCCAGCAATTCTGCTGGAGATAGTCCCTTTGAAGAGACACTGCTGCCCCCCGGGAATGTATTCCTCCCCAGGCAGACACAATAGCCCATCCTGCTGTCCATCTAAATTCTCCACCTCCTCCATAGGCTGATCAGCATGCTTGCTGACATCCCTTGACTCCATCGAGGACCTCAGTGCCTGTTGGAGTTCCTCCTTCCTGGAGAGGCCTCTTAAAGAGATTTTAAACTTTTTGCAGATAGCCCTCAATTGTGGCACAGTGTAGGTTTCAACCCTATCCTCCTCAAACTCAAGATCCATTGATGAAATTGATGCTGGCTTTGACATGATGAAAATTTGCAGTTCTCAGTTGCAAGAAAAAAATAGTCCCAAAGAAAATTTCCACCAAATGTATGTGGCCGAATAATGGTCTGTACTAAACTAATAGTGTACACCAATCACTGTATGTAAGATACAAATGCAAGTCCAGATCCTTACCGCTGACTACCAATGTTAGAAATGGGCATCTCTAGTTGGCAGAGGTAGGTACCTTTGTCCAAATAGGGGCCCTTTCTTCTACTCAGCATAAGGGGGATACACTTCTAAAATAACCCTTGCTCACCCACCTTGGTAGCTTGGCATGAGCAAATAGGCTTATCTCAGAGGCAGTGTGTAAAGCATTTGTGAACACATAGAGTAATACAGTGAAACACTACAAATGGACACCAACACACAAATAAGTAATCTTTATCTGAACCAAACAAGACCAAAATGACAAAAATCCACAGTACAGTAATAAAAAATATGATTTTCAAATGGTAGAAAGAGTCCAGTTCAAAGCAAATTGCAAATGCAACACTTTTCACACAAAGTACCTTGGATGCGTCGCACAAACAATCAAAAAGGGCCGATGGGAAGGTGATGCATCGGTTCATTACACTCAGGGAAGGTTATGCGTCAGTTCCTTGCTACGGGAGAGGTGATGCATTGGGCCTTACTGATGCGCAGGGGAGGTGATACGTCGGTTCCTTACTGGAGAGGAGGCGATGCATCGATCCCTTACTGCATGGGTAGGTGATACGTCGGTTTCTTAATGCGTCTCCCAATGATGCGACATACTTGGCGCCTCAATGCCATGCAATGATCCGGGATGATGCGTGGGTTCTTGCAGCCGCACATCAGGGCTTGTGTTGGAATCGGTGCGATAATCTCAGACTTCGGAGAACGGGGCACTCAATGCGGCTTGTGGCGATTTTTCGAGCTGCAGGCAGGTGCTGCAGCAATTTCTTTCATGATGTGTTGGAAACAGATGCGGATGCATCATGCTTCTAGATGTTGTGTTACTTTTCCAGTTCCCAGTGGCAAACAGCTTCCGAGGTCCAAAAAAGTAGCAGGCACCTCTTAGCAGGTCAGAACTCCCAGAAAGGAAGTTCAGGGGAGCTGGTGGTGAAGTCTTTGTGTCCCTGAGACTTCAAAACAGGAGGCAAGCTCAGTTTCAAGCCCTTGGAGATCTTTCTCAAGTAGGGGAAACAGCAAACAGCAAAGTCCTTTTTCCTTTCCTTGGCAGAAAGTAGCCACTGCAGGCCAACCCCAGATAGCAAACAGCACAGGACAGTACTCCTCAGATTCTCCAGCTTGGCAAAGGTTCCTCTTGATTTCCCAGAAGTGTGGAAATTTAGCGTGCAAACTGAACATTATCTGCGCCATCTTGCCTCTCCCCAGCGCCACGCATAGCAAATGCACGGCCGCCATTTTAGGCACCCCACTCTCTCTCCCCGCTCACTCTCGATCGCCAGCGCTTTCCCCCGGCGCTGCGAGCATCCCCCGCGCGCCGGCCACCCCCGCTCTCTCATACAGGCCATAAACCCTCTCCTTCTGCGCGACCCTGCTACGGAGCCACATCCGACCGACATCCCATACATGGTCATGCCTCTCCTTTGATAACCCCCTTCCTCTGCGCCCCATTGTCCGAACTGGTCCCAGGCCATCACCTAGCCCTGCGGATGCAGTTTATTGCCCCTACTGTAAGGGAAACACCCCGCATCAAAGGGATTACAGTAGATCAAAGCCCCTACCCCCTGAGACCCGGCCGGTTGCACACACCCCCGGGAATTAGCGGAATTCCCTGCTGCGCGATAGCCATCTCCCACTGCGGGTAGGGTGGGAACCTCTACTGTAACCATGTGTGAGATCGGATCTGAGCCGGGGCTTCAGGGGATGTTCTTTCAGGCATCAAGAGAATCTCAAGAATGTACTATATGTAATAAAGCAATAAACCGGTGTATAAGAGACCAGGTCTCAGAGATGCGGTTAGAGCACCTCGTGATGATACCTTGCTGTCTGATCTGATGTGTTCTGCTCCGACGGAATAAAACTTTGTTTCCTGCCTTCCAGTCTCCGGCGCCTGCCTCTTTTATTGGTAAATTATCGAGTGGTATGAGAGGCGATTACCGCCGGGCAAATACTTGAAAGGTTATCAACTGAAACTGCCGCTACCATTTAACAATTGGCGTCCCAAACGTGGGGCCCATCAGCGACACGTGGATCCAGTGGGAGAGGTCCCGACGACAGAGTGAACGACTGCAACGATCGGGAGAGCTCCTGCCCAATAGACCCTCGTCTGGCAGCCGATCATCCGAACTTCACTGGTTCCGAGCAGACCTCTCTCGAGTGATCTACGGTCCTGACTGGGAACCATCAGGAGTGCCGCGGCAAATACGGAGAGTAGAGGACGATCGGGCGCTGGAGGCGGAAGACGAGAAACTGTCCACGCGGTCCGGGTAAGGTCGTGATACACGACAAATTGAGAAATAATTGATTGATTGTTTGATGCTTTGGAAATACTAGTATTGCTCATTGATTGTGCTCATTGATTGTTCTCTTTGAGATATTCGCTGTCTACAAACGGGGAGGAGTAGAAATACTCTCTCTCTCTCCCTTTGCAGATAGTGAAGGGTAGGTAACGCAGACTTTTGTCCCCGTTGAAACCCGTTGTGCCTATCTTTATCTCCCCATTGATTGATTGTCCGAACATTGATTGTTTTGGAGAATAGTGCTTTTTGAGATATTCTCTGTTTGCAAATAACGTAGAATAGGAATATTCTGTCTAGTCTTTGCAAATAGTGAAGGGTAGGTAATGCTGACTTTTGTCCCCGTTGAAACCCGTCATGCCTATCTTTATCTCCCATTGATTGATTGATTGATTGATTGTCCGAACACTAGTTGTTCGATATTGGTTCTTTGGAGGTATTCTCTGCTTGCAAATAACGAAGAATAGAGATATTCTGTCTAGTCTTTGCAAGCAGTGAAAAGATAGGTAGTGCTGACTTTTGTCCCCGTTGAAACCCGTCATGCCTATCTTCTCCCCACTGATTGGTAGTTGGTTCTGCCCGGACCGCTTATTAGAGGTGAACCATCCGGCTCCACTGGAGGGCACCCCTAATAAGGACATGTTCACTAAATATGGACTAGTCGCCGTAGCTTATACCAAGCTATGGCATAAATATACAAAGAAGGACCCCGAGAGTCAGTGGCCACTGATGGGATCCTTCGACGACCATAAGATAGAAGCGCTAGAAATAGCTCTGCGTAGCAATAAGACGACGCCTACTATGCTTGACAGTATCGGCATGTGGCGCAAAGAAGCGACGCAACGGAAAAAGAGGGAAGAAGTAAATGCAGAAAAGGAATTACGAAAGGCAGCTCACCTTGCCGCTAGAAAGTTAGAAGAAGACATAAAGGAGAGAAGGGAAAGTAAACTAAGACAGGAGCCCGAAACCTCAGGCCAGTACGCTGTTAGGACCCCTTCTTTGCTCTACCCTGAGTTGTCCTCCAAGCAGCGAACGAATGACGAGTTACTGTTAGGTCCCCCGATCATTTACATGCCCCCTCCGTATGTACCCTCCCAATCAATAGTGCAACACCCACAACCCCCGAACACGAGCGAAAGCAGTACAGGGGCCTCGGCCCTCACGGCCTCCGCGCCGGCTGAGCCTCTTGTGCCGAACCCAACGTCGACTACAACGCCAGACGACCATGAGATAGGAAAGAAAGAGTCCACCAGAATGAATCGATTAACTAAGGATGAACGAGCAGGAATTGACAAGATAGTAGGGACGCTGGTGGAACGAAAAGAAAGTGAGGAGTATATAACAGACGTGTATAACTCGTATGCCGACAGCCGCAGACGACACTTCATCGTACGGCTCTGTTATCACGCCCTGAATGCATATGAGGATAGGTACCACGATAAAGGTCCCGAAGGCTTAGCGGCCCTATATAGGAAGGTAGACATTGGGGAAGAAAGAGAGGGCGATGTAACGAACCTCTTCACTCGTACACTCGAGGTCTACCGACACCTCAAAGAACATGGACAGACCACCAAAACAGAAACCCCCATAGCAACTAATCCCCAGGGAGGAAGGGCCGATGCCATGATGCCCATTAAAGAAGCTGCCCCCTACTGGGTCCCCCCACGGGGTCAGGGAACACACGACGACATCAACAACCCAGATGTGAAGGGAAGGGTTGTATATAACTGGGTCTATCAGCCGTGGGACCGACAAGATATTTTGACTTTTAGAAAGACTCTACCCGACTTAAGAAAGAACCCGACTGCCTTCTACACGGAATTGGGTACAGCCTTAGGCTCAACGATAATGACGTTAGCAGATATCGACTTGTTCTTTGGGCTATGTCTGCCGGCTGATGTGTGGAAACAAATCCGGAAAGTTGACCACGCTGAGCCGTTCGGATATACCTGGGTACAACTCGATACCATAGATAAACAGCGAGAACCGGGACAGAAACCCCCGAAAGCCATCTTAGAGCTCCCAGACAAGATTGTACAAAAGCTGAAGACTCTAATCCCAGAAAGAAAGGTAGACTGGTCGATAGTGACGGCTTGCCGTCAGAAACCCCAGGAAGATGTGTCTGAATACTTCTCCCGATTCGAGACTGTGTTTTCCGATTACAGTGGCCAAGACATGACCACCGCAACCGGACACCACCTCTTTGTCCAGAATTATGTAAAGGGTCTGTCACAAGAAGTTTCCCAGAAGCTACAGACCAGCGAGAGTAGTTGGGCAGCCTCCAAACCCGCAGCAATTCTCCAGATGGCCCAATACTACGAAAACCAGAAGAACGAGAACGATAGGGCGTCAGAGAAGAAGAAAAAGGAACTAAAGGAGAGGGTAATGATAGCACAGTTGCAAGGGGTGACCATAGGAAGAGAACCTCCAAAAGAGAATTACCAACCAACCGCCCCTAGAAAGCTACCCCCTAGAGACCATACACCTGCACCCTACAACGGACGGAGGGACTTAGATGGGAATCAATGCGCGTTCTGTAGAGGGTTCGGACACTGGAAATCCCAGTGCCCGGTCCTTCTGGAAATGAACAAGAATAGGGACCCCAGAGACACAGCATATGACCCCAGAAATAGAGGACAGGGACGAGGGCACACGAACAACACCATCAACGACAGGCCAGGCAGACCAAACACCTTTGATCGCCCCCGACAAAACCAGTGTCAGCAGTCCGACTATGAAAGCACCCATGACTTCGCATAGGACCGCCAGGGGCAAGGGAGGGATCCAGTCGAACTCCGTGTTGACCAGCAAGGCCCTTACGTCACTGCTAAGGTCTTGGGCACAAAATCCCCATTCCTGGTAGACACTGGGGCGACACGTAGTGCGTTATCCAAACGACTGATCCCTAGGGCACCCTTGTCTGGCTCACATGTAACCTCAATAGGCTTCGATGGAACGCCTTCCACTAACCCCTTATCAGCACCAATCTCCTTTGACTTAGACGATAACACCACTGACACGACCTTTCTGCTCTCCTCCAACACCCCCGATGCTATTATGGGACTTGATTTGCTAAAACATTTTCGAGCTACCATCAGATGCTCCCCAGACGGAGTTCGAGTCATCCTACACGATAACCCAGATCTGTCCAGACCCTGTCACACACGGCGTATGCTCTCTATAACCGACGCTGACATGTCCCTACTCGACACATTACCTTCACATCTATGGGCTAAAACCGACTCAGATGTAGGGCGCATGGTGATCGACCCGGTACACATAACCGTCCGACCGGACGCAGTGCTCCCAAAGCTTCCACAGTATTGGATATCACCCGAAGGCGAGAAGGCATTGGTGGAAATCATCGAGTCCCTAGTCGAGGCAGGAGTGGTAGAAGAAGTAGTGAGTAATGTTTGCAACAGCCCTATCCTACCCATTGTAAAGAAGCAAGGCGAGGGGGATGAGAAAGCCTACCGTTTCATTGTTGACTTGCGAGAGGTTAACAAAGTAGTCATACCCCAGTACCCCGTGGTCTCAGACATCACCACCATCCTCACCCTGATTCCATCCACTGCCACCATCTTTACTGTTATTGATCTCAAGAACGCATTCTTTTCCATCCCCATCCACCCAGACAGCCGCTACCTGTTCGGATTCACTTTAAAAGCCCGTTCATACAGATTCTGCAGGGCACCCCAAGGCTACACTGAGAGTCCCAGTATTTACAGCCAAGCCCTCAAGAGGCAACTGGATGCAGTCCAACTACCCGATGGAGTGGTGTTGATACAGTACGTCGATGACATTCTTTTGGCGGCCGACACCGCTCCACTTGCCGTCACAGCCACCATTCACCTCCTCCACTTCCTTGCGGAGAACGGTCACAAGGTCTCCAGAAAGAAATTGCAATTCTGCCAGCCCCAAGTAACGTATCTAGGCCACCTACTATCCAAAGACGGGAGGAAACTTACCCCTGACCGAATTCAAACCATTCTAGAAACCCCTGTTCCCAAAACTCAGAAGCAAGTGCGGTCCCTAGTGGGCCTCACCTCCTTTTGTCGACAGTGGTTGCCAAATTTCAGTCTTATCGTAAAACCTCTGCTTTCCCTGCTGGCTAAAGATACCCCCTTCCCCCTCCCCTGGACACCCGAATGCCAATCCTCCTTCAAAGAATTACGAGACGCCCTCTGCTCGGCCCCAGTCCTAGGAACCCCAGACTACACTAAACCTTTCTCCCTCTACACCCACGAAAGGGAGGGATGTGCGTTGTCTGTCCTAACCCAGTCCATAGGCCCTAAGCAACGCCCTTGTGCCTACTTCTCTGCCACTCTTGACCCCGTAGCCAGAGCTTTGCCCGCCTGCCTTCGAGCAGTAGCCGCCGCTGCTGTCTCTATCCGGCAAAGTGAGGGGATCGTACTCTCGAACCCCCTCACAGTATTGGTACCCCATGCTGTTGATACCCTCCTGAACCAAACCAAGACTCAACACCTGACTAGCGCACGACTGACTGGGTATGAACTGACTCTGCTTGCACCCCATATCACATTGAAACGATGCACCACTCTGAATCCAGCTACTCTACTACCTCTCCCTGACGCTGACCCCAATGCATCCCCTATACATGATTGCGTGACCCTCACCGACGAACAAATCAAGAGTAGGGTTGACCTCCGGGATACTGCCTTCCCGGACCCTGACGGAGAACTATGGGTGGATGGCTCATGCATCAAGCTCCCTGATGGCACCACCTCAGCTGCCTATGCAGTCACCACAGCTCGAACAGTTGTTGAGACAGCCCGCATCACACAGCGATCCGCACAGGCGGCTGAACTAATTGCCCTCACACGAGCCTGCACCCTGGCAGCAGGGACAACCGCAAACATTTACACAGACAGTCAGTATGCCTTTGGGGTAGTTCACCACTTCGGGCTCTTATGGAAAGAGAGGGGATTCTTGACTTCTCATGGCACACCCATCCTGCATGGAGATCTAGTCTCTGCCCTGACCGAAGCAGTCCTCCTCCCCACACGGTTAGCTGTGATCAAATGCCAGGCACACAAGAAGGTGACAGACATTATAGGACAGGGAAATGCACTGGCTGACATTACTGCCCGAACCACAGCCGAAAATAGGTCCACGACCCGTATGTACGTGACCAGGTCACAAACTGAGAAATGGAAGGATACTAGGGAAACAATTAGGGATATCCAACTAGCCAGCACACCACACGAGTTAACTGAATGGGCCCGGGTGGGATTGAAGGACGATGACGGTTGCTGGCGAACCAAAGACTTGAACAAATGGTTGTTACCAGATTCATACTTGATCCCCATGCTGACCATGGCACACTCCCCCGCACACATAGGGTCTGCCCCCATGATCGAACTCATCTCCAAAGTCTGGCACAACGACAGAATACCAGACTCAGCCAAACGTCTGGTCCAACAATGCCTAGTATGCCTCCAACACAACCCTGGGAAAGGAACTGCTGTACCCCGGGGAGGGTTTGGAGTCCCCAATCACCCCTTTGAAGTCCTACAAATGGACTATGTCCAGCTAGAAAGGTGCCAAGGTTTAAAGTATGTACTTGTCGTTGTGTGTGCCTTCAGCAAGTGGGTGGAAGCCTACCCAACCCATGACAACACCGCTATGACTACCGCAAAAGTACTGCTGAAGGAATTCTTCCCCCGATACGGCCTTTGTCGAATTTTGTGGAGCGACAATGGCCCCCACTTCGTAGCCGAAGTTATCCAACTCATCTTAAAAGGGTTGGGTGTAAAACAGAAGTTCCATGCGGTCTTCCATCCCCAATCTGCACGCCTGGTTGAGCGACACAATGCCACATTGAAGCTTAAGATAGCAAAAATAGTCGCCACCACAGGACTAAGATGGCCAGACGCTCTCCCACTAGCATTGCTATCAATGCGTTCCACCCCACCAAACACCACTTAACCCCCTACGAGGTCGTCTTTGGGCGGCCCATGAACCTTTGGACTGCACCAAAACCAACATCCATCCACGACGTCCCGGACGTCCTCATGTCTGACTATTTGTATAACCTAACTAAGACGTTGTCTGTTATCCATCAGCAGGTGCTGCACGCCATGCCCGATGTTTCCAGGGGCCCAGGACACGACATCCAACCCGGTGACTTCGTCTTAGTGCGTAACTTCCAGCGCACCAAGAGTCTGGAGCCCCGGTGGACGGGCCCCCTGCAAGTCCTGATCACCACCCGAACAGCTCTTCGAGTGGAGGGGAAACGCAATTGGCTGCATGCACACCACTGCAAGAAGGTATCACCGACCCTGACAACCACGGACAACATCACCGCCCAAGAGGAACTTCTGGACAAAGACCGACCATCCCTGAGCCGCTGCCCGGATACAGAGACACTTGAATTGATTGAATATCCCGATCCCACTGTGCCATCCAAAGAAGGGTATAACTTGCGACGAAAGGAGAGAACTTCGGCTAAGCAGACCACAGGCTGAGTGGAAATCTCAGAACGGTAGCCTAGTCACCTCAAAGGCCACCAGGAGAGAAACTAAAACAAAGTCTGTGGTTCTGCCCGCTACCGAGTCTCTTGAAGGTGATGGAAGCGCCCGACATGAAGATGATGGAAGCAACCGGACGTCCGAAGATCCACTTCAAAAACCCAAAGACTGACCGAATGCACAGCTTTAAGACAATAGCGCTTTTCATTTCCCTTCTCTTTTGCCTTCTCCTCGTGATCACCTTCTGGATCATGGAGGAGAGCACACCCGCTCATAAGACATTGCTGACTACCGTTCAACCTACCACCACGAAAGAACACCATCTGATCTCACTTTCACCCCAACTCCGAGAAAGGCGTAAGGAGTTCTGGAATAACTCTTTTGTGCAGTTGCTCCACCAACACAATCTTGCCACCAACGCCACTAACTGCTGGATCTGTGGATTGCTGCCCCATGCCACTGGGCACTCAATCCCCTTCATCCCTTCACCTTTTTCTGTCCATGGTTCCTGCCTCGCCTGGCTGATCCTCCTGCAGGAGAGCTACAAGGACAATGCCACTTCCGGCAGAACCATGTCACACTTCTACCATGGGTTCTGGCTGAACAAAACTGGTAGAACCTCCGCCCTCTTCTGCCCTCTGAGATCGAACACTTCCTTTCACATGGACATCCCCGCCAAAGAACGAATTGAAATGCAAGTGTTCAACAATCCAGCCAGACCCACCTACTCTTACCTCCGAAAACGGACAGCCGCCACCCTAACAGTGGCCCTGTCCGTCATCAACATCACTGGATCTGTATGCCTCGAAGGCCTGGGGGCACAGCTGGTGGGCCACAGCTCCTGCCTCATCACCCGAACATTGGACTCAGTTGACCCACCCTCCTTTGTTGCCTCCCCGAATATGTACTTCGTCTGTGGTACTAAGGCCTACACCTGGCTCCCGAAAGGTTGGGCAGGCACCTGCTACATCGCCTTTGTCCTTCCTCCGACGTATGTGGCTCCAGCAAACCATCACCGACAGAAACGTGCCAAAGACATTGTACAAACCGACTCCACCGGAGCACAGTTCATGGACGCAGTAAAGGGTCTTGTTCCGCTCTGGGGTCCGATGGCAAACAGCCGTGCCATCCGCCACTTAACCCAGGCAGTCGAAACAGCAATGAACATTACAGCTGGCGCCCTCGCCAACAACACCGCTGAGCTTCAGGCCGTCCGCCTGGTGGCTCTCCAGAACCGCCTTGTTCTAGATGTGGTTCTGGCTGATCACGGAGGAGCATGCCGCATCATTGGGTCCAGCTGTTGTACCTACGTACCGGATAACTCACCCTCAGTCTACAAAGCAATTGAACACCTCCACAGACTGTCCACAGAGGTCCATCAAGAGCAAGAAGAATGGTCACTGGGGAGTTGGTTTTGGGACACTATTAAAGGTTGGGGATGGAGGCTGTTTTCATTTATCCTCGTACCAATCATGATACTATGTGGATGTTGCTTGGGGATTCGGTGTCTGCCACCTTTATGTTCGCTTTTTATGAACTGCATCTGCCCTAAGACTTTGGACTTTGAAACTGAGCGGATGAAAGCTCTGAATGAGGTGGAGGTACGGGGTATTATGGGGATAGATCCAAACTAGGCAAGCTGGCGAGACATGTTAAAAGGGAGGACTGTGGAAATTTAGCGTGCAAACTGAACATTATCTGCGCCATCTTGCCTCTCCCCAGCGCCACGCATAGCAAATGCACGGCCGCCATTTTAGGCACCCCACTCTCTCTCCCCGCTCACTCTCGATCGCCAGCGCTTTCCCCCGGCGCTGCGAGCATCCCCCGCGCGCCGGCCACCCCCGCTCTCTCATACAGGCCATAAACCCTCTCCTTCTGCGCGACCCTGCTACGGAGCCACATCCGACCGACATCCCATACATGGTCATGCCTCTCCTTTGATAACCCCCTTCCTCTGCGCCCCATTGTCCGAACTGGTCCCAGGTCATCACCTAGCCCTGCGGATGCAGTTTATTGCCCCTACTGTAAGGGAAACACCCCGCATCAAAGGGATTACAGTAGATCAAAGCCCCTACCCCCTGAGACCCGGCCGGTTGCACACACCCCCGGGAATTAGCGGAATTCCCTGCTGCGCGATAGCCATCTCCCACTGCGGGTAGGGTGGGAACCTCTACTGTAACCATGTGTGAGATCGGATCTGAGCCGGGGCTTCAGGGGATGTTCTTTCAGGCATCAAGAGAATCTCAAGAATGTACTATATGTAATAAAGCAATAAACCGGTGTATAAGAGACCAGGTCTCAGAGATGCGGTTAGAGCACCTCGTGACGATACCTTGCTGTCTGATCTGATGTGTTCTGCTCCGACGGAATAAAACTTTGTTTCCTGCCTTCCAGTCTCCGGCGCCTGCCTCTTTTATTGGTAAATTATCGAGTGGTATGAGAGGCGATTACCGCCGGGCAAATACTTGAAAGGTTATCAACTGAAACTGCCGCTACCATTTAACAGAAGTGATCTAAAAGTCTGGGCCCCTCTTTTTATACATCAAAACCCTTTGTTCTTTGGTGGCAGAGAAGCCCTGTGCTCAGTCAAAACCAGTTCTGTCCTCTCGGGTGTAGCTTCCTGGTGAAGGTAGAGACAGCATTGTGGAAGGCTTACCAGGCCCATTCAGGTCAAAGGAAATCTCCTCCCCCTAGTCTAAATGCAGCCCAGGTCTATTCAGCCAAGCCCTGACTCATCCAGACTCTCTGGAGTCACTGCACGTCCCCAGCCCCTGTCACTCCAAAGCCAGACAGTTAATACACATCTTAGCAGAAGCACACTGGATGGCCAAGCAAGAAAATACCTACTATCTAAAAGTGGCATTTTCAAACACAGAATGTAAAAATCACCCTCACTAAAAGATACATTTTAACATTGAGTTCAGGCATACTAAACTTTATTTTTCCACCTTGTTCCCATGGGTAGTTATGTTTATAAGATGTTATAAGCAAACTCCCCATTCTGTCTTATGGGAACAGGTTGCCTTGCAATAGTGAAAAATGAAATTGGCAATATTTCACTATCAGGACATGCCACACACATCAGGGCATGCCCACCTTTCACATACACTGCATCCTGCCCACAGGGTTACTTTGGGCCTACCTTGGGGGTGACTAGCATGTAAGAAACGGGAAGGTTAGGGCCTGGCAAGTGAGTGCACTTGCCAGGTCAACATGGCAGTACTAGATTGCACACAGGCTCTGCAATGGCAGGCCTGAGACCTTGTTGCAATGCTGCTTGTGTAGGTGGCACAATCAGTACTGCAAGACTACTAGCAGCATTTAATTTACAGGCCCTGGGCACACACAATACAATGTACTAGGGACTGACTAGTGAATCAAATATGCCAATCATGGAATCACCAATCCATAACAACAATTTACAAAGGGAGCCATTGCACTTTGTCACTGATCAGCAATGGCAAAGTGCCCTAAGCATATAGACCAGCAAAACGAAGTCCAACACACAGCAAAAACAGAGGAGGCAAAAGCAAAAATACAGGGGAAACCCACACCAATTATGCCAGGTCTAACAAGTTGCATGGGAACACCCACCGCAATGCCCATGGAACGCCTCCCTTGAGCATGGTAAGGCAATGCAACAATTTGCCGTGCAGTGCCTTATTCAAGATTTCTGAGGCGACTCAAAGCCACACGAAGTTGTTTTGCGTGGCTTCAAAAATCGGACTCTGTGCCTTGTGTCATGCATGTATCGCTTTGCGTGGTGTGAACGTGGCACAAGGCTCTCATGAACATGTCCCATAGAATCTCTGCATGTTTCTAAACAATCTGAGGCACAGCATTATTGACCTGTCTTACATTAAACTGATTACAATATGTTTTGGCAACAATTGCCAACTGTTTTTGGGTGTGTTTAATTTCTCAGTACTGATTTAACTTGTATTGTATTGTCCACAAGAAACATGAAAGAGCAGCACACCAAAATGTGTCATATAGGCAGAGCTGCTGACTTTGGAAGGGGGGAACCAGGTTTAAGTCTCGGATTCGGCTAAACATGCTGTGATTCTGAGCATATGATTTGTGCCTAAAATATGAATGTCACATTGTGTCACATTGTGTAATGTAACTGTAAAGTGGAGAAGTGTAGCTCACTGGTTAGAGCAGGCATACCCTGAAGCAGAGGTCAGACCCGGGACCAGGGTTCGATTCCCGACGCGGCAGGGTCTGGAGCCCAATTGTCCACGGACTTGATAATTCTCGCTTCGGTGCCTACTCTAAGCATGAGTTCACACTAGGCAGCTCTGGGCAACTAGCTTGCTTAATCTCCACAACGGCCCCCCCGCGGCGGGATGCCTGGCTTTCACCTTGGGGATGCCCAGTATGGATTATCTCACAGGGAAAAACCAGGACGGGTTCCCAATGCAAGCGCTGGGATGCCCAAGGGTAACCGTGCGCGATATAAAACTCCTAATAATAATAATAATAACTGGTGCTCACGTTAAGCACTCAAATGCCTTTGGGTCAAACTTGCACTATATAAAAATGCAAAAAAAGTGATTTATGGTAAGGTTGATGGAATGGCCATTTATTAAAAAGAAGAAAACATCCTCTACATCTCATTATAAGGATATTGCAAGCCAACATGGCGTTCAATGACCTTAAGAAGGTAATTGCCCCCCAGCCCCTTTCCTGTATTTCCTCACAGAACTGCTTGGTGACTTGCAACATCCTATAATATATGGTAGGGAGGTCCTTGATGCCATACATACAATGATAAATTAAGCCAAGAGTAAGCATTTTTGTCTGTCCCCACGAAGAGTATCACATTGAAAATTGAACACGTCTATGTACATATCTAGGTCAAAACAACCAGTAAGAGGCTGTTTGTTTGATAGATTCTTGTTCACATAGTGCATCAAGCTGATCACAAAGAACGTTTTCTCAATAAGAGACAATATATTGTTATATGAAGATGACAATGGTGACATCCTGAATCAGCATTGTTCTTGACATGGATGCAGATGAAGTGAAAATATCATTTGTTGAGGGAATGCATCAGAATATCGCCATCAGAATATTCTTTGAGGTAAATGTTGTGTCCTAAATATTGTTTACAAAAATATTGACCCATTTGTGTTAAAAGTATAAAGTGTACATCAATTGGGAAAATATTTTTGTAAACTTTTGTAACACACTGTTTATGTCAGATGATATTTCTGTATATGATATTTTGGCGTACACCCTGTTGGAAATAAGGTCTAAGATACCATTAATATCAATGCAAGCTGAATTTGCCAACCTGATCATAAACACTCAGTTCCAGTCATAGAAGAAGGGCATCTGTGCCTCTGGGTCCAAGACACACCCCTGCAGAGGTTCCTTTAGATCTGTGATGTCAGTCCAAAGACAATATGTATCATCTATTGCCTGTCTCATTGAAGTGGCTGATATAGGCTCTCTTTCAAGTTTCAGTTCTGCCACTAATTTGGTCTTTTACAAAACCGCTGCCAGCTAATCACCAATGCAACATATTATGAAGAAAAATATGTCAGAAAGGTTTCCTTTGTTTGATGAAGGATCTATTTAAGCTTAAAAACAATGAAATATGACTACATATTGATGAATCTGTGAAGGCAGTAGCACAACATTTCAGGGGCATCTATTAAACATCCAAAAAGAGCTGGAGACTGAAATAAATACCCAGCTGGAGTGCGACATCATAGAATCTGCAGAATGGTCACCCCATGATTAGTGCCCAAAGATAATCTGGGAGAAAGATTTGCAAATGCATGGTCATACTCCAGCCAAATAGCCTAAAAAGTGGGAGAGCTATTTGCTCCAGGTATCCAGGGCATAATGCAGCAATCGAACAGCATTCAGTTTTCTTCAAGCTGGACCTCAATAAAGGCTCTGATTAGGTGGAGCTAGAGGAGTCATAATGCCGCATCACCACCTTTGCCACATAAATGCGTCACGTCAGATAAAAGTGTGTCATCTTAGGCACGTTGTCCACATTGGAGGTTTTCCAAACAGGCATGTAGCGGATCATCAGAGGCATCCCTTACTATCTGAACTATTGTGATGGCATTCTTCTTTTCCGAAAGACAAAGAAAGAGCATGATGGGTTAAGCGTGACGGAGTGCAGCGTTGGCCATTAAATTAATATGACATTAAGAGCTTGATTTAGAGTTAGGCAGACAGGTTATTGCATCATAAATGTGATGGATATTCCATCCCCTGTATTGCAAGTACCATTAGATATAGCCCACTTGTAATTCAGAAAACGGGTTATCCATCACGTTTGTGATGGAGTAACCCATCCTATGAACTCTGGCCTGATTCTTAAAGGCAAACTCACACTTTTGTGTAAGTTTACGTTTATTATGGTGTTCACAAAAACTGAGTTAATAGTAAGTTTATAAATCCGTAGACTCCGCAGTTGGGACAGAGAGCCCGGCACATAAAAAGATAGGAATTGCCTATCTTGTTATGTACAGAGTTCTCCGCCCTGTCTGCTGTTTCAGAGACAGCAAAAACCCTAACCATGACAAGGTTGAAGCTCTCACTTTAACACCTGTTCCTGAAAATATTTTGACTTTCCGGTCATTTTTGGCACTGTGCAGTTCTGCACAAGGCATATTTAGAACTTTGCATCCATTAGCACCTTATAGAGCCATCCATATCAATGGTCACAGCGTTGCCAAACTCTTTTTGAGACAATCCTATCACATTTTGATTAGGCAGATGACATCTCCTATTTTGACTCTGCTGATATACACCAAGATATTAGTTGATGTCAGTGAGATTGGAGGAGGCTCATTTGCCTCAGATTGACTCAATCCAGAGGCAATGTGACATGTTATTGTGTATATTCAATTAACATTCAAGTACTACATGTACTTGAGTAACTGTGTGCACAGCTCTGTGTTTCCATCAAATATTTTTCCAAAATTGTATTACAACCACATAGTTATTGAACCTTTTTATTATTATGTCAAATACATGATTATAATGAATCACTCCTGGTCATACATTTAAATTAAATTAGATATATATACACAGAAATTCTTACATGAAACTCACCACTTCATTCCTTAATCACTGCACTTCCAACGTTTACGTCGCAAATGTTGGTCCTAACCAAAAAAGACTGACGCGTATTCATATGTGGTTTTCTCACACGAATGACATGCCCACAACATCATGCTGATACGCAATCTGTCTTATTATAAGGCTACATTCTCAGTTGATCAGTATTTCACCAGTAATCCGATTCTCTTAATTTCGCAGATTCCCGAGAAACAATGTGTTCGTGGTTAGTGGTTAGTTTCCTATTACTGCGTAACGTGATTTTGAAACAAAGGAAGGACTCCGCCCCCTCAACAATCTATGTCTAAACTCATGTAGAAAGCGGTGGCCATCTTCATATGTGTTTATCACAACCCTTAATGATGATTTTCCTTTACAAATGATACAAGAAGTACATATCTTTAGAAGTACAACTGTGTAGAAACATAAATTTACATATAAAAGTCAACATGTGAACATAACAGTGTACAGTCTTAACATAGGTTAATAGGTTGGGTATTCAACCAATTGTTTTAAGGGGTAATCAATACGAGTCTGAGGCTTTCACATACATGGGCAACATATGAAGACAATTATGATTGAGCCAATGTTCAACCAATTTTGGTATAAAACTTTTTTTCCCTGTGTATTTGTGTGTGTGAACTTAATGGTGACTACATGGTAAGTGTGAATATGATCTCCTGATAATATAAATGTGCTTGCAAAGAGTTAGAGGATATGCCTCTTGTGGATATACAATATTTCACTATTGTGTGATGAATCCTGCAGGTCGTGTTTGCTTACAAAAAGCAACTCATGTCGAGCTTATCGTTCAATCCAAACGACATCGTAGTGTTCAATTTTTTAATCCATTGAATTCCTTTTGTAGTAAAGTCTTGCAAGGGTCTGTACCCTCTTTAGGTTTCATAGTTTCCAAAATCAGAAATCGTAACTGCGCAATAGTATGACGCTGTTCTAACCAATGTACTACTAAATTCGAATTGTTTTTTTGTTCCGAATCATGCTCTTGTGTTCGCCCATCCTGATTTTTACTTTTCTTTCTGTTTTTCCAATATAGAGAAGTCCACAAGGACATTTAATACCGTAAATCACATTCATGGTATTGCAATCTGATGTGTGTTTCAAAGTAACATTTTCAAGCCTTATATGGTATTGTGTATACCAGCCATAGCCTTACAAGCCTGAAAAAGAAGTATGTGCAAGAACAAAAGTAAAGCATGGCCGGGGTATGGGTGTTCAAACACTTTCATTTGTTTGTGTGTGATAAGACAGTCACTCAAGTAACTGATCAGAGGGTTTAGAAGTGAAGGGCAGTGCCAGCCCAAGGATGAATGGCAAAAAGGTACCGTGCCTCTTATATGCGGATGACCTGGTAATAGTAGACCAGACGGAAATAGGCCTTCAAAGGAAGCTGAAATTTTTTAAGGAATATTGTGAAAAGAAATTTCTAACGGTAAATCTAGATAAGACGAAAATGTTATGCTTTGGGAAAAAAGCGATTAAGTTTAACTGGTTTTTAGGTGATCTTAAATTAGAATCTGTTAATGAATACCGCTATCCAGGTGTGTGGTTCGATAAAACATTAAACTGGTACACACACCTAGAAGCCCAAAAAGCGAAGGCACATACAACAATTGCCGGGCTAAAAATGTTTAACCGTGACTATGGGGATATGTCCCATCGTCCCTTATTAAAGGCTTTCAATGCAATGATACCATCGCAAGTACTCTATGGAGCAGAAATCATTTATTTGAGCGGTAAAGATATCTGGGACCTGGAGGAAGGAAAATGCCTGAAAAACCTCTTATCACTGCCCCCATCAGCAATGATCCAAGCATTAAGATTAGAAATAGGAACAATGGCGTGGGGAGTACAAGTACAAGTAGCAGCGATTAGATTTTGGAAACGCCTGGAGAATGACAATGGACAAAAAGTTGCATATTGGTGTCGTAATGACATCCAACAATGTAATTTAAGTTGGGCACAAAGGTGTAGTAAGAAAGTGGTACAGGCCGCTGAGAATACAAAAGTGGTCTTATGCCGAGCGTTACTTAAGATAGAAGGCACAAAAAAAGAGCTAAGGTACAATGGTCAAGAAGCATCAAAAAGAGCAGACAAGGAATACCTTAGCAAGAAAAAAATCAGTAAAGTTTATGATAAACTCCTGGGCAAAGGAAAACTGGTTCCCCTATCTGGATATCTTACCAAATCCATGGTATAGACAGGAGATCTTAAGGTTCCGCATAGGGATTAACCCATGGCTAATAAATAAAGGAATTAAAAATAAAATGCTCGATCCCAAAGGGTGCTGTAAATGTAACCTGGGAACAAAAGCAGACTCAGTGCACATTCTGCTGGACTGTCTAACTATCTTAGAGCAACGCAAACTCTGGCTACGTTCAATATTTGTAAAATATGGCATAAGAAACCGGGCACAAGTGATCAATGTTATCACAGAAATGCCCAACATAGAAATTGCAATCGCCTTGGGGAAGTTCATAAAGGCAGTACAGAGTTTTATAATAAATTAGAATTGATATTTTAGAATTTTATAACGAAATATTTTTATATCTTGTCTAGAACCGGTTTTATAATTTCGTAGGGAGTAGACCCACCAACAAAGAAGTGAGTTTTATTTATTAACTGATATGCATATAGGTCGAGAGGATTTTAATCTGGTTTTAATTCGGTCTGAATATTTAATTGGTAAAATTGCCTGTGCGAGTGCTGTGAATTAATTTTAAATTATACTAATTGTTTTGTATTGTTTAAAGATTATGATCTAAATAAACATATCTTTGACTGACAAAAAAAACTGATCATCAAGACCATCTGCCAATTTTCTTCAAACTCAATCCTAAAATGCCTACTCACACTGAAAGATGGAGTTTGAGACAGTAAGATTAACAGTTCTACATTGTCAATAAGAGAGGCAAAGACCAAATTCTCACCTACATTTTCTCACAGTTACCAAAGACTAACTGTGACACAAGGCCATTGAACACATCAATTACATGATGAAGCAATCTCACACTTTGGCACTGGTGAAGCAGACATCATCATGTCATCGCGTAAGGACCCCACCCTTCAAGACATAGCAACCCTGATCGACACCCCAGCAGTGGATTTATTTGGAGAGAATCAGATCAACTCACTGCAGCCTCCGTAAATGGCAAGAATTGTGAAATGTCCAGAGAGGACAGGCCTGACATAGAAAAGGCCTGATTCTCAGGGGCATGAACCTAGTAATGTCTCAGATCTTCTGAAAATAAGTAGTGTAGATGGCTCATGAGTGTCACCATGGCATAGTGGCCACCAAGACACTTGACACACCCCTCATAGCATTACTGCAAAGCTTCCAGTTGAGCACCATTTAGAGGTACACTGAATGCCCTCTTCTGCATGCCACTTTTGGATTATGCAACTCATATGAATGTGATAGGCTAGAATGCCTAAAACATGAACAGGTGGATAAAAGACAACACTTGTCAGAGACAATCAGAAAAACATTTGAGGCAAGACAATCAAATGATCGTCCTGTCTAGGCATTTACACATGGATAATCCTGTCTTTATCCATGGCTCTCTGTGATGACACACATAAGGAGTCCATGTCATAGTTTGGTGAAAAGAACGCCATGTCACCCACAACTTCTCATACTCCACATGCTTCACAGTGATCCCTGCATGGACAGATGCAGGCTCAAAACTGCAACAAATACAAAATATGAAAAATATGAAAGGTTGTTTGGTGTCTGGGCTCAGAAAATTGGAACACAATATCTGCTAATTTTGGTTCCCCTTTCACACTGTGTCTTCTCCTCCTCCTACTGCCATGATGCCTTCAGGTTTAAAAATTAGGAAAATATGGAAAAAAGTATCCCCCACCATATTTTAGAAGAAGATCACAATTCACTGAGCAGTCCATGTTTATATAGAGGAAGGCGGTTAAAGGTTGAGTTCATTTATAAGGTCATGGAACTTTGAGGTGACCTGCAATATCTTTATAACATAGGCACAGGTTGCTTTTTTGCTTGTATACATGGGCATACGATCACCCTTCCCATAAACTGCTGAAATCCTTGCTCTCTTGCTCTTCTACATAAAAGAGATAGTATGGTTGGAGAAATGAAGATTACAAGCAGAAGCCATAGTGCGAAAATTAAACACACCAGAAAGCAATTAGTAATTTGTTGCCAAAGACATTGCACTTAGTTTTATGTAAGTCACATTTTATAAAAAATACTGTAGCTCAGAATGTGTAGAACCATGTAGAGAGACTCAGTCATTCCAGTAATGATATATATCAGGGAAAAAATAAACACGTTGCTCTAAAGATCTCCTTTCTGCTGATCACTGTTCATTTGAGAAAAACAGACCAGCGGACTGAAATGCCAGTTCTCCTTTTCATTGTTTAAACTGCAGCTGTTCTTATGCTTTCCGACCTGTATTTAATCTTGGCTGGTGGCTCTGGCAGGAGGTATTATGAAACCACACATCAACTGTAATAGGTGAATACCTTTGAGTAGCTATGCCGTGTTCTTATTACAGGTGACTAGTGATGTCACAACGGACTGTAATAAGGAAATTGGAAACAGGCTTTTATACAGGGATTTTGAGCTATAATTGCGAAGTCTCTTTTCTTTAAATAAGACATCCACTCCATTATCCCTTTGTCCTGACAGGTCTTCTGTGAGAATCTTTTAATGGGACTATAATTCACATTATCAGTGTCTCTATTTACGATAAAAATCCTCTTCAAATAATTTACGCTTTAGTCCTCGTTATGCTTGAGACTCTCAGAACTCTGTTCCACTCCAGTAATCCTAATTTGCTTCACACCCCCTGTTATGAGTTTTCTCTTGGTATAAACGCCGTCAAAGATAAATCTATAAATATTGTTATGGTTCAGTGAAGAAAACCATTACATTGTTTTAAAATAGTTGAACGCAGCAAGCACGACCCTTTGATGCACCTATAACTGAGCTTTTGTGGTACTGAGATTTATTTTCTATTTGGTTAAAGATTTTCTATAGCTCAGATCCTGCCCCTGCGGCCAACTAAGCGCTTTATAGTTTCTCTTTGGTTTGTACTGTTTGATCCCTCACTCCTCGCTCGTTCCTTTTATCATTCCCTATTTGATCATCCAGCATATTTCCTCTGACTCCACATGTTCTGTCCCATGTTCCAGTCTTGAATTCTCTTATCCTGAAGTCCCTATTCATGTCTCGTTCATCCTACAGTCCTGAATGTGCCTGTCTCGTCCTGAATTCATCCTCTGCTTCATGCGCCTATCTCTTTCCAGTGTTACTCACTTATCATCAAACCTAGTTCTGCCTCTCTCATTCCAAGCACTCTATTTGGCCCCACACCCCTCCATTCCCCAGCTGCATTGTCAATCTTTTTTATCTGTTTTATAGTTCAGCCCCCCCCCCCTCGCCCCCCCCCCCCACAGACACCATCGCATCTTCCAGACCGTTCTTGTCTCTCTTTAAGAGATCAGTGTGTCCTCTACTGCACCCCTGCGTGTTTTAATAAATGCGGAATATATATCATTATAGCATCTGGCAGGCTACAGCGAGACCTGAAACGTGCATGCGAATACATATAGTGAATAAGTGAGTAAGTAAAACTTTATTCGATTTTTCATGAACACGATAACAGTGTACATGGTAACATTAGGCAACCAAGAAAAAGAAAAAAACAGGAGCTCTAAATCTCAGCCACCACAGTTCACAAAAACAGATGAATAAAACATGTTAGTGGGCTATAAAAGTCTAGAGACACAGTAAAAAAACAGCCCAAAACCACGATAACAACAGTGCTACATAAAAGGAACAGATATCATATTGATAACACAGTACAAGTGATCAGCACCCAAGTAGAATCCCAGACACAAAGTGTGACACAAATAACACAAATAATTAATGACTTCAACGTTTGAAAAAACAAGAAGGCAGGTCTCACTTGGTTAAAGTTCATGTGCAAAAGAAGCGGACGCGTGTACTGATAGCGGAGACTGTGTATCTTGGGCATGTCATAACAATGTGCAAAGTGTTAGGGAGGACCTAAACTTTAAACCAAGAACTTTTAGACCTAAACTTTAAACCAAGAACTTTAAGGCAGCATAGTTGATGGAACAAGTTAAATCTCAAGTAAGTTAACAGACTGCGATGAAAATTGGATATCTCTAACATCAAATATGGTTCCAACCCAGGAACTGTTTTCACCATAATGAAATGACACAGGGAGCTCTTCTGAAGGGCTGTATGTAGCCTCACACTCGGCTTCTGCCCTTGCAAGAAAAGCCTGCTTCATCCAGAGAATGTCCCTCCTTACTAAATGTTCAGGCTCGGCAAATAATTTGGGGTAGCCAAGGTAAGTGAAAGTTTGTCTAATATATGAAAGCCAATGGATGCGTGACATACCGTCTAAGGGCAGACTGTCTCGAATAATGGGCCTGTTAAAAGACAGGTCCTGCTTTAGCCAAATTGACAGCAGAGTGACAAGGGACATACTCCAATTAGGTCAGAGATGTTCCCTAGTCCCACTTATTCATAGAGCATCTCAGAGGGGGTGCTCTGGGGGACCCTTCAAGAGGGAATTCTCAATGACCTGTAACTGGGAAGAAGACGCAAATCCCCAAATATCAGAACCATAGCAAGCCATCGTAATGCACTTTGCCCTGAATGCTTTTAACATGGCCTCCACGTGAGTGTGCGATATGTACCTTGACAGGTCACTAACCCAATTAATTGAAGATTTGAACCACTTGGTGTTTTTTTAAGCAAAGTTTGCCAAGAGAGTCATGAGTCCAAGAGAATCCATAAATACGAGAAGTGGTGAACCCTGGATATTGGCAGGCCTTTAATCGAGAAACTTGTAGATCTAGTATTTCTAGGCCCCTCCACCATGAGATGAGACTTAGATTAATTGGTAGTAAGATTGAACCCATCCATGAAGGATATAAAAAGATCAAGGAGGCGCTGAAGATCCTTGACCTGACCTGACAGAAGAACGGCGTCATCCCCATATAGAAGAACAGGCAGACAACTACCACCTGCACTCGGAACATCCACCCATGAGTCCAATAAAGCTAATTCCCAGCCGTTGATTTAACGAGTGAAGAGAAAGGGGGCCAGGATGTAGCCCTGGTGCACTCCTCTCTTCAACTTGAGAGACTACGTGCATTCCCTATTTGCTCCATATCACACAGAAGCAGATAAATCCTCGTTTAGAATATGTAAAAAAGAGATCTGAGCCGGATCGACCCCAATGGCCTAAGAGTGTCCCCGAGCTTATCTCTATTAACTCTGTCAAAGCAGAGCCTAGGTCCATGAAGGCCTCCTTTGCCCTTGTGAACTTCGTTATTAATATGTAAAAATTCAAGGTCTGATCAACGGTGCCCCGTTCCGCCCTGAAACCATCTGCTGGGGGCAACCATGTAAGCTACATTGGTGCAAGAAGGGCAGTCTTAATAAAATCAGTAATGTTGGCAAAGGCCTGCAAAATGTTGGAATCAGAGGCTCCCTCATCCAGACAGGTGCAGAAGTCCTGATTGTGAGGATAGAAGAGAGCAAAGGAGGTCCACTTAAACCACCTTGGCCCACTTAAGATTTCTACCCTGTGCTATGGGAAGGACTGGTCCCTGAAACAAAGAATTCGGCATGGCCGGGGACCACCTGAGGAAGACCAAAAGGGGATTGTGATTGATCTAGTCATGCCATACTACCTTGAAATCAATAAAAGATGCAAAGAGGCAGCTCAAAACGAATACATGATCAATAATAGAACTAGATCCTGCCCCCTTGAAAAATGGGATCTGCACTGTACAGTGAGTTTCTCACCTACTGAAAAGATTAACAAGGGAAAAATCTACAAACAATGTGTTAAAAATTTCCCCTGAAGGAGTGCGTTTCAAATGAGCCTGCTCCAGGTTCCACAGGTCGATATCTAGGGGTGAGTCCCACAGAAATAACAATCAGCGCAGGGTTGAAGATTAACATCTCCCATCAGGAGAAGTGCTGTAAACCTGGAGGAGCTAGCAGCTATATTGTTGAGGAACTGACTCAGATCACTCATAGTGGTGTGATCCCCACGAGGTGAATAATAGTTGTTCACCACTAGGACTATAAGCTATTTTCCAAAGGTCAGGAACATCCCCTGGTGGAGTGTCTATTTTACACCAGAGGCTTAGTTTGATAAATGTGGCTAAACCCTCCTTGGCTCTGCAGTAAGTGGAATACAGGGCCGGTGAGACAAATGTGGCGTAATCATCTAGAACAAGAGGGCACCCAATTTGCCACATCTCTTGAAGGCATATAACGTCTGAAAGACAAAGGAGGTCCATGCACTTTTTGTCCCCCTACTTCCCTCTAATGCCTGCAATGTTCCAACTCAGGGCCTTGAGGGTACTAGAAGGACACAGAGAGGAAAAGGGCAAGGAATTGGCTGACCCATATCCCAGTCAAACTTGTGCCATAAGCTCAGACAAGGCTCGAAGCTGTTGCTCGCGCTTAGGCTCATGAGCCGCACACACAAGGAGCCGAGGCGATTGTTCAGGGTTGAATTGGAGGCCTGGACAGATGAAATCGCACAATGGGCCTGGGGCCCCTGAGCCACAAACAGCTCTTTCTAGCCATACCTCCACTCAGTAGACTGGGTTTGTAGAAATAGCCTAACGGGACTAAGAGGATGTTCCCATCTTGCATTAGCCCATCCGTGAGCTGGCCCAAAATGTCTCCCGCCCACCACTAGTTGGAGAAATTGATTACAATGCAATCATCTGCAAAGGTTTTAGAGGAGTGTCCTAGACAGCCCACTCTCCTGATCATAATAATGCATTTTGTGCACAGATGATCAACCGTGATTTTATTAGACAGCCAGTGCAAAACTTTGTTTTTAAGTTGCAGATAGCTGTCCGTGGCTGCTTTTTTTAGAGAGGGAATGTTTGCCAATACTAGACCGTAGGGTTCAGCAGCTGGAGGAAGTTGAATTTTAATCTCATTAGGGCAGGAACCCTCTGGAAAGGCAGAGGAGTCCTGCTCACCCCTCCCTATCTGTAGATAGGACAGTGGTGGATGATTACTTTCGACACAGGACACAGTGCTGGGATCAGGAACATGGGAAGGAGGGGGGCACAAAGAAACTGAAGGGGGAATTGTTAACAGTGGGGGCAATAGAATTATGGCCCAGTCCCCCACACCCCATGTTAGAGGGGTCAGGATCATCAAGACAAGGACCACAGGGGATATTGGTTACAGCCACCCACTAGCCGGACGACCCCCCATAGCTAATAGGAGTGGCCAGAGAAGAACGGATGATGGACAGTGAGTTACGCAAATGTCTCATGAGATCCTACACCTTACTCAAACAAGTAAACAGGCCATCAAATGCCCTTACAAGAAACCCTTCAGGTTTTGTGAAGTAGTCAATGAAAGTACCTGGGGCAGATGCAGGCAGGTGTACTGGGGGCTCTGTCTGCACACCCACACTGACAAACACATTATTCTTCTTCAGCGCCCACTCGCTCCAGTGCTTATACCTCATGCTGACAACAGGACTGGGCCAGGGGATCCATCTTAGGAGCCTCAACTATTACCCCAGTGGTGAAGAATCTGATGTGTGGGATTCACCCTGCTCACAGCCACAGTCCCAAGCTACTGAGAGATCGTGGTACCCTAAGGGCGTAGAGGACCCCGTCTGAGGACTAGCAGCACCCAATAGGGGAAAGACAAGGCCATCACTAGATAAGGATAGCCTTCTTCCCACCAGCTGGATCCCTTTGGAGACTACGCCCACTGCATGTGACTTCTCAGTAACCCCTCAATGGTAGTCATACGGGGTGACCAGGGGGGACCTAGGATAAGGTCCGATTGTTTTCTTTATTCCCATCCTAGTGTCCGGAAACCTGGGAAAGTGGGCTGGCTCCACCACTGATGAACACCTCCCCACAAGATACCGCAAGGGTGAGAAAGTGAATACAAGAGGGTAGATAGAGAAAATAAGCACCCCCTGGAAGCCAATAAGACAGAAACTGTGCAATAAAGAGGCAGGCCTTGCAAATAAAATACTGTCAAAAACAGCAGTCAAAAGGAGAGACACTCTCCCTGCCTCAGAGGATACCCACACCACACCACAATCTGAGGAGGGCAGGGAGAGTCTGCGGGTGCATCGAGTGGTGACGCCACAGGTCCGGGACAGCAGGGCAGGTGGGAGGGCAACTGGGCGACACGTTCAATAGGACACTGGGGCCGAAGCCCTGGCCAACATTGCCAGAGCCCTTGGGGGATACAAACAAACCCAGGGACAAATGGGCCAGGTTCTGGAAGAAGTGTGTGAGGTCCGCCTGCTGCTGAGGCCCATGGACACGCATATGGGCCAAATCGTGGACCTCATGGACCAGCTTGTGGGTGTTCTGAGGGACAGGCATGCGGTCCTAAGGACAGCTCAACCTCCCGCCAGTGGCCCGCAGGATGACAGTCCCACCTCCTCACCAGCGGCCACAGAGAGGGGTGAGCTGGAACAGGCTGACTCCTCAGACACCGCTGAGCCCGCAGCAGAGGCCCCCCCTTGCCAAACGCACAAGGGGCCGTCCAAAGAAAACCATTGGAGGATCACGTGGCAAAGCGCCAGCCAAACGCCAGTCAAAGAGTCAGCCATGATGGCACCTCTCTTCACCTTGACATTGACTTAATTGACTATCTTTACCCACACTGCCATGTTGATGGCAGGCGTCTGTTGGACTGTGTCACCACACCAATCTGGTGACTACTCTATTGTCTCGTCTACCATCACTGACAACTCATTGATTCACTTTGCACCATTTTCTTAAACATTACTTGTTTGGCACAAAAACTCATTGTAAATAAACACTCTTTACACACCTATGTTTTTGTGTCAGCTGCATGTTTATCACAGGATGTACAATGTTGACTCTGATTCCATTGAACAAGAAGCGCTGATTGTTTCAAGGCATTGAGAGGCTGAAGGGACCTAGAAAGACACAAGAGAACAACATTCACTTGTCAGGTGATGGCATCACAGCCATTACACAACATTTGTTATCAAGGTACACAAACCAGCACACATTACAAAGAGCAAGAATATCGACATAGACATCATGTAGCTGGGCATAACTACCCTGTGCCACAAACATTAGTCATCAGCACAGAGCCAACAACAGGCAGCAGTAAACAAGCTCCCCTAGGCTTTTCAGCACCATCAAAAACAGCAGACAATGGCACCGTTGTACAATGTCACTCACCTTCAAGGGAAGTAACGGCTGATGAGCTGTTGACGCAGGTCGACACCTTCCTCCTCTCCACTATCCTCGTCACTGGACATGTGTGGGTTTCCAGGTGGGAGCATCTGCTGCTCATCATCATCCAAGAGCAGGGGGATCTCTTTGCGAAGGGCCAGGTTGTGGAGCATGCAGCATGCAACTATGACCTGACTCACCTCTTGGGGAGAGTACATCAGTGCACCTCTGATACTGTCCAGGCGCCGAAATCGAGACTTAAGAAGACCAAAAGTACGCTCCACCACACAACGTGTCCTCCCATGGGCATCATTGTAGCGGACTTCACTCGGGGTCCTGGAATTCCTCAGTGGGCTCAGCAACCAAGGCCAGTTGAGGTATGCAGAGTCACCTAGGTGTGAGATACACAGACCAATTTTGTAATATAGCTGTGGCAGAGGACAGCATGTCACACATACAGCACGCTACTTGACTCTGCATACCCACCCACAATCCATGCACGCTCTGGATGCAGATTTGCCATCAGCTGTGGTACGATGCTGTTACACAGGATGTAGAAGTCATGTACTGATCCCGGATATTTGGCACAGACATGGGAGATTATCATATCCGCCTGGCATACCACTTGCACATTGATGGAATGGAAATGTTTTCTGTTCCTGCAGATGTGCTCATGTGCCTTTGGTGGAACCAGGCCAACATGTGTGCAGTCAATGGCACCAACAACATTAGGGATGTGGGCAAGGTTATAAAAATCACCCTTCACAGCTGCCAATTCATTTCTCTTGAGGAAATGGATGTAGCTGTCCTTGTAGGACATCATAGCGGACAGGACATCACGTAGCACCATGCTGAATATTGATTGAGACATCCTACTTGCGCTGACAGTTGCAAAAAATAGCATGGCCGCCATCACCTTACACGTTGGTTTCAAAGCAGTCGGATAGGTTCTGCGTGACCTCAGATGGGGTTCCAACTGAGCACATAGGTCCTGAAGGGCAGGTCGATCCAAACAAAATTTCCGTATGATGTCCTCATCCTCTATGTCCGCATGCAATGTGAATGGATGATGCACATTTGGCTGCCTACTAGGTAGGATGAAAGGGGACACATGTCATTTCAATTTCCCTCTGAGATGTGTCCAACATCTTACATTTTGACTGACACAGCGCCAACAATGAATGGCCTGAAACTACAGCTTACAGTACAAGTCATATGTAGAGACACCTTGATCTAAAGTAGTTGTACATGTGTCCAGTATTTACACAGTAAGTACTGCCAAAACAGATTCACACTATGTGAATGCCAAAAAGTACATTCCAACATCTTGTGTCACCAGCCCTGAGAGTAGTTGACACAGCACATGTCTGAAACAGCAACACTGCTGGCTTCTACGTAGCTGCTTTACCTGCCACAACTTATTGCGTATGTCGGCAGGGCACACAATACCAAGACAATGAGCACAGTGTGCATAAAGATCAAGTATAAACATGAGTTCAGCAATTTACAAAATAATATATGCACATTATGTAGTCAGTCCTTCATTACTTTGGGTTGCTTAGCCATTTCACACATTGACATGTGTACATATTTGAGAGTCCATCACACAACAGATCTGTGTACATGCACAACAATATTGTGAGACCGGCCTCACGGCGTTGCCCCCCCAATCATCCAGCCAACCTGCAACCACCCTCAAGACACGACATCTCCGACTCCGGCCGCCCCAGCCACCCAGATCCGAGGGCCGGCCAGAGCCCTGACAGACTCGACACCCTACCACGCATGTCCGACCGGGGGAGCGGGAACCCTCGAGCCAGACCCAAAGGCACCAGCCCAGTCACACCTCGGGTCGCCTTCCCCGGGAAGACTCGATCGGCCACCAGGCCCCTGGGGAGCAGACGCCTCCCCTGCCGAGCGTCTGGGGTCCCTCCCAGACCCACCTGAAAAGACCAAAGAAGTGAGAGGCAGGAAATCCCGCCGAACCCCCTCCATCACCCCAGTCCCCCCTCTGCGAGGACCCCGGACTTCAAAGAGCAAGCGGAGTATAACAAGGGGTGCCGGAGAAACGAAGGCAGAGAAGACCTGGAACCATCCGAGCCTGCTGACGCTGTCGCGGCTCCTGAACGCTGAAGTTACCTGGGCCTGCTGAGTGACTCGCGGCCTCTTGCTATTGAACCATCTGAGCCCTGCTGACGAGGTCGCGGCTCCCGAGCACTGAACCACCTGGGCCTGCTGAGTGACTCGCGGCCCCCAGCTATTGAACCATCTGAGCCTTGCTGACGGAATCGCGGCTCCCGAACTCCGACCACCGGTGCCTGCTGAGAAACTCGCGGCGCTCCCCTTGAGGACGACTCGGTAAGAGATCGCCCAGAGAATCGACACCCTCCAGCTCGGGGATTGTGAGCTATCCGCAGGGTATTTCACAGAGACACTATCTTGAAAGACTGTCCCGCTACCCCCATTCCCCACGACCGATTTGTGGTACTTCGTGCCACTGCTGTACTACTTGCATCTTGGATCATAAAGATCCCTTGAAAATCATCGATAAAAAAGACCTATCGTCCTACAAAGAATACGTGTGGTGTCACTCTGTTCGTAGTGTATATCAGGGTGTGCGCGCCTAGTTCGGCCTACGTGGCAGAGGTGGGTCAAAGAGGTGGGCAAGACGGGCATCAAACCCCCCTCCGGCGAACGCCTTTCCAGCATTTGGTGGCAGACGACGGGATCCGAGCCGACACCGAAAGAGAGCGTGCAGTAAACGACTGACACACTACCAAACAGAGATGGAAGGAGAAACCTCCCTGGGTGCCGCAAGTACCGAAATAAGCTCACCGTTCCGAGAGGATCAATTGGACTATTACACACATAGAGAATTAAAACAGTTTTGCAAAGACCTTGGCATCGCTACCACCGGATTAAGCACAAAGGAAGACTTCCAGAAAGTATTGAAAACCTGGGTCGAGACGGGGGCGCCCCCGACCCAAACGGAAGGAGACTCTGCCCATGAACCACAAAGCATCCCGGCGAGAAACAACGGGCCAGAGGGGAACCTGTCCCCCGAGGAGCTAGCGGACCGAGAGAGAAGCCGCAACCACGAACTTGAACTGGCAAAACTAAAAATCGAGGGAGAACTAAAACTAGCAGAGAAAAAGTTGGCCGTCGAGCAGTTACGGCTACAAGGGGAACTCGAAGAGAAGAGACGCCAAAGAGAGCACGACGAAAAGAAGCTCCAGCTAGAACATGAACGCAGCCTGAAGGAGATCGAGTGGCGGGCTAAAAACGAAAAGTCACAGCCACCCGGGAATCCACCGCCCGCTCCCACCGGGGAAACCAAAGTCCACATCCCCAAGGATGTGGTAAAAGAGTATTACAAGAACGACGATATCCAGCAGTGGTTTAAGGCCTACGAAGTCGCCATGACCTCTCACCGAGTCCCGCAGAAGGATTGGGGGGCTGGCCTATGGGGCCGGTTCTTAAGCGAAGGAAGAGACACCCTGCTAGATCTGCCCTCCACGGTCATGAACTCCTACAGCCACATGAAGGAAGCCCTCGTGGGCCGGTATGGACTCACCCCCGAAATGTACCGACAACGGTTCCGAGATTGTAAGAAGATACCAGGCACCACGTGGGTAGAATACGTGAACTTTTACAGCCGAGCCTTGGACGGGTGGATCAAGGGCAGCAAGGTCTCCACCTTTGAAGAACTGTTTGATCTGATTGCCTGGGAACATTTAGCGGCCAATTGCTTTGTAGAACTGCGCCAGCATCTCCTGGACAGCAAACTCACCGACCCTCGGAAGCTGGCCGCTGAGGCTGATCGTTGGGTGAATACCCGAGCCACCCGAGGCCCCGTGGGGGACTACGGCCGCCACAATCAAGGCCCCCCCTGCCAGAGGGGCGGAGGGAACCACGGCCGACCAAGAGACTTCCCCGGGGGTCCTCAACCAGCCCCCCCAGCAGCCCACCAGCGGCGGGTTCAGCCCCGTCTCCAGCAAGCTCCGGAGTCGCAGGACGGCTAGGTCCACGAGCTAGGATCACCTGCTTCCGCTGCCAACGGCCCGGACACTACGCCAATGACCCCCAGTGTCCCCAGTATCAGCGAACCACAACGACCAACCCCCCGGCCCGGCAGATGGCCTCCGTAGCTCTGGGGGAAGAGATGGAGGACTCCGAAGAATGGGAACCGGCGGCCATGGCCCTGGTCTCCCTTGGTGATCGAGAAATGGTCCCCGGGACACCCTTGCCCGCCAACACAAAGAAATACCAACAGCAAGTGACCATCAATGGCCACCGAGTCGAGGGCCTCCGCGACACCGGGGCGAGTGTCACCGCGGTCCACCGCAGCCTAATTCCGAAGACCAGATCCTAACCGGTGCCCTCTGTCCGGTCGTATCCTCCGACAATTCTGAGAGCCTCTGCCAGATGGCGCTGGTGCCCTTCGAGTGGGGAGGGGTCTCCGGAGAACTGAAGGTAGCGGTCCGGACATCACAGCCCGTAGACTGCCTCCTGGGCAATGACCTGGAGAGTTCCCCGTGGGGGCAAGTAGAACGACGAGCCCATCTGGAGATGATGGGCCTACCAGAATGGGTCTGCACCACCACGTGCTCCATGACCGCGCGATTGCCTCTCTCCGAGGGCAGTGAGGCCCTCCTACCGAACACTATCCCCGAGAGCCGGGACACTCTACCAGAAGCGGACAACCCTCCTTCAGAGGGAGAAGAGGACACTAACCCGGGAGAAGGGCCAGAACCTTCCGCCCCGGAGGCCCTGACTGAGCTCGGAGAACTGCCCGAGATGGGCCAGTGGCGCTGTGAGGGGGGGCCCTCCCGGGAAGAATTCTGCCAGGAACAGGCCATTTGCCCCCCCCTCGTGGGACTCAGACAACAAGCCGAAGCCCAGGCCGCCGGTGACCGAACCGGAACCCATTGGATCTATTGGGACAATGGCCTCCTATACAGCGAGCAAAAGTCCGCCGAGCTAGGCGCAGCTCGGGTACTGGTGGTACCCCTGCGTTTCCGGAGCTTCCTCCTGGGCCTGGCCCACGATGTACCCTTGGCAGGACACTTAGGCCAAGACAAGACATATCAGCGATTGGTTACCCACTTCTATTGGCCCAAGATGCGAGCGAATGTAGAAGTACACTGCAAATCCTGCCTCACGTGCCAGGGCAGTGGGAAGAGTGGCGGAAAACGCAAAGCTCCCTTACAACCGTTCCCCATTGTGAGTACCCCGTTCGAGCGGGTCGGCATCGACATCGTGGGACCCCTGGATCCGAAGACCGCCCAGGGCTACAGGTTCATCCTTGTCCTGGTGGACCATGCCACCCGCTACCCCGAGGCCATCCCCCTCCGCACCGTGACGGCTCCCGTGGTGGGCCGAGCTCTCATGGGGATCTTCTCCCGTGTCGGATTTCCCCGCGAGGTTGTGAGTGATCGCGGCACTAACTTTATATCCCGCTACATGAAGTCCCTGTGGCAGCAGTGCGGAGTCACGTATAAGTTCACGACCCCCTACCACCCCTAGGGCAACGGCCTAGTGGAACGCTTCAACCGTACCTTAAAGGGAATGATCCTGGGCCTCGAAGAGCCCCTGCGCCGGAAATGGGACGTCCTCCTCCCTTGCCTCCTGTTCGCATACCGAGAAGTTCCCCAAAAGTCTCTGGGGTTCAGCCCTTTCGAACTGCTATACGGACATCCCGTCCGAGGGCCCCTGAGCCTGGTCAAAGAGGGCTGGGAGACAAGCCCCCGGGGGACACCCCATGATGTGTTCCGCTACATCCTGGCGCTCCGCAACCAGACGAGGAAGTTCAGAGAACTCACAGAGGCTAACCTCGAGGCCAGCCAAGAAGAAATGAAGTGCTGGTATGACCAGAACGCAACCCTGGTCGAGTTCCAGCCGGGCCAGCAGGTTTGGGTCATGGCCCCGGTGAAGCCCTGCGCCCTACAAGACAAATGGACTGGTCCCTTCAAGGTGATCGAGCGGAAGAGCCAGGTCACGTACCTGGTCGATGTACAGTCCCCCCGGAACCCCCTCCGGGTCCTCCACGTGAACCGTCTCAAGCCCCACTTTGTGAGAACGGAATTAAGTTTGCTACTGGCCCCCGATGATGGGGCGGAAGAAGACACCGAACCCCTGCCTGACCCCCTGTGCGCTAAAGACCTGGATGGCTCCGTGGAGGGAGTAAGACTTTCAACCACCCTCACTCCCCAACAGTCCGACGACCGCCGCCAGCTGCTCAGACAATTCGCAGACCTCTTCTCCCTCATTCCAAGGGTCACCGACTGGTGTGTCCACGACGTGGACACCGGCGACAGCCCGCCTGTGAGACACCGAGCCTACCGGGTGCCTGACCGGGTCCGCACCTGCATCAAGACCGAGGTACAGAAGATGCCCACCCTTGGAGTAATCGAACCCTCCGACAGCCCCTGGGCCAGCCCGGTGGTCCTGGTCCCGAAGGCGGCTTCCCCGGGGGTCGCCCCCGAACTAAGATTCTGTGTGGACTACCGGAGGCTCAATGCGGTCACCCGGGCAGACACTCACCCTATCCCCCGCGCCGACGAGCTCATCGACCGCCTGGGGGCCGCCCGGTTCCTCAGCACTTTCGACCTGACCTGCGGATACTGGCAGATTGCTCTCACGGAGGGAGCGAAAGAACGCTCTGCCTTCTCCACACCAGATGGCCACTACCGCTTCAGGGTCATGCCGTTCGGGATGAAGAACGCCCCGGCCACATTCCAGCGGTTGGTGAACAAGGTCCTGGCCGGACTCGAGGAGTTCAGCGCAGCATACCTTGACGACATCGCCGTATTCAGCTCTCAATGACACGAGCATCTCCAGCACCTCCGACAAGTACTCATGGTCCTGCGCCAAGCCGGCCTAACAGTGAAAGCCAGCAAATGCCAGCTCGGGCAAGGCTCCGTGGTCTACCTGGGGCATCAGGTGGGCAGCGGCCAGGTCGCCCCCCTCCAACCGAAGATCGACGCCATCAAGTCCTGGGAGCCCCCCACCACGCAGACGGAGGTCCGGGCCTTCCTGGGCCTTACAGGGTACTACCGGAGGTTCATTAAAAACTATGGTAGTATCGCGGGGCCCCTCACGGAGTTGACCTCCAAAAAGCTTCCGAAGAAGGTGCAGTGGACCACCCCGTGCCAGCAGGCGTTCGACGCCTTGAAAACCACCATGTGCACCGCCCCCGTGCTCAAGGCCCCCGACTACTCCCAAGAGTTTGTGGTCCAGACCGATGCCTCCGAACACGGCATCGGGCCGTCCTCTCGCCGTTCGACGACAAGGGCATCGATCAGCCCATAGCCTTCATCAGCCGAAGGCTGCTGCCGCGAGAGCAGCGTTGGAGTACTATAGAACGAGAGACCTTTGCCGTAGTCTGGGCCCTCAAGAAACTACGGCCCTACTTGTTCGGAACCCATTTCCGAGTACAGACGGACCACCGGCCCTTGCGGTGGCTAATGCAGATGAGGGGGAAGAACCCCAAGCTACTACGATGGTCCATCTCTCTCCAAGGGATGGATTTCACTGTCGAACATCGCCCCGGGGCGGATCATGCCAACGCCGACGGCCTGTCCCGGTTCTTCCACTTCGGCGAGGAGAATCCCCCAGTGGATGGGTAGTTCTCCACGCCTTTCAGCTGGGGGGGACGCGTGTGAGACCGGCCTCACGGCGTTGCCCCCCAATCATCCAGCCAACCTGCAACCACCCTCAAGACACGACATCTCCGACTCCGGCCGCGCCAGCCACCCAAATCCGAGGGCCGGCCAGAGCCCTGACAGACTCGACACCCTACCACGCATGTCCGACCGGGGGAGTGGGAACACTCGAGCCAGACCCAAAGGCGCCAGCCCAGTCACACCTCGGGTCGCCTTCCCCGGGAAGACTCGATCGGCCACCAGGCCCCTGGGGAGCAGGCGCCTCCCCTGCCGAGCGCCTGGGGTCCCTCCCAGACCCACCTGAAAAGACCAAAGAAGTGAGCGGCAGGAAATCCCGCCGAACCCCCTCCGTCACCCCAGTCCCCCCTCTGCGAGGACCCCGGACTTCAAAGAGCAAGCGGAGTATAACAAGGGGTGCCGGAGAAACGAAGGCAGAGAAGACCTGGAACCATCCGAGCCTGCTGACGCTGTCGCGGCTCCTGAACGCTGAAGTCACCTGGGCCTGCTGAGTGACTCGCGGCCTCTTGCTATTGAACCATCTGAGCCCTGCTGACGAGGTCGCGGCTCCCGAGCACTGAACCACCTGGGCCTGCTGAGTGACTCGCGGCCCCCAGCTATTGAACCATCTGAGCCTTGCTGACGGAATCGCGGCTCCCAAACTCCGACCACCGATGCCTGCTGAGAGACTCGCGGCGCTCCCCTTGAGGACGACTCGGTAAGAGATCGCCCAGAGAATCGACACCCTCCAGCTCGGGGATTGTGAGCTATCCGCAGGGTATTTCGCAGAGACACTATCTTGAAAGACTGTCCCGCTACCCCCATTCCCCACGACCGATTTGTGGTACTTCGTGCCACTGCTGTACTACTTGCATCTTGGATCATAAAGATCCCTTGAAAATCATCGATAAAAAAGACCTATCGTCCTACAAAGAATACGTGTGGTGTCACTCTGTTCGTAGTGTATATCAGGGTGTGCGCGCTTAGTTCGGCCTACGTGGGAGAGGTGGGTCAAAGGGGTGGGCAAGACGGGCATCGAACCCCCCTCCGGCGAACGCCTTTCCAACAAATATCAGAAGTGGCATGTGAGGGAGTACATGCCAATGCATGTAATCCTGTACACTGTCATGGCATGTGTAGTCACCAGTGAAAATGTCACACTAGCATTGAATTACAATATCTGGTGGCATGATTCATAGTAAGTGTCTACTGTTCAATGCTGAGAACTGGCCATTGCCATTGCCACAGCATAATGTGTCCATAGGTGCCGTAAGCATGCACCACCACTGCACTCACGGCCATTGGCACCAATGTTAAGCTGCCAAATCACAGTAGCGACCGCCTGGGACCCGCAGTGCGACACCACCAACACCCGTGCCCATTCAACCAATGGGAACTGCGATCGCGGTAGTGAAATATACAGTTGAAACCCGCGTTAGGCGCGCACTGCTACCACTGGGCTGGTCATTGGCACCAATGTTAAGCTGCCAAATCGCGGTAGCGACGGCCTGGCCCCTACGGTGTGTCACCGCCAGTGCCCATGCCCCTACAGCCAATGGGAACCACAATTGCGGTAGAGAAATGCACTTTTGAAAATCGCAGGAGGCATGCTCTCTGACCGCGGGGCAGGTCATTGGTACCAATGTTAAGCTGCCAAATCGGGGTAGCATCCGCCTGGCCCCTGCGGTGTTGCACCACCAATGCCCATGCCCCTACAGTCAATGGGAGCTGCAATTGCGGGGTAGAAATGCACTTTTGAAAATCGCGGTAGGTGTGATCCGCTACCGCAGGGCCGGTCATTGGATGCAATTGAAAGATGCACGATTGCAGTAGTGACCGCCTGGCCCCTGAGGGTGTCACCGCCAATGCCCATGTCCCTACAACCAATGGGAACTGCAATAGCGGTAGTGAAATACACATTTGAAAATTGCCGTATGCGTGCTCCTCTACCGCGGGGCCGATCATTGGTCACATTTGAAAACACCTGGAACACCAATTGCAGCAGCTGATTAACAATGAAACAACCCCAGGGGGCTATATATGTCTGGGAGAGAGCCACACTTCCACTGCATCCAGACACTGCTGACTGACACTCTTCACCACAAACTGCTGCTGTTCCTGTCTCCTGGACCCAGTGATGGTGAGAACTGAGAACATCAGGGCCGTCCCTTCACCACAGAGGAGCTGGAGGTCCTGGTGGACGAGGTCCTCTCACAGTATGGGAGGCTATATGGTGCTCCTGATGTCATGGTAAGTGTTTCAGAGTGAAAGTAGGAGAGTGCAGAGAGTGCACACATGAAGTTGTTCTGCTGCAGTATGTGCCTGAGAGTGTGTGTTTGTGTGATACACTGCCTAGCATGCTGACTTCAGGTAAATAGGGTGTGTAGCCTAATTTCCACAGATCCCGGGCTGCATTTCAGGATGGGAGGGACATGCAGTATTTTTGCAGCCATACAGTAACACTGCTGGTTTGGAAAGTGGAAGTCAGAACAGACATTGCCTGTGTTAACGGATGTCTGAGTCCATGAGGTTTTCACATGCTCATTTGTGACATTGCAAAGACATTTCGTCCAGAGGGTACTGGTGGAAGTGTGTTTGACTTTTATATTGCCACACCATGGATATGTAAGCATTATGCACAAGAGTGAAATGCCTGAGGGTGACACTCTTGGTGGAAATTCGCCTATGACACAGCAAATTGTAGTGCTTCTGAAACATCCTCCCTCCATTTTTTTCATTATGTGCACTGACTCGCATGTGTAGGCACTGTTTGCCCTCTCATATTGTACATGCATGTGACTGTTCAGATGGCCCACGTTTAACCTTAGTGTGAGCCCCCCCTGGCCTGAACAGTTACTACCCAATTTGACAGTGACCCATCACTGAATGGACAGAGTGAGACATATGTGTTGTCTGCCACCCTATTCATCAATGAGCTATCTTAGGCCTGTGATTAGCACAAAACAGACCTTGTGAGAAGGGTGTGAGAATGTAAGATCATGTACCTAAGTGTGACCTCCATGACACAGTAAGCCATTCACAGGCCAAGGACATTGAGGGGTGTGTAGTGTTGGACACAGTGAGTCTGCCCCGAAACATAATTTCCAATGTAATGTATGTATTTTTCCTTCACAAACTGCATCTGTCAAATCTTGGACTTGCGCAGGAGCAGAGATGCTTGTTCCCAATGCCCCGTCCAGGAGAACCTCTGGTGCCAATGTTGCTAGCCCCCAGGGGAATCTCCCAGTGGGGGAAGGGGGAGTGGATAAAATAATAAAGAAGACAAAGAGACTGCCTGAGGTTTTCTGCTTCCAACCTTCTGTTTCTTCTCTGCACTTGTGGTCTTGTTGATAGTTGGTTCTAGAAACTAAACACATGCATACTTAGTTCTAATATTAATTTAAATCCTAAATATTCTCTCAACTTCCTTCTCTCTGTGTACATACCAGAATAACCTTGGCCTTTGCTTCTCCTCAATGTGTCTTCAGAATCTTTCTGTCTTTTTAAAGATAGGGTCGTTCTGTAGCAAGATAAATATCTATAAGTGATTCTGTAAATGGACTGTATTCCTTTCTGATCAATTATTATCTTAACTGAACTTATACATACCTAACTTCTTATTACTATCTCGTTCTAGTCTTTTCTAATAAGGAGAGTAGAGACAAGGCAACCGGATAACCTTCTCACGTAGCCTCCTCTAGACAACTGGTAGATGGTGTTATGAGATGTATATCAAGTTCCTCCTCAGAGATAATAATATATATACAGTCTATCGGTCTCCTCAGAACTATCAGGAACACGAGCAATAGTAATTACATACACTCAATCGATAACTCGTGGTACTTAGCTGAGGTGTAGAGAGTTCGCTACTAACTCGACGAGTTAGCATCTAGTTCTGAACAGTCTTCGGTTTGGAACGTTGCTCCGTGAGGAAGTCGAAATTCTGGAGCTTCAGTGACAGCACGGATTCTGACTGGAACACTGCTCCCTCGGCGAGGTAGTGGTCTTGGAATTGGTTTTCAAGGATTATTGAATAGTGTCTCTGCTGGAGGCTTGCGCAAGCAATCCAACGAAGCTTCTATGACAAGAGTAGAATTTGAATATCTCGAACTCGGCAATATCTCAGGAATAGTTTTACTATGGCAAGAATTGATAACAGATTAGCATCCACGAAACCTAACTAACTAACTAACTGACTGGAATTCAAGAATGCGTGCGCTTCTGTCAAAAGTCTCGGTGAAGTGCACCAACGTTCTATTGTGAGCGCCACTAGTAGAGCTCCGTAACGAAGAAAGACTAGACCATCAACTTCAGCACTTCGTCGGCCATCTTGGAGTTATACAATCTCCAAGCTTCCTTCCAAGTAATAGCCTTTACCTTCTGTTTGCTAGAAATCGTGTTTTCTTGATGTGTAAAACAGACTGAATGATTCTGATCCTTTGGAATTCTGACAGTACCCTCTCGCAAGGTAGGTCCTTCCGGTTGGGGTTTCCTTGGAAATTTTCGGTAGAAGGCCTTTACCAAACGAGGAGCATGAACATCAGAATTTAGTTCCCAGGATCTCTCCTCAGGACCATAACCCTTCCAGACAACCAAATAATAGATCTTTCCTTTACGTCTAGCCGAATCCAGTATTCTTTTAACCTCAAATTCCTCTCCAGATTCTAATTGTACAGTTTTTGGAGGTAGTGTCACTCTGAGGTGTGGTGAGGTCTTCTTTAACAGGGAGACATGAAACACTGGGTGGATCTTCATCTTTTTTGGTAATTTCAATCGATAAGTTACTGGGTTCACTAGTTTCTCGATCCGATAAGGACCTAAAAATTTTGGTTGAAATTTGCGGGTTCCTTTTAACCTAAGGTTTTTTGAGTTTAACTATACCTGATCTCCAACTTTTAGGTTTGGACCCTCTCTTCTCTTTTTATCTGCATATTTTTTATAACTTTCTTTAGCCCTGATCAAATTTCCTTTTGCTACCTGATGAACGTGTGTTAGATCTTTTATCATGTCTTGGACTGCAGGAACTGAAACTTCTCTAAAATGTGTAGAGGAATTAGGGTGTCTACCATAATTTAAATAAAAGGGAGTAAAACCTGTGGAGACATTTTTTGCGTTATTATATGCAAATTCTGCCGCCCAAATATACTCTGGCCAGTCCCCTTCTTGATCAAGTAAGTATAGCCTCAAATACTGTTCCGATTCTTGGTTCACCCTCTCTGTTTGGCCATCTGTTTCTGGGTGAAAACTCGTGGAGTATCTAGCTTCAACCCCTAAGCCTTCCATGAATGTCTTCCAGAAATGGGATAGGAATTGGGAACCCCTGTCTGAGACCACTACCCTTGGGATACCATGAGCTCGCACGACATGAGTGCTGAAGAGTTTGGCTAACTCCTTGGCTGTTGGGATTTTCTTTAGGGCAACAAAATGAGCCATCTTGGTGAAAGCATCAACAAACACCAATATGGTGTTGTAACCTTGATCTGAAGGCAAATCCACTATTAGATCCATAGTGATTGTATGCCATGGATATGGGGGAGTGGGCATGGGTTGGAGTAACCCCTTAGGGGATTGTCTCTCAGATTTTCCCCGAGCACAGACCTCACATGAACCCACATAGGAATCAATGTCCCGAGACATTTGTGGCCACCAAAAGTTTCTCTTAACCAATTCTTTAGTTTTCTGTATTCCCTTGTGTCCAGCCAATCTGTGGTCATGGTTTTCTTCAAGAGCTATTTGTCGTGTGTCTTGGTTTGGTAGAAATAATTTTCCTGCGTGGAATGGTAAACCATGTCGAATTTCTCTTTCAGCTTCTTGTTCTGTCCATTCTCTCATTTCTTCAGATGTCATAGCCTTCATTATCTTTTCCTCAACTGTCTCTTCAGTCTCTTGATTCACTACAGCCACAATCTTATTTTCTGGAATGATCTTTTGTTGTTCTTGATGTTTCTCCACACCATCAGTGTCTAATCTGGACAAGGCGTCAGCTTTTCCATTCTTGTTTCCAGGTCTGTACGTGATTACAAAATCATAGTCTGCGAAATACAGTGACCATCTAAGCTGGCGTGGAGTAAGAGTCTTTGCTGATTTCAAGAACTTCAGGTTTCGATGATCCGTGAACACCGTCACGACATGTCTTGCTCCCATTAGGTAGTGCCTCCATTCCTTAAAAGCGTCCTTGATGGCTAGTAGCTCCTTTTCGGTAATTGTATAATTGATTTCTGCCGAAGTTAATTTTCTAGACCTATAAGCAACCGGATGGAGTTGTCCAGTCCTTTTATTCCTTTGGGATAGAATTCCTCTGATTGCCAAATCTGAAGCATCAGTCTCCAGATAAAAAGGTTCAGTGGGGTCGGCATGCAATAAAACTGGTGCGGTGGTGAATTCTAGTTTCAATTGTTGAAAGGCCTTTTCAGCTTCTTCTATCCAATTAAAAGGAACACTCTTCTTCAGAAGTCGAGTGAGTGGAATGAGTTTATGAGAGAATTCATTTACAAATCTTCGATAGAAATTGGCAAAGCCTATGAAGCTTTGTAACTCCTTAATATTCCTTGGAGACTTCCATTCTAGAACAGCCATCACTTTTTTTGTATCCATGGTTATTCCGGATGGTGTGAGAACGAATCCTAGGAACTCCACTTCTTTTGTATTGAACTCACATTTTTCTAATTTGACATACAGATTGTTTTCTCTCAACCTTTGCAAAACCTTCCTTACTTGATCTGGGTGTTCTTTTTCTGTCTTTGAGTAGATTAAAATATCGTTGATGTATACAATAACGGATTGGTCTATGAATTCTCTCAGCACACTGTTGATGAAGTGCTGAAAGGCAGCTGGGGCATTGCACAATCCGTAAGGCATTACTTGATATTCGTACAGTCCCAAATTCGTCCTGAAGGCCGTCTTCCACTCATCGCCCTCCTTAACCCTAATCAAATGGTAAGCACCACGAAGATCCAACTTAGTGTATATCTGTGCTTCCTTCACCTGGTCTAAGAGTACTGATATGAGTGGTAAAGGATATCTGTTCTTGATGGTGACCTTATTTATTGCTCGATAATCAATACACGTTCTTAGGTCTCCTTCTTTCTTTCGGACAAAAAAAAGCGGCGAAGAGACGGGGGATTGGGAGGGGCGTATGAACCCATTTGCCAGATATTTCTCTATATACTTCTTCAGATGCTCATTCTCCTTTTCTGTCAAGGCATAGACTCTTCTACACGGTAGATTCGCACCTGGCTCCAATTCTATTCGACAATCGAATGGTCGATGGGGGGGCAGTTTCTCCGCTTCAACTTCATCAAATACATCTTGAAACTCTTTGTACTCCGGTGGTATCTCACTTGTGTGGATCACACAAACTGATACATCTTGTTCGCTCAAATGTGAGGCCGGCCCAGGTTCTCTAACTCTGTCTGTAAAGTTAAAACAATTTTCTGTGCAAAAGTCAGAGTTCATTTTCACAGTTCTAGTTTCCCAATTTATACTCGGGTTGTGCTCAGTGAGCCATGGCAAGCCCAGTATAATCTGGAATTGAGGAGCATCAATTAAATTGAATTGTATAACTTCTCGATGACTCTCCTGAAAGGTCATTTCCACTTGTTCCGTATGACTGGTGATGGGTCCGGAAGAAAGATTGGTCCCATCCACCGCCCTCACTGGTTCACTTTTCGCCTTTTGAATTGCTCTCAAACCAATCTTCCTGGCATATTTTATATCACAGAAGTTTCCAGTCGCTCCTGAGTCCAACATGACTGAAACTTCTGTCAGGGTAATGTCTCTGAATTTCAATGTCATAGAAATCACTAGGTGAGGATTCGATGACTGTAAGGTATTTGCCAAATAATGCTCTTCTGGAGTTGTTTTATTCTCTGCAACCACCAGCCCAACTCCCTTTACTGGTGGTGCTTGAAGTTTTCCTCCTCCTTGGAAAACATTTTTGGTTTCTTTGGGCACATTCTCACAAAATGTCCACTATTTCCGCAATACATACATAAATTATTCTGTCGTCTTTTCTCCTTCTCTTCCTTAGTTAAAGGCCCACGGACAGTTCCGATTTGCATTGGCTTCACCCCCGATCGACCTTCTGTATTTCTCGTTGATTCTACCTTAACTCTGTCAAATCTTGGAGTGTTGAATCTGAATTCTTTCTTCTTTTCCCCTCTCCTCTCGCTTTGTCTAAAGTCGATTTCCAAAACTAAGTCTATCAAGGCCGATACATCAGTGGGTCGATTTGGAATTTGGGCTAAAACGTCTTTCAACTCGTCCTTAAGCCCTCTATAGAAGACAGCAGCTCTTTTACTCTCTGGCCAGTCTGTTTCTACTACCAACTTGTTGAATTGGGCCAGATATGCCACAAGTTCCTTATTACCTTGTTTTAGTTCTAATAATTCATTATCTGTGGCCTGCGATATCTTTCGTCGATCAAAAATTCGAAGAAATTCTTTTTTAAAGTTCTCAAAATCATATAGCAGAGCATCATCTCTGGAGATCAATGGCATGGACCAATTGGCGGCGTCACCACTGAGATAGGACAAAATGAAGGCCACGCGGGTCTGTGCATCCGGAAAAATCGTAGGACGACACATAAAATGCAAAGAGCATTGTGTCAAAAACACTTGGGCCTTTTGTGGATCCCCACTAAATCTTTCTGGAGGTGCTAATGGTATCACTGGGGACAGGGAATGCACCACATGAGTTGCTAATCGGGAAGTGGAACCCAAGCTTTCTCTTTCTGTGTCTGGAAATCTAGACGTTTCAGTTAATCTAGCTGCCAACTCCACAGTTTCCCTTCTAGCGTCCATTATTTCTTGTCTCAATTCCTTATTCTCGTCTCTAACTGCTGTAAGCTCTTTTTGGATTAGACCTAAAACTTCTCCCAAGTCTTTTAACTCTAAACCTTCAGCCATTTCTGCTCAGGCGCAAGTTTTAACACTTGGGCACTTCACTCTGTCAAATCTTGGACTTGCGCAGGAGCAGAGATGCTTGTTCCCAATGCCCCGTCCAGGAGAACCTCTGGTGCCAATGTTGCTAGCCCCCAGGGGAATCTCCCAGTGGGGGAAGGGGGAGTGGATAAAATAATAAAGAAGACAAAGAGACTGCCTGAGGTTTTCTGCTTCCAACCTTCTGTTTCTTCTCTGCACTTGTGGTCTTGTTGATAGTTGGTTCTAGAAACTAAACACATGCATACTTAGTTCTAATATTAATTTAAATCCTAAATATTCTCTCAACTTCCTTCTCTCTGTGTACATACCAGAATAACCTTGGCCTTTGCCTCTCCTCAATGTGTCTTCAGAATCTTTCTGTCTTTTTAAAGATAGGGTCGTTCTGTAGCAAGATAAATATCTATAAGTGATTCTGTAAATGGACTGTATTCCTTTCTGATCAATTATTATCTTAACTGAACTTATACATACCTAACTTCTTATTACTATCTCGTTCTAGTCTTTTCTAATAAGGAGAGTAGAGACAAGGCAACCGGATAACCTTCTCACGTAGCCTCCTCTAGACAACTGGTAGATGGTGTTATGAGATGTATATCAAGTTCCTCCTCAGAGATAATAATATATATACAGTCTATCGGTCTCCTCAGAACTATCAGGAACACGAGCAATAGTAATTACATACACTCAATCGATAACTCGTGGTACTTAGCTGAGGTGTAGAGAGTTCGCTACCAATTCGACGAGTTAGCATCTAGTTCTGAACAGTCTTCGGTTTGGAACGTTGCTCCGTGAGGAAGTCGAAATTCTGGAGCTTCAGTGACAGCACGGATTCTGACTGGAACACTGCTCCCTCGGCGAGGTAGTGGTCTTGGAATTGGTTTTCAAGGATTATTGAATAGTGTCTCTGCTGGAGGCTTGCGCAAGCAATCCAACGAAGCTTCTATGACGAGAGTAGAATTTGAATATCTCGAACTCGGCAATATCTCAGGAATAGTTTTACTATGGCAAGAATTGATAACAGATTAGCATCCACGAAACCTAACTAACTAACTAACTGACTGGAATTCAAGAATGCGTGCGCTTCTGTCAAAAGTCTCGGTGAAGTGCACCAACGTTTTATTGTGAGCGCCACTAGTAGAGCTCCGTAACGAAGAAAGACTAGACCATCAACTTCAGCACTTCGTCGGCCATCTTAGAGTTATACAATCTCCAAGCTTCCTTCCAAGTAATAGCCTTTACCTTCTGTGTGCTAGAAATCGTGTTTTCTTGATGTGTAAAACAGACTGAATGATTCTGATCCTTTGGAATTCTGACAGCATCACAGATGTGGGCCTTCTTCACATTGTTTTCTGTGCTGGCATTCTGCATGTGTATGAGATGGCCAGGTACTGTGTCCATCCTCATACCTGCATGCATTTACGATTATCTGATGCTAATGTACTACGTGTCATGCTGTAATGCCTCTGCTAAACATGTTTGAATAGCTGTGCTAAGTTTGTGTATGCTCCTGTACTGAGACACAGTGGTACATAACCCAGTGTCACTGAAATTTCCTCCTCTTGTCTCCCATGCCTGCAGCTTATATTCCACCAGCGTAAGGCCTTATGGAGGGCCATTACACGCAAGGTGTGGGCTCTGGCTGTCTCCAACGGATGGCACACACACTGTCACAAGAGGTGGGATGACATCTGCCAGCTGAGCAAAAATGTGGCAGAGATGATGCTGGGGCTGCTCCCTCGGACTGGAAGGTTGGCGCGCAGGAGCATGACACCACTAATGGCCCGTATCTTGGCAGTGACACAGCCAGAGCTGGATGAACATTTGAAGGCCCATCAGCAGCAAGTTGGGGGTGAGTATTCTGTGAAGGGTGACTTTGGGTGTGAGTGACTGCATGTCTCACAACCCTGAGTCAGTGCGGAGCTCTGTGATGTCTCAAGTGTGATGTAATAGCTTGCAAGTGGCCTCTGTGTTGAGTGCAGCTGTCATGCATTTACGCTACATGTACTTTCTCATGTGTTTAATGTAATGGCCCTTGACATTGCAGGCTGTGATGTGGCCTTATGGCATCAGCTGCATTAGGGGAGACCTGCACATCACCGGGCAGTGAACAGCAGTGTGCCTCATCTTAGTGTGCTTTCGTCGATGTGTGCAGTGCCTGACTTCGAAATTGTGAGAACTACACATCTGACACCAATGTGCAACGGTCGTTGTGATGTAGCTCATGGCCATTGTAAAAGGACATTTTTGAGTCAGTATCTGTGTTGTCCCCTGAAAGTGACTCCATATGTGATTGTGACAACATGTTGAAATGTACATCTTTCTCACCTACAGGCACGCAGGTAGGCTTACAGGAATCTGTATGTCAGGTAACATAGAGGCACGGGCAAGCTATTTGGCTGTGTGAACATCACATGGGTCATTAATGCCAAGTATGCATGTTACAATGCATCTTCTGATTTTTGCATTAAGGTTGCACACGCAGACTGTACAGGGTGGTGTGCAACATGAGGTTATCATAATCTAGTTTTGTGCTTTGCTTGCATATGATGTTTGTGAGTATGGCACTAAAATGAACCTACGTCTCTGTCTATTGAAGCATCTACCAAGGGCACAGAAGGACAGGGGACAGACACCAGTGGTGAGGCATCTTGCACGACTGCTACACATGAGCTCACTGACACTCATGTGACCAGCGCCTCGGAGGGGGACAGGAGTGCCCTTGAAGAATCATGCCCAGAAACACCAACCTCAACGTCATCTGACGCCAGTGGTGACTCCTCAATGTTGGCGGGCACAGGGAGTGGGAAATCTGCCTCATCTTCCACCACACATTGTCCAGTGCCCACCCTCCCGGCTACTAGCACTAGCGCTGCCCATGCCCACAGCAGTCAGAAGGGTAGAGTGTCCTTCCCCCAGGCACTGCTGCCCCTGCCCCTGTCTCCCCTGCTGCCCTCAGTTTTGAGGTGGTGGACCTTTTGCGACAGCTGTGTGTGGGTCAGACTACTCTCCTGAATGCCTTCCAGGATCATGACAAGAAGTTGGCACAGGTAGTTGCCTTCATGGAGGGCATTCATTCTGACGTGGGTGGGCTACACAGAACTGTCCAGTCTTTGTCATCCACAGTGACGGCAGCCATTCAGCTGTCACAGGCTCAGAGTCCAGCTCCATTTCCTTCAGCAACCACCCTGCCAGTGGAAACATCTGACGAGAGAGACCACACACCACAGCCCTCAGGCTCCAAGTACTCCACACATAGCACACAACAGCAGCACTCCAAGCGGCCCAGAGTGCAGACACCATCCCCAAAACAAAAAACAGTCACACAGGAGCACAAAGGCAAAAGCCCATCAGGTGACACTCAGGGGTGTCAGGCCAAGAAGCAGGCCTCAGGCTCACATGCATTCAAATCCGCCCCATTCAAGGACACTCCTGCCCCCAAACCTGCTCCCAAAGACAAACAGTTGCCAAGCCTGCTATGAAGTTGGTGCCTGCAAAGAGTCCACAGAATCAGCTCTCTAAGGCAGATTCACCAACAACCTCAACTCCCACCCACATCCTTGTGAAGCTGGGACAGGAGGGCAATGTGGTGGGTTCACCTGGTCGACAGGGGATGGAGGGGAAAAGGCAAGGCCAGGCCAAGTGTACCACCAGATCCAGCAGATCCCCACAGGGAGGGCCACCACCTGCACCTGATGCACCTTTGGTGGAGAGTGTGCCTGTTGTGCCCGCCCCACTTATCACTCCTACCAAGACAATTCTTGGCTATTGAATCCCCAAGAAGTGGAGAGGCAGCCCTCCACATTCACCTTCACACACTGTGTCTCACGGCAGCATGTCTCCACCTCCCCGTGCCACCACGCCACCCGGTCCATGCAGCCCTCCGGCTCCCAATGCCACTGATGCCTCTACCTCAGCTGGTCCTCTTTCTTCCAGGTCCAGTCCTCCAACTGGCCCCAACAATCAGCCACCTTCCCAGTTCAACTGACAGCCAAGTCTGAGGCAAAGTCCCCTTCCAAAACCTATCCCTCCCACAGCGTTGCCTGGACTGCCCATTTGTATCCCCCGAGCTGTGGTGATTCCCATGGCAGTGTACGGTGTCGCCCATTCCCTGTGCAGGTTCTCATGCACATTTGTACCTACTTTGAACTATGGACTGGCCAATGTTTGTCACTTTGGATGCCCATTCCCTGTGCAGTTTCTCATGCACACATGTACTTTTTTGGACTTTGTACTGGCCAATGGCCTTGCTGTTTGTCACTTTGGATGCCCATTCCCTGTGCAGTTTCTCATGCACATATGTAATTTTTTGGACTTTGTACTGGCCAATGGCATGGCTGTCTGTCACTTTGGATGCCCATTCCCTGTGCAGTTTCTCATGCACACATGTACATACTTTGAACTATGGACTGGCCAATGGCCTCGCTGTTTGTCACTTTGGATAGCCATCCCCTGTGCAGGTTCTCCTGCATACATATACCTACTTTGAACTATAGACTGGCCAATGGCCTTGCTGTTTGTCACTTTGTATGCCCATTCTCTGTGCATTTTCTCATGCACATATGTACTTTTTGGGACTTTGTACTGGCCAATGGCCTTGCTGTTTGTTACTTTGGATGCCCATTCCCTGTGGAGTTTCTCATGCACACATGTACTTTTTGGGACTTTGTACTGGCCAATGGCCTTGTTGTTTGCCACTTTGGATGCTCATTCCCTGTGCAGTTAGTCATGCACACATGTACATACTTTGCACTTTGGACTGGCCAATGGCCTTGCTGTTTGTCACTTTGGATGCCTATCTTGGTGATATGTAATAAAGACAGTTACTCCTGTCGTCTGCTTTGTCTATGTCCTTACTAAATAAAAGCTTTTATGTATGGGTATGGTTTCATGTGACACATGCTCTGTATGCCACTTTAACATTGCCAATTGCTTGTTTTACTTTTTCAGAGTTTGCCAGAGGTGACAGGCACTTTAGTTCTTCTTGACTCTGAGGCTTGAGGGTGCAATAATGGTTGTTTGTAATGATCTACTCTTCTAATCATTCTATGGTCAGGTTTGCTAAATTGTACACGTCATGTTACGATGCAATACCAGAACAGAGGTGTATTCAATCTACAGGATTACTTGCGGGGTGGCCAGGGTCCATCATATCTGTGTGATCTTTCTTGGTGTCTGAAAAGCAGTGTTGATGTGTGGTCATCTGGTGTAGGCCTGTCTTCCTAGTCACATGGGTACATTTGAATATGTGAGCTTAAGTGGTCATACTATGTGAATGGGCTGTCATTGTCAGTAGTGTTGATGTGTGTATGCCCCTGCAATGCCAACTGCACACATGTATGATCCAGGTAATTAGTGCCTGTTTGTTTAAATTGTCTGCCATGTGCATCAGATTGTGATCACATGTATGAGTTGTAGGTTGGGAACTGTGCAGTGTGTTCGTGTGTCCTTGCACTCCTAGGGGATACCTAATTGTTGTTGCTGCCAGTTGTGAGTATGCAGAGTGTGTGACTGCCTAGTCTGTGTTGTGTTTTGTTGATCAGCCATGTGTCTGGTTACTGTTGGTGCCCACTGTACAGACCTGCTCAGCCACACTGATATTAATAGTTTGTTTTTTCATGCATTGCTGTCACTTGACCCATTTTTGGCTCCAGTATGGTATGTGGTATGTGGAGTCCTGCCATCCCCTATATGTGCCTCTGATGCCTACACATTGTGAGTGCAGTACATAGTGTTTGTGTACTGTACACTCCTCATCGGTCCACTTCTGAAGTACACACCACTTCAATCTCATGTCGTCAACCCCATGGCTTGCCAATGTGTTAGCCTCCCCACCACTTCATGGTGTGACACTATGCTGTGTGAGGCTGAACTGTATACAGGACCAATGTGACACTCAGGACAGTTTCCAAATTAGATATGTGTATTTTCTTCTACTGTTTTGCTGTCATGGTTGCTCATGTACAGTGCATATGTTTGAGCAGCACAGTCCTCTAGTCATGTTGTTTGCCCCTGGGTTTCCATTAGTTGTATATCTGTGGGTGATGATTAAGCTGTATGAGTGTTTGCTGGGGTACTGCTACCCTACCTGAGTGTGATGTTCTCTGTGTGCTGTGATAATTTGTGTTGTGAGAGTTCATAGAGGGGCACTCAGATATGTGTGCTACTGGTTTGGTTGGTGTGCACACACTGCTTGGTGTGCATGCAGTGCTGTCAGTGTATGTTGCCTTGTACTTGCTTGGTGTGCATCCCCCTGATGTCCAACTGAGTTTGCAATGTGATGGATTGGTATGTGCATCTGTTGTGCTTTTGTTGTGGATGTATGCAGTGATTGGCCTGTGTTGGCTCGTTCTACTGACAGATGCTATGTGTGTGATGTTCTATTTGCATGATGTTGTGTGTGAGTAGTTGTTGCTGTGTGGTACATTCAGATGTGTGTTGCAGGTATAGTGTGCATTACTTGTGTGTCTGTCCCATGCAGCAAGGTGGATTCTTGTTGCTGGGCTTGTTTTGAGTGCACATTGGTGGTTCGTCCTCCTATTTTTGACCTGTCACGTGTCAGGAATGTGGATGTGTATGCTTGTGGTACACTATGGCACCATGTTCACTTTATGAGTGGTGTGGTGTCTGTGTTAGCTGATTGTCCCATTGATCCCAGTTAGTGTTCATGATTGATTTTTTGGATGCACTTCTTGTTTGTGTTCAGGTATGGGGTCTGTGCATTGGCCCTGAGTAACAATGTTGTGTATTCCTATTCTGTCTAGGGTCACATTGCCTTTTCACTGTTTGACTGCCCATGTGTGGGCTTGTTGTACTTCTGTGGAGGTTGTTTGTGAGCTTGTGTTTGGCTATTGTTTCTGTGTCTGCATTGATTCAGGCATCCCTGAGTGTGAGTGTGAGTGTGATGTTTGTGTATGCAGCACAGGGAGTGTGATTGGTTGTCATTGAACTCACATGACACCACTTTGACCATTATGTGTGTTTGTCACAGATGTTGAGTGCTGCTGGTGTGAGGTGGGTAGCGGATGAGTATGTGTGAAGGTCCTACTTGTGTTTGACAATCAAGGAGTGTGACAATGGGCCATGTATGTTGTATTGATGACATACACTTGGCAAGAATGTTGAGACAGATGTGTGGCTGTCACTGTATGACTTCAGACATTTCCTATCATTCCTGTGCCTATGCATGGCTTGCCTTGATGTCTCCCTGAGTTGTTGCACAGAGGTCCCTTTGGTTTAATTTCACTCACTGTGCAACCCATGTCTGATTTGATGGCCAAAGGGTGGTGTGATATGTTCCTTCTCTTGCATGTGATGTACAGATGCCTTGTGGCTTGCTCCATGGTTTTCCAGCACTGGCCACTTCACTTTTGGCTGGCCCATTCATTGTCCTCCATTGCTGCTAGGCTATGTATGTGTCTGGGTGTCAGTGTTGGGTGTTTTTTGTGTGACTTGGCAGGCAGTGTGTACAGTTCAGTGGATGTTCATAGGCCATGTGAGTTTTCATTTTGTGATCATACTCAGTTTGCTTCACATGAGTGGGAGGTAGGTGTGAGGAGGAGGGTTGTCCAGCCCCTGAAATTCTGTGCAGGGTGTTCCTCTTCACCCCCACCTTCCAAGTCAGGCTCCCTTGTCCTTTGGTGTGTAAGGTGCAAGGTCTGGCTACACCTGGCAGATGATTTGTGGGGGGGCACAGGAGGAGCACACAGCATGTTCCCATATGGGTGTGGGGAGTGCAGTGTGAGAAGGGTGAAGGTGGAGCCCTGTGAATCTGTCCACACTGCCCATGCCTGGAGCAGGCCCTGCCTACTACATTGTGCGTAGGTTTTCCCGCGTCTTCACCGCTGCAGTGACGTGACCCGTACATTGCAGTGATTTTGCGGTTGATGGGTGACCCGGATGCAGAGGTAGGACATGTGTGGGTACACTGGTGGATATGTTCCTGTCCCCACCAGAATGTCTGATGTGGACAGGAACCGTCTGTCAGCACAGGAGTTGTGTGTTGTGGTTGTGTGCGGAGTTGTGTTTTTACGTACCTGCGGCGTTGTCCACAACGGAGCATTACTTGCTGGTAGTGGATGAGGCACAACAGCGGATATGGCTTGAAGAGCTTGATCCATTGTGGTCAGGACCGGGTGGCGGGGCCCGGGAGTCTGGTTTTGCGCTCCGCTGTCATGCTTCCGCTGTCTTTGGGTGGGTGGATTCTCCGCTGCAGTGTGGTGGGCTGTTTGGGGCTTTGTGATTTGTACTGCGGATGGAACGTCACTCCGCACGGCTGTGGGTCTCTATTGGCTCCCTCCGCCGCGGTGGCAGGGCGCATATTTCTGGCAGACTGAAAATGGGCTATGTTTGCCCATTGTAATATGGCGGCACAAGGACCGCTGCTGGAGTGCGGAAAAGGTCATTTTCTGCCACCACCAGCACCGCAGTTGTGCTACCGCCTGCCATCCTTATGAGCCCCTTAGGGCCTGATTATGACCTGGGTGGTCCGGGGACCGCCATTGCTTTTTAGTGCTCAACTGCCCACATACCTGGCGATCAGACTATCAGATTACAATGGGCAGAGAGACGGCCTTCACACCACCGCCACTGCCAAGATCTGAGGTCCTGCGGTGGTGTGGACAGCGGCAGTCAATGTTGGCGGTGCCGGCAAGGGCACCACCTTGGGAATTATGGCCTGCCTTTCCGCCGACCTTTTAATAGCACGGACACCGCATGGAAAGGTCAGCAGAAATGCAGGTAAAGGGCCACAAAAATGGCCCCAGTGTGAATTTGTGGACTGCGGCCGGGGCCCATGTTGTGCTGCCCATGCCTGCACTGTCAGTGTGCGCACTGTTTTCCATGGACGGCATGGTGCATGGAAACAATGCACCCGACTTGCAGGTTGTGCAGTAGTGTGGTGAGCATTAGCTGAAGGCTCTGTCCTAAAGCTGAAGCATGCCGCTGCCATGGCTGCACCACTGACACACCGCCAGCCCCACATGATGTCATGATGCGGCAGTCGGGATTCTGCCGACTTGGCGGCGTGTTCCTGACCGCCGTGGTGGCGGGCTGGTGGCCCTCCCGCCAAACTCAAAATCATTCACTTAGTCACCTAATGGACTATTTTGAAGACACTTGGGTTGGCAGACTGCATAGCTCTGGACACAGATGCTAACCCAAATACCATGGTGAAATGTCTATGACAGCACCTTGGCAGAGGAAGTCAAAACAAACAGCGCAGTGGAAGGATGGGACAATGCTTTCCAATCCACATTAGGCAGAACTCAACCTACAACGTACAAATGTATAGAACCATTACAAAAAGAGCAAAGCTACCAAGAGCTAAAAATGAATTAATCTGTTCATCAACTTGGCCCTAAACTTAGCGAGCAAACCAAAAGAATGTAGAACATGCTACAATTCAAAGTCAAACTCTTCATAAATAACAAAGGACTACATTACTTAGAAATAATATCAAAAAGCATACTATAGAATAAATCCTAAACTACTAAAGTCCGCAAAAAGTAGAGACTGATATAATAAACTTAAACATAAATCATTTAACCAAAATTTGACTATCACCAACAAAAATAGATAAAATAAAATTCAATTCATCACATAAAATAATAATAACACATAATACAAAGAATTCCACATAACAAACACATTTGTAATATAAACAATATAATATAGAATTTCCCACCCAAAATAAATGAAAGAATTAAAACTTATGGGCTAAATATGAGTTTGGCAGTCCGATGGGCCACCAAACTCAAGGTGGCATTTCGGCTGCCCCTGCTCCGGCGGTCGGACCGCCGTATTCCGAGTTGGGTGGTCAGACTGCCATAGGAAACCCGCTACCGCCAGAGATCTACGATCCCTGGTGGTCTTGCTGCTGTCTGAGACCTGCAAAATGCAGGCAGTGTCACTGCTTCACCTCCAATCGTATTGCAAGTTTCCTCACCACCACAGTTTTTATGGTGGTGAGCCCACCATGAGAACGGTGGTGGTGAGGAAATTAAGGGGATGCATGCAGGTGGGTACATGTTTTGCCCCCCGTCTGCATGCACCCACAGTTCCTGCATGGCATGGACTTCATAGTATATGACATGCAGGAACGCATTTTAGTAGTCCCAAGACGATGCTTTGCTAAGGTCCACCACAAATAACCTTAGCACAACACTCCAGTGGGACCGCACAGCAGGACTGTCCGACCTGGATTCCAGTTGGAATTCAGAGGGTGATCTCAGTACGGTTTTGGCAGTGTGACAGCAGGGCACTAGTGTGGCGGTCCACTGCCACACAACCAAACCCGTAATCGGGCCCTTATTGTTCTCTAGCTGCAGATCTTTCTCTGACTGCATGTAACAAAAATGTATAAGCCACGGAAAATAAGATAAATAAATGAAAAAATATAATTATTCTAATTGAAATCTCTCAAAGTCATCCAGATTATCAAGGTCCCATAAAAAAACCCAACGAACAGTAGCACCTTACCGTAACCTAGTTCCAGGAAAGTAGACTAAAAATAGCACAAATAGATTACAAAATAGAAGGTAGCGTTTAGAAAAATCTCCGCCAAATGAAATTAACAAAACAGACTATCTCCCCATGGAAATGAATGGGACATATTGTTAAAAATATGAATTAATGTTTAAAAATTTGTTTTTATGTCCAATGGGGGTGAGCAGCTTACAAAGTCCAGTAGTCAAATGTAGATGAAAAAATAGTTTCTTTATTTCAAATTGTGTTAAAATCATGTGTGCCTAATTGGCCACTGATTAGTAATGATGGTCTTGGTAAACGTGATGTGCTGTAAGTTGAGACCCAACAAATAATTAGCAACTAAGCAGACTAGATCTCATAACAAGTCGTTTTCCTTAAATGATATACTTGTAGTTCTATTTAGCTTGGTCCCGTGTATTACACTGGGGCCCAGCACAGTATTCACAGGTTTGATAACTCCTCGAAGCAGTACAAGTATTTCTCCCTCTTCGTGTTTAAAAATGTGTTGCAAATTACTACACATCAAATAATATTATACAAATTATGAAAAAAATGTCAAGTATAAATTAAATACATACAATTATTTAAAATATACTAATAAAACATGTGAAAATAATGTTGAATATATATATATACAAAAAGTTAAGAAATGTTAAAGAAATTGCTAACAAAAAATAAAAGTTGAACATGTATAGCATACAAATGTATATAAATATGATTTACCTGATTTTTGTATTAGTAGAAAATGCTGATAAATGTTTAATTTACTTAATTTTATATTTTTTTTACTTGAAGTAGATATAATAAAAATTGAGAAACTCAACTGAGACAAAAAATTTGAAAGAAATAAAAACGGAAAAATAGGTGACATGCTTTTATTACAACATTTGTTAAAGGGGTCGGACACTTAAGGGGTAACATTTACTATTCCCACCCATTCCAATCTAACCATATTGGGGAAGGTGTTGGACACTCAAAGGGAAACATTTACTATTCTCATTCCAATCTAAACCAATTAAAGGTGTTGGACACTAAAGAAGTAACATTTACTTTTCCCACTCACTCCAAACCTAACCATATTGGGGAAGGTGTGGGACACTAAAATGAAAACATTGACTATTCCCACTCCAATCTAAACCCATTTGGGGAAGATGTTGGACACTAAAGCGGTTATATTTACTATTCCCACTCCAGTCTAAACCAATTGAAGGAAGGTGTTGCACACTAATGAGGCAACATTTGCTATTCCCACTCTAATTTAAACCAATTTGAGGAAGCTGTTGAACACAAAAGGCGGGACATTTAGTATTCCCACTCCAATCTAACCATATTGTGAAAGGCTTTGAATACTAAAGTGGCAACATTTACTATTCCCACTCCAATCTAAACCAATTCAAGGAGGGTGTTAGACACAAAAGGGGTGACATTTACTTTTCCCACTCCAATCTAACCATATTGGGGAAGGTGTTGGACACTAGAGGGGTGACATTTACTATTTCCGCTCCAATCTAAGCCATTTTGAGGAATGTGATGAACTCTAAAGGGGGAACATTTACTATTCCCAATTCAATCTAAACCAATTTGCGGAAGGTGTTGGACACTAAAAGGGTACATTTACTGTTCCCACTCCGATATTAACCTTATATTGGGGTAGGGGTAGGACACTAAAGGTGTGTCATTTACTATTCTCACTTTATATTCATAGTTTTAGTTTAAATTATAAAAGCACTATTTTATTTACTAATAAAAAAGTTTTAAAAAAATTATTATTCATAAACTTAATAACAAATACCCACAAAATAAACAATAATAATTTTTGAAAAAATTGTAATATTTTGTTTAAAAAAATTGTAAGAATAATGTTTGTTAATATTCTTAGCAAAACCCAAGGGAATGATGGATGGAGTGTTGAACATTGCAAGCACTCACCCCCAGTCAACTGATCTGGGTTGAATCCATCATCATTTTTAGCTCACTCCGCCATCCCAGTTCAGACATGGCCATATGCAAATCAGTCTGACCCTGTGCCTCATGGGAACAGTCCAGCCCGAACTACCAAGCCATGTCTTCCCTGGACCGGAAGTGCTTGCAATGTTCAACACTCCGTCCATCATCCCCTTTGGTTTTCATTTGTTCGCCTAAAGTTGGCAGGGTATGCCTAGATTTGGGTCCCTTGCTCACTTTGCCACTGTATTCAAGCTAGCCTGGATGATGACGGCTGATTAGCCAGAAACCGGTCCCAGGATGCTTGTTTCCGGTCCAGGGAAGACATGGCTTGGCAGTTCGCGTTGGACTGTTCCCATGAGTCACAGGGTCAGACTGATTTGCATATGGCCATGTCTGAACTGGGGTGGCGGAGTGAGCTAAAGAATGATGATGGATTAAACCCAGATCGGTTGACTGGGGGTCAGTGCTTGCAATGTTCAACACTCCGTCCATCATTCCCTTTGGTTTTGCTTTGTAAATATTCTTATACATCTACATAATTGTTATATATATTTTTTGATTATTTCATTTATTAAACAAACATTTCCTAATATGCTACCTCTTTAAAAATAAATGTATATCTTTTTATTATTTAATAATATACATTTTTAAATACCATTAACATACATCTTAAATAACATCAAATTAAAATGTATTGAAGTATAATTATCGTAAAATACATTTAAAAAAAATGAAATTATTAATTTGCATATCATTACAATATTTACCTTATATATGAACATTTAAATAGAAAGTCTTTAGAAATCTCCCAACCCAATCTTAAAAGGGGTTTCCGATAAGACTGGACCGAACTGATGCTTATGGATGCTTCATGCATTTGATTTATTCCCTCTTTTTTTGTGTCCTTGGGTTGATGGTATATGTATCTTGAAAAGGGTTTCTTCAAAAGGTTTCTTTTTCTGGTTTCTTCTTGGCAAATTAATCGAGGGATGGGATGGCAGGGTTGGAGGGGTGGTATACTAGAAGATGGCCTCTTGAGGGTCATTGCTGACCCGTTTGCTTGTGGTAAGGGGTGGACAGGGAGGGGTGGAGGGAGGGATAGGGCTTGGTAGGGGGGCCGTGAACGGTGGGTGACATCCAAGCAGCTCGAACGATTTTAGTATTTAGCAAGGTAGAGGGCAGGCCATGTTTTACACAGATAATAGATGAGTAAATTGAGAATAGCCTCAGTTAACATTTGTGGTCTAAATAACCCTCGGAAGGAGTAAAGGGTGAACTCAGACTTACAATCCATAAAAGCAGATATTGTATGCATACAGGAAACCCACATTGAGGTGGTCAGAAGACTCATGTTGGAGTTTTCGGGTTATCAGAATATATTTAATACTTTGCAAGGAACTCACACACGTGGTGTGACTATTCTTGCATGAAAGGGAAGGCTTCAATTCTCTAAAACAATGTAAGAACTCATGGGAGGGGAGCCAGAGGAACAATGCCATGGTGCGCGAGAACGCGCTGTGGACGTTAGAAAACAACATCACCCAAGCACCCCTGCGGCACGCCAGGGCACGTGATGACGCGCCAACCAGGAAGCGCTCAAGAGCTTCCGGAGACGCCGCCCAGGTGCCGATTAATTTGAAACCGGTGCAGTGCTGAGACAGACGTGGCGGTGTTTGGCGGTAATCTTTCCTCAAGCCGGCAGTTCGTCGACGCAGCACTGGGTGGCAGGGCGTATTCTGCCCCTTCGTTGCTCCGTTGGAGGAATCCACTACCGGGGTTCCGTGCGCAGCAAACTTCCACCTGCACAAAGGCAGGATTCCTTCGTGGCAGGTCAGATCTATGTTTTCTATTTGATAGAAACGCGGCGAACAGCGTTTCACTGGGTAAACTTCCTAGCGGTCACTCTTAGTCAGGAGTGAGCTGGGGGTTGGGGTATTGTTCTTGAGATACTTACCTGAGACACTTTGAACAGGAGGGGAAGGACCCTCTCATTTAATAGACTTTACCCTGACTTCTAAAGTACAAGAAGCATAACATTGTAAACGGTCAGGCTAATGCGTGAGATACAAAGCAGGCAACACAGCAAAGGCAGCCTACGCCCTGAGAAAGGGACAACAAGCGTATTTTGGTTTATGTGTGCTGGATGTGTGCGACCATCTCCCAAGACGTATTGTGGAGATGAGTGAAACCATCAATACCGTATGCTGAGTGGGTGTGCGAGCAACTGGGAATGATCTATGTGTTTATTATGTCTTTCTGAGCAGGGGAGCCGTGAGTGAGAGGACAGAAGGCCTACACTCCCCTGTTGTGTACCTGTTCTTGTCGCTCAGTGGTAGGTCGAGACGCATCACTAACTCCTTCTCAGGGCCGCCTTTCATGGGCTAGGATTGCGTGTTCTATAGTAATGCACCTTTCTTTTTTTCTACAGTTCTGAGGGCTACCCCCCCCACGCTGCATTGTGCACCTGCCTCAGCAGAACTGTTATCTTTTCTTTACAGGTACGCGCAGATCCTTCTGTCTTGGGGGGAGGGTAACAGAAGGAAGGATAGGAAGGCATAGTGGATTTTAAGCGCTGATCTCTGTCTTCTTCTCTCTACAGGTCTCCCTCCCCGCTGTCCCCATCCTTTCCTTCCCCCGCTTGATCACCCCGTGGAGTCTGTGTATATCTGACCAGACCGTGGGGGTGTCGAGAGGTGGACCCCTTAGAGCAACGTACGATCCTGAGGATTCCTGGCCACCGCTACAGAGTAATCGGCCCACAAATGTTATCCTCCCGGTCGTACGTTGGGCTATGGCGACCTTAGAAGACGTGCTTGCTGCTTTGCACATGGTCCAGGCAGAGTTAGTAGCCTCCCGTGCAGAGACCGCGGACTTCCAAGCCACGGTCAATAGAATACAGAGGAACCCTTTCAGTGCAGGTATTGCCGTCGCGTCTCACTCGGCTCCCTTGGTGGTAGAAATACCCACTCCCGTTCCTTTGGCAACTCCGGAGAGATTCCATGGGGAAGGTAGAAAGGTACAGGTGTTCCTTACCCAAGTCATGCTGCACTTTTCCTGTAAACCCAAGGCCTTCACGACCAATCATGCAAGAGTGGCGTTCCTGATATCTAATCTGGCGGGGGATGCGGCCCAATGGGCGGTTCCTCTAGTGAAACGAGACGACACCCTGTTGTATGATTGGGACTCATTTTTCAGGGACTTCGAGAAGTCCTTCAACCGAAGAGCAGCCACTCTTTCGGTTGGTAAAGACTTATTAGAGCTACATCAAGGAAACTGGGATCTTATCTCTTATCTCAATGACTTTCGGAGACTGATCACCGAAACAGAATGGCCTGAGGCTAAACAAGCGGCCATTTTTCACCGTGGCTTGAGGGAGGAGATGAAAGACGTGTTGCCCCAAATAGAACCCCAGCCTGCAACGTGTGAAGACCTTACCACGTTAGTGCTGCGATTGGACCATCGCCTTAATGAAAGAAAGGGGGAAAACAAACGGAGAGACAAAAATTCCTGGCGCTTCGAACCACCATGGTCTCCCGCCTCTTCGAGCGTTTCCCGACCCGAGCCAATGGAAGTGGGGACTGTCCGGTCCACACTCACCAGTGAAGAGAGAGAGTTCCGACGAAAGAACGGTCTCTGCATTTATTGCGGGAAAAAAGGACATTACATTAAGGAATGTACTTTGCGAACCAAGGTCCCGCGCACGGACACCCGCAAACAGCTGGCTGCTACCTCTGAGGGAGGATCGGGAAACGAACATGCTTGATGATGGGAGAAGGGAATTCTTCAAGCATAATCTGTATCCCTTCCTTGAGCACTACAATCCCGACTACCCAACAACACTTTTTTCTTACCCTCTCTTTATGGAATAATGGAGAGTGGTGTCAAGTAACAGCAATGTTGGACTCCAGGGCTACGGGATGCTTTATTGACCAAAAACAGGCCTCCCTGAAAGTTCTGGAACTGCAAGAAAAAGAGACCCCAGAAACGGTGTTTGCAGTAGACGGGACCCGTCTAGCTGCGGGTCCTATCTGTTTTCAGACGAAAGCTGTGGACGTCCGTCATGAGCTCAATCATGAAGAAAGGCTCACTTTTAATGTCATTCAAGCCCCCCAATATGGGATTATATTGGGGTTACCATGGCTGAGGTTACACAATCCTCAGGTAAATTGGATGGATAACACCGTTCTCTTCACCTCCGATTATTGCTCCATGCATTTTAGACCTCCGAATCAGTGACCATCGCAGTGTTTGACAGTCGTCTATCACGTGGCAACCGCTGCCGAACACCCGGTTACGTTACCCAGAGAATACCTGGATTATGCGGAAGTCTTTAACGAGGACAAGGCCAAAACGCTTCCTCCTCATCGGCAATACGATTGCCAAATCGATCTTGTGCCTGGAGCGGTGGGACCCACCAGCAGGGTGTACGCGCTCACCGATCCAGAAAACACCCATCTTCGAGCCTACTTGGATAAATACTTGGCGCTGGGGTTTATCCGTAATTCCATGTCTCCTGCGGCTTCTCCTTTGTTTTTTATCCCCAAGGCTAATGGCGAATTGCGCGCCTGTATTGACTTCCGAGCATTACATGCCATAACAATCAAGAACCGTTATCCTCTGCCATTGATCCCGGTGTTATTGGAACAGGTGCAAAAGGCCGTTATTTATACCTGGTTGGATCTCAAGGGGGCCTACCACTTAGTCAGGATGCGAAAGGGCGACAAGTGGAAAACGGCTTTTAAAACACGTTATGGATTATTTGAGTAACTCGTCATGCCCTTTGGCCTGTGCAATGCGCCGGCAGCGTTTCAATTCTTTCTTAATGATGTGTTACGTCAATATCTGGATCATTTCGTCATCGTGTAAATCGATGACATCTTGATATACTCCCCCACGGCAGAGAGTCACGTCACACATGTGTGCACCATACTACATACCCTGCAGACACACCATCTTTACTGCAAGATAAGCAAGTGTGAGTTCGGGGTCTCCACAGTAGAATTTTTGGGTGTGATGCTGACCCCGAGGGGACAGGAGATGTCCGAAAGAAAGGTAGAGGCCGTGAAGAATTGGCCCACTCCCAAGTCGGTCAGGGACATACAATGCTTCCTTGGGTTTGCCAATTTTTTCCGCCGGTTCATTGGAGGGTTCTCGGGCTTGGTCACTCCTCTAACCCGTCTACTACAGAAAAAGGTCCCTTTCCAATGGACCTCGGAGACTCAAAAGGGATTCGAAGCCGTGAAGAAAGCCTTCACCTCTGCCCCGGTCCTGGTACATGCTAATACTGAACAACCATTCGTAGTGGAGGCGGATAACTCGGATCATGCGGTGGGAGCAGTGTTGTCACAAAGACATCCTGATACGGGGCAGTTGCACCCAGTTGTGTTTCGCTCCCGGAAGCTGCACCCAGCGGAACGCAATTACACTATCGCGGAAAAGGAGCTTCTGGCTATTAAGGATGCCTTGCAGGAATGGCGTCACTACCTCATGGGAGCCAAGCATGTGGTGACGGTGTTCACCGATCACCGCAACCTACAATTCATGACAGCGGCACGACACCTTTAGCCTTGACAATTGCGATGGACCTTGTTCTTTGCGGAATACAACTTCGTAGTTTCGTACAGACCCGGAAAAGACAACAAAAAGGCAGATGCCCTCACCCGCCAATCCAGTGCTCCCTTACCCGTAGAAAGCGCCAAAACATCCATCATCAGCCCACTCCAGGTCATTGGCGCTACTATCACGGAACCCTTCCTGAAAAGCATAGCACGCTGCATGCACACCGACAAGTGAAAACCTGGTTAGCCCAACACCCGGAGTGGAAACAGAAGAACGGGTTACCCATTCGTGGACAACAACTGCTGGTTCCGGTTCCGTCGTTGAGAAAACGTATCTTTTCCTGGTGCCATACCCTCCCCAGCGCCGGGCATAACTGCGTAGAAAAGACAGTGGAGAAAGTACAACGCCAGTTTTGGTGGCCCACTATAAACGGGGACCTCTGTTTATGGGTCAAGGAGTGTTTGGTATGTGCTCAGATGAAAACATCACATTCATGTCAAGCAGGTCTCCTCCAACCTCTGCCCACCCCCGAGAAGCCATGGCAAAATATATCAGTAGATTTCATCACAGGCATGCCACCAGATAAAGGGCACACGGTGATCCTAGTGGTCGTGGATTATTTGACAAAAATGGCCCACTTTATCGCATGCAAGACTCTTCCCACAGCAGTTCAGCTTGCTCATCTATTGCTTATACATGTGGTACGTCTCCATGGATTGCCACAGAGAGTCGTTTCGGACCGGGGTACCCAGTTCACCGCCAAATTCTGGAAGGTCTGGTGTGCGGCTTTGAAAATAACCCCAAATCTATCCACGAGTTTTCACCCGCAAACGGACGGCCAAACGGAGAGGGTCAACCAAACCTTAAAACAATACTTGAGATGCTACGTAAATCAGACCACGGAAGCATGGGTTGACAGTCTATGGCTGGCCGAAGTAGCGTACAATAACGCTACCCACAGCTCTACAAAACACTCTCCCTTCTTCTGTACCTACGGTTTTCACCCTAGATTCCTGCCGTTCATACACCCAGAGAACACCCCGCACATACCCGAGGTGAAGGAGAGGATACTCCACATAAAGAAAACATTGGCCAACACGCAGAAGACGTTAGAGGAGGCAAAGACAAAGTACAAAGCATATGCCGATAAACACCGACGTACGGGTCCTGTTTATAAGATTGGGGATTATGTCTGGCTATCCACTCGGAATATCAGTTTCAAAAGACATAGTGTCTTTAACCCCTAGGGGCCGATTCACAGAACTAACTTAAGACAAAATCCTAAACTTACTACTTTTGGTATTCACAGAAGTTAGGATTTTGTCTTAAGTTTGTCTTAAGACAAACTTAAGACAGACTTAAGACAGTCTTAAGACAGACTTAAGACAGCCTTAAGACAGACTTAAGACAAACTTAAGACAGACTTAAGACAGACTTAAGAGAGACTTAAGACAAACTTAAGACAAAATCCTAACTTAAGTCTGTCTTAAGTCTGTCTTAAGTCTGTCTTAAGTCTATCTTAAGTTTGTCTTAAGTCTGTCTTAAGACTGTCTTAAGACTGTCTTAAGACTGTCTTAAGTCTGTCTTAAGTTTGTTTTAAGACAAACTTAAGACAAAATCCTAACTTCTGTGAATACCAAAAGTAGTAAATTTAGGATTTTGTCTTAAGTTAGTTCTGTGAATCGGGCCCCAAGTATATAGGCCCTTATAGGATAGTGAAGCTTCTAAATCCTGTTGTGGCGAAATTGGCCCTGCCCTCCTCTCTTCGCATCCATCCCACATTCCACATCTCCCTGTTAAAACCCGCTGGGGCTGCAAGAAAAAAGGGGGCCCTTCAATTGCTAGTGAATGGGGAAGAGGAGCATGAGGTTCGGGGCATCCTAGATTCCAAAATCTATCGTACCAAATTGTGGTACCTCATCGCTTGGAAAGGGTACGGGGAGGAAGCAAACTCTTGGGATCCCGCAGAAGGAGTGCATGCGCCTCGATTTCTTATAATGTTCCACAAGCGCTTTCCTAATGAACCCTGCCCGTGTCAGTGTTCCTCGGGAGGGGGATGTCCTTTAAGAACTAATGGGAGGGGAGCCAGAGGAACAATGCCACGGCGCGCGAGAACGCGCTGTGGACGTTAGAAAACTACATCACCCAAGCACCCCTGCGGCACGCCAGGGCACGTGATGATGCGCCAACCAGGAAGCGCTCAAGAGCTTCCGGAGACGCCGCCCGGGTGCCGATTAATTTGAAACCGTTGCAGTGCTGAGACAGACGTCGAGGTGTTTGGCGGTAATCTTTCCTCAAGCCGGCAGTTCGTCGACACGGCACTGGGTGGCAGGGCGTATTCCACCCCTTCGTTGCTCCGTTGGAGGAATCCACTACCGGGGTTCCGCGCGGAGCAAACTTCCACCTGCACAAAGGCAGGATTCCTTCGTGGCAGGTCAGATCTATGTTTTCTATTTGATAGAAACGCGGCGAACAGCGTTTCACTGGGTAAACTTCCTAGCGGTCACTCTTAGTCAGGAGTGAGCTGGGGGTTGGGTTATTGTTCTTGAGATACTTACCTGAGACACTTTGAACAGGAGGGGAAGGACCCTCTCATTTAATAGACTTTATCCTGACTTCTAAAGTACAAGAAGCGTGACATTGTAAATGGTCAGGCTAATGCGTGAGATACAAAGCAGGCAACACAGCAAAGGCAGCCTACACCCTGAGAAAGGGACAACAAGCGTATTTTGGTTTATGTGTGCTGGATGTGTGCGACCATCTCCCAAGACGTATTGTGGAGATGAGTGGAACCATCAATACCGTATGCTGAGTGGGTGTGCGAGCAACTGGGAATGATCTATGTGTTTATTATGTCTTCCCGAGCAGGGGAGCCGTGAGTGAGAGGACAGAAGCCCTACACTCCCCTGTTGTGTACCTATTCTTGTCGCTCAGTGGTAGGTCGAGACGCATCACTAACTCCTTCTCAGGGCCGCCTTTCATGGGCTAGGATTGCCTGTTCTATAGTAAAGCACCTTTCTTTTTTTCTACAGTTCTGAGGGCTACCCCCCCACGCTGCATTGTGCACCTGCCTCAGCAGAACTGTTATCTTTTCTTTACAGGTACGCGCAGATCCTTCTGTCTTGGGGGGGAGGGTAACAGAAGGAAGGATAGGAAGGCATAGTGGATTTTAAGCACTGATCTCTGTCTTCTTCTCTCTACAGGTCTCCCTCCCCGCTGTCCCCATCCTTTCCTTCCCCTGCTTGATCACCCCATGGATTCTGTGTATATCTGACCAGACTGTGGGGGTGTTGAGAGGTGGACCCCTTAGAGCAACGTACGATCCTGAGGATTCCTGGCCACCGCTACAAACTAGGGCAGACAGGTATTTTGGATGAGCCATCACAGAATGTGGTTATACAAGTGGCTCTTTTATATCGTGCTCTATCTAAGGGCCAGTTGCAGATGATCTGTCACTATTGGATTGGCTTGGTGTTGCATTAACTGGGTGGTTGCTCCCTTTGGTGATTTGTGGGGGCTAGGTTAAAAGCAGGTGTTAAAGTCTACCAGGGGCATAAACCCAAGGTACTTCGGGCTTTGACTCAGCTTTTAACGACTGATCGGCTACATGACGTTTGGGCTGAGATTGAGCTTACGGACCCTGGTTATACTTTTTACTTGTCTAGGTTATTTCTTTATATCTAGGGGGTTACTACATGCCTCTCTAATGTATAAATATCCACAGGTAATGTCTAATCACAACCCCTAAGTTTTAGAAATAGATATACAATCCCTTCCACGCCTTATTAGGGGTTAGTCTTTTGAGCGGGCCCTGTTGCTAGATAAGGATTAAGCTAATCGTATGAAGAAGTGGTTCCCAATTTTTATTGCCAAAGTTATAGGGCGTGCCCTAATGGGCATAACTTGGGATGCTTTTAAAGCAAGGTGTGGGGGGGGGGGAAACCTCGAGATTTAGCTAGGCCTGACTGAAAAAGGAGAAGTAACATCTGCAGGAACTTTATCATGCCTTATCTGTGGCAGAGATGGGGTTGGTAGAGGCTGTGTCAAGGAGACTAGGGAGTGAAGAGGCCCAGTTGAATGTTGCAATTGCCAAAGCTGCTATAGTAGACATATCTGTAAATAAAGTAGTGGATAAATACACAGCTTGGAAAAACAAAGTATATGAATATAACAAAAGAGTGGGGCACACATTGGTGTTTCATGCAAGACAGCAGATGACCTCCGGCGATATTAAGGAAATCCGAGATCTCGGTCTTGGAATCGTCTCTGATCCAGATGGTATATGGGCAGCCTTTCAGAAATTTTATCAGCGGCTATATGCTGAGGAGGTAGAATCTGGAGAGATATGGGCATACCTGGATCAAGATACCCCAGAAGTCTGAAAGGAAGAGGATCACAAGTTTTTAGAGCAACCCATCTTAATAGAGGAAGTTACATCTGCCTTATCTAACTTAGCATCGAGAAAGGCGGAGTAGGGGGGTTGATTTAATTCCAGGAGCATTCTATAAAACTTTTACTACTAATCTTTAAAAGCATATCCTTGAGATGTTCTTGCAAATCCAAAAGGGGGTCGCTCCACTTGATCGTGGTGTTTCCCCAAAAGGGTAAATCTGCATTGGAACTAGGGTCTTATCGCCAATTACCTTAATTAATTGTGATACCAAAATCTACCCCGGTATATTAGCCACACGCTTATCTGATATAATAAAGATTGTGTCCCCTGTACAACACAGATTTTTCCCTGGAAAGGGTACAACAGATCATATTTGCCAGGTCATTACCTTATTTGACGTGGCTAAGACCTCGGGAGACCCTATGGCTCTAATACTTTTGGACGCCGAGAAGCCTTTCGATAGGGTGGATGTGTGACCGCAATTGGGACCAGATACGAGCATCCCAGGGAAGTCAGCAGCCACCATCAGTGTGGATCCAGAGTGCAGGGAGGCGGTGAGTGCAACTGTGGTGTGACAATAGGGGTGCAATCTCCTACATTCCCCAAAGCCAGTGGGGTGTCATAGCGAGAAGAGGGGTTGCACCGAGTGTGGCAAGGTTCTCTCCCCCTTCTTGCCGCCTGACCCCAAGATGGCGGTCGAAATGCTCCACAGGGGAATCTCTACATGATGCGCCCAGGGAGGTGCTGGATGAAGCAGCCGGAATACGCGGGCTCCCTGAGATCCTTTAGGAGAAGAGACAAGTGAACCTAGTGTGAGGACAATCACCTATGCCTGACCTCAAGATGGCCACCACTGGGGACTTTTAGCATCAATTAATCAATCAATCAATCATAGAATTTGTAGAGCGCACTACTTACCCACGAGGGTCTCAAGGCGCTGGGGGAAAAAAAAAGGGGGGGTGCGGCTACTGGTCGAACAGCTAAGTCTTGAGTAGTCTCCTGAAGGTCAGCAGGTCTTGGGTCTGTCGTAGGCTGAGTGGGAGGGTGTTCCAGGTCTTGGCGGCGAGGTGGGAGAAGGATCTGCCGCCGGTGGTTGTTCTTCAGATGCAGGGACGGTGGCGAGGGAGAGGTCGGCGGAGCTGGCGGTTAGGGACGTAGAAGAGGAGTCATCTGTTGAGGTAGGCTGGGCCGGTCTTGTGCAGTGCCTTCTGTGCGTGGATGAGGAGTTTGAGGGAGATTCTCCTTTCGACGGGGAGCCAGTGCAGGCTTCTCAGGTGGGGGGTAATGTGGCTGTGGCATGGTACGTCGACGATGAGGCGTGCAGAGGCGTTTTGAATGCGTTGCAGTCGTTTGATGAGCTTGGCCGGGGTTCCCGCGTAGAGGGTGTTTCCATGGTCGAGTCTTCTGCTGACGAGGGCCTGGGTGACTGTTCTTCTTGTATTTGTTGGCATCCACCTGTAGAGCCTGCGGAGCATGCGGAGGGTGTTGAAGCAGGAGGAGGAGACAGCGTTGACTTGCTTGAACATGGAGAGCGTTGAGTCGTTGATGACTCCCAGGTTACGTGCGTGGTTGGTGGGTGTCTGGGCTGCCCCCAGGAGTCATCCCAGGCTGATGGGTTGGAGCAGAGGATGAGGACCTCCATCTTGTCTGTGTTCAGCTTTAGTTGGCTGCTCTTCATCCAGTCGGCGACGGCCTTTATTCCTTCGTGGAGGTTGTGTTTGGCGGTGAGGGGGTCCTTGGTGAGGGAGGGGATCAGTTGAGTGTCATCGGCGTAGGAGATTATGTTGAGGTTGTGCTGTCAGGCGATGCGTGCAAGCGGGGCTATGTAAATGTTGAACAGTGACGGGCTGAGGGAAGAACCCTGGGTTACGCCGCAGATGATCTCGGAGGCTTCGGATTGGAATGGGGAAGGCGGACTCTCTGGGTTCTGCAGGAGAGGAAGGAGGTAGTCCATTCCAGGGCCTTGTCTTGGATCCCTGCGTCATGGAGGCATGCGCGTAGGGTACGGTGGCAGACCGTGTCGGAGGCAGCGGAGAGGTCCAGCAGGATGAGGGCTGCGGTCTCGCCACTGTCCATCAGGGTCCTGATGTCGTCGGTGGTCGTGATGAGGGCAGTCTCTGTGCTGCTGTTGCTGCGGAACCCTGACTGGGATGGGTCCAGGATGCTGTTTTCTTGGAGGTATCGGGTTAGCTGTCTGTTGACGATCTTCTCGATGACCTTGGATGGGAACGGGAGCAGGGAGATGGGCCGGACGTTCTTGAGGTCTCTCGGGTCCGCCTTGGGTTTTTTGAGTAGGGCGTTGATCTCGGCATGCTTCCAGCTCTCTGGGAAGGTCGCGGTCTCGGAAGAAAGGTTGATGACGTTGCGCAGGTGGGGAGCGATGGAGCTGCTGGCTTTGTTGAAGATGTGGTGCGGGAAAGGGTCTGACGGGGATCTGGAGTGGATTGTGCTCATGGTCTTGATGGTGTCATCGATGTTTACGTTGGTCCATGCTGTCAGGGGGTCGTGGTCGATGGTGGGCGGCAAGTCCGGTGTGTCGGTGTCTGTTGGGACTGTCCGGGTGTTGAAGCTGTCGTGGATGTCGACGATCTTGCGGTGGAAGAAGGTGGCGAGGGAGTCGCACAGGGCTTGCGATGGCGGGATGTCGTTGATGTTGGAGCTGGGGTTGGAGAGTTCCTTCACGATGTTGAAGAGCTCCTTACTGTTGTTTGTGTTGTTGTCAAGGTGGTCTTTGAAGGAGATCCTCTTGGCGGACCTGATGAGGTGATGGTGTCTTTGTGGGCTGTGTGGCTGTCTGGTGTCTTTTCGCTGTACCATTTTTTCTCTAGTTTCTGGCAGGTACGCTTGGATGCTTGGCTTTCCGGGGTGAACCAGCTGGCTCTCTTGCTGGTGTCTCTGTGGGTGTTTTTTTTCAGCAGGGTGAGGGTGTTGGCGCAGTCGTCTATCCATCGTCTGAGGTTTTGGGCAGTGTCGTCGGTGTTGGAGGGGTGGGTGGGTGGGCTGAGAGCGAGGTTTGCCTGTAGTTGGTCTTCGGTGACTTTATTCCAACAGCGGCGTGAGATCTGTTGGTTGGTTTCTGGAAGGTGGTCGGTCCAGGGGAGTTCGGTGGTGTGGCTGAAGGAGATGTGGGAGCTTGAGGAGAAGATGTGTTCTCGCGTGCAGCCGTCGGAATGGATCGGCGTTGTGACGAGCTGTCTTAGTCCGAGGTTGTCGAGGTTGTTGATCAGAGTGGTGGAGTTGCTGTCGTTGTTGTCCTCCAGGTGAAAATTCAGGTCTCCGAGGAGGATGTAGTCGGTGGAGGTCAGGGCGTGCTCGCTGATGAAGTCGGCGATGGAGTCGCTGAACTGGGGTCAGGGTCCGGGGGTGTGTAGACGAGGGTACCTCTAAGGGTGGTGTTGGGGTCTGTGTGGATCTGGAAGTGCAAGTGTTCGGTGGTGCAGAGTAACCCTGGGCGTAGTTCGCGAAGAAGCACTTCGCGAAGTTCCGCAAAGTGCAGTTCGCACTACACGAGCTACGCGTAGCACTTCGCGAACTGCGTAGTACCTTGTTTGCACTGTGCCAGATGTCGTTTTCAATGATTGCACAGTGCGGACAAGCAACCGGCACTGTGCAATCATTGAAAATGGCATCTTGCACAGTGCGAGCTGTAGTTTTCTGCTGCTCGAGTAGATTTTTACTCGAGCGGCAGCTTTCTCAACGCGAACTGGTAGTTTCTCATCGCGAGCGGTCGCGAGCCTACGCGACCACTCGCAATGAGAAACCTGACCTCCTCGCGTTGGGAATCTCGCCGGGAGGTTTATTTTCCATGCTTGCGATCGCCAACTTGATGTTGCTGATCGCGAACAAGGAAAAAGTCTCGCCGGGATGTCCTTTTGCTTGCTCGCGGTCGCCAACTTGACATTGAGGACCGCGAGCAAGCAAAAAATTACCGCAGCACTACGGAACACTACGCTACGCGTGTTCGCACTGTGCTATGTGCAATTCGCGTAGTGCGAAGTAGCGCGAACTTCGCAAACTACGCGAGCGTAGCGTAGTGCTTTGCCCAGGCTTAGTGCAGAGAGTGTCGTCGGTGCTAGTCGAGACCCTGATGGTGTTCTTGTGGACGATGGCGATTCCTCCTCCTACTCCATTGGTGCGGTCTCTGCGGGTGATCTTATAGCGGTCTGGGATGGTTATGGTGAGGTCGGGTGCGGAGGAGTCGTTCATCCAGGTCTCTGTCAGGAAGGCAACGTCCGGTGATGATGTGTCGAGCAGGTCCCAGAGGTCAACGGCATGTTTGCGTGCGAGCGGGTGTTCAGTAGGATGCATCGGAGGTGGTTGAGGTCCTTCTTGGCAGGTGCTTTGGTGGCTCTGAGGCTGGTGTAGCTGCAGTTTTAGCAGGTGAAGGGACCATGGGTACTTTTTGGGGCGGCCTTGAAGCAGGTGTGGGTCCATCCGGGATTGAGTGCGTGGAGTGTGCTGCCATTGTAGCGGTGGCGGTCGTCGTGGTGGGCGCGGGGCGCGAGGACCAGGGGTTCTGGCGCTGGGCGTGGTCCAGGCATAGACGGGCGCAGACGGGCTTGCCTTAGGCGCACCCACTGCACGCGTCTGCTGTCGCCATATATGGGGAGGTGGGAAGGAGGAGCAACTGGGAGGCGGGAGGCAGGGGCAGCAGCGAATGGTCAGTGAGGGGGGGCGGGGCCGCAGGGGACGCAGCAGCGGGAATCGGGAGTGGCGAGGTTGCTGGGGGCAACTGGGCAAGAGTCAGGGAACAGAAGGCAGAAAAAACGGGGCACAGAAGGCAGATATAACGGGGAACAGAAGGCAAAAAAAACAGGGCACAGAAGGCAAAAAAACGGGGCACAGAAGGCAGAAAAAACGGGGCACAGAAGGCAAAAAAACGGGACACAGAGAGAGGAGGCAGAGGGAGAGCTTACCAGAAGCAGCAGCGGGCAGGATAGAACAGGCGGAGCTGTGTAGTGGGTGAGCGACCTACCTGGCAAGGTCAAGGGACGCTCTCCTCACAGCGCAGCTGCCGCCATATATGGGGAGGTGGGAAGGAGGAGCAGCTGGGGGTGGGAGGCAGGGCAACAGCGAATGGTCAGTGAGGGGGGCAGGGCCACAGGGGATGCAGCGGCGGGAATCGGGAGTGGCGAGGTTGCCCGGGGTAACCGGGCAAGAGTCAGGGCACAGAAGGCAGAAAAAACGGGGCACAGAAGGCAGAAAAAACGGGGCACAGAAGGCAAAAAAACGAGGCACAGAAGGAAGAAAAGGGGCACAGAAGGCAGAAAGTGGGGCACAGAAGGCAAACAACAGGGCACAGAAGGCAAAAAACAGGGCTCAGAAGGCATACGGGGCACAGAAGGCAAATGGGGCACAGAAGGCAAACGGGGCACAGAGAGAGCAGGCAGAGGGGGAGCTTACCAGCAGCAGCAGCGGGCAGGATAGCACAGGCGGAGCTGTGTAGTGGGGGAGCGACCTACCTGGCAAGGTCAAGGATAGCATGAGGAGCTGCAATCTAACCATCCATGAGAAGACCACAGGCACACAACTGGGAAATCAGCAAGACAGCACTATAAGGCACAGACATTTGGACTGGGAAGCCCCGGAGAACTTAGGGATCAGTGATTCCCTCACAGATGGTGGAGACGCCGGAAGGGGTTTCCGTCTGTAGTGCGCCTGAGGCAGCAGTCCATCACATTGCCTGACTCTATAATGGCGCTCAGAACAAATCTACAATGTCGCTGTGGGGGGCTATAAAGAACTAAAGTCTGATGAGAATCAGGTTTCTAGGCACAACTCCTCTTCAGCTTCACCCCTCGCTAAGAGGTTTGAAGGCAAGAACGATGGGTTGTCCTACAATCTGCCGACCTTGGAATCTGTCCCTTCCACCTCTCCTCTCACCACTTTTGCCCTGGGGCCAGCTGGAGAACGTAGAGGACGGCGCTTCCCAGAAACACCAGGACCGGTGCCTCTCGATGGAACTTTGACGATGCCCCCTGGGCGGACACCATAACTGTTTGTACTTACCTTGGAGCCCGAGCAACCTTGGCCGATGCCCGGTGGAGCTGTCCTATGCAGCTATAGAGGAGTTTTTGCTCTGGTTCACCCCCTCGGCCGACACCTACCCAGCCTGACATCTGACATTGTTTTCCTTGTCTCCCCGTTGAGTTTCCTTACTTCCCCCGCATCTCATGTTTTTGTTTTCTCCTATGTCTTTACTTGAAACCTGTAATTGATGTAATTATGTAACCTGTAATGCTCTGATACTCATGTAAAGCGCCCTGATACCTCTGAGTCTAGCCAGCACTATATAAAACTTCGCAAATAAATAAATAAATAAAGGGTCTCCTGGACATATTTGTGGGCGATAATAGATAAAAAGGGATTGGGGCCCAGATATAACAATTTGATTAATACATTATATATTAACTCCTTTTGCCAGATATATTATATGATGCCCATGTTAGATTCTGGAAAGAGCAGGGACCATCCTTTCTTGGGGATTTTTGTGATGATATGGGTATAACCACGTTTGAAGTTGATAAAAATAATTTCAATTTAGGGAACTATGAGTTTTTTAAATATCTGTAGATGAGGGACTTTATGGGGAAAAAAAGGAGGTTGACAGGGCAGGTTGTCTAGGGTAGATTTATTAGATGTATTAACTGAGAAAAAGCAGTAAATTGGGGTTTTATATAAGATGCTGACTAGTAGGATGGGGATGATTTGGGCAAGCATGTTGGTCTTTGGCAGGGAGGATTTCAAATGGTCATTGGGGATAGTGTTACCTCATTAGATCTGTCTCATTCCACTTTTGTATCAGCCAATCTGTAAGCCCAACTTTATAAAATGTGGTTTAACCTTTATATCACTCTGGCAAACATTATTAAATTGGGAGGAGTATCCAATACGAATTGTCCTCGCTGTCAGCTTTATGGGGGGACCTAGTCCACATGTTTGCTGAATGCCAATGTTTGGAAAATATAAAGAGAGACATATGTTGATTTTTGGAGGCTGGATTGTGTTTGCGGATTGTGGTTACGCCCCAATTTATACTATTTGGTGTATAAAAAGAAAAGATCTACCTCTTGCTCAACCTTTTACATATCTTGCCATGGCAGTATTAAGTGTGTGCTTAGCGACAGCTTGGCTTAATCAGGCAATATTTTATTTTGAATTATGGGGTGAGATTTGTCTTTCCTCTATATATGTTAACACTGGTGAATGGCTCAGTGTTTTACATTGAGCACGCCTTCACATATTAACTGTAATACTGATTGAAGGATAACACGGAGGTGCTGATCTGTGCTATATTACCGCTGCCATTTGTTCTTTGAATTGCTATCCTGCAACCCATGGTTGGTGCGGCTTATACCTATCTATCGTACTGAAATAGCAGTGTACACTCAGAAAGGTAGATGGTCTAAATAAATAGGTCTACAAGTGTCGGTCCCAACAGGGGAATGGATGGAGACACACTTGGAGGGCTGAAGGTTACGGATTATGGTCGAAGGCAATGGTGGGGTGGAGCAACGTGTGGTATATGATAGCAGGTAGTGAGGCATACCGCACTTTTGGCGCAGGGATGCCCCTATAATGTAAGGGGGCGGATAGCGGGGTTCATGAAGCTTTGGATTTGTGTATCTTAACTCTGTGCTGAACATTTTTAGTGGCTACAGAATGTTAAAAGTCCCTCTTTCTCTTTAGTTTATTGTTTTCATTTGCTTGCCAGATTTGTATATCTGCTGGGTTGGATGGGGCTGGTTGAGGTTTTGTGGGTTGGAGTAAAAATTATGAATTTTCAATCAAGAATGTAAAAAAAAGAAATCTCCCCATCCTTATCCCCTAAAACCAAAATATCCTGCTACTAAAAAAGAAAAAAAACAATAAATTAAATTCATTATTACAACTAAAAACAGAAACATTTTCATAAAAAACAATACATTAATAAAAAAAATTAAACATACAATCAAACACACCACAATACATTATATACTAATTAACACTTACAAATTATATTCCTTACAATGATATTTTCAACACATTTATATTTGATATTGTGTCCAAACACCATCCAGTACTGTACAGTGCATGCATGCTGAATATATGTGCTGAATGTGTGTATGCCTATGAATGATACAATACATGACGGATGTAGTGCTGTGCAGTGCATATATGATAAATGTCAGTGCTGGATGTAGAGGTTCCTATGAGTGCTATAGGATACAGTGCTGCACTGTGTGTGTGTAGGCTCTCTACATGCACTAGGTGTATGTGTGCCTGTGAATGGTAAAATACATAGTAAGCCCCGTGTTCCATTCTGGGAGACCCAGGCTTGCATAGTGAAACATGAAGAAAGGGGGGAGAGGAATCCCCAGATCGATTTGAGTATTTCTACATCACTGTAAACTGGGTGGGACACAGACTGGAGAGGGGAGAGCCATGCTTTCCCTGTACACTTTAAAAGGTGCTCTTTGATTGAGTGAAAGGTCGCAAAGAAGGGACCTGAGCACAACTCAGGGAGGGGATGGGGCTGATAAGAGAATCATAAAGAGTGGAGTTGGGGCACTGGACTAACCTTTTGATACACATAGCACTGTGGCTGACATCCAGGTGTTAACACTAGACATGCCTATGGACTCAATCAATCAATCAGAAGCTTTTTAACCGCAACTACTCACCCTAAGGGTCTCAAGGTGCTAGGGGTAGGGGGGGTGCAGGATCCATTCCAACAAGGAGGGGGTCTGTCGAAGAGCCAGGTTTTGAGGTTTCTTGCGAAGATGGGGAGCGATGGTGTCTGTCTGAGGTGGAGCGGAAGGGCGTTCCAGGCTTTGGCCACGAGGAAGGAGAAGGAGCGGCCTCCCGATCTGGTCTTTCTGGTGCAGGGGACCATGGTGTAGGAGAGTTGGGCTGATCATAGGGTCCTTTGGGGTGCGTGGAATTTGAGTCCGCTGTTTAGGTATGCTGGTCCGGTACCGTGGAGGGCCTTGTGTGCGTGGCTGAGTATTTTGAAGGTGATTCTCGCCTCGACGGGGAGCCAGTGGAGTATGCACAGGTACTGGGAGATGTGGCAGTGTTTTGGCAGGTTGAGGACCAGTATTGCGGAAGCGTTCTGGATGTTCTGTAGCTTGCGGGTGAGGTTTTTGTTTATTACGGCGTAGAGTGCGTTGCTGTAGTCGAGTCTACTGGTGACCAGGGCGTGAGTGACGGTCTTTTTGTGTTCGAGGCGGATCCATTTAAAGGTCTTACGAAGGAGGCGGAGGGTGTGGAAGCAGAAAGACGAGACGGAGTTGATCTTGTGGTCCATTTTGAGCTCGGAGTCCAGGATGATTCCTAGGTTGCGTGCGTGGTCTGTGGGGGTTGGCGGATATCCGAGGGCGGGGGGCCACCAGGTGTCGCTCCAGGCATCGGGGTTTGGGCCCATGATGAGTACTTCTGTTTTGTTGGTGTTTAATTGTAGGCAGCTGTTTTTCATCCATTTGGCGACGGCTTCCATGCCTTCTCAAAAGTTGTGTCTGGTGGTGTTGGGTTTGCTGGATAGGGAGAGGATGAGTTGGGTGTCGTATGCGTATGACACAATGTTGAGTCTGTAGGTTCTGACGATGGGGGCGAGTGGAGCCATGTAGACGTTGAAGAGCATCGGGCTGAGGGAGGAGTCCTAGAGGACACCGCAGGTGGTAGGTGTAGGGTCCGAGAGGAAAGGGGGAAGTCTGACCCTCTGCGTTCTGCCAGAGAGGAAGGAGCGGATCCAGTCCAGGGCCTTGTCCTGGATTCCTGCGTCGTGGAGTGTGCGTATTAGGGTGCGGTGAGAGACTGTGTCGAACGATGCTGAGAGGTCGAGGAGAGGTCGAGGAGGATGAGGGCTACTGTCCTGTGTTGTGGGGCTATTAGCTTTGGAGTTGCTCCTGCGGTGACAGACTGTTTTTAAGAGGAAGAGAGGGCAGAGGAGTGGGCACTTCAAAAAAGAAGACCCCCAACATATAGATCAAAGACTCAGACTCTAAATCACATTTGGGGCCCGATTCACAGAACTAACTTAAGACAAAATCCTAAACTTACTACCATTTTGGTATTCACAGAAGGCACTTACTCATTTTGGTATTCACAGAAGGCACTTACTCATTTCGGTATTCACAGAAGTTAGGAGTCCTAACTTTAGGACTCCTAAATGCCTTCTGTGAATACCGAAAGTCTTAAAATTAGGATTTTTCACAGTTTAGTAGTAGTATAGTTAGGACTCCTAACTGTAGGACTCCTAAATGCCTTCTGTGAATACCGAAATTCTTAAAACTAGGATTTTTCTCAATTTAGTAGTCCTAAATTTAGACTTAGGACTACTAAATTGAGAAAAATCCTAATTTTAAGAATTTCTGTATTCACAGAAGGCATTTAGGAGTCCTAAAGTTAGGAGTCCTAACTATACTACTACTAAACTGAGAAAAATCCTAATTTTAAGACTTTCGGTAGTCACAGAAGGCATTTAGGAGTCCTAAAGTTAGGAGTCCTAAACTTAGGACTACTAAATTGAGAAAATCCTAATTTTAAGAATTTCGGTATTCACAGAAGGCATTTAGGAGTCCTAAAGTTAGGAGTCCTAACTATACTACTACTAAACTGCGAAAAATCCTAATTTTAAGACTTTCGGTATTCACAGAAGGCATTTAGGAGTCCTAAAGTTAGGACTCCTAACTTCTGTGAATACCGAAATGAGTAAGTGCCTTCTGTGAATACCAAAATGAGTAAGTGCCTTCTGTGAATACCAAAATGGTAGTAAGTTTAGGATTTTGTCTTAAGTTAGTTCTGTGAATCAGGCCCTTGGTGTCTGAAAATGGACTAAATGAAAGTGAGCTTGGGACCCCAAAAACTGTCATCTGCTAAAGCAGCTGGACGAACTGTGTGAGGAGGGAAAGCTATACAAGAATTCTGCCTGTGACCAGGACTGGTGGGCAAGACTTGCTATTCTTTCTGATGGGTGGGGGTGAGTAGACATCACCCACAGAATCCAAGACCACCTGCTCTGGAGCCTGGATAACTAGTCCCTGACAGCTTGCCAAGACCAGTGTGCCCTTAGAGGAAGAGGAGAGCATTGGAGGAAGCAAACTCTAGTGGGGAGCCCTGTCGAGTTGATTACCTTTGTGAGGGGTGAGGAGATGGCTGCTGCACAAATCAAGTTATTAACTGTGTGGAATATGGAGTGAGCGATCATCGTATTATAGAGGAGGGTGGTGAGCATCATTGCACCATTTTGGCTAGAGCTGATGTGTAATGAGGAGTCTGTGACATCATATGTCAAGAGAGGCCACCATGAGAATATTGCTGTGCTGTTAGGGCTGTAGCCCTTGTGCAATGGTGAGGTGCGATCCCAGTATGCAAGGAGGGGAGGCTGCTTAGAAATCAAGGAAGCCATTTTAGAAGACAGCTTTCTGCAGAAGGTGGCTATATCATGTCAGAAATTGAACTATCAATGAGGGAGATTCCTGGAGGAAGCAAAACATTGGAGCCCGAATGTGCGAAAGTCATTATTTTTGCCCTGATCACCCCCACTTTTTTTACTGTTGCTGGTAGCAACTGACATTGACTGCGTCCTGGGCTGAGCTAACCAGGGCTAGTGCTCTGATTAAAGCGGTATATGCTAATTAGGTGTGACAGTGGCAACCAGCCTGTAGGTCTCTAGTATATAGTGGGGCATGTAGGTTTATAGGCCCATCAGCTTTAAAGTACTGTAGTGTGCACTGCCATGTTGCCGGCTGTCATTATAAATGTCAGCCCTACTTTGCAAGCGGCTGTCAACTGAAATTATATGCACATTCGACTTTGGATTTAAAGGTCCTGTCAAACTATTGTATTGAACTATCTTATTTTTACATATCGGTCACCCCATAGGTCTCCTGTAGGTGCCCGCAGAGTAGGGGGCCATGTAAAAGTAAGCAGGGACAGCAGAGATGTTTTCATGCCCTGGTCAGGAAAAAACCCCATTGGAGCAATTTAGCTCCATAGGCTAACATGAGAATATTGTAATACAGTGTAGCTATGGACTGGAGTGAGCTAAAATAATATTTCAAGGACATAAAAGGTTGGCACAGATAGATTCAACAACGTGCCACTGTTGAATTTATCATACCTAATACAGAAAGGAAGTTATAAAACTTTCATTTCTGTAAGACAAAATCCAGTCTTCTAGCAGTTTCTCCTGATTAGCCAGCCTTCAACAGGCTTAGCCATATGCTTTGATGATGTAATAAGCGGCCTGCATAAAGACAGAGACTCTCTGGTGGGGGAGCTCTGTGGCTGCAGAGAACAGGCCAGGAAGATGGCTGCGTAAACAAAATGGGCTTCAAAGAGAGAAGGACAGTAAGGAATGCCAACCAGCCCCCCCCCCCTCTTCCTGTACCCCCAGCCAGATGGGAGCCCCAGAAATGGAATTCAAAGGAGATCTGGAAGGGGAGTGTTAAGGGAAATAAGCCATACCATTAGGTTGGCTAAGCAAGATCTTACTCTGAAGGAGACAAATTCTCCATCTTGAATTTAAAGTACAGTGCTTTGTGGGACAAAAATATGCCACATTTGAAGGAAGCTGTCATGCTTTTCCGTGGCACCCTGTACCCTATTGTTTAGGGGTTCCTCTGACTTGTCAGCCTTGAGCATTGCATAAATATTTGAGAGCTGCATAGCAACTCAGATCTGCTGAAAATACAAGTAGATGAAAGACTGCCCTGCTGGAACCATGGTCTTCACCCTGAAAGATTACACTCTGAAGGACTACTCCTGCTGCATACTTATAACTACAGATCAGATGACTTTGCATTGCTTCAAAAAGGATTAAGGAGTGTACTCCCTGAAAGCAACGTAGCTCACCTGCAGCACCTCCCACAAGAAGTCCCCAGCCTGAAGTGCGTCCAGTGGAATTTTTAGGATTTGGCCAGGTGCATTATGAAAATTGTAGTCCCAATCTTCCAAGGACCATCTCAGAGCTTCTAGACCCTTTGATTTGTGTTTTGGGCTCTTTAAACCCTCAAGAGGAACTTTAGGAAGAAGTTCCAGAAGTTTGGAACAACTTTTGGAAAAAGCTTCATAAGGTGACCGACCCATTGACGAGAGTCAAGTCGCCGACGTTGAACCGCGATCCGGCTTGGATTTCAGGTTTGTCCAGCAGAAAGCTCCAGGACTCAAGACTTCCAGGATTTCACAAGGTCTTGCACTGAGCCAAGTCACCATCATCGACTTTAATCTGGCCTGGGGATGAGCCTCGCTTGACGACGAGAGAAAATCCTCCAGAAACGTTTTTAAGTGCAAAGTTTAAATTTTGACTCAGGCCTCCCTCTTAGTGTATCTGACCAGGCTCCATTGCAGACGGCCTCAAACTTTGACTTTGCTCCAGTCAAGTAGCCCAGATGTCCCAAGTTGGTGTTACATGTTTTTAAACACTAGAAAGTGTTTATTCTTTCGAAATTCATATCTCCGGTGCCCTACATTAGAGTTTTGTTGTTTTGGTGTCATTTTAATCATAAACATATTTTCTATTTTTATAAATTGAGTGTGTTGTGCCTTACCTTTTTAATGTATTGGTACTTTTAAATGCTTTAAATACATAGAGACAGCTACCAAGGGGTGAGCCAGAGGCTAATGTATTGAGTCCTTGACTCAACCTTATGTTGTGTTCGTGGCCTTATTGCTAGTGGTAGGTACAGACTTAACCCTACCAATAATCTACCTTCCAACAACGATGGACCGGATGATCATGTCACAGCTTTGGAGAGTAAGAGACAATCTCTGTGCCACAGCAGAGGGTGTCATCATGCATGGATGGTGCATTATCATGCCTCGAGCACTCTGGGAATGAACAGTGGACCTGTCTCATCAGGATCACCAAGGCGTTGCCAAGAAAAAAGCAAGGCTCCGTGAAAAGGTGTGGTTTCCGTAGATGGACAAGATGGATACGGCAGAGGATCACGGTGTTTCACCCCTGCCAAATCATTGGCACCCTGCCAGCCCTGACCATAATTGAGATTGAGGGAGGCAGCTATGAGCTGTGGAGCCTGATGAAAATGGACTTTGATGTCTTCCTGGATAGGTGTCAAATGGTGGCGATTATGCACAGCTACTCAAAGTACCCAGTGGTGGATGTAACTCATCTCATCAGCTTTTCCCACATTCTGGCCTATCTTGGAGAAAGTCTGTGAAACCTTTGGGCTGCCATGCATTATCAGAACTTACAATGGTCCCACATTCCAACGTCAGGAGCTCAAGGAGTACGTCCAGACCCTTGAGGTGATTCACAGGAGAATAACGCCTTGGTGGCCTCAAACAAATGGGAAGGCCTACGAATGACGAAGTCTCTTAATAAGACGCTAAGCACTGGGGTGTCCTAGAATGACGATCTCAAATGGTGTTTGCACCAATTTCTGCAAGGCCACCACAACACGCCTCACAACTGTTCGTCCATGGCCTTACTGTTCAGAAGACGGATGAGGGACAGTATTCCAGTTGGGCCGAATCAGATGCCTTAGCCCCTGGACACTGCCGCTGTGCAAGCTAAGGGAAGACAGCCAATTATCAGGCCTTGAGTCCCAAGCTGTAAGTGGGAGACATGTTGATGATTCAAGATCGCACACCGGATGGATGTTCCGTACCCTCTTCGAGAAGGGTAGGTGGTGAGTCTTTTAGCATAAATGCACCATGATCACTGACGCTAGAGGTCTTGCAGTGGTCACCTGTAATGCCTCTTGGTTTAAGCCGGTGCATGCTGGCAATGACCCACTGGTCCCCCATGAGGTGGCAGAGGAAGTAGAGGACAGGAGTGACTGTATGGAGGTGTGCAATTGCCCAACTCTCCCAGAACTGTCACAGTGTTATCCCAGAGCGAAGGATACACACACATATCGGATGCTGGTAAAGGCACAGTGCATCAAAAACAGGGCACTGTTCCAAAGGCCGGGTCCACAAAGTGACCCAGAAGCCTTGTGATAGAAAAAGATGGAGAGAAAGAGTCCTAAGTGGGACGGACACAACAAACAAGGGAAGGACAAGTCTTGCCTCTTGTTGCCCTCACACACCCCAAGGGGTGTCATGCTTCATCCTCGGGCATTTGCTCCTCGTTTGTCCGGCGCTGCAATTACCAACGGGTCCCCCGAAGGGTCACTTTTTCGGAGATCTTTTGAGGCATGCCGGATGGTGCATGAGGGTGTGTGGGGTGAGGGTGGGTCCTATGTTGAGGGTAACAAAATTATGTGCATAGGGAGTAAAAACCTGACAAGGGATAACCGACTAAAGGTTATAATGGTGTCACATCCCTCTTGAAAAAATAAAAAACTCTAAATTAGAGTATCATCCCAGGTGGCATACTATGCCTAGGTATCATAAAAAGGGTCAACATGTTTCACGCCTTTGTTGCCGCTAGGGTCGTTGGTGTTTCTTCAGGACCAGGATATGAGAACAGTAGTGAAGTGCACGTGAAATGTGAAATAAAAATATATACCCAAAGTACAGGTCAGGGTGGGCCATTGTGCTGTTCCTGACCAGAACCTTGGACAAGAAAAGAGAGAAGAAAAGAATACAGTGGAAGTGCATTAGCCTTTCTTAATACAACTTAGTGTGCCACTGCCGTGTGCATCACATACCAATGTCAAAACGAAAATAAATAAAGAACGGGACCGGCAGGGGATTAATAGTTCCCTTATTGAACTCAAAACATGCAGGGAAACCCAGGAAAGCCTCTATACATATCGTGGTATGACACATCACAAAGGCACAGTGCCACCTGATGCCGACCCACCTGTCCAGGAGAATGATGAACAGGACATGACCACCAGCCACTGCTATCATCTTCAGCCCAATCCATGGGCAAATACCCACTTCTGCAGCGTTCTTCAGTAGGATGCCCTGGTATAGTTTGTGTAGTAGCGCTACGCGTAGCTACACGAAGTGCACTTCGCACTACTCACGCTACGCATAGCTACGCGAACTGCTTAGTGCGGTAGGGAAATGCTGTTCGCACTGATCGCACAGTGCCGGATGCTTGTCCGCACTGTGTAATCATTGCAAACGGCATCTTGCACAGTGCAAGCGGTCGTTTTCTGCCGCTCAAGTAGATTTGTACTCGAGCTGCAGCTTTCTCAACGTGGACTGGTAGTTTCTCATCGCGAGCGGTCGCGAGCATACGCGACCACTCGCAATGAGAAACCTGACCTTCCCGTGTTCAGAATCTCGCCGGGAGGTTTATTTTCCACGCTCGTGATCGGCAACTTGATGTTGCTGATCGCGAATGAGGAAAAAGTCTCGCTGGGATGTTGATTTTGCTCACTCGTGGTCGCCAACTTGACATTGAGGACCGCGAGCAAGCAAAAAATGCCCGCTACGCTATGCTATGCGATTTGGCACTGTGCTACGTGAAATTCACGTAGTGCGTAGTAGCATAAACTACGCACGCTCCACAAGCGTAGCGTAGTACTACGCCCGGGGTTAATAGACCCCTATCATTTTCCTGAGGTCACTACTATTTGATGCTCATTTCTGCAAACTAACGTGAGGAGGAATGTAGAAGTCCACCCTGCCCCTACTGGCAGGGTGGTGACACAAGCATGCAACTCTTGGCCAAACGCACCCAAGAGTACAAATAAATAGGTGTGAAGTCACACAGGGATTCTTCCATGAGATTAACTGTTTGTGGTGATTCCTGTCCGAGCTTTCGCCGTTCTTTATAAGGCCTACCCCTTCTGCCTGTCTAGGCAGTGAAGCCCCACCCAAATCTGCTACCCGTGCTGAGGTTGCAACACATTATACCTTTTTAACTAGAGACAAAAAAATCTATTTTCTGCTTTACCTATATCCATTCCACTATCAGGAGGCACTGTAACACAATACACCACTAACCGTTGGAATCCCAACCACAGCTGGTGAGAATATAAACTTCCTATTAGCAGATACTATATGATGCCATCAAAGTAGCTACATAAAACCACGTGATTGCAACAAATGATCTTAAAAGTATTTGCCACCGGGAGAGCTGGAGTGCCTAACAACAAAAATGTAATTTTGCCTGTAGCTCCCAAAGTCCTTGCATGGAGGCTGATCTCTACAAGTGCTAGCAGCAAGCTACTCAGGGCCTTTCCATTCTTTAAGCTCCTTTCAAAGATGAAGCCTCATCCAGATCTGGATGTGCACAACAAACCTCAATCATGTCTACATTAGAGGCAATATTCTGTACAAGCGCATTAGCAAGTGTGTGCCTCATTAGGCCCATGGAATATGTTGCCGCGCAGTGGCCGACATTAATTCAGGAGCCGCGTAGCAGACATCTCAAAGGCCACTGCCTGAGTAACATTATCTCTTTCACAGAAGTCATTAAGCTGACATGGACCACGCGAAGATGTTGTCATAGAAACCAAATTAAAATTAATCACTTCTATTCTGTATAACGAAGAGGTCGATAATAGGGAGATGTAACCAGTAGATGAAGGTCCTGCCAAAATTGATAGTGGGCCATTAAATGAAATGTATTTTTTGCATGAAAAGCTATCCATTTAAGTGTTCTATTTTTAGAGCATGGCCATTCACACCAAGTGCAAGTTTCATTCTTCAGACAGTTTCTGATAATAGGAATTTTATTTCATTGTCCAAATATATTGGTTGCCAATGAAAGTGTGCAAAATCACAGGGTTTTGGTTCCACAAATGTTGAGATGGTCCGTGGAAAACTTTGTGCAAGGCACATAGAATGGAAGCTTTTTGCCTCGGGACACCCACAAGGACAACTAGTTTACTGCAGAAACTGCATTCTGCATATATCATTATTTAACCATCAAAATTAATTGCTGAAACTTTCCAGTGCATCAAGTTTTGGTAAAATCATGAGAAAATGTTCATGTATTTCCACAGAAAAGGGTTTCTGATATGGTAACTTCCCTGAAAGAAACATTGGCAAAGCCAATAGGTATCGCCTACGGGCGAGCTATTGGCTTTGGCAATTGGGTGCAGGTGGTGAAAAGGAGAGCGGATTAATTCATCAAAAATGTGGGCACACTTAACAGAACATTCCTGAAACAATATTTTTGCATTCAAGTCATGAACCATATTTATTTAACACGACTACCTAGCAGTCATACAGCCATAAAGATAACATGTTTGTCGTGACAGAAGTAATGAAAAGGCTGCATGCCGGTTCGCAAGGGTGTTCGTAAACAGAAATTGACAAGTTTCTTGTTGTAGGCAAACAGAGACAGCACTTCCGAGGCCTGCTCCAAATCCCAGGCATTTCTCTGCCACTTATAGAAGCTGGAGGGGGAGTGGGGGGCGCCCTTGTTGCTAAAAGAAATAAATGAAATGCTTTATTCAAACTCAGTAAGGCTTTTGGGTTATTTTTTTAAAAAAAAAAAACAACAGTGACAATGTAAGAAAACGAGCAGACATGATATAAACATATAACAGCTTGTGTTTTCACCATCTATTCTTACACAAATGTAAGAGCCTGTTTATTTATAAGAAGTGTTATAAAGTTCTACATGTCGCCTATGGAATTTCCGATCGTTAGCCAAAAGATAAGAACGTAAAGCATCTGCAATGCACCACGCGACCTACTATAGCAAGATGGAGCACGCACCTCTGTAAAAGCTGCCGGCTTTGCAGCATGGGAACCAGGTTCGATTCTCGGCGTCGGCTTAGCATCCTCTGACTTTGGGCAAATCACTTCATCTTCCCGTGCCTACGCAAACTGAATGTCTCCTTGTGTACAGCTCTCCAACACGTTTGGATGTTGTTCGTGCTATCGAAAAACAGCAACAAAAACAAAAGTCAGAGGGGCATATTAGCAACGCTTTGCAATAAATATCGCAAAGCGAGCTTAGCGCTCATTTTTTTATCGCTGAGATAGCGCGTTATTAGCAACGCGTATCTCCAAGGCGATAATAAATCCAGCGATAGCCGTGATAACATGCTGTATCGTGGGAAAACAAGCAATGATTTCCCAGCGATACTGCAGACCTTGATGATAGGCAGGTATGGTCTCAGCCATGCAATCCACCTCCCATGTTAGAGATGGCTAAGTCGTATTTTTTTCAGGTGTTAAAAACCTGCAATAAAGAGGACTTAGCGCGGCTTTCAAGCTCGCATCGCGGGTCTTGTGCAGCCTTGCTAATATCCCAAAGCTGTATTAGCGAGTGTTTGCCATGGGGTGGTGTGGAGGAACACCCACTTTGCATGTCATTAGCGATAAATATCGCTGACATGCAAAGTGGCACCAAAACGGTCGCTTTCGCCATAAAGCTGTCGCTGACAGCTGTTAGCGACAGCTTGCTAATAGGGCGATAGAAATGTTTCCGCTTTAGCTACAAGAAGTGCCACTAAAGCCGCGATACCACCCTTGCTAATATGCCCCAGAGTCTTTCATGAAGCTGGGCGGGACAAAGGGATATGGTCTCTTGGATCATTTATTGTGCTGGGTGGGAGGCCAACATGGCAATGGGAGGGAGGGGCAACACAGAGGAAAGAAACAAACACAGATGGTCAGAGGGAGCAGACAGCAGAGCCAGGTACAAAACATGCTCTCTGTAGAGTGGCTCAACAAAAAGAAAAAAATTGCTCTGAAAATCGCGAGCAGTGTAAGGACACAAGTACTTAGGCTGATGTCTCGGAGAGGGTCACATGCAAGAAGATGAACGTGTCGATGGCAGAGCTGACCAGCAAAAAGCCCACAATCAACAGTGACTTTGAAGCCCAGCAGTGGCAAGTAATGGCCGGCGCTCAAGCCCACTAAGTGTAAACAACATGTCTGTAAGAGAGAGCACATGAACTGTGTAAGTGAGAGCTAAACACTGAAGCAGAAAATGTTTCCTTCATGGTAAAATAACAAAATAGATTAGTGCAGCCAAATTAAAGATGAAAACTCTTTCTGATTTGAGATTCAGCTCCTCTACAGAAAATATTTAACTCATTAAGGCCCTGAGTTGTGCCAGGTTGAATTATCATATGGAATTTCAAGCCACCTGATTCTGCGTGGTCTGGTGTTCCTGTATATGGTTTTTCCAGTTGTTGGAACATTGAGCGCAATTTATCGAAGGTGGCAGTTCTGCCCGGAAAAATCAAATTAAGCTTTCACCTCAGCAAGAGCCATGACTTTCTCCCCATTTTTTCTCACTAGGATGATACAATGCCAGAACTTAGCTTCCCTTTCCTTCCCCTACTAGCCACCCCACCCTCTTGACTCCCATCTCACACAGAGACCGCAGCATACATTTACCACCCGCTCAGAGCATATGGCAAATGTATGCATTGGATCTAGGGCTTCCGGTTTTATGGTATTTATAGTTTTAATATTTCCAAAAGTTTTTATCCATTTTTTTTGGGGCCATAATATTGATATTTATCCACGTTTATTTCGTGTTTTGAGAATAAAGGGAGATGCAAAATGGTACATTACCACATTTATTTAACTGATAAACGTGCACTCATACTTTGATGCCTGCTGCCTTTTAGCAAATTAAGCAGCCAAATATACAAAAACACTACACCCACAAGTAAATAATAGCATTATTTGAAATATATATTAACATACGCCTGTATTTAAGGAAATCTCATCCTGTTTTATTTAACTCCCCCATGATGTCTATCTGCTCAGCTGTTGGAGTGAAATTAATAAAAGACAGCAAGGAGAGTCACTAAAAATAAATACAGGCAGGAAACAGACTGTTTTCTGTTTTAATTATCTGTAAAAATCTGCAAAAAATGGGAAACTGGGAGATTTGATTAAACCCCAGAGAATTGAGAATTCCATGTGGTTTTACGACGAGTAAATCTGGATCCTTGAAGTTATTCTTCGTTGCATGGGGTTTAACTCAAAATTGGACAGTACTAGTGTGGTGCTACCGCTCATGATATATTTTGCATGCAGAGTTTGCACCGGCAAGAGGAGTACTACTCTTAATCAGGGCCTAAATGGGTACTAGGAAAAAAAAACATTGCTTGAGTGAAGACTCTCATACAAAATAAATGATGGACTGACATAGTTTTCACTTGGATGAACATAGAGGTTAGGAACCAAAATGTATCATGTGAGAGAGAGAGCAAGAAATTGCCACAACAACTATACCATGCCTATACAAGCTTTGAAACTTTTCCTACTTTTGATGCAAGCTGTACAGTTCAGCACACATGCAAAGTTTGAAACGTTTAAAGCACTTCTCCTTTTAACTCCTCCCTCACTGTGGTGCAAAAGCCTGTTTACTATCATTAGTAGATAGGGTTTTGCATCAAATACAATGGGTGGGAGCATGGAAATGCCTATGTACCACCCATGGGACGCCTCTCCCCAATAAAGAGTATACAGAGCAATGCACAGAAATTCACAGCACTGATTTGTATTACTTTTATGCAACTTTCCAGCGCAAAACACATTTGTCCTGGAAATTAAATTAAATTAAACTATATATTTTTGCGCCCGGTAGCTTCTGTGACGTAAACAAGCTGCAAAAACTTTAGTAAATAAGCCCCCTGATCTTTTACCTAATGCATGGCACCTCACCTTGAAACATTTGTCAACCAGAAGTAAACATAGCCAACAAACAACCTATTCCATAAAAGAGATGTCAGACAGTCTTTATTTTTCACGCCGTCATAACGAAGCATGCGGAGACTTTTAGACATTTACTTAGACCTTTCCGATGTTCCCTTTATTCTCTCACATAGTAAGCCGTACAGTAGGTGGATTAACAGAAAAGGACTCATCACTTTCCTGGTTTCTCCTCAAACTTTCTCCCATTACATTGAACCATATTCATCTAGGCAGTCAGGTAGATATCTTTCATTTTCTTGGCCTTTGTCTTAGTTTTGTCTACTTTTTTTTCCTTTCATTTTTTTCTCTTTCAGTTTTCGCTATGTCAAAACCACCAATCCAAGCAGCACACCCCGGTGTAATCTGCCTTTGAAAAGCTACAGATATGTTTCAAGCATCCCATCAATGGTCACAGCCATTACCCCACCTCCATGACTTTCAACCCACTCGCCTTAATCTGAAGGTACAAGAAAGTCCAACTGTATGCATTTATTTTTATTTTCTTTAACAATATACTGTTGGAAATGGCCTTTTTGCAGGGTTATTCCCAAGTTTTTGTGCTTCTTCCTTTCATTTTTCCTGACCTGTTTATTATGCTTTGGGACTCAGGCACTTTACCACTGATAATCAGTGCAAAAGTGTATATACTCTCTGTGTGAATTATGATTATAATTGGTTATCCAAGATTGGCATATTTGATTTACTGGAAAGACCCTAGCAAAGTGTACTGAGTGTGCCAGGGCCTGTAAATCAAATACTACTAGTGGGATTGCACGGCTGGTTTTGCAACCTACACGAGTATCCCTGTAAATGTATCTCAGACATGCCACTGCATTGTCTATGTGCACAGTTTTAAACTGCCATGTCAACCTGGCAAGTGCACCCACTTGCCAGTCCCTAACCTTCTCTCTTCTCACATGCAAGGCGCCCTTCAGGTAGGCTCAAGGTACCCCCCTTGGCAGGGTGCAGTGTAGGTAAAAGGTAGGACATGTACTGGTGTGCTGTATAAGTCCTGATAGTGAAATGCTGCCGATTTCGTTTTTCACTATGGAAAGGCTATCTGTCCCAGAGGCTAACATGTGAGTTGCTTTGTACATCTAACATCTAAATTTCCATTTGGACAAGATAGATCAATGGAGTTTAGGCTTTCTGAACTCAGAATTTAATAACACATCTTTTTAGGAAGATGGTTTTTTAATTGTGTGTTTGAAAATGCCTCTTTTAGAAGGTGAAAGACACACAATTGATGGATGGAATGCAGAACAAATCAAAATATTCCCGCCCAGTCAAGAGATCTGGGTTAAATCCATCATTCTTTTTCTTGCAATGCCACCCCAATTTATACCTGGCCATATGAAAATCAGTCTTGACTCTGTGCGTCATGGAAACAGTCCAGACTGAACTGCCAGCCAGGTCCTCCCTGGACCGGAAACAAGCATCCTAGGACCGATTTCGGGGTTTCACCCCTCATCATCTAGGATATCCTGAATCCAGTGGCACAGTGAGCCTGGGACCCACGTCTGGGCATACCCGACGCACTTAGGGTGAGAAAGCAAAAGACACACAATTGATGGATGGAATGCAGAACAAATCAAAACATTCACCCCTAGTCAAGAGATCTCCTTGTGTTTACTTTTAGAAAGTGGGCATTTTCTTACTTTACCATTCTGTGTGCCTCTGGCTGTTTGTGTAATTAGCATCTCGTTTTTGAGTGACAGGAGCTGGGGATATGCATTCACTGTAGACAGCCACAAGGGGGGTTGAGATGTGACCTGCCTTTCCTGGGTGACTCATAGCTGGGCTGAAAAGACCTTGGCTGCATTTAGAGTGGTGGGAGGAGTTTTCACTTGCACCTAAATAGGTCATGTCTCCTTTGCACAATGCTGTTGTCACCTCCTGTGGCCATGCTGCACCAGAAACGACAGAACTGGTTTGGACTGGGCTCAGAGACCCTTGTCATGAAGAAGAACAAAGAAAAAATGGGGTATATGTATTGGACCTTAAACCCCAGAGAATTAGATCACTTCTGGACTCAAAAGGAATCTCTGTCAAGAAGAAGAGCTGGAGAGCTGTAAGGAGGAGTACTGCCTCTTTGCTGTGTGTGCTTTGCTTGGTTGGCCTGCAGTTACTGGTTCTGCCAAGGAAAGGACAAAGACTTAACCTGCTTGAAGAAGAATATCCATGGGCTTGTGTGTGCCTGCCTCCTGTTCTGAAGTCTCAGGGCCATAAAGACTTCACCTGCACCCACTGACCAGCACCTGGACTACTCAGTGGACTTCTGCATTCAAAAGGGCTCCAATTCCAGTTTCTGGGCCCTTAGAATTGTGTGGTTGGTGCTGCAAAGCAAGGAAAATCAACTCTGATGCTGTCAGTGATGCCGTCAGTGACTCCGACCTGCTCTGAGGCTGGGGGCACCGCTCATGAAGTGCACAACGCACCACCCTGCCTGCACCCAGCTCCGACGCCCTTTGACGCCTACAGTTATTGGCCTACCCAATGCCAGCGCTTGCACCGATGCGGTCACCGCCAGCACCTGTGTTCCTCTATCGTGGAGCCGATGACTGACGAGGGTGACTTCATGAACTATTCGACATCGCATCGCCTCACCAGAATTGGCGCCTCACCGCCAACATCACCTAACTTCCCCTGTCCTGAACTTGATGACTTGCCTCCTCACGGACTCGATGCCTCGCCTCCCCCGTGGTAAACGGGGACCGGCCTCACCTCGGTATTGACGCCTCACCTCCATGACGCTGTGCATTGTCTACTCTCTTGGTTTCCAGGGCACTGTTGTTTGGGTGTCTGTGAGACTCCATGCCCGACTTCATGCACCTCTCAATCAGCGCCGTACTTTGGATTTACGCTTGTCACGACGCCAAAATAGCCGAGGTGGATCTATTTTGTTTCTACAAGTGCTATTTTTGAAATAATGTTCTAAAAGTATATCTTGATACCTGTTTGTTGGATTCTTGTTGTTTTGGTCTTGTTTGGTTTCGATCAAGATACTTTATTTGTCTAAACGGTGTGGTGTCCATTTGTGGTGTTTTTACTGTGTTACTGTGTGTTTGGGTACAAATACTTTATACATTGCCTTTGGTATAAGCCTATCTGCTCATGCCAAGCTACCAAGTGGGGGAGCAGGGGTTATCTGAAGTGTGTAACTCCCTTACCCTTACTAGAAGCAACAGTCCCTACTTGGGCAAAGGTGCATACCTCTGCCAGCTAAAGACCACCCATTTCTAACATATACTGAGAGCCCTGTAAAGAGGTGAACAACAAAACATGGAATCTAGCTCATCCCTGATATGCAAAAAATGAGAGAAACAATCAACAAATGAAATTACCTTTCTAAGTACATAACATTCACGTGCTGGTGACCAACAGTTTCAAGAATTTGATCTAAGTTTTCCTGTAGACGATATTTTAAAGATTGAAAATTTCACCAGAGTTCCATCAAATCCTCTTACTTGCGAAGACGTTTGCGCGTTCATCATACTCATGAATACTAATAAACTTCATGCAAATTTGTTCCGAGGCTGACAGCTACCACAGTAATTTTATGTTATAATAGCACAATTTAAAAATGTAACACATTATATACTTACTCTCATACATTTTCAAAATATAATACTGCAGGCGAGTTGTGTGCAATATTGAAATGCATTAATATCTATGCTACGAAGTAGGCAATGTTATATATCCATGAAAATTTCATTGCTCCTCTAGCCAGATAATGATTCTAAAACTGTCATCATTTTGCACCCTATTTTGCATACCACTGTTTCTCCTAGAATAGAGTAGAGTAGAATATATATCTAAATACTGTTATTGTAAATACTGTTATTTCTAAGCAGTAAGAACTCTATGTGGCAAAGAAGCAGTTCATAGATTTTAACGCTGTTTGTTTTAATTGCGCTGTAGTGTTATTTTACTCTATTTTACTTCGTGTTATATTGTAGGAAGTCTTGCATAGCGAAGCTGTACTTTGCACTATTTGCTTTTTGCACCGTGACATAGTCAAAATACTTACCTTCCTAACAGCAGTAATTCCTCAGGCAGTTTCTCCCTGGTCCACCACAGTCATTAGCGGGCGGTTTGAGTGGAGGGAGACTCACTTCCTGTTGTCTGTGCCTCTTCTGCCATTTTGGGTGGAGGCGGTCTAGTTAATCTGAATCGGACCAGCCTGGCAATTCAAAAGGAGGCGAGAGCGTGGAAGCGCAGAGGACGCACGCAGCGGGCACACCGGCGGCGCGCCAAAGGCAAGCCCGTCCGCAGCAGGTAGTCGCCAGATGCAAGAGATGCTGCTGGTTCTGCTGGAGGGATGCACATGTATTCCTGCAGAGATATGCTAGCGGTAAGGAAACTGATGAGCACTTGCAGTCAGCCTTTCTGTGGTCTGCCGAAGGGCCCATTCTGCGGCAAAAACTGTGATTTTGATTCCTGGGCCACGACGCAACCTCATAGTCCCCCTTCTCTCTCTGGGAACACTATAAAAATCCTCAGCCTTAATTGCCGCTCTCTAGCAAAACATTTTTCGGATGTTCACGATTTGTTGCAAGATGAATCTCCTGATATCCTTTTTTTTAACTGAGACATGGCTCTCTGATATTATGGTTGCTGCGCCTGGTCTAGCACTCCCTCAGGGCCATAGAATCCTGACCCTTAATAGAGAGTCAAGATGAGGTGGCATTGCCGTCATTTTTAAATCTTGTTACACCTGGACATTTGTGAAGGAGACTGTGGCTGACTGAGTGTGTGCGG